>NC_138890.1:78535773-79135773 GCF_965194825.1 Balaenoptera physalus | reverse complement strand
ATTTAAATATTTAAATACTTACATAACTGTTATCATAATCTAACATTCTTTATCTTATTTTCTTTCAATCAATATTATGCTTTCACGATTTATCCACGTCAATCCGTATAGATCTAGGTCTTTTATTTTTGACTGTTTGATATTATTTCGTCACATGCGTATAGCATCATTTATCTTCCGTTCAAGCATTATTGGACAATTGGATTGTTTCCCTCCCTTCTCTAGAACAAACAATGTTTCCTAGAATATCCCTGAAGACGTCTGACAGTCGAGAAGGGCCAGGCGGCCTGAAGGATTCCTACTTGCTTTTAGCCACCTTCCAACAGGGCATCTCCAGCCAGCAATTTGAAGCACAGATGAAATGAAAACTCCCCCAAATGTGGAGACCTTAGGAGCTTCCTAGAAGATGGGAGGTTAATGATAGGCATCCTGCTGGGAGACTCCCAGGGGAGTCTGAGCTGGCCTGAACCTCCTCCTCCTCCTCCATCTCTCAAGAGAAATGTGGAGGAAAGACTTCAAAAACTGTGAGTAGGCAGAGGGAGAGATGTTGGGGGCCGAAGCTGTAACTGAGGTCTTCGAGTGGGCTGTGAGGACGCAGAACCTCTAGAGCGCCAGGCACTGCCCTCTGAGAACTTCTCCCCTAAGGATGCTCATAATTAAGGTGTTAGCAGGCATATACAGCCGACTTGGTCCACACTGTCACAGAAAGCCTTATCTGAATCTCTTCTTGTTCATACACTCTTGTGTCTGTTACTTGGTTATTGCCTTTGGTACTCCACTGATGTGAACCACAGTCGCTAGGGGATGGAGGACACTAGTGACCCATCTTGCTCTGTGGCATTAGTCCACTGCTTGAGGGTAAGGGAGGAGGCCAAAGGAAGCTCAAGAAGGAAAGATGGAGTTTGAAGAGAAGACCTGAGTTAAGGGTGTTTTCTCAAGTCTTGATGAATGCAGAGTAGCTCCAGTACCTGAAGTCCTGCGTGTTCTCAAGGCTGACCACGGGGCTGGGTGCACTCAATGAAGGAACCGTATACACTTAGTATTTCATTGCTTGCTCACACTTGCCCTCCTCTGATACACACTCTGCAAGACTGATCTTCCCCTGAAACAACTTTCCACCTGCTTCCATCTCATGAACATTTGCTTCCCCTTCCTAGTGTCCCCCTAGAATGCCATTGCAGCAAATTCATCATTTGATAATCATGCTTCTTACCGTATTCTCAGCAACTTCTGATAAATTTTATTCACTTTATTCCATAGTCTTCACACATCAGTAATCTTCCTTAACTTCCTAGCTGCAGGTTAACCCATTCGGAATCATTTCTTTTTCTTTCTCTTCTTTGGCCAATCCTTTCTATCTTTTAAGGTCCTTTTCTTGTCTCTCTACCATCCTGCCTTCCTGAACTTTTTTTCCGTTTAAGTAACCTTTCAATCTCCTTCCCCAATTTCCTCATAAACATTTAGAGTTTATTCCTCACAAGTTAGACAGCAGTTTATGAATGGCCAGGCATAATGGACTCAGAATGAGTTGGTACCCCCTTGGTACCTGGCTTGCTGGGGAGCCACAGGTGAAGGGCTGGCTGTTGGACACATGTTTGCGTGGAGTCAGGCTGCGTGGCCTCAGGGTGTTTGCTCTGCACTTGTGTGTGTTTCTTCCTAGTTGGTTTCCTTGTCCAGCCACCTCCGACCTCCCTCCATCCAGCCCAAGGAATCCTTCTCATCACAGGGGTAGGATGTTTGTCTCATTTCCCATCAAATCCTTTCCCCAAAGTTTGGTTGTGAGTTGTTCCCATTCCAAAGACCTTTCCTCTTTTAAGAGAAAAGAGAAAATCTTTTCTGTTTTCTCTCACTTCACTTCTGCTCTATTATCTCCTCCGTCCAGAATGGCCCACTGACTCAAATGGTTGTAGATCCGAAGACGGCAAGAAATGCCAGCAATTCTGAAATAATAATACGGATGTATCAGGAAAACTTGAAAACCTTCATCCTGCCACATTAAAAAATATTGCACTTCCAGTGTATTAAAAGTCTCAGTGTAGAAACACAAATGATAAAGATATTGAATTACACTCAAGTTTTTCTTTACTCCTTTCCTGATTTATTCTAATCCTCAAAGTTAACATGATTAACTATTTGTTATATAAACTTTCAGACATTTTCTACACATACACACTTTTCTTTTTTTCACATAGAGTGTGAACTAGGTCACGTTCAACTTGCTGTGATTCTGTGATTCACTCTCTCCCACCGAGTTATCCACTGATAAAGTAATCTTTTTCATGGAGAGATATTTCCAATAGCTAATAGCCAATGTCTGTGGAGTGCTTACTCTGTGTCGGTGTCTTCTGACTACTTTACAGGTAATTTGTACAACATACCCATGGACTAGTTACAATTATAACCCCCAAGTGACAGATAAGTGCAGATAAGTACAAATAAATACAGAGGCCAAGTGACTTGCCCAAGACCCTGGAACAAAACAAAATCCATGCCTCTGTAATCATTTTGCTCTATTGCCTGTGTCTGGGAGGCTTGATGATTTTGCAACTAAAACCTTAAATATCATGTTACATTTTTATATCTCTGCCACAAACGTGGGGTTGTGATATGGGGTAACTAACCTGACTACTTTTGAAAACCCTTATGCACCTGGATGAAAGTAAGCCAGGGACTGCAAGCTATAGATTTAAGATTTCCTACCAACTTTAAAAAATAGCTTCTTGAATGCAATTTATGTAATGTCAAGTCTAGGATGTAGTCCAAATAGCAACAGAAAAATGGAGATATGTAGAAACATACTTAAAGTTGACAAGTATTGGGAGTGTAGTATTTTGCGGGCCAACGTGTAGACCACAGGAAAGCTTGCTGTTTCCATCTCAAAGGGTAGAGCTCTATGTTGCAACTGCCAAGGTCCCTGGGGCAGCAAGTCTGCTCACTGCTTAGTAAAGAAGCATCCTCAGTTTGATAGAATCATATGGAAGCCTTACATTTGGTTAGCAGTTCTAGATTCTTGATGTAATAATATCTTCAGGGTGTGGGAGGGTATGTAGCTATGAAAACACCCTTGGAGAGATTTGCTTATTAAGTTTGGCTTTTTCAATCTCCCTAATACTTCTTTACTAAACACCAGGCGGTTTCCTTCACTTTTCAGAATCATGTTGTTTTTCCCTTGTGTAATGAACTTTCAGATACTTTTTGATGAGCTATTAAGTTTGGAAAAAAATAAACATCTCTTTAAAATAAAGAAGATAATAGCAATGACAAGTAGAAAAGCTCTAAAATTGAGAATATACTCCCTTGTAGCCAATTAATGGGCGTGGCAAGTTCGTGCTTACTGTCCAGGACATATAAGTAGAAGTCGAGGATGCTCTGAGGCATCTCTTGGATCTCTATAAGCCTCCATCGTTTCTGATGAGTAGGGTTGACAGATAAAATATAGGCTGTTTAGTTAAATATGATTGTCAGGAAAACAATGAGTACATTTTTAAGATAAGTATGCCCCAAGTAGTACATACGATACACTTATACTAAAAATAATGATTTATTATTCATCTGAAGTTCAAGTTTAACTGGGTATCCTGTGTTTTTATTTACTAAATCTGACAGCCCTACTGATGATCCACAATGGAGGCAGTTCAGGAACGGTACATGCTGGCTCTCGGACAGTCAGAAATTGCTTCAGCAGATCCAGGTACAGTATGAAATTCTTTTTGGATGTAGCTCAGAAGCCATGGCCAGCCCTTGACTGCAAGTACTTCCTCGGGTTTCCCTGAGGTGGGGTAAACCTTCCTCTTAATGGCCTTTTGGTAAGTCTGGAAGACCATATCCAAGGGGAGCCCCAAAGTCAGTTTCATCCTCACAACCATGTTTCCAATTCCTGGAATTGGCTGCATGTGACTCACAAGAGATGAGGAGGTTTGTGAAAATTGGGAGTGTCATAGCTTCAACCCTTTGTAGGTAAAGTTTTGCTGTTCTGAGAGTTTTAACAGGAGCAATGTGAGAGACTCCAGGTCCCCAGGACGACAGAAATAATCCTGTTATACTTCTGTGTATGTGACAAGTCTCTAATAGTTCACAGATCAAATATCTGGTCTCAGAAAGACTGATCCAAACTTGGATGTTTCTGGTGACAAGGCAAGGTCCTGAGTTTCAAGTTCACCTTTTATGGTTGAGGAGACAGTAGGGTTGTCAGAAGGGAAATCATGGAGGAGACCTTGGCTTCATCCATTGTGCAGGCTTTTATATTTGGTTCTATCTAGATTGTGTTTCAAAGGTGGAGCTTGTTTACGACAATGAACGTTCTCTGATGTGCTTTTTGGACTTTCATTCACAGAGCGAGAGCAGTGCCGAGGCTGTAGAAATGCCGTGGATATTCTGAGCTGTCAGTGGCATTTCCCAGGTACTGTTCCCTTGGTGCTTCTCCTTGAAATGTGCAAAGGGATTATCATCTGTTTCGTGGCCTGTCCTAGCATTGTGAAAGGAAGCTGCTGCTCCTGGCTCAGAGGATTTCGGACGTGGTGGGAGAAGACGGGCCAAATTTAGGTAACTGGTGTTCCTATAGCCAAGGAGAACAAATTATTGGAAGTGGAGGTGTCTGGGATGGGAACGATGTTGCTGTAATTTCGCAAATGCTCCAGGACCAGGGAAGACCACCAGAAGTACTAGGCTTTGTTTTAGGTTGCAGGTAAGAGAGGGAGGGATGGACCAGAGATTGACCTCATACAGCTGGTCAATGCGTTTTTCATTCGTTCATTCATTCATTCATCCAACTCGTATTTACTGAGTTGCTGTCATGTGTCAGTTACTCTGTGAGGTTTTGAGATGCGATAGTGAAGAAAACAAATTCTCAGTCTTTAAGGAGTGTATAGTTCAGTCAGAGAGACTGATAAAGAAATAGGCAATTACAACATAGGAAATAAGTCATTTGATAGAGGAAGTGGGTCTTTGTGGGTGTAAACAGGAGGGTAAATTTAACTAAGCCCAGTGGTGGAGGTAAGGAATGGGAGACCCAGAGGGACTTCTTGAAGGAAGTGATAGTGGAGATCAGCAGGGTGAGTAGAAACTTTCCAGGACCTTCCCAGGCAAAGATGGAAGGAAGAAAGAAAGTTTCAGGCAGAGGGACCACTCTGTACAAAATCCTTCAGATAAAGAGAATATTGTATGTTCTTCAGCATGGCTGGGGCATGAACTCTGAGAAAGGGGGTTGCTAGGAGATATGGCTGGAAAGAGAGGCAGGGCTCTGTCATGTAGACTTTGTTCTGTAGGCAATGAGGATTCATTGAAGGTGAAGGCAGAGGAGTGACTCCATCAGATTGTGTTCTAGAAAAGTCACTTAGGTGACTGTGTATAGGGTGGGTTTAACTGAGCATCAGCGTGGACAGTAAACTCAAATTTTTCTATGTGGGACCAGTGTCACACATGGGACTATGTAGGTCACCAGATTCAGCGGGGCAATGAGTGTGTTTTGCTTTTTTCCTCCTTTTTTATATGAGGCTAGGCAGATGATGCCATGCCTTCGTTCCATTAAGAGCAATGTGAAATCAGTGAAATCTCCTAAGATTCTGCAAGGCAGATTTTTCTTTGTATTATTTTAAATTACCTCAAGACCTGAAAGGGCCATTGCTGTAGAAAAAGGGTCTGGCACATGTAACGCCTGGATGGAAATAACAGCTTATGGGAAAAAATGGAATTTGAGGAATTCTGGGGCAGGATGCTGGAAGTAGATGACCGCTATAGGCCTTTCCAGCTCACAGTCTTATAGCTCCTGGTCCTCTTTACCTTCTCCTCTTCCTGACCCCAACCTCATGAGGATGAAAGTGTACTCTAGAGACCTTTGATCAAATTCTGCCCACAACACTCTGTGGTTTGAAAGTTACAAAATTCCCTGAGAAGTGATAAGCTGTTTATCTTCCTTAGTAGTCATTTAGTACCATTATAATTTCCAAACAGCTACTGTTTATAGAGCCCTCTTGCTTTCCATTTCTGAGTGTGTTTTATCATTATTCCTTTTGATCTTGGAAATGTAATCTTTAACAAACCACCAATTAACCATGAAATGTCACTACAACAAAACGTATCGGTATTCTCCATGGGATTTGTTGTACTTGGATTTGATCTTCATTGTTAATTCTTGGACTGTCTTCCTAGTTTGTGGCTTATTTGGATTCACATTTGTTCTTTTTGTTGATTACTTCAAAGCTTTTGTGTAGAAATTAAGCTGGTAAAGTAACATAGAATTCTTTTCCCCTATGATAGTCCCTTTCTTTTGATACCAATAATTAAAAATGTGCTGTAATAGCGTTAGAGGACTTAAAGTTTGAAGGTTTTAAGAATGACTTGGAGACTCAGGAGTAAAAAGGGACTAATACAAGTAAGTATGAATTATTATTTTGCTCAAAATGCTATTTAAAATAGATTCGAATTTAGGTTTATTGAAGAAAATGTTTCTATTTGAGCTATTTGAAGTTCTAACATTCAGATATTCTTTGAAAATCTATTTTAAAGTTCTAACTGGTGATCTTAGAATAAAATTGCCACTTGATGGAATGTGGAGTGTGAAGAGGTGAAAGAAAAGTCAGAGTGGAATGATGCTACAAAAAAAGAAACTTCCCATCCATGACCAGGCAGAGCAAATGGAAATCAGACGGGAAAGGAAATAGAAGCAGAGATGGTTTTGTAATTCATGGAACCTGCAGCTCTTTGTAAGTGCTAACCACCAAGGGGCAGGTGCAGAGCACTAAATGAGAGCTACTCGTAAAAGTCCATGCGGCAAAAATGGCAGGGGCACCAGGTGGGAAGTCTCTCCATTTTTGGTACACAGGCTGGAATTTCAAAGATATGAAGACACAGGTCTTTCTCTGAAAGGCGGGGACTGTGATGTTTTCTAGATAGAATTCCAGAGCTAATGACATGCTCAAGCTGAAGGAAATATATCTGTCCATCTAGCGACTTTGAAAACAGTGGGAGGCAGAAGGAGATAATATTTTGGCAACTGAGAGACCTGGGCTGGTGTCTGTTACTTCAGTAAATTACTTAATCCCTCTGAGTCCAACTTCCTCATCTATAAACTGGTGATGTAATAATAGGATTGGTGTGGGTGTTAAATGAGATGATGGACGTTGGGCCATTGGTACAGTACCTGCCACATAAGAACTGTTTAATAAATGGAAACCAGCGCTCATTATTCAAATGATAAGAATAGTGCGTCTCCGGCTCTTGTTGAGAGAGGTTTCTTATTATCTATTCTAATTGCTAAGATCACTTGTGAAGCCCTCTGAATTTGCGTTTTCCACTTGCCTACTATTGGCAATTTGTTCAATGTCCCTCCTATATTTCTTAGACCCTACCATTTTGTGCATGTGGCAAACTTTCAACTGCCATTATTTGGCATTTTCCAGCCCAGGAACTTCTGAAGCTGTTGAAGTCAGCTCTGCCTGTGTAGATGGCAGGGAGGAAGTGAGGGGAATTAGTAGTTTCCCAGCAGCAGTCCTCAACCAAGGACTGATGGGAGTGGGTATCTAAATGCCCCAGCTCCCTGGCCCTTCAAGTTGGAAGCTTGTGTTTCCCAGAGTTTCTCTGTGGATTACCTCCACTTTTCCACACTCTTACCTGGCTAGTAACACAGTATTTAATGCTTGCCTTCTCTTCCCTATCTCACTTTCCTATTGGGGTTTCTTCCATTTCTCATATTAACTATTTGAACTGGAATGTTTATGATTGGGTTTGATTCTGGGAGAACCCATAGGAAGTCATTTTCTTGAGAAAAAAAAGTTTTCACGTTGCCTTCTAGGAAAAGATATTAAATAATAGAAAAACTTAAGTTTTCTTTATGGTTGATTCATTTTCCCCTATGCACATTAATTGGCTACAGTATTGTTTAAATAATTATATAATATAGAAGTGATACAAAAAGCAAAAGGGCACTGCTGATTTTAGAATATTTGTTTTCATGTTAAGCATCTAAGACACATCAGTTATGTGAAATGAAAACATGATGACCCAAAACCTATGGGATGCAGCAAAAGCAGTTCTAAGAGGGAAGTTTATAGCAATACCATCCTACCTCAAGAAACAGGAAAAATCTCAAACAACCTAACCTTACACTTAAAGCAATTAGAGAAAGAAGAACAAAAAAGACCAAAGTTAGCAAAAGGAAAGAAATCATTAAGATCAGATCAGAAATAAATAAAAAAGAAATGAAGGAAACAGTAGCAAAGATCAGGAAAACTAAAAGCTGGTTCTTTGAGAAGAGAAACAAAATTGTTAAACCATTAGCCAGACTCATGAAGAAAAAAAGGGAGAAGGCTCAAATCAACAGAATTAGAAATGAAGACGGAGAAGTAACAACTGACACTGCAGAAATACAAAGGATCATGAGAGATTACTACAAGAAATTCTATGCCAATAAAATGGGCAACCTGGAAGAAATGGACAAATTCTTAGAAAAGCCCAACCTTCCGAGACTGAACCAGGAAGGAATAGAAAATATAAGCAGACCAATTACAAGCGATGAAATTGAGACTGTGATTAAAAATCTTCCAACAAACAAAAGCCCAGGACCAGATGGCTTCACAGGCAAAATCTATCAAACATTTAGAGAAGAGCTAACACCTCTCCTTCTGAAACTCTTCCAAAATATAGAGGAAGGAACAACACTCCCAAACTCATTCTACGAGGCCACCATCACCCTGATACCAAAACCAGACAAAGATATCACATTGATAGAAAACTACAGGCCAATATCACTGATGAACATAGATGCAAAAATTTTCAACAAAATACTAGCAAACAGAATCCAACAGCACATTAAAAGGATCATACACCACGATCAAGTGGGGTTTATCCCAGGATGCAAGGATTCTTCAATATACGCAGATAAATCAATGTGATAAATCATATTAACAAACTGAAGGAGTAAAGCCATATGATCATCTCAATAGATGCAGAAAAAGCTTTCGACAAAATTTAACACTTGTTTATGATAAAATCTCTCCAGAAACCAAGCATAGAGGGAACTTACCTCAACATAATAAAGGCCATATATGACACACCCATAGCCAATATTGTTCTCAGTGGTGAAAAACTGAAACCATTTCCTCTAAGATCAGGAGCAAGACAAGGTTGTCCACTCTCACCACTATTATGCAACATAGTTTTGGAAGTTTTAGCCACAGGAATCAGAGAAGAAAAAGAAATAAAAGGAATCCAAATTGGAAAAGAAGAAGTAAAGCTGTCGCTGTTTGCAGATGACATGATAGTATACATAGAGAATCCTAAAGATGCTGCCAGAAAACTACTAGAGCTAATCAATGTATTTGGTAAAGTAGCAGGATACAAAATTAATGCACAGAAATCTCTTGCATTCTTATACACTAATGATGAAAAATCTGAAAGAGAAATTAAGGAAACACTCCCATTTACCATTGCAACAAAAAGAATAAAATACCTGGGAATAAACCTACCTAAGGAGACAGAAGACCTGTATGCAGAAAACTATAAGATACTGATGAAAGAAATTAAAGATGACACAAACAGATGGAGAGATATACCATGTTCGTGGATTGGAAGAATCAACATTGTGAAAATGACTCTACTACCCAAAGCAATCTACAGATTCAATGCAATTCCCTTCAAACTACCAATGGCATTTTTCACAGAATTAGAACAAAAAATTTCACAATTTGTATGGAAACACAAAAGACCCTGAATAGCCAAAGCATTGTTGAGAAAGAAAAACGGAGCTGGAGGAATCAGGCTCCCAGACTTCAGACTATACTACAAAGGTACAGTAATCAAGACAGTATGGTACTGGCACAAAAACAGAAATATATATCAATGGAACAGTACAGAAAGCCCAGAGATAAAGCCACGCACATATGGTCACCTTAGTTTTGATAAAGGAGGCCAGAATATACAATGGAGAAAAGACAGCCTCTTCAATAAGTGGTGTTGGGAAAACTGGACAGCTGCATGTTAAAGAATGAAATTAGAACACTCCCTAACACCATACACAAAAATAAACTCAAAATGGATTAAAGACCTCAATGTACGGCCAGACACTGTAAAACTCTTCAAGGAAAACATAGGCAGAACACTCTGACATACATGACAGCAAGATCCTTTTTGACCCACCTCCTAGAGAAATGGAAATAAAAACAAAAATAAACAAATGGGACCTAATGAAACTTAAAAGCTTTTGCACATCAAAGGAAAACCTAAACAAGATGAAAAGACAGCCTTCAGAATGGGAGAACATATTTGCAAACGAAGCAACTGACAAAGGATTAAACTCCAAAATTGACAAGCAGCTCATGCAACTCAATATCAATTAAACAAACAACCCAATCCAAAAATGGGCAGAAAACCTAAATAGACATTTCTCCAAAGAAGATATAGAGATTGCCAACAAACAGATGAAAGAATGCTCAACATCACTAATCTTTAGAGAAATGCAAATCAAAGCTGCAATGAGGTATCACCTCACACCAGTCAGAATGGCCATCATCAAAAAATCTACAAACCATAAATGCTGCAGAGGGTGTGGAGAAAAGGGAACCCTCCTGCACTGTTGGTGGGAATGTAAATTGATACAGCCACTATGGAGAACAGTATGGAGGTTCCTTAAAAAACTAAAAATAGAGCTACTGTATGGCCCAGCAATCCCACTCCTGGGCATATACCCTGAGAAAACCATAATTCAAAAAGAGTCATGTACCACAACGTTCATTGAAGCTCTATTTACAACAGCCAGGACATGGAAACAACCTAAGTGTCCGTCGACAGATGAATGGATAAAGAAGGTGGCACATATATACAATGGAATATTACTCAGCCATAAAAAGAAACAAAATTGAGTTATTTGTAGTGAGGTGAATGGAGCTAGAGACTGTCATACAGAGTGAAGTAAGTCGGAAAGAGAAAAATAAATACCGTATGCTAACACCTATATATGGTATCTAAGAAAAAAAAAAAAAAACGGTTCTGAAGAACCTAGGGGCAGGATAGGAATAAAGACGCAGATGTAGAGAATGGACTTGAGGACACAGGGAGTGGGAAGGGTAAGCTGGGATGAAGTGAGAGAGTGGCATGGACATATATACACTACCAAATGTAAGATAGGTAGCTAGTGGGAAGCAGCCCCATAGCACAGGGAGATCAGCTCAGTGCTTTGTGACCACCTAGAGGGGTGGGATAGGGAGAGTGGGAGGGAGACACAAGAGGGAAGAGATATGGTGATATATGTATATGTATAGCTGATTCACTTTTTTATAAAGCATGAACTAACACACCATTTTAAAGTAATTATACTCCAATAAAGATGTTAAAAAAAAAAAGATTGAATCGGACCGGAAGGCTAAGAGCGTAGCTGGAACCCATGTGTAATCACAGCTCAGCCTTTAACAACTGCTTTAATTCCTTATCATAAATATAAAACCAGACCAGAGGCATCCAATATTTATTATAAATATCAGTGACATGATAGTATCATCATGAGACCTCTGTGTATTCTTTCTGATTCAGATGAAACCCAAAGTTTGTGTCTCCCCACAAAACTTACTTTTTCTATTTCCATGCATTGACCGCATATTTGATTTTGGAGAGCTTGCCGTCTGTGTTTTGAGTTGGGCTGAAGTAAGCAGTCTCCGTCTCAGTGGGGATGCCTACTCAAAACTCAGACAAAATACAGCATGGAATACACATTGGATGTTTTGGTTCTACCTATCAGGTTGATTTACAAATGATGCCAGTGGTTGTATCTTCAAAATAGCAGTTTTCAAACATTTTTTTCCCCAGTGATTGATTCCTTTTACAAATATAATTTTCTCTAGAACTCCGAAATATAAACTATATTATGAAAATACTGATTTGACAGGCAGGTAGTTGCAAATGGTAATGGACTGCTGTGTGGTCTCAGGACACTCTGCCGTTATTATTTACCCAGAAACCCATGGGAGATATAGTAAGAAATTCCATTTCAATATTGCATCACCAACAATACCTAACTACTGCTTGTATTTCTTATCATAAGCATCAAAGTCAGAGAAGAAGCACACAAAACTTCTAATAAGTACTAAAAGGTTTATAATTAAATAATATTAAAACATTATCTGTTGGAAATTAGTTATTGAGTAATTGACTATTACGTGATAAGACTGTGTTCCAGGTAGATGAGTCTGAATTTTACATGGTATAGAAATTGGAGGGCATGTTATTGTAGAACTGGGTTACTGATATGGGAAAACTGAGTTCTCTTATTATATAAATCTTAGAGAAGGGACAGTTTACTGTGATAAACTTAAATGATATGTACTTAGCAAATTGTACCAATAGGCCAGTCTGTGAGGTGTTCAAGGAACATGGATTCTCCATTCTCTGAGGTCCTATCCAGTTGCATGAAACCCAGAATGGTGTCTCATCTAACCCTTTATGATCCCGAAAACTGTTTGTCACCCTGAAAATCCAGCATGATTCCCCAGCATGATTGCAAAATCTGCCATTTATCAACCAGCCCTTGTCACCTGGCTCTAGTAGTTTCTCACTATACCACTAGCACCATCTTGCCTCATTGCCCAAAGTTTGCATGATAAGACTAGGTACTGCACATGCCCAATATGGACTAGTTTAGCATGTAAGCTTTGACAAAGGCTTTCACATACATGAGGACTTAATTACACATCTTTAGAAATGAGAGCAAACCAGGTACTGCCGTTATAAAAAAATGACCAGGGCTAATCTACACACTTACTAATAAATAACATATTTAAAGTAAGGTCATTTATATACACAGATTTGGTAGGAGTTTTACACTGAGATTTGCAGACAAGAATGAGTTAACCAGACATATCTTGCAAGGCAGTTCACCAAAATGTGTTAAAATCTAATATATATCACATGTGAGTTAGTGACTCCTAGAATATTCCCACAGTGTTAAAATATACATTAAAAATAAAAAATTTGGACTAAATTATTTGTATGTTACACCTGAAACAACTGTGCAGATTTTTAGGGCTTCTGGAAACATAGCTTAAAAATAAATCCTAAAATGCGGTCCCTGACTTGGAGAATTTGGATTATTGCCATTTTACAAATGGAGAAAAAGCAAACAAATCAAAAAATGAGTTAGGCATGATTACATAGTAACTCAATGGCAGGCCTGAAGAGTGGAACTCAGGGTTTCTGTGCTAAAATCCAGGAATCCAATGAGCTAAATAAACTTCCAGTAAGTAGAGTATAGCACTGAAGTTCCAGACGACAGCTGTATCATTGAGTTTGGTGTAAATAAAATTCATTTCATTCAAGTGGGAACTGTTAGTTGCTCAAAAATAATATTGAGATATGACTTCCTATTACTTTGACTTTGCACCTAATCCATGTCTGATGGCTTGGTAATGATAAAAAATCAAAGTGTAAAGTTACGTGCAGGAATAATCATTAGGCTCGGAGGACAGAACCAGTAATGGGAAGGAATTGCAGGCTACTGTCTTAGGCTGTGAAGTCATTCATAATAATTTTCTTATTAGCTTTTGGGCCGTGATGTTGTACTGAATATCAAGCATTAACCGACTCAGCTTGTAGACTATAAAGTGTGTATAGGAAACAAAGTGTCATTTGTTTTTCCCTAAAGTGATGCTGAAGCACATTGCCAATAGATCAACATTTTAAAGGACCATCTCAAAGAGTGAAATTCAGAACAACCTATTCTAGCCTAAAAGTTCGGCTGGCTCTTTGCATCCAGTTTCATTCTGATGGGAAATTTTGGACAGTCCCCTTCCCTCATTGTGGAGAGTCAGGGGGAGCTCAGATAAGGTGCTTGCCTTGAAAATGCACGATGAAGTTTGTGTAGGGAAGGAAGACGTAGGGGTGAGTATTCACTAAAGGCATTTAGTTTTGTCATTCAGAAGATAAGTTCAGATTTTCCCAAAAGATAGGAAAAGATCTAGAAATGGAAGACAAAGCTGAGAGTAGAAGTAGGACAATGTGAGATCAGGTGGGCATGGAGCATGGAAGGATCTCTTTTTCTCTTTATTGATTTTCAACTGGTTTATTGGCTTTATTGGTGTATTAGTTTTGGAGAGAAGGTGTGAACATAGGCTTTGTGTATGTACAATCTTCTCGTTTCCTTTTACTGAGAATCTGTGGTATAGGGTGGGATTAGGATCAGTGATAGTGGGTATGAATCAGCAAAGGAACAGATCTCAAGAAATAGTTCAATTGAAGAATTTTAATAATGAACTAATAATTGCATAAGAAGATAAGGCATGTTTCAGCCAATGCGTACAAACCAAGGGAATCTTTTATTGAAAAATACACTCTCTCCATAGTATATGCTTGTACCCACTGGGGTGATTCTGGGAGTAAGATAATACTTTGAAGTTAGTTGGGTGGTTTGAAGGTTTCTACCACTCTGTTCCTGAAAAGGTTGTTTTCATCTTTCTTTTTGATAATAATGCTTACAGGCTTTGTAGAGTAGATATAATGATGCAGAATAAAGTCAATAGATAGAACAAATAGGTAGCTAAAATACCTCTCAGTGGAAGGGGACCAAATGCAGTGTGAATAACCAAGTGTTCATTGTATTCCAAGGAGGGGGTTGGGTAAATGACTCTGGTTCTGTGCCAGATGTTGTTTAACAACTGGAGCTAGTGGCGATGGAGTCTTGCTGTGTCACTTCAGAAAGGATGTGTTGACTACCATTGTCACTCTGTCTGGTGGCAGTCTTTGTCATCATTCGCCACAACCGAGAAGGCAGGCGTCTCACACAAAGTTGTTTAGTCGACAGATGTTTCTTGCGTGGAAGCTCCGAGTTAGCTACCTTTGTAGAGTTTCCTATCCAGCTCAAGCTGGGATTACAGGAACCATTCAGCAAATGAACACTGACTCTACCAGCTGTTGCATCTACAGCACACGGAGGCTCTTCAGCTTGTCTGAGGCCTGGGACAATTTGTCTGCACAGGTGCTGCAGGTGGAAAGGTATTGGACTTTCATTAATGCTGGCATTTCACTAGAGGCATTCAAGCCTCCCAGAGCTGGAAAGGGTTGCACTCTTAAATGATAGGATTCAAAGGACATTCATATCTTAAGGAGAGAAGCAGGAACATGTAGGCAATGACCCTCTTTGTTTATAATGTCTCCTTGGTTTCTGAACTCATTCAGTGTTTTGTCCTCCCCTGCCCCTCTGGATGCTACCGTGCCAGATTCATTAACTGGTTAACCCTCCTTTTCATTTTCATGTGAAATGATTCTAACGTTTAAGTAATGAACCCTGGTCTCACTGGTGTGCTGCTGACCTTGGGCTTGTTTTGAATTTGCTAGTTGGCTGCAGTTTACTCTTCAAGCCTTGCCTAAAGTTATCATTCTGTGATGAGATATGAAGAAAATCGATTAGAACCGATCCAAAAGACTGAACCAATTCAGGAATGGATGAGTTTTTTCACCCGAACAGAGATGGAAGAGAGGGAAGTAGGATAAATGCATCCTAGTGGGGGCATGGCATGTCTGAAGTGAGTGGGAAAGGGAGACGGATATGGAAATTCTTTATCCCTTGCAGTAGAGACTGGAGGTAGAGGGATAGCTTTAAATTCCCTTTAGTTTATTTAAGAAATGATTTTATCCTCACATCTGAATGGTCTGAGCACAAATCCAAGTTAATTACAGTGGAACCCGTTGGACTCCTGATGTTATGGTGGGAGTCCTATACCTGCTTTATGAGTTGGCTGCATAAGATGGGTCTTTGATTCTATTCCGTGTTTCTATTAGAAAGGATGTTAGGACAGTGACATATCTTAGGGATGTCAGTGCATTGTGCTGTGATACTCCTTCTTTTCTTTCCTTCTCTCCCCATCCTCTTCCTTCTCCTCAGAACATATAGAAGCCAGAGATTTCCTAACCTCTTTTTACCTTCAATTTTTAAAACATTGACCATGTCCCTGGCTCTGTGCCAGGTAATGTAGGTTTCAATACCCCATTTAATATCCGCAGCAAGCAGCAGAAGTAAGCATTATCAGCACCATCTTACAGACAGAAAATTGAGGCTCAGAGAGGTAAAGACACTAACGTCAGGTCATGTAACTAGTAAGTGATAAGGCTGAGATTCAGATCCGTGTCTCACTACAAAAGCCGCCTTTCCCCCACATGACTGATGTGCATTCACTTTGAACCCATGTTTTCTTTAAAAAACTTCGGAGAGAGACCAAGTCCTTGACTTGGGTTAGAAAGGAGTTTCATAGACCTGAATCTCAAAACGCTTAAATTACTGAAATAACAAACAGTAAGACGTCCAGACCTTCTCCACCTTTGGAATCGTTGTTCTTCCCATAGTCTTGTGTCTGTTTCATCAAATATGCGTTGATTATGTTTCAATAAAAAAGGCCACTGAAACATAAAGCTGGGCGATTTAAAGGCATCTTTCGAGGCTTGACAGTCAGTGAATGTTTTATTCTCCTCTGTTGCTATGTCACAAGGACAAACGTAGATCTGATTATAAAATGCAATTGTATTCCTCTCCATGTTCTACACAGAAAGTGTTATTAAGCCGTGGTGACATTTACTCGCAAGAACCGTGGTTGGCGAGTCACAGAAAGTGTGAGCAATTGCTCCCCCATGAAGCCCTGCTCCTGTGAATGGAGAGATGTCTTTTGGGTAAAATGTAGCCATCGAGGAGGATTTAGGGAAGTTGAATACTGAGAAGTAAAGTGATGTGGGTCTTATGGCTGGTGGTTGTGAAGTAGATCGTTTGTCTAAATGCCAAACCCTGAAATGGCTATCTCTATGAAACGGAGCTTAGCTTTTATAATACGAATGTTCAGTGACCTGACATCAATAAAAAGAGGACTAAAAAGAAGACAAGCACATAGGTCAATTACCTTTTGCCCACCTGGACAGGCCTTTGGCTCTGAAGCTGGGCATGTCTTTGGACACAGAACATCCTTCTGGTGTGTGCTTCAGGCATTGTGGGCAGGTGTCTGGGTCCCGTTGTGCTGCCAGTGGACTGGGGGGCCCCTTGCTGATGGAGCTCATTGGCAGCTCTTTGTGTATCTTCCTGCTGTTCTTACCTCCCAGGGAGCATCATGTCTTTATCTTCTTCCTTCACTGCTCACCTTAGGCACAGCAGGGACTTGGATCTTCTAGCACCACCATGAACTTGAGAGTTTTGCCTCTGCTCTTAAATCTTGCCCAAAGCTTAATTGACACGTTTTCTTGAAAATTCTTTTTTACATTATAACTAAATCTTTTGGAGCTTTTTCCTGGTTACTTTGTTGGAGTTTTCTCTTATTTGCTGTGAATTTGCTATTAGTTCTCAATTCGTGGAAGTGTCAAATTTGGTATGTCTTTTATTCATTGTTAATTTTACGTTATTCATTATCCATTGATATTTAAACTCCTGTAAGCATATTTAATGGTGGTACACGTCATGCCAAACAAGTCTGAGTTTCTCAGATCCACCTGAAGCAGAGAGGATGAAAAAAAATCAGAATCTTCACTTTTCCAGAGGAAGCGGGGCCAGACCTTCTAATATTGTAAAATGTGTGAAATCATTGCTGTCTCCAACCGCAAGATTGTTTCAGCATCCATGAGGCAATTTTATGTGTTTTTGCAATGAGATTCTTTAGTTTCTCTCTGTATTACATTTAGTGTCTGATAAACAATCCCTACTGTCTACACTTTTGTCCTGTTAGTAGTCTAAAGACTTCATTCTCACAAACTGTACCAGTTGACTTTTATCTCCCCTGTTATAATAAGTAGTTTGATGTCTGTTACAAGTAGCCTTGCCAATAATGTTCAAGAATCATCAGGTTCACTAAACTCCCTTTGGCCTGAAATGCTTTCAGTTTTCCTGCTCACCTCATTGTGTTCAACCAGCCCTTGTAAGCTTTCTTTCTTGTTTCCATTGATTTCCTTCTCTAAGCCACAGACCCTATGACCAGTCCTGCCATTGCAGGTGCACTCAGAGTTCACCCTGGTGGATCACAGATTCTCATGTCTATCAGATGAAGTGGGATGATATTGTAAAGAAGAACTATGTTAAGTCCGTATGGCTGGCATCTCATGAAACTCACTTGGCACGTGGACTAATATGCTTTCATGATTGTTATAGTCTTTGTTTTTAAAGAACGTTTAAAAACATTGTGGTAAAATATACATAACTTTTAATTTACTATTATAACCATTTTATAAAAAGGTATACAGTTCAGTGGCATTCGCACTGTTGTGCACCCATCACTACTATCCACTTCGAGGACTTTTTTCATCTCGTAAAATGGGAACCCGGTACTCATTAAACAATAACTCCTCTTTCCTCCCTTCCCCCAACCCCTGGCAACTATCATTCTACTTTCTGTCTCTATGAATTTGACTATTCTAGGTATCGTATATAAGTGGGGTAATACAGTATTTGTCCTTTTGTGACTGGCTTATTTCACTTCACATAATATCTTCAAGGTTCATCCATGTTGTAGCATGTGTCAGAATTTCCTTCCATTTTAAGGTTGCATAATATTTCATTGTAGGTGTATACCACATTTTCTTTATCCATTCATCTGCTGATGCACAATTGGGTTGTTTCCTCCTTTTGGCTATTGTGAATACTACTGCTATGAATGTGGGCGGGCAATTATCTTTTCACATCCTGGCTTTCAGTTCTTTTGGGTATATATCCAAAAGTGGAATTGTTGGATCAGATTGTAATCGTATTTTTAATTTTTTGAGGAACTGCCATACTCCTTTCCACAGTGTTGCACTGTTTTATATTCCCACCAGCAGTGCACAAGAGTTCCGATTTCTCCACATCTTCACCAATAGTTATTTTCTGTTTTTTTGATAATAACCGTTCTGATGAATGGGAAGTGGTATCTCACTGTGGTTTTGCTTTGTATTTCCCTAATATTAGAGATGTAAAGCCATCTGTTCATGCGCTTATTAGATATTTGTATATTTTCTTTGAAGAAATTCCTATTCAAGTCCTTTGCCAATTTTTAAATTGAGTTGTTTGTTTGTTTTGTTGTTGAGTTGTAGTTCTGTTTATATTCTTGATATTAACCCTTTGTCAGATATATAATTTGCAAATACTTTGTTTCATTCCACGAGCTGCCTTTTCACTTTGTTGATAATACAAAAGTTTGATGCATAAAAGTTTTAAATTTTGATACAGTCCAATTTACCTATTTTTTTCTTTTGCTGCTTCTGCAGCCTTTGTCTTTTTATATTCAGTCTTTTATAGTGTTTTTATCTTTAAAGAATAATCTTGGTTATTTTACTGTTTCCTCAAGATTCATGTTATAGACCTTTACTTAACCTCAGTGCTGAGCATGCTTTTCACTCCCACAGACACTAAAGTCTGGCCTGGAGTGTTGCTCCACATGGAAGGTCAGTGAGGAGGCTGCAAGGGACCTTACGTCCCCATGCTTTTACTTAGGCTTTCTCTAGCTTGAAGTTGTGTTATAAACAATAACATATGATTTGCTTTGTTGGATAGCCTCAGAATTCCACTTTCTTTTCCATCTATTCATTCACTGTTCATGGGTGCTTGTATTTTCTATTTGTGCAGTTACTTTACTCTCTATTGGTGTTATCTGAAAAGTTAATGAGTAATCTAGATACCCTCATCTAGGTCAGGGTTTTTTAACTTCTTTCTTTAAAGCACTTGAACCCCTTTTCTAACAAAAGCTTAAGTAGAAGCTCAGTACAGTGGGTAAGAGCAGTGGTTACTCAGGAGCAGGGGAAGAAGATGTTCAGCTCACTGCTTTCCCTCCTCCAGCCCTTGAACCTTTCCCTTTGAACGTGGATGGAGGCTCTGTGGAGTGGAGTTTACTTAGGACAGAAAAGCCTGTTGATAAGGCAGGAAATGAATTACAGTCATTCACTTCCCACTTCTCCAGTCCTACTTACATCAAAGCAATTCAGCTTTTGTGTGGTAAATGTATTTAGGAATCCATGTACTATTCAGCTTAAACTACAGGGTTCTCTCAAACTGGAAATCAAATAAACAAACACCGCCCACCCCCTCAAAAGAAACAGGTTTCTCTGCCTGAAATTATTGTTCAAAAACCTCCAATCTGGGGCTTCCCTGGTGGCGCAGTGGTTGAGAGTCTGCCTGCCAATGCAGGGGACACGGGTTCGAGCCCTGGTCTGGGAAGATCCCACATGCCGCGGAGCGGCTGGGCCCGTGAGCCACAATTACTGAGCCTGCGCGTCTGGAGCCTGTGCTCCGCAACAAGAGAGGCCGCGACAGTGCGAGGCCCGCGCACCGCGATGAAGAGTGGCCCCCGCTTGCCGCAACTGGGGAAAGCCCTCGCACAGAAACGAAGACCCAACACAGCCATAAATAAATCAATAAGTAAATAAATAAAAAAAATTAAAAAAAAAAAAAAAACAAAAACCTCCAATCTAAGGACTTGTAACCATGAAACACTTCTTGGGACCCCCCCATTGTGCATAGTGACCCATTTTATTGATGAGTACTTCACATAGGAAGATTCAAAAGCCAGAAGAGAATCCCCTGGTAAGGAGGCCAGCTACTGAGACACAGGAAACTTAATTTTGATCCACAGACATTTTAAAGTAGAAAGGAACTTGGAGATCGGTAGCCCAAGAGGCAGCAAGTGGTGTGTTTGGTTTGCACAGAATTAAAAAAATTAGTTGCCAGCATTAAAAAAAACCAGCAATGTTTATATAGATATTAAAAATAAAGATAAAAATCTTGATTTTAGCCTCTTTTGGAAAAATCATAACATCTGACAGCACTAGGCCCATGGTCCTGTATGGCCCTGATGAATTACAGGAGGCCTTTAAAAAATCCCAGTGTCCAGTCTGCATCCCAGACAAATTAAATGATATTCTCTGTGGTTAGCACTCAGACGTCAGTATATATTTAAAAATTGTAATAAAAACACCTGACAGTGATTATCATCTAAGTCATTTTAAGCGTATAGTTTAGCGGTTTAAGTGTATTCACATTGTTGTGCAACAGACTTCTAGAACTTTTTCATCTTGCAGAACTGAAACTCGATACCCATTAAACACTAATTCCCCCACCGTCCTTCTTCCAGCCCTTCCTTGCAACCACTTTTCTACTTTCTGTTTCTATGATTTTGACTACTCTACATACTTCATATGAGAGGAATGATACAGTATTTGTCCTTTTGTGACTGGCTTATTTTGCTTAGCATCATGTCCTCAGCATTCATCCGTGTTGTAGCATTTGACAGGATTCCCTTCCTTTTTTTTAAGGCTGCATAATATTTCATTGTTTGTATGTCCATTCATCTGCGAAGGAATATTTTGTTTGCTTCCACCTCCTGACTATTGTGAATAATGTTGCAGAGTGTGCAGATTTATTTCTGAGATCCTGCTTTGAATTATTTTGCATATAAACCCAGAAGGGGGATTGCTGGATCATATGGTAATTTTATGTTTAATTTTTTGAGGAACTTCTGTTCTATTTTCTATAGTGGCTGCACCATTTCTCATTCCCAGCAAGAGGGCACAGGGTTCTAACCTCTCCATGTCCTCTCCAACACTTGTTATTTCTGTTCTTTTGACAGTGGCCATCCTAATGGGTGTGAGATAATGTCTCATTGTGGTCTTGATTTGCATTTCTCTTAAGTTTAGTGATGTTGAGCATCTTTTCATATGCTTGTTGGCCATTTGTATATCTTCATTGGAGAATTGTCTATTCAAGTTCTTTGCACTTAAAAAATCAGTTATTTGTGTTTTTTTTGTGTTGAGTTGTGGAAGTTCCTCAGATATTTTGGATATTAATCCCATATTAGGTATAAGATTTTCAAATATTTTTCCCATTCCAATAGGTTGCCTTGTCATTCTGTTGATTGTTTCCTTACCTGCATGGAAGTTTTAAAATTTGATGTAGTCCTATTTGTCTACTTTTGCATGGTTGTATGTGCTTTTAGTGTCATATCCCAGAAATTATTGCCAAAGGTAATGTCCTGAAATTTTTACCCTATGTTTGCTTCTAAGAGTTTTATGGTTTTGGTCCTGTACTTAGTTCTTTAATTCATTCTTTTGCAAGTAGATATCCAGTGTTCCAATATCCTTTGTTTAAGAGATTGTATTTTCCCCATTGTGTATTTTTGGCACCTTTGTCAAAAATCATTTGGCCATATAAGCAAGGGTTAATTTCTAGGCTCTCTATTCTGCTAAATTGGTCTAAATGTTTTTCTACCAGTACCATACCACTTTGATTACTGTTGCTTTGTACTGTGTTTTGAAATCAGGAAGTGTGAGGCTTCTAACTTTGTTCTTTTTCAAGATTGTTATGGCTACTTGAGGTTCCATAAGAATCATAAGATATTTTTCTGCTACTGGGATTTTGATAGGAATTGCATTCAATTTGTAGATTTCTTTGGGTAGCATGGCCATTTTATCGATATTCCAATCCTTGAGCATGGGATGTCTTTCCATTTATATACAAATACAATCTTCCTTGATATATTTAAGCAGTGTTTTGTAGTTTTCAATGTATAAGTCTTTCACCTTCTTGGCTAAGTTTATTCCTAAGCATTTTCTCCTTTTTGATGCTGTGGTAAAAGAGATTATTTTCTTAATTCTCTTTCAGATTGATCATTGTTAATGTATAAAAATGCAACTGAATTTTGTATGTTAATTTTGTATTCTGCAACTTTGCTAAAATTATTTCTTGGGTTTAACAGGTTTGTGTGTGTCTGTGTGTGTGAGTGTGTGTGTGTGTCTGTAATCTTTAGGAATTTTTGTGCCTAATATGTCATCTGTGAACAGAGATCATTTTACTTCTTCCTTTCAAATTTGGATGCCTTTTATTTTATTTTTTTGTGTGTCTAATTTCTCTGGCTAGGACATTTAGTACTATGTTGAATAGTAGTGATGAGAGTGGGTATCTCTTCCGTCTTCCTGGTATTAGAGGAAAAGCTTTAAGTCTTTCACTGCAGAGCATGATGTTAGCTGTGGGTTTCTCATATATGGCTTTTATTATGTTGAAGTACTTTCCTTCTATTAATAGTTCACTGTGTTTTTATCATGAAAGGGTATTAAACTTTGAAATGTTTTTTCTACATCATTTGATATAATCACGTGGTTTTGTCTTTCCTTCTGTTAATTTGCTGTATTACAATGATTGATTTTCATATGTTAAATCATCACTGCATTTCAGTTGGGCATGCTGTATAGTACTTTTAATGTGCTGCTAAATTCAGTTCTCAAACTTTTTGGGGTTGTGAATCCCATTGAGAATCTATGAAAGACATAGACTCTCTCTCGGGTAAATGAATTTCAGCACATAGGATATTTTAGAAATAACTTTGAAGGCTTCACAGAGTGCCCTGGAGTTCATCTTGGGGTCCTCTAAGGACAACTAACCTTTGTTGTTTGATTACCATGCTAAGAACTATGGGATGCATGTTACCTGAGTCATCTCAATCAATTCCAGCAATGACCTGATGAGACAGGTTCTATGTTATACTCATTCTATAAGATGAGGAAATGGAGGAAGTAAGTAGAGGAACTGAGATGAAAACCTAGGCAGTCTGGTGCCAGAGCTGGAGACTCATGGAGTTCAGTTTGAGAACCCTTGGTTTGGAGAATTTGATTTGATCGTAGGCTGAATTCTAATCTGAAGGAGCATCAAGAGTATTGGACAATTATGGGGGTTCTGAGTCACCAAGGGACTCAACGGTGTGATCCATAGATCAGCAGCTTTTGACATCACCTGAGTGCTTGTTACAAATGCAAGCACTCAGTTAACACCCCAGAACTATAGAATTTTAACAAGATCCTTCAGGAGCTTTGTGTACACATTAAAGTTTGAGAAGCATTGGCTTACGCCCTGTAGCATTAGCAATTTTGACACCCTCTGAAACCATTTTGAACTTAAAATTAAATTTTTGGTAGCTTTGGGTAATATTGCTTCTTGGTTCCTGGTGAACTGACTGATAGTGATGGTTGTGGGGAAGGTGATATTGGGAGAGGTGGAGTCAGCACTAAATGAGTGTGTGTGACAGCAACATATTGGCACCCAGTATGTCCCCCTTCTCCGAGGTCACTGTAAGATCTCTTTCGAATATTCTTTTAAAATGATAGCATTCTAGAATTGAGAAACAAATGGATGAAAGTGCCATTCTCACTTGTTAGCTGCATGCCTTCCAGCAGCACAGGATGATTCTGGGTAGTAGTAGGCTATGGAGAGCCATCAAAGCTTCCAAAGGAAAAGCTTTCATCTCTCGCCAATATTTCCTGCCAGGCACTATTGCCGTGGTAGGTCTTTAAGGACCGGTGGGGGTGTGTCACTCCTGGGGAGCAGGTGTCCTCTGAGCTGATCGCCTGCTGCCCCCTCCTGATACCCTTACTCTGTGACCCGATTTCTGACCTCCAATGTTGGCTATTCTCTTAGAGCCCTGCTTAGCTTTGGCGTCAGTGCCTCCCTTGGAATCAATTGCCTCTTGGATTGTTACCATCTTCAATTGGATTCTGCAAGTAATTCCTTTCTTGATTTTGAACTATAGTAAGTTGAACTTCCTATGGCTAAAAGATGGCATATCCCTAAGCCAGAGCTTTTACCAAGCAGTAGTTCTTACACTCAGATCTCTCCTCATGTGGGACATTCTTTGTCATCGAGAGCAGTCATTATAATTAATTCACAGGATCACAGGAAAGGACTTTTTTTAACCCTTTCAGGTACATTCTGGAACGTAGGAACATCCTGTAGAATAGTGAGGTTAAATGTGTACAATGTCCTCACAGACAGGCTTTTTTGGTGAGAACTCGAGTCCAGCAAAGATTTTGTAGTTAATTGAATAGGTTCTGGGACAGAGATTGGACTTTTGTGATGATGAGTGAAGAGATGATTATTCGGATATTAGGAGAGCTGTGTGTGCTTTTCTTTCTCTAAGCATGGAGCGTGAAATCTGTTTAGAGATGTAACCATCAGCCAAAAATGAGAAGTCTCTTAAAACAAGAAAAAAAAAAAGGCACTGCTAATAATGTTGATTCCTGTACCATGAGTGCTCTGTAAAAGTGGTGCTAAGAATTCCCCTTTAAAAACATCTTATTTCATTATATTTTAAAGTTCAGTACAACTTCTTCAGCTGATAAAGCTGGAGGACACAATGTTTCAGAATGTCAATATGGGGTTCTATATTTGAGTTAACTAGACTGGGAACACACAGAGAAAATTGAAATTATAGACATTTATATGATTACCACTGAAGTATATTGATATTTGGCATGAAAATATTATCTCCTAAAATGCAAGGAAATGCACATCCTTGACATTAGACAAACACAGATACCATTGAATATGTGGGTCCTGAGAATTTTGCTTTTCCTTTAATTACTCATTTGAAACAAGTGATGACTGAAAGAGTAAGCAATATGTAAACTCTTCAGCTGGAGGAATATTTCAGTGTGAGATGTGGATCCATTAAGGTCTTTTGATGTGTAGTTTAATTTTTTTATAAATTAACCATTGTGCAGAAGTCGGAGCAAATGGCTGTTTTCCACAGGAATAGAGGAACCAGTGCAAACCTTGGAAATGTCAATGTGCCAACCACCTTGAAAAGGTTGTTCAATGGAAGGTCTTTCTTTTTAAACATTTCGGTATAGTTGATGTACAATCTTATATAAGTTATGATGTAGTGTTTCACGATTTTTAAAGGTTATACTCCATTTCCAGTTATCATAAAATATTGGCTATATCAATGGGAGATCCTAAATTGCAAGTTTACTTATGGTGCCTGGGAATGTTTCTTCATTGGGAAATACCTAATATAATTAAAATAAATTAAATTAATTCATACTCGGCTTAGTTCCAAAGAAGAGTCAAGCTGTTATAGATGTTGCTTTCCTAAAACTTAGGATAATTCAAGGCTGCCTAAGGAGACAAAGTGCATCAGTTGTGGAATCATCTATGTGTCATCTGCTGATGTTTCACTAGTGATCATCGAATCATTCAGAATTCTGTAAACAGTAATCTTCCAGCAGGGGAAAGAAGTCCACACTGCAGTTCACTGTTTCTTGGCAGTTGTGAAAAATGCAATCAGAGAAGTTGTCAGGGACCTTAATTAAAGCTCCCTGAGTGGATCTTTTGCATATGCAAATTATCCTCATTGGTATCATTTGTGAGGAAAGGTTAAGGTAAGTGAGTTAGCACTTATGCTATTAATTAAAAAGAAAGATGATCTGTCAGTGAATCAAATAAAGTGTTTATTTAGTTTATTTGTTCTTTTTTGCTTGAACCTCAGACTGTAAGCAGCACCCACAATATAGGGAGATCCTCTTCTTGATCCCTTTTGATCACTGAGAAGCCTCTGTTTACATACTGAAGGGTCTGACAAATACTCATTGGAACTGTCCATGTATTTTGGGGTGTTTGTCTCTAGTACCACAAACACTTTTATTCTGGTGATATTCTGAAGCGAATGGTATGAAAATAAACTCTCTAATGTTTCACAAGCTGATCTGTCAGCAGCCTTGAAATTGAGAAAGTGAGCTTTGAAAGGAAGAAATGGGTGAAGTTGGAGCAGGTGACTGGGGACCAGGAACAAGGGAAAGGTAAACTATCAGTGAGTCACAGTGGTGGAAGGGCAGTGACATTTTAATGGAAGAGAGTCCAAGAAAAAAGGAAATTAGAGAAACAAAGATAAATTAACAGAAAAGAAGTATTTGTCAATTTTTTAATCAGGATTTAAAGTTTTTAAAAAGTATTTTTCTTTCCTTTTTGCGTTAATGTTTATAAGCACTGTTTATGCAACTGGCACTGTACTAAATGCTTTATTTTAAATTTTATTATTACAAACCTGTGAGGAGGCTAATAGTGTTTAAATGTGTTTAGTAATGATTAAATGTGTGAGCCCTAGAGTTTGATCGTCTGGAGTTGGAATACCTGAAGTGCCACTTATTGGCTCTATGATCTTGGGCATAGTAAGCTTTTTGTACCCCAGTTTCTTCATCTGCAAAATGGTGACAATAATAATATATTATTAATATTAATATTAATAATATCATAGTATCAACATTATTTTATTAGTATATAATAAATTATATGGATTATGGTTGGAGGGACCAAGCTGACAGTACCTGAGCTCACTGATGAATCGTAACTTCATTAAAAACCGGAGAACTTTTCGTACTTACTCTTACAATGCAATAGGAAGGTACACAGCATCACTTATAAAATAATCTTGTAGTAACATGAAATCGAATCTAAACCTAATTAATTCTCTAGCTATAACTACCTGTTTATAAGAAAATAGAGGTAATAGGGAACATCTTAAATGACATCACAGGGATACAATCAACAGACTCCTGTGGAAAATTCTACAGGATAAATTACTTAGTTTCTTCAATAAATCGGTGCCAAATCAAAGGGAGGGAGAACTGTTGTAGACTAAAAGACACATGGACATATTGCAAGGCGTGGACCTTCTTTAGATCTTGATTTCAATAGATCATGTACAAAAAAGACATTTAAACACATTTGGAGGCAATTGAGTATGGCTTAGTTATTGTGGTAAGAAGAAATGATGATTAAATTTGTTGGGTGAGATAATGATGTTATGTTAGAAACAAGTTTTTATCTGTTGGAGGTAAATACTATGGCATGTAAGGAGAAATGACATAATGTCTGAGATTTACAATAAAAAACAGCACTTCCCCCACCCTCCCCAAACTCCTAAACGAAAATAAATACACAAAAACTAAAAGTGTGCCAGGGAGTGAGTGTGTTTGTGTGTGTGTGTGTAGCAGAAGAAGAATGGCAGACTTTTTTTTGATAATTGTTGAAATTGGGTGATGGGTAAATGGTGCTGCATTCCTTTTATATCATTCTCTTTACTTTGTGTATGTTTGAAAATTTCTAGCACAAAATAATTAAGAAAAACAAATCCTCATTGCCCCTTCTTTTCTAGGGATTCTCCAAGAAGCAAGAAGATTGAATCTCATCAGCAAACCCTCACAAGGCTGAAGTTGTCCTCTCTTCACTCTCCCGCTGCCTGAAACCTTAAGTCATTCTGCAGTGCCCTTTCAAATTGGGACCCACCTCAGTCCATGTGGTATTTCTAATGAAAGCAGTGACTTCTGGGAGTCTACCTCATCCCGTGCACCAATCCTCCCACTGGATCCTGGCCACTACCTCAAAATGAGGTGTCTCTAATTCTAGAGTGGAATCAGGAGGATCCAGATGCATTGCCACTTATAGCTGGTATAAATTACAGCCCACAAGCAGAGGTGTGCAAGAAATAGTACGAGAAATTTTTTTATGACTCCACGTAATTTGTATTTTAAGCCTTGATCCTGCTGGTGTCCTGTTTGGATTTCCGCCATCCCTATTTGGAAGTCATACAGGGCCAAGGTTTTGAGGGAGTGGGTGGAAGCATGATCATTGTTGACTGGAGCCCACAGTTGTAAGTGTAGATGCCCATCAGCTCGGGGGCCATGCCTCTAGGTTTGGTGGCTCCTGTGCCATGCGTGGGACAGGTTGCCATGATTCTGCTTGTAGGCACACTACAGCCATCTCCTTTTAGAATTTTTGCTCCATTTACCCCTCCAGCCACACTGGAGAGGCCTTTTCTCCTCCAGGATTTACAGACATCTCTCTCTGACTTAATTAGCATATTTCAACACTCCAGTAGGGAAACAAGACAGTACCTAATTTCAAAAACCTGCTTCTGTTATGTTTCTGCTCAAGTATCCTCTCTTTTCCATGGAGTTTGCGATTTGAGAAATAAAAGCCAAGATGATCAGCATGCTATTTCAGCTATGCCCTGCCGGGCTCTTCCACTGGCCAGTGAACATAGGGTCTGCTACCCACTTGAATGCAGAAGGGAAAGGGTGAAATAAAGGAAGAAAAGGAAAAAAATGAACAGGAACAGATTAACATCTCGAAGTATCCTGCCACATTTGAAAGATGTGAGAGTTGAATTCATGGGAAAGGTTCTGCTGGGAAAAAGGAGTTGTTCTTGAAAATGGGGTCTGTGCTGTTGCAGAGACTGTTGGACCTAGGTCGACAGAATGCTGTGATGTCATCATTGAGGTTAGAGAATTCTGCTGTAGGCCTGGCAACCTTTGAAACTTAACAGCCCTGGTGAGCACTAAGCAGTACTGCTGGTTCACTAAGTGGTCCAAGTTCTTCAGCCATTTAGGAGACTTGACTATTTTTATTTGTATTGAATCATTTCAACGGATTTCCCAAAAGCCAAGAAGGGCCAACCTGTGGGGAAGAGGAGGAGTTGGACGTGAGGCATCTTCTAAGGGAATCTTCCAGTTGGTACGATGAGACGGCGACAAAAGAGGAAACATCTGGAAACTGAAGAGTCCCAGGAAACTGCCGAGAAGGGAGGAGGTATGTGGGGGGCA
Source organism: Balaenoptera physalus (assembly GCF_965194825.1). Taxonomy (NCBI): domain Eukaryota; kingdom Metazoa; phylum Chordata; class Mammalia; order Artiodactyla; family Balaenopteridae; genus Balaenoptera; species Balaenoptera physalus. Next base: position 79,106,436 of record NC_138890.1, on the reverse strand, counting down.
ACTTGTCTGGGGCACATGGGTTTCTGCCAAAGTGAGCCTTCTGTAGGAAGGGGGGGACTGAGAACGCGTCACCTGTGAAGCAGGGTGCGAGAGACCTTGTCTCACTGATGCTGCCCTATCCACGCGGAGGGTCCCTGTGGTGTGAGACGGCACAGAACGGCCAGGTGCCCCTGGGAGATGGGAGGTCAGCTCCGCTGGTCTGAGGACCCTCTCCTGGGGCTGCCGGGCCTGGAGCTTTGTCGTACTCACAGCAGGCTGCATCCTGCTTGCACAGACCTAGAGGTGCAGCTTTTCTCAGTCCCCGAGTTCTCTCTTATTCTCTTTGATCTTCCCCTGGGGTCATGAGGTGGGGGGTGTGAAGGATGCAAGGATGCTGAGAGAGACCCATGAGCTGCTTGGCCCCTTTTACCAAAGTGGAAAGAGAAGCCCCATGAGTTGAAGGCCTTGTTGAAAAGTATCTTGAGAAGTGGAATGCAGTTCGAAAGGAGATTGTTTGTCTAGGGATGGTGTCATTGAAGGCAAGGAGGTTTTATTCCTTCGACAGGAAGAATTTCCCAAAGGAGATCAAGGGAAGGGAAGGGCTTTCCAGAGACTGAGACCGCATGGGCGGGGGTGAGAGATGTCCTCAGGGTCCTGCGGGGAGCTCTGAGAGCCACGGGCCACGTGGTGCCTGCGTGCCTTAAACGAAGGCGAGTAGCTTGCCCTGGGAGAGAGGTGGTCACGTGAGGAAGTGGGGCAGAGTGGAGCGTACCCCAGAGTTCCAGCTGGAGGCCTCTGCCCCAGATTAGAGCCCAGTAGCTGCTACCAGGCCCAGGGCCCTGGAGACTAGGATGGGCCCTGGGAGTGGAGGTCTAGACAGCAGGCAGATTTTCAGACAGTGGCTGGGACTGGCTGAGGAAGGCAATGACTGCCCATGCCCTGACCATTCAGAATATTTTTCTCTATGTTCCAGTGTGTGTGTGTGAGTGTGTGTGTGTGTGCGGTAGTGGAGAGAAGAGCGGGATGAATGGGGGTAGAGTGCTTATCAGATATAAAGTCTGCATGGTAAAGTTCTTGTCACCCTGCCTGGACCTGGGTGACACTCGGTGTATACAGAATTCTTCTTAGGGGTGTTTTATGAGACAGTAACTCATACACCCATGTACACTCTGATACAGCAAATATATCACATACGCCACATTTAACTTCCTTATTAAACCACACACAGCACATGTAGGTATATACACGCATCACTCCTGTACTACGTTCTCATACAACCCACCTGTGTCACAGTCCTCTCCTCCAACACCAAACGCTGGAGATGAGATATGTATATAGACACACACACTATATATATATGACACACACTATATATATATGTATCTCCTCAACTCTCGCAAACACAGCTAACTTCAGCTATCTCTAAATACCTCTGTAAGAACCAGTCACATGTCATACACACCACACTTACAACACATTCTTTAGTGATGCCAGACCCGCTTTGTACAAACCACAGTAAAGCACAGTCTCACTAACCCATGTCAGGGTTGCCAGATAAAATATGGGCTGTCCAGTTAAATTTGAATTCCAGATAAACAACAAGTAATTTTTCAGTACGAGTATGTCCCAAATATTGTATGGGCCATACTTACACGAAAAATAAGCAAGACCAAATACTGCATGGAAATACTTACCCTAAAAAATTATTCTGGGTTTATCTGAAATTGAAATTTAACCGGGTGCCCTGTATTTCTGTTTGCTAAGTCTGGCAACCCTTATATACTTACCGCCAGCTGATGTGTTATATATTTATTGTATTGTTGTTTAGTGTTTGTCTTCCTCTACTAGAATGTGCAGCATTACCAGAGACTAGAACAATGGAAGAGTGCCGGATACATAGGAGTAGCTGCTTACTGAACCTTGGTGAATGAATGAATGAACACACACCATAAATACAAGCCACACCGTGTGATGAGGAAAAGTTACATGTCCCAGAATTCCTGACTTGTGAGCAGAAATCATGCACACAGAGGCCACAGATACAGATACACACATCTGCACTGTGCTCCCCACGCCAACCCCACCCTTACCACAGACTTACTCACTCTTCACACATACTCACAGTCACCACCTAGGCCCACATTACCCACAAGACACTGACAGAATAAGTATTGATTTTAATTAAATACTGGAGTATCCACTGGGAACCACACTCTCAACTGTGTGTATTCAGTGCACCTGACACGTGTCAGACCGTCAGTAAATATTTGTGGACAGAGGATTGAGGAACCCACCCTGAGCCTTTCATTCCTCCCTCAGGAATCTCGAAGTCACAAGAGGATCCCCCTCGGCTTGGATCCCCTGTGGTGGCCCAAGGCTGCAGCCCAGGGGCAGGGGAGGTCTCCTCTGCCTCTGAATACTTCTCCTGTGCTTCTTCTCCACGCAAGCTCATCCGCGGTGGTAAGGGCGCGGGGCTCCTCAGGTGACGGGCTGCTTGGCTGGGAGGCAGGAGGCACACAGATCCCAGGGAGGCTGAGAGGAAACCCAGGGTCATCAGAGGCGCTGAGGGCTCTGTGGAGGAGCCTGAGCAGGATGGCTGAGCTGTACGAGGGCGTGGATCTCAGCTGAGTCTGGGGGCGTGTGAATCCTGGTACCACCATGGTGGGGAAGTTAAGGAGCAGGGGCCGGAAAGGTCTGGGCTTGAGCTGGAGGGCAGAGGGACCAGATTAAGCATCTTCAGAGGAAAATGTAGGGTTTGCCTTTGCCTTTGCTTCCAGAGAAGGACAGAGTTCTTCATCATAGACCTCCAGCCTGAGAGCAGGACCATCCAGCTGAGGTCCACCCAGCTCACACATACATCCGCTCTCCAGGCACAGCCATTCTCAGTGCACACGTAAACCCCAAGCACGTGATCCACAGTGCTCCTCTCCTACACCCCCATTCCACAAGTAATGCACCACCGATATTCCCAAACTCACACTCCTCGTAGTACACGCATCCACCCGCATCCCTCACATACCACAGCCCTCACCACCATACTCCACACCCCTGTATACAGACACCGCTCCAGTATCCCCCCACACGCAGATGAAAAGCCCACAGATGACACCAGATACACCACTCTATCCTACGGCCATCAGACACCAAGCTCATGACACAGCTACGTCATGCAAATGTCCCTCTCTCACCTACCACACCTGCTCCCTCAGCTTCCAGCGTGGCCCACGCATGTTATTATGTTTTTAATTTCCTTTCCCAGGAATCTGGAGATTACATCGAGACACTCCCCGGCCTAGAGCACCCCGAGCCCGGGTTCAGGAACAAGGGGAGACCGCTCCCCCACCACAGTGTGTCGCCTTCTCATCCCCTTCATTCAGTAAGACCTCTCTGTATACAAACAAAGAGAAAAGAGGCATGAAAATATACTACATGCGGGTGAAAACGATCAAGGGTGTAGCTGTCTCCTGGGAGACAGAGAAACCCTTGGGGTTGCTAGAAAAGCGGCTGAGGATAGAAGAAGTGACCCTTCCTGAGGATGTGCGGGTAGGTTCTCCCCGCTCTGCTGTGTCCACAAGGAACCTCCTGTCTGACAGTGAGCCCACTGGGGAGGAGAAAGAGTGTGAGGAAAGCGCAGAGCCATACAGCCCATCAGGGTCAGCTGCAGTCCAGGAGAGACCCAGGGCCAAGACACCGGACTGGCTGGTGACCATGGAGGCCGGCTTCAGGTGCATGGCCTGCTGCCGGGTGTTCCCCACCTTGGAGATCCTCCGGCAGCACGTGCGGTACGGCGTCCAGGAGGGCTTCAGCTGCCATGTCTTTCATCTCACCATGGCCCAGCTGATGGGCAATGTGGAATCCGAGAGCACCACCGAGGAGGAGGTGGAGGAGGAGGTGGAGGAGGAGGAGAGGAGGAGGAGAAGCAAGGAGCAAAGGAGAATGAGGAGGAGCAGCCCACGGGGGAAGACCTCAGCCCGAGGAGACCGTGGAGCCAATGTCCAGGCTGCGTGTTTCATTCTCCGAAGGACAGGAAGTGAGCAGGGGCTGGGGCTGCGGAGGGAGCTGTACCTTCTCCGAGCCAGTCCCGTCTCTCCACCCCAGACTCATGCTTCCATAAGGGAGAGTTGGGGGCTTTAGCACCTCAGGGGGAACTGAAGGGGAGATAACCGGCTCCCGTGCTTCTGGCCCAGTCATGTAATAATAAAGTCATGACTGTAAGTGGGAATTTATCCTGAGCTTTTCAGCTTCCACAGGAAATTCTCTTTAGCTAAGAAGTGTTTTTCTCTCTTTTGATTTCCACACAGCAACTGAGATTCATGGGACAAGATCCTAGAAGACGGTGTGGCCTTCTGTTGGAAGAGGTAAGGCTTGAGGCTGGCACAGTCTTCTGAGCCTATGTCACGAGGGCCCAGAGGAGTGTAAGGGAAGGGGCCGCAGAGATGTGCTGGTTTATCTAATGGCTCTGCAGTTGCATCAACTTGGGACACACCCAGCACTTCCAAAGGAATTGACCTCTGTTGACTTAAACAAGAATGTGGAGCGTTTTGACTAGGAGTTTTCTCAGGGTCTGCATGATGGACCTCAGCTCTAAGAGGACGTACTGCCAGCAGCTCCTTCTCGGCAGAGAGAGCCAGGGGTGGTCTGAAGAGAGGACAGGGGGCCTCGCAGGACCAGAAGTTTGAGGTCTGAGAGCCTGTGGCCTGAGCTGAGATCTCACCCTGACCAGTGTACCTAGCCTTCTGGGACAAAGGGAAATGTGAAAGGGAGTCAGGTGGCAATGAGGTCCCCCGAGATATGGAAATGTTCCAGAACCTTCGTTGTGCGGTAGTTGATCTGGAGCCAAGCTCACTGTGGTGTGTGTGGCTCTGAGCTTTAAGGCAACGCTGGAGGGTAACCCCGACCAGCAGAGCTTATAGTGCTTCTTGTCTCTTCCTGTTCTGCCTCATTTGTTTTATCCCTTCCAGGGAGAAGAAAGGACCCTCGGGATAGTAGTAGCAGACAGAGTGCCAGTGGTCTGAAGGAGGATGAAGGGCCCAGCACTCAGTCTAACATCATATGACAGTATAAATATCATAGGCAATAAAGGGCATTTTCCAAACCTTTCCTGGATGTTTCATGTAATTACATTTATCTATCTATGCATCTATCTATCAGTCATCTACATCTGTATCTTTCAGGGTTCGTGAACAAGCTTTCACATAAGCACTAGGGACGTCCACCAGCATTTTCCAGAAGGAGGCCTGGAAATTGCTGGGGACTTCTCACAAATAGGGAATGGCCACAAGCCTTGCCACACAGACTATGTGCGTGGCCCTCCTGACTTACTCCCACTCACTCTCTGAATTGCCGGAGGTCTGAGATGGGGGTGCTGGCTGGAGGCAATGATCACGTGCAGGCTGGATCTCCTCCAGATTCTGATTCTCTTCCTGGGCATGTCGTCCTCAAGCACAGTTTCCATGTCCCTGGCCACACTGATCTCTCTCCTTCAGTCCCTCCCTCCCTCCCTCTCCTGCCTCCTAGTGCAGAGAATACTTTTTACATTTGAGATGAGATTTATTTTTTGTTCACAGAATTCTCACCTGTTCTACTGTGGTCTCCGTTTTTAACATTCCAAAGCTGAGAAGTTTCTTTTTTTCTCCCTCATTTCTGCTGAGTCTTTACCTTCCTAATGCAGTGAACTCAGAGTGCCTAGCTGACTGGATGGGGGGAAAAACCCAGGGAGCAAAGAGAAATAATAAAAAATATATCAGTTAATTTTTCATAGTGTTATCCAACTATATATTTTTAAAAATTAGGAATAATATTAGGAATATTCTCTTTATAAAAAACTGAATTATTGGGCTTCCCTGGTGGCGCAGTGGTTAAGAATCTGCCTGCAAATGCAGGGGACACGGGTTCGAGCCCTGGTCTGGGAAGATCCCACATGCCGCAGAGCAACTAAGCCCGTGCACCACAGCTACTGAGCCTGCGCTCTAGAGCCCCCATGCCACAACTACTGAGCCCCCGTGCCACAACTACTGAAGCCTGCATGCCTAGAGCTTGTGCTCTGCAACAAGAGAAGCCACTGCAATGGGAAGCCCGTGCACCACAGTGAAGAGTAGCCCCCGCTCACTGCAACTAGAGAATGCCCGCTAGCAGCAACAAAGACCCAAAGCAGCCAAAAATCAATAAATTAATTAAAAAAAACAATTATTTTAAAGGGTACAATGTATAAAAGTACAATAAAAGTTCCCCTTCATAACCCCCCAACCCCACTGTCAAGACTACTTCCTTTTGTAGAGATTATTGATCACTAGCTGTCTGATTTCAAGACTTTTGGTCCATGAATTTACATATGTAGGTGCTTTATATGTGATTTATAGCTTTATAGAGATTTTTTATTTATAAATTATACCATATCTATTCTAAAATTAACATTTTGATTGGAGATATTTTGATGTCTTTAATATAGAGATTTAGTATAAATCTTTGCTGTAGGTCTATCCCATTTTTTAGGCAAATGTTATTTACTTCTAGTGACAGATCATAATATAATTATTCCCCTATTGATGGACATTTCGAGAAAGATACTCTTTTTCTCCTGCAATTGCCTTGTGACTTTACCTGTTAACCAGATTGTGTTTCTTCTAAGTATTTTTGATTTATACATTGTATCATACCATATGTATTCTAAAATTAACATTTTGATTGGAGATCTTTTAATGTCTTTTAGATAGAGATTTAATATTAGTATTTTAAATAGTCTCCCGTTTCCCTGTGGATTATTGACATTTTAAACTCTGCACTTCAGTTTTCCCTCAATACCTGTAATTTTGTCATGGCTATTTCTCTACTTAAAGATGAGTAACTCTATGATTGATTTCTTCATTTTTTCCCCATCTGTTTCCAAGGTACTGAATTTGATTGTGTCTTTTGAATTAGTGAAAAATGCTAGTCCTTGAGTCAGGACATTGGGCCCTTTACCAAGTAACTCAACCTATCTGGGCTTCAGCTTCTGTATGTGTGATCAAGAGGCTTGGACTAGCTGACTTTTCAAATGCTGTGTTTCTTTGATTCACTCTAACTTACTGATCTGCTACTTAGAAAGAGGGTCTGTTCTCATAAAGTAAGAACAGTTTTTTTAATCCTTGGGTTGGGCAGAGTTTAACTGGTCATACTCAGTTTGTTAGTTATATTTACTTTTACATATGCTTAACTCTAAATAATTTATATAGGTCTTGTGACTTCTTTTTTTTTTTTTTAATTGCTGACACAGCAAGAGGCTTTATTGGGAAGGAGCGCCCGGGCGGAGAGCAGCAGCAAGGTTAGGGAACCCAGGCGGACTGCTCTGCCACGTGCCTCGCAGTCTCGGGCTTCACGGTAATGCGGTTAGTTTCCGGGTTGCCTCCGGCCCATCACCTCGCTTGGCCTGTAGTCGGCCTCAGGGTCCTTCCGGGTGGCGCGCGCATCTCTCAGCCAAGATGGATTCCAGTGCGAAGCGCTCTGCGAGGTTGGTCGTCTCCGCCGTCTTCTGGCCCCTCCCGAGTCCTGCTGGTTAGTTTTCCTCGGCAGCACCGTGTTCCGTGTCGGGACCTCCTGTTGTGAGACGCCTCAGGCAAGTGGTCATCGTCGTGCCGGGCCGAGGCGGGCGGTTTCGTTCCCTCACAGAATTACACGCAGCTTTTCGAGGACGGGGCTGCAAAGGGGAGGAGAAATGGGGCAACACCTGGGAGGGAAGTGGGCTAGGAGAGGGTCGTTGTCTTTTAAAGAGAAGAAATAAGACCATGTTTGTGAGGCGGTGGAAGGTTGCAGTGGAGAGGGGAGAGTTGCTGGTGTGTTAAGCACTGAGAGAGGAGATGGGGACCCGGGCCGGAGGTCCCTCTCCGGTACCAGAGGGAGAGGGGACTGAGGCAGAGCGCAGAGGAGGGGGCGGGAGAGGGGCTGTGGGCTTCCCTCCAGTGGCTTCTGCCTCCTCTGTGCAGTAAAAGCTGGTCACCAGTAAGAGGCAGGGAAGGGGCAGGAGCTGGCGGTTTGAGGGGTGGTAGGACCGGAAAAGGCAGAAAACCCTGGAACAAGGGCAGGACTGAGGTGGGGTCATGACTGCCGCTTTGGGCAGGAGAGAAACTCCACACAGGAGTGCGTACACCTGCTGCCTTTCCTCCAGCCACGGGCAGGACGCTCAAAGGGAGGAATATGCTGGTGTCTTGGCTGCTTTCTGCCTCAGGGGAATAGGCTCTCACAAGGGAAAATATCAGGAGCAGAGAGTAAAGCTAGAGCCAGACATTATTCCTCTTAGGCTGTCTGTAGTCAGATAGAAGTAGCCTGTCGTCTACCAGGCAGTCCATCAGTCAGTCAGCCAACAAACACTCATCTTACAGACACCTACTAAGCTCCAGGCACTGAGCGGTTGCTGGGGATAGTAAAATACTGTCTTTCTTACTAGACTAACTGTTATTTAATGTGGCTGGAGCTCCGTCAGTGAGGACACTCTGGAGAGGGAGCGAGTCTTTCCGCCCACGGGGAGAGGGCAGAGGAGGATCCCCACCAAGAGCTGCCCACGCTGCTTTCCTGGTTGGACCCGCTCTGTTCCTTGAACACACCTCACGCTGTTCCCTCTGCCCAGGGCCCTCTGCCCTGGCTCTCTGCATGGCTGGTGCCTTTGTTATCTCTCACGTCTTATCTCAAAACCCTCTAGGCCTCTACCTAGAGCACCTTTGGACTCTGTCTGGAAGGCTCCTCCCCCACTCACCTGTGGCTCCCTCCCGTGTGTCTGTTCTTTTTTTCCACCTCAGCCTTACTGAGGTCTAGTTGACAAATAAAATCGTAAGATACTTAAAGCATAGGTGCTGATTTGATATACGTATACATTGTGGAATGATTCCCCCAGTGAGTTAATTACCATATCCGTCACCTCACATATTTACCTTTTCTGTGTCTGGGAGAACATTTAAGCTCTACTCTCAGCAAATTTCAATTACACTATACAGTGCTATTAACTAGAGTCACCACGTTTTACATCAGATCCTCAGGCCTTATTCATCTCATAGCTGAAAATTTATACCCTTTTACTTTTACCAACCTCTCCCTATTTCCCCCACCACCAGCCACTGGCAACCACTTTTCTACTCTCGTTTCTATGAGTTTGCCTTTCTTTCTTTTTTTTTTTTCTTGCCCCACACACGTACACTGTATTTTATTTTTACAAGAGATAAATAGACTGACACCAAGCATTGTAAATAGATGACCACAACAAAAGCAACAATGATTGCAATTACCAAACACGAAACACACTCGTACTATGTCATAATATTGACATTCAGTCCAGAAATCCTCCACTGTAACAGCTCCTTTACTTTGCAGTGAAAATTGATTTCTATATTCTTTGCCTCTGAGTCCTTGTGGGATTTTTTTTATTAATTCAAACAGAAAGTCACAAAAATTATAATCATCCTCATCAATTCACTCAGTCCGATGTAATTAATTTTCTTTTTCATCTTGATCTTTTGTTAGCACTTTTATGAGTTCATCAGTTTTTCATTAGAGTTCTGAAAATGCTTATTCATTCAGTTCAGCAGTACAGTTACCAGAAACCTGTACTTGTCAGAGTCTTTTCTACGAATTCCTTGGAGATGAAACCCTTTTATAGGAACATATGTGCAAAAGCATCAGAGTACACCCAGAACTGTCTGTAACTGACAAAAGACTTAAAAAGGACCATGGTTAAAGATTTGATGAAAGTTCATAATAGTGAAATTGACAAGGAAATTTAGTTTTTTCTGAGATATACGTTTTAAAGTAATAACTAGAATTATGACTTATGACACTATACCAGAACATACAAGATTTTTAGAAATTTCATGTAATGTCTGAAACATTTATATTAACATATTTCCCTACAGTTAACCCAATGAAAGTTTAGTATTAGTTGTTTTGTTTGTTTGTTTGTTTATACTGCAGGTTCTTATTAGTCATCAATTTTATACAAATCAGTGTATACATGTCAATCCCAATCGCCCAATTCAGCACACCACCATCCCCACCCCACCGCAGTTTTCCCCCCTTGGTGTCCATATGTGTGTTCTCTACATCTGTGTCTCAAGTTCTGCCCTGCAAACCGGCTCATCTGTACCATTTTTTTAGGTTCCACATACATGCGTTAATATACGATATTTGCTTTTCTCTTTCTGACTTACTTCACTCTGTATGACAGTCTCTAGATCCCTCCACGTCTCAACAAATGACTCAACTTTGTTCCTTTTTATGGCTGAGTAATATTCCATTGTATATATGTACCACATCTTCTTTATCCATTCGTCCATCGATGGGCATTTGGGTTGCTTCCATGATCTGGCTATTGTAAATAGTGCTGCAATAACCATTGGGGTGCATGCGTCTTTTTGAATTACAGTTTTCTCAGGGTATATGCCCAGTAGTGGGATTGCTGTGTCATATGGTAATTCTATTTTTAGTTTTTTAAGGAACCTCCATATTGTTCTCCATAGTGGCTGTATCAATTTACATTCCCACCAACAGTGCAAGAGGGTTCCCTTTTCTCCACACCCTCTCCAGCATTTGTTGTTTGTAGATTTTCTGATGATGCCCATTCTAACTGGTGTGAGGTGATACCTCATTGTAGTTTTGATTTGCATTTCTCTAATAATTAGTGATGTTGAGCATCTTTTCATGTGCTTCTTGGCCATCTGTATGTGTTCTTTCGAGAAATGTCTATTTAGGTCTTCTGCCCATTTTTGGATTGGGTTGTTTGTTTCTTTAGTATTGAGCTGAATGAGCTGTGTATATATTTTGGAGATTAATCCTTTGTCCGTTGATTCGTTTGCAAATATTTTCTCCCATTCTGAGGGTTGTCTTTTCGTCTTGTTTATGGTTTCCTTTGCTGTGCAAAAGCGTTTAAGTTTCATTAGGTCCCATTTGTTTATTTTTGTTTTTATTTCCATTACTCTAGGAGGTGGATCAAAAAAGATCTTGCTGTGATTTATGTCAAAGAGTGTTCTTCCTATGTTTACCTCTAAGAGTTTTATAGTGTCCGGTCTTACATTTAGCTTTCAAATCCTTTCTGAGTTCATTTTTGTGTATGGTGTTAGGGAGTGTTGTAATTTCATTCTTTTACATGTAGCTGTCCAGTTTTCCCAGCACCACTTATTGAAGACACTGTCTTTTCTCCATTGTATATCTTTGCCTCGTTTGTCATAGATTAGTTGACCATAGGTGTGTGGGTTTATCTCTGGGATTTCTATCTTGTTCCATTGATCTGTGTTCCTGTTTTTGTGCCAGTACCATATTGTCTTGATTACTGTAGCTTTGTAGTATAGTCTGAAGTCAGGGAGTCTGATTCCTCCAGCTCTGTTTTTTTCCCTCAAGACTGCTTTGGCTATTCGGGGTCTTTTGTGTCTCCATACAAATTTTAAGATGATTTGTTCTAGTTCCGTAAAAAATGCCATTGGTAATTTGATAGGGATTGCATTGAATCTGTAGATTGCTTTGGGTAGTAGAGTCATTTTCACAATATTGATTCTTCCAATCCAAGAACATGGTATATCCCTCCACCTGTTGGTATCATCTTTAATTTCTTTCATCAGTGTCTTATAGTTTTCTGCATACAGGTCTTTTGTCTCCCTAGGTAGGTTTATTCCTAGGTATTTTATTCTTTTTGTTGCAATGGTAAATGGGAGTGTTTCCATAATTTCTCTTTCAGATTTTTCATCATTAGTGTATAGGAATGCAAGAGATTTCTGTGCATTAATTTTGTATCCTGCAACTTTACCAGATTCATTGATTAGCTCTAGTAGTTTTCTGGTGGCATCTTTAGGATTCCCTATGTATAATATCATGTCATCTGCAAACAGTGACAGTTTTACTTCTTCTTTTCCAATTTGTATTCCTTTTATTTCTTTTTCTTCTCTGAATGACGTGGCTAGGACTTCCAAAACTATGCTGAATAATAGTGGTGAGAGTGGACATCCTCGTCTCATTCCTGATCTAAGAGGAAACGCTTCCAGTTTTTCACCATGGAGAATGATGTTTGCTGTGGGTTTGTTGTATATGGCCTTTATTATGTTGAGGTAGGTTCCCTCTATGCCCACTTTCTGGAGAGTTTTTATCATAAATGGGTGTTGAATTTTGTCAAAAGCTTTTTCTGCATCTATTGAGATGATCATATGGTTTTTATTCTTTAATTTGTTAATATGGTGTATCACATTGATTGATTTGCGTATATTGAAGAATCCCTGCATCCCTGGGAGAAATCCCACTTGATCGTGGAGTATGATCCTTTTAATGTGTTGTTGGATTCTGTTTGCTAGTATTTTGTTGAGGATTTTTGCATCTATATTCATCAGTGATATTGGTCTGTAATTTTCTTTTTTTGTAGTATCTTTGTGTGGTTTTGGTATCAGGGTGATGGTGGCCTCATAGAATGAGTTTGGGAGTGTTCCTACCTCTGCAAATTTTTGGAAGAGTTTGAGAAGGATGGGTGTTAACTCTTCTCTGAATGTCTGATAGAATTCACCTGTGAAGCCATCTGGACCTGGACTTTTGTTTGTTGGAAGAGTTTTAATCACAGTTTCAATTTCATTACTTGTGATTGGTCTGTTCATATTTTCTGTTTCTTCCTGGTTCAGTCTTGGAAGGTTATACCTTTCTAGGAATTTTTCCATTTCTTCCAGGTTGTCCATTTTATTGGCTTAGAGTTGCTTGTAGTAGTCTCTTAGGATGCTTTGTATTTCAGTGGTGTCTGTTGTAACTTCTCCTTTTTCATATCTGGTTTTATTGATGTAAGTTCTGTCCCTCTTTTTCTTGATGAGTCTGGCTAATGGCTTATCAATTTTGTTTATCTTCTCAAAGAACCAGCTTTTAGTTTTATTGATGTTTGGTATTGTTTTCTTTGTTTCTGTTTCATTTATTTCCACTCTGATCTTTATGATTTCTTTCCTTCTGCTAACTTTGCGTTTTGTTTGTTCTTCTTTCTCTAGTTCCTTTAGGTGTAAGGTTAGATTGTTTACTTGAGATTTTTCTTGTTTCTTGATGTAGGCTTGTATAGCTGAACACTTCCCTCTTAAAACTGCTTTTGCTGCATCCCATAGGTTTTGGATCGTCGTGTTTTCATTGTCATTTGTCTCTAGGTATTTTTTGATTTCCTCTTTGATTTCTTCAGTGATCTCTTGGTTATTTAGTAACGTATTGTTTAGCCTCCATGTGTTTGTGTTTTTTACGGTTTTTTCCCTGTAATTCATTTCTAATCTCATAGCGTTGTGGTCAGAAAAGATGCTTGATATGATTTCAGTTTTCTTAAATTTACTGAGGCTTGATTTGTGACCCAAGATGTGATCTATCCTGGAGAATGTTCCGTGCGCACTTGAGAAGAAAGTGTAATCTGCTGTTTTTGGGTGGAATGTCCTATAAATATCAATGAAATCTATCTGGTCTATTGTGTCATTTAAAGCTTCTGTTTCCTTATTTATTTTCATTTTGGATATTCTGTCCATTGGTGTAAGTGAGGTGTTAAAGTCCCCGACTATTATTGTGTTACTGTCGATTTCCTCTTTTATAGCTGTTAGCAGTTGCCTTATGTATTGAGGTGCTCCTATGTTGGGTGCATATATATTTATAATTGTTATATCTTCTTCTTGGACAGACCCCTTGATCATTATGTAGTGTCCTTCCTTGTCTCTTGTAACCTTCTTTATTTTAATGTCTATTTTATCTGATATGATTATAGCTACTCCGGCTTTCTTTTGATTTCCATTTGCATGGAATATCTTTTTCCATCCCCTCACTTTCAGTCTGTATGTGTCCCTAGGTCTGAAGTGGGTCTCTTGTAGACAGCATATAGATGGGTCTTGTTTTTGTATCCATTCAGCCAGCCTGTGTCTTTTGGGTGGAGCATTTAATCCATTCACGTTTAAGGTAATTATCGATATGTATGTTCCTATGACCATTTTCTTAATTGTTTTGGGTTTGTTTTTGTAGGTCCTTTTCTTCTCTTGTGTTTCCCACTTAGAGAAGTTCCTTTAGCATTTGTTGTAGAGCTGGTTTGGTGGTGCTGAATTCTCTTAGCTGTTGCTTGTCTGTAAAGCTTTTGATTTCTCCATCAAATCTGAATGAGATCCTTGTCGGGTAGAGTCATCTTGGTTGTAGGTTCTTCCCTTTCATCACTTTAAGTATATCATGCCACTCCCTTCTGGCTTGTAGAGTTTCTACTGAGAAATCAGCTGTTAACCTTATGGGAGTTCCCTTGTATGTTATTTGTCATCTCTCCCTTGCTGCTTTCAATAATTTTTCTTTGTCTTTCATTTTTGCCAATTTGATTACTGTGTGTCTCGGCGTGTTTCTCCTTGGGTTTATCCTGTATGGGACTCGCTGCGCTTCCTGGACTTGGGTGGCCATTTCCTTTCCCATGTTAGGGAAGTTTTCGACTATAATCTCTTCAAATATTTTCTCGGGTCATTTCTCTCTCTCTTCTCCTTCTGGGACCCCTATAATGCGAATGTTGTTGTGTTTAATGTTGTCCCAGAGGTCTCTTAGGCTGTCTTCATTTCTTTTCATTCTTTTTTCTTTATTCTGTTCCGCAGCAGTGAATTCCACCATTCTGTCTTCCAGGTCACTTATCCGTTCTTCTGCCTCAGTTATTCTGCTATTGATTCCTTCTAGTGTAGTTTTCATTTCAGTTATTGTATTATTCATCTCTGTTTGTTTGTTCTTTAATTCTTCTAGGTCTTTGTTAAACATTTCTTGCATCTTCTCGATCTTTGTCTCCATTCTTATTCCGAGGTCCTGGATCATCTTCACTATCATTATTCTGAATTCCTTTTGTGGATGGTTGCCTATCTCCACTTCATTTAGTTGTTTTTCTGGGGTTTTATCTTGTTCTGTCATCTGGTATATAGCCCTCTGCCTTTTCATCTTGTCTGTCTTTCTGTGAATGTGGTTTTTGTTCCACAGGCTGCAGGATTATAGTTTTTCTTGCTTCTGCTGTCTGCCCTCTGGTGGTTGAGGCTATCTATCTAAGAAGCTTGATGGGAGGCTCTGGTGGTGGGTAGAGCTGACTGTTGCTGTGGTGGTCAGAGCTCCGTAATACTTTAATCCACTTGACTGCTGATGGGTGGGGCTGGGTTCCCTCCCTGTTGGTTGTTGGGCCTGAGGCAAGCCAACACTGGAGCCTACCTGGGCTCTTTGGTGGAGCTAATAACAGACTCTGGGAGGGCTCAGTGCAAGGAGTACTTCCCAGAACTTCCGCAGCCAGTGTCCTTATCCCCACGGTGAAACAGAGCCACCCCCCGCCTCTGCAGGAGACCCTCCAACACCAACAGGGGGGTCTGGTTCAGTCTCCCCCGGGGTCACTGCTCCTTCCACTGGGTCCCGATGCACACACTATTTTGTGTGCGCCCTCCAAGAGTGCGGTCTCTGTTTCCCCCAGTCCTGTGAAAGTCCAGCAATCAATTCCCACTAGGCTTCAAAGTCTGATTCTGTATGAATTCCTCCTCCCATTGCTGGACCCTCAGGTTGGGAAGCCTGACTTGGGGCTCACAACGTTCACTCCAGTGGGTGGACTTCTGTGGTGTAAGTATTCGCCAGTCTGTGAGTCACCCACCCAGCAGTTATGGGATTTGATTTTACTCTGATTGCGCCCCTCCTACTGTCTCATTGTGGCTTCTCCCTTGTCTTTGGATGTGGGGTATCCTTTTTGGTGAGTTTCAGTGTCCTCCTGTCGATGATTGTCCAGCAGCTAGTTGTGATTCTGGTTTTCTCGCCAGAGGGAGTGAGAGCACGTCCTTCTACTCCACCATCTTGTCCTAATCTCCTCTTGTGACTATTGTTAATATCTTATTTTTATCTTATTTTCTTTTACAGTTTCTAATTTGTTATCGCCAGAGTAGAGGAGCCTGTTTGAGTTTTAAAATGTATTGATCTTGTATCTGTCTGCCTTGTTGAACTGTCTTATTAGTTCCTACTAGTTTATCTGTGGGTTCTTTTGGGTCTCCTAGATAAATGAGCATATTAAATGTAAATAATGTGTTCTTTCGATAAAGTTTATTTTCTTGCATCTCTATATATACAAGCAATATGTTGAATTGATTTAAATATTTAAATACTTACATAACTGTTATCATAATCTAACATTCTTTATCTTATTTTCTTTCAATCAATATTATGCTTTCACGATTTATCCACGTCAATCCGTATAGATCTAGGTCTTTTATTTTTGACTGTTTGATATTATTTCGTCACATGCGTATAGCATCATTTATCTTCCGTTCAAGCATTATTGGACAATTGGATTGTTTCCCTCCCTTCTCTAGAACAAACAATGTTTCCTAGAATATCCCTGAAGACGTCTGACAGTCGAGAAGGGCCAGGCGGCCTGAAGGATTCCTACTTGCTTTTAGCCACCTTCCAACAGGGCATCTCCAGCCAGCAATTTGAAGCACAGATGAAATGAAAACTCCCCCAAATGTGGAGACCTTAGGAGCTTCCTAGAAGATGGGAGGTTAATGATAGGCATCCTGCTGGGAGACTCCCAGGGGAGTCTGAGCTGGCCTGAACCTCCTCCTCCTCCTCCATCTCTCAAGAGAAATGTGGAGGAAAGACTTCAAAAACTGTGAGTAGGCAGAGGGAGAGATGTTGGGGGCCGAAGCTGTAACTGAGGTCTTCGAGTGGGCTGTGAGGACGCAGAACCTCTAGAGCACCAGGCACTGCCCTCTGAGAACTTCTCCCCTAAGGATGCTCATAATTAAGGTGTTAGCAGGCATATACAGCCGACTTGGTCCACACTGTCACAGAAAGCCTTATCTGAATCTCTTCTTGTTCATACACTCTTGTGTCTGTTACTTGGTTATTGCCTTTGGTACTCCACTGATGTGAACCACAGTCGCTAGGGGATGGAGGACACTAGTGACCCATCTTGCTCTGTGGCATTAGTCCACTGCTTGAGGGTAAGGGAGGAGGCCAAAGGAAGCTCAAGAAGGAAAGATGGAGTTTGAAGAGAAGACCTGAGTTAAGGGTGTTTTCTCAAGTCTTGATGAATGCAGAGTAGCTCCAGTACCTGAAGTCCTGCGTGTTCTCAAGGCTGACCACGGGGCTGGGTGCACTCAATGAAGGAACCGTATACACTTAGTATTTCATTGCTTGCTCACACTTGCCCTCCTCTGATACACACTCTGCAAGACTGATCTTCCCCTGAAACAACTTTCCACCTGCTTCCATCTCATGAACATTTGCTTCCCCTTCCTAGTGTCCCCCTAGAATGCCATTGCAGCAAATTCATCATTTGATAATCATGCTTCTTACCGTATTCTCAGCAACTTCTGATAAATTTTATTCACTTTATTCCATAGTCTTCACACATCAGTAATCTTCCTTAACTTCCTAGCTGCAGGTTAACCCATTCGGAATCATTTCTTTTTCTTTCTCTTCTTTGGCCAATCCTTTCTATCTTTTAAGGTCCTTTTCTTGTCTCTCTACCATCCTGCCTTCCTGAACTTTTTTTCCGTTTAAGTAACCTTTCAATCTCCTTCCCCAATTTCCTCATAAACATTTAGAGTTTATTCCTCACAAGTTAGACAGCAGTTTATGAATGGCCAGGCATAATGGACTCAGAATGAGTTGGTACCCCCTTGGTACCTGGCTTGCTGGGGAGCCACAGGTGAAGGGCTGGCTGTTGGACACATGTTTGCGTGGAGTCAGGCTGCGTGGCCTCAGGGTGTTTGCTCTGCACTTGTGTGTGTTTCTTCCTAGTTGGTTTCCTTGTCCAGCCACCTCCGACCTCCCTCCATCCAGCCCAAGGAATCCTTCTCATCACAGGGGTAGGATGTTTGTCTCATTTCCCATCAAATCCTTTCCCCAAAGTTTGGTTGTGAGTTGTTCCCATTCCAAAGACCTTTCCTCTTTTAAGAGAAAAGAGAAAATCTTTTCTGTTTTCTCTCACTTCACTTCTGCTCTATTATCTCCTCCGTCCAGAATGGCCCACTGACTCAAATGGTTGTAGATCCGAAGACGGCAAGAAATGCCAGCAATTCTGAAATAATAATACGGATGTATCAGGAAAACTTGAAAACCTTCATCCTGCCACATTAAAAAATATTGCACTTCCAGTGTATTAAAAGTCTCAGTGTAGAAACACAGATGATAAAGATATTGAATTACACTCAAGTTTTTCTTTACTCCTTTCCTGATTTATTCTAATCCTCAAAGTTAACATGATTAACTATTTGTTATATAAACTTTCAGACATTTTCTACACATACACACTTTTCTTTTTTTCACATAGAGTGTGAACTAGGTCACGTTCAACTTGCTGTGATTCTGTGATTCACTCTCTCCCACCGAGTTATCCACTGATAAAGTAATCTTTTTCATGGAGAGATATTTCCAATAGCTAATAGCCAATGTCTGTGGAGTGCTTACTCTGTGTCGGTGTCTTCTGACTACTTTACAGGTAATTTGTACAACATACCCATGGACTAGTTACAATTATAACCCCCAAGTGACAGATAAGTGCAGATAAGTACAAATAAATACAGAGGCCAAGTGACTTGCCCAAGACCCTGGAACAAAACAAAATCCATGCCTCTGTAATCATTTTGCTCTATTGCCTGTGTCTGGGAGGCTTGATGATTTTGCAACTAAAACCTTAAATATCATGTTACATTTTTATATCTCTGCCACAAACGTGGGGTTGTGATATGGGGTAACTAACCTGACTACTTTTGAAAACCCTTATGCACCTGGATGAAAGTAAGCCAGGGACTGCAAGCTATAGATTTAAGATTTCCTACCAACTTTAAAAAATAGCTTCTTGAATGCAATTTATGTAATGTCAAGTCTAGGATGTAGTCCAAATAGCAACAGAAAAATGGAGATATGTAGAAACATACTTAAAGTTGACAAGTATTGGGAGTGTAGTATTTTGCGGGCCAACGTGTAGACCACAGGAAAGCTTGCTGTTTCCATCTCAAAGGGTAGAGCTCTATGTTGCAACTGCCAAGGTCCCTGGGGCAGCAAGTCTGCTCACTGCTTAGTAAAGAAGCATCCTCAGTTTGATAGAATCATATGGAAGCCTTACATTTGGTTAGCAGTTCTAGATTCTTGATGTAATAATATCTTCAGGGTGTGGGAGGGTATGTAGCTATGAAAACACCCTTGGAGAGATTTGCTTATTAAGTTTGGCTTTTTCAATCTCCCTAATACTTCTTTACTAAACACCAGGCGGTTTCCTTCACTTTTCAGAATCATGTTGTTTTTCCCTTGTGTAATGAACTTTCAGATACTTTTTGATGAGCTATTAAGTTTGGAAAAAAATAAACATCTCTTTAAAATAAAGAAGATAATAGCAATGACAAGTAGAAAAGCTCTAAAATTGAGAATATACTCCCTTGTAGCCAATTAATGGGCGTGGCAAGTTCGTGCTTACTGTCCAGGACATATAAGTAGAAGTCGAGGATGCTCTGAGGCATCTCTTGGATCTCTATAAGCCTCCATCGTTTCTGATGAGTAGGGTTGACAGATAAAATATAGGCTGTTTAGTTAAATATGATTGTCAGGAAAACAATGAGTACATTTTTAAGATAAGTATGCCCCAAGTAGTACATACGATACACTTATACTAAAAATAATGATTTATTATTCATCTGAAGTTCAAGTTTAACTGGGTATCCTGTGTTTTTATTTACTAAATCTGACAGCCCTACTGATGATCCACAATGGAGGCAGTTCAGGAACGGTACATGCTGGCTCTCGGACAGTCAGAAATTGCTTCAGCAGATCCAGGTACAGTATGAAATTCTTTTTGGATGTAGCTCAGAAGCCATGGCCAGCCCTTGACTGC
The DNA here is from genome assembly GCF_965194825.1 of Balaenoptera physalus. Taxonomy (NCBI): domain Eukaryota; kingdom Metazoa; phylum Chordata; class Mammalia; order Artiodactyla; family Balaenopteridae; genus Balaenoptera; species Balaenoptera physalus. The sequence continues at coordinate 79,086,641 of NC_138890.1, read as the reverse complement.
AAGTACTTCCTCGGGTTTCCCTGAGGTGGGGTAAACCTTCCTCTTAATGGCCTTTTGGTAAGTCTGGAAGACCATATCCAAGGGGAGCCCCAAAGTCAGTTTCATCCTCACAACCATGTTTCCAATTCCTGGAATTGGCTGCATGTGACTCACAAGAGATGAGGAGGTTTGTGAAAATTGGGAGTGTCATAGCTTCAACCCTTTGTAGGTAAAGTTTTGCTGTTCTGAGAGTTTTAACAGGAGCAATGTGAGAGACTCCAGGTCCCCAGGACGACAGAAATAATCCTGTTATACTTCTGTGTATGTGACAAGTCTCTAATAGTTCACAGATCAAATATCTGGTCTCAGAAAGACTGATCCAAACTTGGATGTTTCTGGTGACAAGGCAAGGTCCTGAGTTTCAAGTTCACCTTTTATGGTTGAGGAGACAGTAGGGTTGTCAGAAGGGAAATCATGGAGGAGACCTTGGCTTCATCCATTGTGCAGGCTTTTATATTTGGTTCTATCTAGATTGTGTTTCAAAGGTGGAGCTTGTTTACGACAATGAACGTTCTCTGATGTGCTTTTTGGACTTTCATTCACAGAGCGAGAGCAGTGCCGAGGCTGTAGAAATGCCGTGGATATTCTGAGCTGTCAGTGGCATTTCCCAGGTACTGTTCCCTTGGTGCTTCTCCTTGAAATGTGCAAAGGGATTATCATCTGTTTCGTGGCCTGTCCTAGCATTGTGAAAGGAAGCTGCTGCTCCTGGCTCAGAGGATTTCGGACGTGGTGGGAGAAGACGGGCCAGATTTAGGTAACTGGTGTTCCTATAGCCAAGGAGAACAAATTATTGGAAGTGGAGGTGTCTGGGATGGGAACGATGTTGCTGTAATTTCGCAAATGCTCCAGGACCAGGGAAGACCACCAGAAGTACTAGGCTTTGTTTTAGGTTGCAGGTAAGAGAGGGAGGGATGGACCAGAGATTGACCTCATACAGCTGGTCAATGCGTTTTTCATTCGTTCATTCATTCATTCATCCAACTCGTATTTACTGAGTTGCTGTCATGTGTCAGTTACTCTGTGAGGTTTTGAGATGCGATAGTGAAGAAAACAAATTCTCAGTCTTTAAGGAGTGTATAGTTCAGTCAGAGAGACTGATAAAGAAATAGGCAATTACAACATAGGAAATAAGTCATTTGATAGAGGAAGTGGGTCTTTGTGGGTGTAAACAGGAGGGTAAATTTAACTAAGCCCAGTGGTGGAGGTAAGGAATGGGAGACCCAGAGGGACTTCTTGAAGGAAGTGATAGTGGAGATCAGCAGGGTGAGTAGAAACTTTCCAGGACCTTCCCAGGCAAAGATGGAAGGAAGAAAGAAAGTTTCAGGCAGAGGGACCACTCTGTACAAAATCCTTCAGATAAAGAGAATATTGTATGTTCTTCAGCATGGCTGGGGCATGAACTCTGAGAAAGGGGGTTGCTAGGAGATATGGCTGGAAAGAGAGGCAGGGCTCTGTCATGTAGACTTTGTTCTGTAGGCAATGAGGATTCATTGAAGGTGAAGGCAGAGGAGTGACTCCATCAGATTGTGTTCTAGAAAAGTCACTTAGGTGACTGTGTATAGGGTGGGTTTAACTGAGCATCAGCGTGGACAGTAAACTCAAATTTTTCTATGTGGGACCAGTGTCACACATGGGACTATGTAGGTCACCAGATTCAGCGGGGCAATGAGTGTGTTTTGCTTTTTTCCTCCTTTTTTATATGAGGCTAGGCAGATGATGCCATGCCTTCGTTCCATTAAGAGCAATGTGAAATCAGTGAAATCTCCTAAGATTCTGCAAGGCAGATTTTTCTTTGTATTATTTTAAATTACCTCAAGACCTGAAAGGGCCATTGCTGTAGAAAAAGGGTCTGGCACATGTAACACCTGGATGGAAATAACAGCTTATGGGAAAAAATGGAATTTGAGGAATTCTGGGGCAGGATGCTGGAAGTAGATGACCGCTATAGGCCTTTCGAACTCACAGTCTTATAGCTCCTGGTCCTCTTTACCTTCTCCTCTTCCTGACCCCAACCTCATGAGGATGAAAGTGTACTCTAGAGACCTTTGATCAAATTCTGCCCACAACACTCTGTGGTTTGAAAGTTACAAAATTCCCTGAGAAGTGATAAGCTGTTTATCTTCCTTAGTAGTCATTTAGTACCATTATAATTTCCAAACAGCTACTGTTTATAGAGCCCTCTTGCTTTCCATTTCTGAGTGTGTTTTATCATTATTCCTTTTGATCTTGGAAATGTAATCTTTAACAAACCACCAATTAACCATGAAATGTCACTACAGCAAAACGTATCGGTATTCTCCATGGGATTTGTTGTACTTGGATTTGATCTTCATTGTTAATTCTTGGACTGTCTTCCTAGTTTGTGGCTTATTTGGATTCACATTTGTTCTTTTTGTTGATTACTTCAAAGCTTTTGTGTAGAAATTAAGCTGGTAAAGTAACATAGAATTCTTTTCCCCTATGATAGTCCCTTTCTTTTGATACCAATAATTAAAAATGTGCTGTAATAGCGTTAGAGGACTTAAAGTTTGAAGGTTTTAAGAATGACTTGGAGACTCAGGAGTAAAAAGGGACTAATACAAGTAAGTATGAATTATTATTTTGCTCAAAATGCTATTTAAAATAGATTCGAATTTAGGTTTATTGAAGAAAATGTTTCTATTTGAGCTATTTGAAGTTCTAACATTCAGATATTCTTTGAAAATCTATTTTAAAGTTCTAACTGGTGATCTTAGAATAAAATTGCCACTTGATGGAATGTGGAGTGTGAAGAGGTGAAAGAAAAGTCAGAGTGGAATGATGCTACAAAAAAAGAAACTTCCCATCCATGACCAGGCAGAGCAAATGGAAATCAGACGGGAAAGGAAATAGAAGCAGAGATGGTTTTGTAATTCATGGAACCTGCAGCTCTTTGTAAGTGCTAACCACCAAGGGGCAGGTGCAGAGCACTAAATGAGAGCTACTCGTAAAAGTCCATGCGGCAAAAATGGCAGGGGCACCAGGTGGGAAGTCTCTCCATTTTTGGTACACAGGCTGGAATTTCAAAGATATGAAGACACAGGTCTTTCTCTGAAAGGCGGGGACTGTGATGTTTTCTAGATAGAATTCCAGAGCTAATGACATGCTCAAGCTGAAGAAAATATATCTGTCCATCTAGCGACTTTGAAAACAGTGGGAGGGAGAAGGAGATAATATTTTGGCAACTGAGAGACCTGGGCTGGTGTCTGTTACTTCAGTAAATTACTTAATCCCTCTGAGTCCAACTTCCTCATCTATAAACTGGTGATGTAATAATAGGATTGGTGTGGGTGTTAAATGAGATGATGGACGTTGGGCCATTGGTACAGTACCTGCCACATAAGAACTGTTTAATAAATGGAAACCAGCGCTCATTATTCAAATGATAAGAATAGTGCGTCTCCGGCTCTTGTTGAGAGAGGTTTCTTATTATCTATTCTAATTGCTAAGATCACTTGTGAAGCCCTCTGAATTTGCGTTTTCCACTTGCCTACTATTGGCAATTTGTTCAATGTCCCTCCTATATTTCTTAGACCCTACCATTTTGTGCATGTGGCAAACTTTCAACTGCCATTATTTGGCATTTTCCAGCCCAGGAACTTCTGAAGCTGTTGAAGTCAGCTCTGCCTGTGTAGATGGCAGGGAGGAAGTGAGGGGAATTAGTAGTTTCCCAGCAGCAGTCCTCAACCAAGGACTGATGGGAGTGGGTATCTAAATGCCCCAGCTCCCTGGCCCTTCAAGTTGGAAGCTTGTGTTTCCCAGAGTTTCTCTGTGGATTACCTCCACTTTTCCACACTCTTACCTGGCTAGTAACACAGTATTTAATGCTTGCCTTCTCTTCCCTATCTCACTTTCCTATTGGGGTTTCTTCCATTTCTCATATTAACTATTTGAACTGGAATGTTTATGATTGGGTTTGATTCTGGGAGAACCCATAGGAAGTCATTTTCTTGAGAAAAAAAAGTTTTCACGTTGCCTTCTAGGAAAAGATATTAAATAATAGAAAAACTTAAGTTTTCTTTATGGTTGATTCATTTTCCCCTATGCACATTAATTGGCTACAGTATTGTTTAAATAATTATATAATATAGAAGTGATACAAAAAGCAAAAGGGCACTGCTGATTTTAGAATATTTGTTTTCATGTTAAGCATCTAAGACACATCAGTTATGTGAAATGAAAACATGATGACCCAAAACCTATGGGATGCAGCAAAAGCAGTTCTAAGAGGGAAGTTTATAGCAATACCATCCTACCTCAAGAAACAGGAAAAATCTCAAACAACCTAACCTTACACTTAAAGCAATTAGAGAAAGAAGAACAAAAAAGACCAAAGTTAGCAAAAGGAAAGAAATCATTAAGATCAGATCAGAAATAAATAAAAAAGAAATGAAGGAAACAGTAGCAAAGATCAGGAAAACTAAAAGCTGGTTCTTTGAGAAGAGAAACAAAATTGTTAAACCATTAGCCAGACTCATGAAGAAAAAAAGGGAGAAGGCTCAAATCAACAGAATTAGAAATGAAGACGGAGAAGTAACAACTGACACTGCAGAAATACAAAGGATCATGAGAGATTACTACAAGAAATTCTATGCCAATAAAATGGGCAACCTGGAAGAAATGGACAAATTCTTAGAAAAGCCCAACCTTCCGAGACTGAACCAGGAAGGAATAGAAAATATAAGCAGACCAATTACAAGCGATGAAATTGAGACTGTGATTAAAAATCTTCCAACAAACAAAAGCCCAGGACCAGATGGCTTCACAGGCAAAATCTATCAAACATTTAGAGAAGAGCTAACACCTCTCCTTCTGAAACTCTTCCAAAATATAGAGGAAGGAACAACACTCCCAAACTCATTCTACGAGGCCACCATCACCCTGATACCAAAACCAGACAAAGATATCACATTGATAGAAAACTACAGGCCAATATCACTGATGAACATAGATGCAAAAATTTTCAACAAAATACTAGCAAACAGAATCCAACAGCACATTAAAAGGATCATACACCACGATCAAGTGGGGTTTATCCCAGGATGCAAGGATTCTTCAATATACGCAGATAAATCAATGTGATAAATCATATTAACAAACTGAAGGAGTAAAGCCATATGATCATCTCAATAGATGCAGAAAAAGCTTTCGACAAAATTTAACACTTGTTTATGATAAAATCTCTCCAGAAACCAAGCATAGAGGGAACTTACCTCAACATAATAAAGGCCATATATGACACACCCATAGCCAATATTGTTCTCAGTGGTGAAAAACTGAAACCATTTCCTCTAAGATCAGGAGCAAGACAAGGTTGTCCACTCTCACCACTATTATGCAACATAGTTTTGGAAGTTTTAGCCACAGGAATCAGAGAAGAAAAAGAAATAAAAGGAATCCAAATTGGAAAAGAAGAAGTAAAGCTGTCGCTGTTTGCAGATGACATGATAGTATACATAGAGAATCCTAAAGATGCTGCCAGAAAACTACTAGAGCTAATCAATGTATTTGGTAAAGTAGCAGGATACAAAATTAATGCACAGAAATCTCTTGCATTCTTATACACTAATGATGAAAAATCTGAAAGAGAAATTAAGGAAACACTCCCATTTACCATTGCAACAAAAAGAATAAAATACCTGGGAATAAACCTACCTAAGGAGACAGAAGACCTGTATGCAGAAAACTATAAGATACTGATGAAAGAAATTAAAGATGACACAAACAGATGGAGAGATATACCATGTTCGTGGATTGGAAGAATCAACATTGTGAAAATGACTCTACTACCCAAAGCAATCTACAGATTCAATGCAATTCCCTTCAAACTACCAATGGCATTTTTCACAGAATTAGAACAAAAAATTTCACAATTTGTATGGAAACACAAAAGACCCTGAATAGCCAAAGCATTGTTGAGAAAGAAAAACGGAGCTGGAGGAATCAGGCTCCCAGACTTCAGACTATACTACAAAGGTACAGTAATCAAGACAGTATGGTACTGGCACAAAAACAGAAATATATATCAATGGAACAGTACAGAAAGCCCAGAGATAAAGCCACGCACATATGGTCACCTTAGTTTTGATAAAGGAGGCCAGAATATACAATGGAGAAAAGACAGCCTCTTCAATAAGTGGTGTTGGGAAAACTGGACAGCTGCATGTTAAAGAATGAAATTAGAACACTCCCTAACACCATACACAAAAATAAACTCAAAATGGATTAAAGACCTCAATGTACGGCCAGACACTGTAAAACTCTTCAAGGAAAACATAGGCAGAACACTCTGACATACATGACAGCAAGATCCTTTTTGACCCACCTCCTAGAGAAATGGAAATAAAAACAAAAATAAACAAATGGGACCTAATGAAACTTAAAAGCTTTTGCACATCAAAGGAAAACCTAAACAAGATGAAAAGACAGCCTTCAGAATGGGAGAACATATTTGCAAACGAAGCAACTGACAAAGGATTAAACTCCAAAATTGACAAGCAGCTCATGCAACTCAATATCAATTAAACAAACAACCCAATCCAAAAATGGGCAGAAAACCTAAATAGACATTTCTCCAAAGAAGATATAGAGATTGCCAACAAACAGATGAAAGAATGCTCAACATCACTAATCTTTAGAGAAATGCAAATCAAAGCTGCAATGAGGTATCACCTCACACCAGTCAGAATGGCCATCATCAAAAAATCTACAAACCATAAATGCTGCAGAGGGTGTGGAGAAAAGGGAACCCTCCTGCACTGTTGGTGGGAATGTAAATTGATACAGCCACTATGGAGAACAGTATGGAGGTTCCTTAAAAAACTAAAAATAGAGCTACTGTATGGCCCAGCAATCCCACTCCTGGGCATATACCCTGAGAAAACCATAATTCAAAAAGAGTCATGTACCACAACGTTCATTGAAGCTCTATTTACAACAGCCAGGACATGGAAACAACCTAAGTGTCCGTCGACAGATGAATGGATAAAGAAGGTGGCACATATATACAATGGAATATTACTCAGCCATAAAAAGAAACAAAATTGAGTTATTTGTAGTGAGGTGAATGGAGCTAGAGACTGTCATACAGAGTGAAGTAAGTCGGAAAGAGAAAAATAAATACCGTATGCTAACACCTATATATGGTATCTAAGAAAAAAAAAAAAACGGTTCTGAAGAACCTAGGGGCAGGATAGGAATAAAGACGCAGATGTAGAGAATGGACTTGAGGACACAGGGAGTGGGAAGGGTAAGCTGGGATGAAGTGAGAGAGTGGCATGGACATATATACACTACCAAATGTAAGATAGGTAGCTAGTGGGAAGCAGCCCCATAGCACAGGGAGATCAGCTCAGTGCTTTGTGACCACCTAGAGGGGTGGGATAGGGAGAGTGGGAGGGAGACACAAGAGGGAAGAGATATGGTGATATATGTATATGTATAGCTGATTCACTTTTTTATAAAGCATGAACTAACACACCATTTTAAAGTAATTATACTCCAATAAAGATGTTAAAAAAAAAAAGATTGAATCGGACCGGAAGGCTAAGAGCGTAGCTGGAACCCATGTGTAATCACAGCTCAGCCTTTAACAACTGCTTTAATTCCTTATCATAAATATAAAACCAGACCAGAGGCATCCAATATTTATTATAAATATCAGTGACATGATAGTATCATCATGAGACCTCTGTGTATTCTTTCTGATTCAGATGAAACCCAAAGTTTGTGTCTCCCCACAAAACTTACTTTTTCTATTTCCATGCATTGACCGCATATTTGATTTTGGAGAGCTTGCCGTCTGTGTTTTGAGTTGGGCTGAAGTAAGCAGTCTCCGTCTCAGTGGGGATGCCTACTCAAAACTCAGACAAAATACAGCATGGAATACACATTGGATGTTTTGGTTCTACCTATCAGGTTGATTTACAAATGATGCCAGTGGTTGTATCTTCAAAATAGCAGTTTTCAAACATTTTTTTCCCCAGTGATTGATTCCTTTTACAAATATAATTTTCTCTAGAACTCCGAAATATAAACTATATTATGAAAATACTGATTTGACAGGCAGGTAGTTGCAAATGGTAATGGACTGCTGTGTGGTCTCAGGACACTCTGCCGTTATTATTTACCCAGAAACCCATGGGAGGTATAGTAAGAAATTCCATTTCAATATTGCATCACCAACAATACCTAACTACTGCTTGTATTTCTTATCATAAGCATCAAAGTCAGAGAAGAAGCACACAAAACTTCTAATGAGTACTAAAAGGTTTATAATTAAATAATATTAAAACATTATCTGTTGGAAATTAGTTATTGAGTAATTGACTATTACGTGATAAGACTGTGTTCCAGGTAGATGAGTCTGAATTTTACATGGTATAGAAATTGGAGGGCATGTTATTGTAGAACTGGGTTACTGATATGGGAAAACTGAGTTCTCTTATTATATAAATCTTAGAGAAGGGACAGTTTACTGTGATAAACTTAAATGATATGTACTTAGCAAATTGTACCAATAGGCCAGTCTGTGAGGTGTTCAAGGAACATGGATTCTCCATTCTCTGAGGTCCTATCCAGTTGCATGAAACCCAGAATGGTGTCTCATCTAACCCTTTATGATCCCGAAAACTGTTTGTCACCCTGAAAATCCAGCATGATTCCCCAGCATGATTGCAAAATCTGCCATTTATCAACCAGCCCTTGTCACCTGGCTCTAGTAGTTTCTCACTATACCACTAGCACCATCTTGCCTCATTGCCCAAAGTTTGCATGATAAGACTAGGTACTGCACATGCCCAATATGGACTAGTTTAGCATGTAAGCTTTGACAAAGGCTTTCACATACATGAGGACTTAATTACACATCTTTAGAAATGAGAGCAAACCAGGTACTGCCGTTATAAAAAAATGACCAGGGCTAATCTACACACTTACTAATAAATAACATATTTAAAGTAAGGTCATTTATATACACAGATTTGGTAGGAGTTTTACACTGAGATTTGCAGACAAGAATGAGTTAACCAGACATATCTTGCAAGGCAGTTCACCAAAATGTGTTAAAATCTAATATATATCACATGTGAGTTAGTGACTCCTAGAATATTCCCACAGTGTTAAAATATACATTAAAAATAAAAAATTTGGACTAAATTATTTGTATGTTACACCTGAAACAACTGTGCAGATTTTTAGGGCTTCTGGAAACATAGCTTAAAAATAAATCCTAAAATGCGGTCCCTGACTTGGAGAATTTGGATTATTGCCATTTTACAAATGGAGAAAAAGCAAACAAATCAAAAAATGAGTTAGGCATGATTACATAGTAACTCAATGGCAGGCCTGAAGAGTGGAACTCAGGGTTTCTGTGCTAAAATCCAGGAATCCAATGAGCTAAATAAACTTCCAGTAAGTAGAGTATAGCACTGAAGTTCCAGACGACAGCTGTATCATTGAGTTTGGTGTAAATAAAATTCATTTCATTCAAGTGGGAACTGTTAGTTGCTCAAAAATAATATTGAGATATGACTTCCTATTACTTTGACTTTGCACCTAATCCATGTCTGATGGCTTGGTAATGATAAAAAATCAAAGTGTAAAGTTACGTGCAGGAATAATCATTAGGCTCGGAGGACAGAACCAGTAATGGGAAGGAATTGCAGGCTACTGTCTTAGGCTGTGAAGTCATTCATAATAATTTTCTTATTAGCTTTTGGGCCGTGATGTTGTACTGAATATCAAGCATTAACCGACTCAGCTTGTAGACTATAAAGTGTGTATAGGAAACAAAGTGTCATTTGTTTTTCCCTAAAGTGATGCTGAAGCACATTGCCAATAGATCAACATTTTAAAGGACCATCTCAAAGAGTGAAATTCAGAACAACCTATTCTAGCCTAAAAGTTCGGCTGGCTCTTTGCATCCAGTTTCATTCTGATGGGAAATTTTGGACAGTCCCCTTCCCTCATTGTGGAGAGTCAGGGGGAGCTCAGATAAGGTGCTTGCCTTGAAAATGCACGATGAAGTTTGTGTAGTGAAGGAAGACGTAGGGGTGAGTATTCACTAAAGGCATTTAGTTTTGTCATTCAGAAGATAAGTTCAGATTTTCCCAAAAGATAGGAAAAGATCTAGAAATGGAAGACAAAGCTGAGAGTAGAAGTAGGACAATGTGAGATCAGGTGGGCATGGAGCATGGAAGGATCTCTTTTTCTCTTTATTGATTTTCAACTGGTTTATTGGCTTTATTGGTGTATTAGTTTTGGAGAGAAGGTGTGAACATAGGCTTTGTGTATGTACAATCTTCTCGTTTCCTTTTACTGAGAATCTGTGGTATAGGGTGGGATTAGGATCAGTGATAGTGGGTATGAATCAGCAAAGGAACAGATCTCAAGAAATAGTTCAATTGAAGAATTTTAATAATGAACTAATAATTGCATAAGAAGATAAGGCATGTTTCAGCCAATGCGTACAAACCAAGGGAATCTTTTATTGAAAAATACACTCTCTCCATAGTATATGCTTGTACCCACTGGGGTGATTCTGGGAGTAAGATAATACTTTGAAGTTAGTTGGGTGGTTTGAAGGTTTCTACCACTCTGTTCCTGAAAAGGTTGTTTTCATCTTTCTTTTTGATAATAATGCTTACAGGCTTTGTAGAGTAGATATAATGATGCAGAATAAAGTCAATAGATAGAACAAATAGGTAGCTAAAATACCTCTCAGTGGAAGGGGACCAAATGCAGTGTGAATAACCAAGTGTTCATTGTATTCCAAGGAGGGGGTTGGGTAAATGACTCTGGTTCTGTGCCAGATGTTGTTTAACAACTGGAGCTAGTGGCGATGGAGTCTTGCTGTGTCACTTCAGAAAGGATGTGTTGACTACCATTGTCACTCTGTCTGGTGGCAGTCTTTGTCATCATTCGCCACAACCGAGAAGGCAGGCGTCTCACACAAAGTTGTTTAGTCGACAGATGTTTCTTGCGTGGAAGCTCCGAGTTAGCTACCTTTGTAGAGTTTCCTATCCAGCTCAAGCTGGGATTACAGGAACCATTCAGCAAATGAACACTGACTCTACCAGCTGTTCCATCTACAGCACACGGAGGCTCTTCAGCTTGTCTGAGGCCTGGGACAATTTGTCTGCACAGGTGCTGCAGGTGGAAAGGTATTGGACTTTCATTAATGCTGGCATTTCACTAGAGGCATTCAAGCCTCCCAGAGCTGGAAAGGGTTGCACTCTTAAATGATAGGATTCAAAGGACATTCATATCTTAAGGAGAGAAGCAGGAACATGTAGGCAATGACCCTCTTTGTTTATAATGTCTCCTTGGTTTCTGAACTCATTCAGTGTTTTGTCCTCCCCTGCCCCTCTGGATGCTACTGTGCCAGATTCATTAACTGGTTAACCCTCCTTTTCATTTTCATGTGAAATGATTCTAACGTTTAAGTAATGAACCCTGGTCTCACTGGTGTGCTGCTGACCTTGGGCTTGTTTTGAATTTGCTAGTTGGCTGCAGTTTACTCTTCAAGCCTTGCCTAAAGTTATCATTCTGTGATGAGATATGAAGAAAATCGATTAGAACCGATCCAAAAGACTGAACCAATTCAGGAATGGATGAGTTTTTTCACCCGAACAGAGATGGAAGAGAGGGAAGTAGGATAAATGCATCCTAGTGGGGGCATGGCATGTCTGAAGTGAGTGGGAAAGGGAGACGGATATGGAAATTCTTTATCCCTTGCAGTAGAGACTGGAGGTAGAGGGATAGCTTTAAATTCCCTTTAGTTTATTTAAGAAATGATTTTATCCTCACATCTGAATGGTCTGAGCACAAATCCAAGTTAATTACAGTGGAACCCGTTGGACTCCTGATGTTATGGTGGGAGTCCTATACCTGCTTTATGAGTTGGCTGCATAAGATGGGTCTTTGATTCTATTCCGTGTTTCTATTAGAAAGGATGTTAGGACAGTGACATATCTTAGGGATGTCAGTGCATTGTGCTGTGATACTCCTTCTTTTCTTTCCTTCTCTCCCCATCCTCTTCCTTCTCCTCAGAACATATAGAAGCCAGAGATTTCCTAACCTCTTTTTACCTTCAATTTTTAAAACATTGACCATGTCCCTGGCTCTGTGCCAGGTAATGTAGGTTTCAATACCCCATTTAATATCCGCAGCAAGCAGCAGAAGTAAGCATTATCAGCACCATCTTACAGACAGAAAATTGAGGCTCAGAGAGGTAAAGACACTAACGTCAGGTCATGTAACTAGTAAGTGATAAGGCTGAGATTCAGATCCGTGTCTCACTACAAAAGCCGCCTTTCCCCCACATGACTGATGTGCATTCACTTTGAACCCATGTTTTCTTTAAAAAACTTCGGAGAGAGACCAAGTCCTTGACTTGGGTTAGAAAGGAGTTTCATAGACCTGAATCTCAAAACGCTTAAATTACTGAAATAACAAACAGTAAGACGTCCAGACCTTCTCCACCTTTGGAATCGTTGTTCTTCCCATAGTCTTGTGTCTGTTTCATCAAATATGCGTTGATTATGTTTCAATAAAAAAGGCCACTGAAACATAAAGCTGGGCGATTTAAAGGCATCTTTCGAGGCTTGACAGTCAGTGAATGTTTTATTCTCCTCTGTTGCTATGTCACAAGGACAAACGTAGATCTGATTATAAAATGCAATTGTATTCCTCTCCATGTTCTACACAGAAAGTGTTATTAAGCCGTGGTGACATTTACTCGCAAGAACCGTGGTTGGCGAGTCACAGAAAGTGTGAGCAATTGCTCCCCCATGAAGCCCTGCTCCTGTGAATGGAGAGATGTCTTTTGGGTAAAATGTAGCCATCGAGGAGGATTTAGGGAAGTTGAATACTGAGAAGTAAAGTGATGTGGGTCTTATGGCTGGTGGTTGTGAAGTAGATCGTTTGTCTAAATGCCAAACCCTGAAATGGCTATCTCTATGAAACGGAGCTTAGCTTTTATAATACGAATGTTCAGTGACCTGACATCAATAAAAAGAGGACTAAAAAGAAGACAAGCACATAGGTCAATTACCTTTTGCCCACCTGGACAGGCCTTTGGCTCTGAAGCTGGGCATGTCTTTGGACACAGAACATCCTTCTGGTGTGTGCTTCAGGCATTGTGGGCAGGTGTCTGGGTCCCGTTGTGCTGCCAGTGGACTGGGGGGCCCCTTGCTGATGGAGCTCATTGGCAGCTCTTTGTGTATCTTCCTGCTGTTCTTACCTCCCAGGGAGCATCATGTCTTTATCTTCTTCCTTCACTGCTCACCTTAGGCACAGCAGGGACTTGGATCTTCTAGCACCACCATGAACTTGAGAGTTTTGCCTCTGCTCTTAAATCTTGCCCAAAGCTTAATTGACACGTTTTCTTGAAAATTCTTTTTTACATTATAACTAAATCTTTTGGAGCTTTTTCCTGGTTACTTTGTTGGAGTTTTCTCTTATTTGCTGTGAATTTGCTATTAGTTCTCAATTCGTGGAAGTGTCAAATTTGGTATGTCTTTTATTCATTGTTAATTTTACGTTATTCATTATCCATTGATATTTAAACTCCTGTAAGCATATTTAATGGTGGTACATGTCATGCCAAACAAGTCTGAGTTTCTCAGATCCACCTGAAGCAGAGAGGATGAAAAAAAATCAGAATCTTCACTTTTCCAGAGGAAGCGGGGCCAGACCTTCTAATATTGTAAAATGTGTGAAATCATTGCTGTCTCCAACCGCAAGATTGTTTCAGCATCCATGAGGCAATTTTATGTGTTTTTGCAATGAGATTCTTTAGTTTCTCTCTGTATTACATTTAGTGTCTGATAAACAATCCCTACTGTCTACACTTTTGTCCTGTTAGTAGTCTAAAGACTTCATTCTCACAAACTGTACCAGTTGACTTTTATCTCCCCTGTTATAATAAGTAGTTTGATGTCTGTTACAAGTAGCCTTGCCAATAATGTTCAAGAATCATCAGGTTCACTAAACTCCCTTTGGCCTGAAATGCTTTCAGTTTTCCTGCTCACCTCATTGTGTTCAACCAGCCCTTGTAAGCTTTCTTTCTTGTTTCCATTGATTTCCTTCTCTAAGCCACAGACCCTATGACCAGTCCTGCCATTGCAGGTGCACTCAGAGTTCACCCTGGTGGATCACAGATTCTCATGTCTATCAGATGAAGTGGGATGATATTGTAAAGAAGAACTATGTTAAGTCCGTATGGCTGGCATCTCATGAAACTCACTTGGCACGTGGACTAATATGCTTTCATGATTGTTATAGTCTTTGTTTTTAAAGAACGTTTAAAAACATTGTGGTAAAATATACATAACTTTTAATTTACTATTATAACCATTTTATAAAAAGGTATACAGTTCAGTGGCATTCGCACTGTTGTGCACCCATCACTACTATCCACTTCGAGGACTTTTTTCATCTCGTAAAATGGGAACCCGGTACTCATTAAACAATAACTCCTCTTTCCTCCCTTCCCCCAACCCCTGGCAACTATCATTCTACTTTCTGTCTCTATGAATTTGACTATTCTAGGTATCGTATATAAGTGGGGTAATACAGTATTTGTCCTTTTGTGACTGGCTTATTTCACTTCACATAATATCTTCAAGGTTCATCCATGTTGTAGCATGTGTCAGAATTTCCTTCCATTTTAAGGTTGCATAATATTTCATTGTAGGTGTATACCACATTTTCTTTATCCATTCATCTGCTGATGCACAATTGGGTTGTTTCCTCCTTTTGGCTATTGTGAATACTACTGCTATGAATGTGGGCGGGCAATTATCTTTTCACATCCTGGCTTTCAGTTCTTTTGGGTATATATCCAAAAGTGGAATTGTTGGATCAGATTGTAATCGTATTTTTAATTTTTTGAGGAACTGCCATACTCCTTTCCACAGTGTTGCACTGTTTTATATTCCCACCAGCAGTGCACAAGAGTTCCGATTTCTCCACATCTTCACCAATAGTTATTTTCTGTTTTTTTGATAATAACCGTTCTGATGAATGGGAAGTGGTATCTCACTGTGGTTTTGCTTTGTATTTCCCTAATATTAGAGATGTAAAGCCATCTGTTCATGCGCTTATTAGATATTTGTATATTTTCTTTGAAGAAATTCCTATTCAAGTCCTTTGCCAATTTTTAAATTGAGTTGTTTGTTTGTTTTGTTGTTGAGTTGTAGTTCTGTTTATATTCTTGATATTAACCCTTTGTCAGATATATAATTTGCAAATACTTTGTTTCATTCCACGAGCTGCCTTTTCACTTTGTTGATAATACAAAAGTTTGATGCATAAAAGTTTTAAATTTTGATACAGTCCAATTTACCTATTTTTTTCTTTTGCTGCTTCTGCAGCCTTTGTCTTTTTATATTCAGTCTTTTATAGTGTTTTTATCTTTAAAGAATAATTTTGGTTATTTTACTGTTTCCTCAAGATTCATGTTATAGACCTTTACTTAACCTCAGTGCTGAGCATGCTTTTCACTCCCACAGACACTAAAGTCTGGCCTGGAGTGTTGCTCCACATGGAAGGTCAGTGAGGAGGCTGCAAGGGACCTTACGTCCCCATGCTTTTACTTAGGCTTTCTCTAGCTTGAAGTTGTGTTATAAACAATAACATATGATTTGCTTTGTTGGATAGCCTCAGAATTCCACTTTCTTTTCCATCTATTCATTCACTGTTCATGGGTGCTTGTATTTTCTATTTGTGCAGTTACTTTACTCTCTATTGGTGTTATCTGAAAAGTTAATGAGTAATCTAGATACCCTCATCTAGGTCAGGGTTTTTTAACTTCTTTCTTTAAAGCACTTGAACCCCTTTTCTAACAAAAGCTTAAGTAGAAGCTCAGTACAGTGGGTAAGAGCAGTGGTTACTCAGGAGCAGGGGAAGAAGATGTTCAGCTCACTGCTTTCCCTCCTCCAGCCCTTGAACCTTTCCCTTTGAACGTGGATGGAGGCTCTGTGGAGTGGAGTTTACTCAGGACAGAAAAGCCTGTTGATAAGGCAGGAAATGAATTACAGTCATTCACTTCCCACTTCTCCAGTCCTACTTACATGAAAGCAATTCAGCTTTTGTATGGTAAATGTATTTAGGAATCCATGTACTATTCAGCTTAAACTACAGGGTTCTCTCAAACTGGAAATCAAATAAACAAACACCGCCCACCCCCTCAAAAGAAACAGGTTTCTCTGCCTGAAATTGTTGTTCAAAAACCTCCAATCTAAGGACTTGTAACCATGAAACACTTCTTGGGACCCCCCCATTGTGCATAGTGACCCATTTTATTGATGAGTACTTCACATAGGAAGATTCAAAAGCCAGAAGAGAATCCCCTGGTAAGGAGGCCAGCTACTGAGACACAGGAAACTTAATTTTGATCCACAGACATTTTAAAGTAGAAAGGAACTTGGAGATCGGTAGCCCAAGAGGCAGCAAGTGGTGTGTTTGGTTTGCACAGAATTAAAAAAATTAGTTGCCAGCATTAAAAAAAACCAGCAATGTTTATATAGACATTAAAAATAAAGATAAAAATCTTGATTTTAGCCTCTCTTGGAAAAATCATAACATCTGACAGCACTAGGCCCATGGTCCTGTATGGCCCTGATGAATTACAGGAGGCCTTTAAAAAATCCCAGTGTCCAGTCTGCATCCCAGACAAATTAAATGATATTCTCTGTGGTTAGCACTCAGACGTCAGTATATATTTAAAAATTGTAATAAAAACACCTGACAGTGATTATCATCTAAGTCATTTTAAGCGTATAGTTTAGCGGTTTAAGTGTATTCACATTGTTGTGCAACAGACTTCTAGAACTTTTTCATCTTGCAGAACTGAAACTCGATACCCATTAAACACTAATTCCCCCACCGTCCTTCTTCCAGCCCTTCCTTGCAACCACTTTTCTACTTTCTGTTTCTATGATTTTGACTACTCTGCATACTTCATATGAGAGGAATCATACAGTATTTGTCCTTTTGTGACTGGCTTATTTTGCTTAGCATCATGTCCTCAGGATTCATCCATGTTGTAGCATTTGACAGGATTCCCTTCCTTTTTTTTAAGGCTGTATAATATTTCATTGTTTGTATGTCCATTCATCTGAGAAGGAATATTTTGGTTGCTTCCACCTCCTGACTATTGTGAATAATGTTGCAGAGTGTGCAGATTTATTTCTGAGATCCTGCTTTGAATTATTTTGCATATAAACCCAGAAGGGGGATTGCTGGATCATATGGTAATTTTATGTTTAATTTTTTGAGGAACTTCTGTACTATTTTCTATAGTGGCTGCACCATTTCTCATTCCCAGCAAGAGGGCACAGGGTTCTAACCTCTCCATGTCCTCTCCAACACTTGTTATTTCTGTTCTTTTGACAGTGGCCATCCTAATGGGTGTGAGATAATGTCTCATTGTGGTCTTGATTTGCATTTCTCTTAAGTTTAGTGATGTTGAGCATCTTTTCATATGCTTGTTGGCCATTTGTATATCTTCATTGGAGAATTGTCTATTCAAGTTCTTTGCACTTAAAAAATCAGTTATTTGTGTTTTTTTTGTGTTGAGTTGTGGAAGTTCCTCAGATATTTTGGATATTAATCCCATATTAGGTATAAGATTTTCAAATATTTTTCCCATTCCAATAGGTTGCCTTGTCATTCTGTTGATTGTTTCCTTACCTGCATGGAAGTTTTAAAATTTGATGTAGTCCTATTTGTCTACTTTTGCATGGTTGTATGTGCTTTTAGTGTCATATCCCAGAAATTATTGCCAAAGGTAATGTCCTGAAATTTTTACCCTATGTTTGCTTCTAGGAGTTTTATAGTTTTGTTCCTGTACTTAGTTCTTTAATTCATTCTTTTGCAAGTAGATATCCAGAAGTGAATGACAATATCCTTTGTTTAAGAGATTGTATTTTCCCCATTGTGTATTTTTGGCACCTTTGTCAAAAATCATTTGGCCATATAAGCAAGGGTTAATTTCTAGGCTCTCTATTCTGCTAAATTGGTCTAAATGTTTTTCTACCAGTACCATACCACTTTGATTACTGTTGCTTTGTACTGTGTTTTGAAATCAGGAAGTGTGAGGCTTCTAACTTTGTTCTTTTTCAAGATTGTTATGGCTACTTGAGGTTCCATAAGAATCATAAGATATTTTTCTGCTACTGGGATTTTGATAGGAATTGCATTCAATTTGTAGATTTCTTTGGGTAGCATGGCCATTTTATCGATATTCCAATCCTTGAGCATGGGATGTCTTTCCATTTATATACAAATACAATCTTCCTTGATATATTTAAGCAGTGTTTTGTAGTTTTCAATGTATAAGTCTTTCACCTTCTTGGCTAAGTTTATTCCTAAGCATTTTCTCCTTTTTGATGCTGTGGTAAAAGAGATTATTTTCTTAATTCTCTTTCAGATTGATCATTGTTAATGTATAAAAATGCAACTGAATTTTGTATGTTAATTTTGTATTCTGCAACTTTGCTAAAATTATTTCTTGGGTTTAACAGGTTTGTGTGTGTCTGTGTGTGTGAGTGTGTGTGTGTGTCTGTAATCTTTAGGAATTTTTGTGCCTAATATGTCATCTGTGAACAGAGATCATTTTACTTCTTCCTTTCAAATTTGGATGCCTTTTATTTTATTTTTTTGTGTGTCTAATTTCTCTGGCTAGGACATTTAGTACTATGTTGAATAGTAGTGATGAGAGTGGGTATCTCTTCCGTCTTCCTGGTCTTAGAGGAAAAGCTTTAAGTCTTTCACTGCAGAGCATGATGTTAGCTGTGGGTTTCTCATATATGGCTTTTATTATGTTGAAGTACTTTCCTTCTATTAATAGTTCACTGTGTTTTTATCATGAAAGGGTATTAAACTTTGAAATGTTTTTTCTACATCATTTGATATAATCACGTGGTTTTGTCTTTCCTTCTGTTAATTTGCTGTATTACAATGATTGATTTTCATATGTTAAATCATCACTGCATTTCAGTTGGGCATGCTGTATAGTACTTTTAATGTGCTGCTAAATTCAGTTCTCAAACTTTTTGGGGTTGTGAATCCCATTGAGAATCTATGAAAGACATAGACTCTCTCTCGGGTAAATGAATTTCAGCACATAGGATATTTTAGAAATAACTTTGAAGGCTTCACAGAGTGCCCTGGAGTTCATCTTGGGGTCCTCTAAGGACAACTAACCTTTGTTGTTTGATTACCATGCTAAGAACTATGGGATGCATGTTACCTGAGTCATCTCAATCAATTCCAGCAATGACCTGATGAGACAGGTTCTATGTTATACTCATTCTATAAGATGAGGAAATGGAGGAAGTAAGTAGAGGAACTGAGATGAAAACCTAGGCAGTCTGGTGCCAGAGCTGGAGACTCATGGAGTTCAGTTTGAGAACCCTTGGTTTGGAGAATTTGATTTGATCGTAGGCTGAATTCTAATCTGAAGGAGCATCAAGAGTATTGGACAATTATGGGGGTTCTGAGTCACCAAGGGACTCAACGGTGTGATCCATAGATCAGCAGCTTTTGACATCACCTGAGTGCTTGTTACAAATGCAAGCACTCAGTTAACACCCCAGAACTATAGAATTTTAACAAGATCCTTCAGGAGCTTTGTGTACACATTAAAGTTTGAGAAGCATTGGCTTACGCCCTGTAGCATTAGCAATTTTGACACCCTCTGAAACCATTTTGAACTTAAAATTAAATTTTTGGTAGCTTTGGGTAATATTGCTTCTTGGTTCCTGGTGAACTGACTGATAGTGATGGTTGTGGGGAAGGTGATATTGGGAGAGGTGGAGTCAGCACTAAATGAGTGTGTGTGACAGCAACATATTGGCACCCAGTATGTCCCCCTTCTCCGAGGTCACTGTAAGATCTCTTTCGAATATTCTTTTAAAATGATAGCATTCTAGAATTGAGAAACAAATGGATGAAAGTGCCATTCTCACTTGTTAGCTGCATGCCTTCCAGCAGCACAGGATGATTCTGGGTAGTAGTAGGCTATGGAGAGCCATCAAAGCTTCCAAAGGAAAAGCTTTCATCTCTCGCCAATATTTCCTGCCAGGCACTATTGCCGTGGTAGGTCTTTAAGGACCGGTGGGGGTGTGTCACTCCTGGGGAGCAGGTGTCCTCTGAGCTGATCGCCTGCTGCCCCCTCCTGATACCCTTACTCTGTGACCCGATTTCTGACCTCCAATGTTGGCTATTCTCTTAGAGCCCTGCTTAGCTTTGGCGTCAGTGCCTCCCTTGGAATCAATTGCCTCTTGGATTGTTACCATCTTCAATTGGATTCTGCAAGTAATTCCTTTCTTGATTTTGAACTATAGTAAGTTGAACTTCCTATGGCTAAAAGATGGCATATCCCTAAGCCAGAGCTTTTACCAAGCAGTAGTTCTTACACTCAGATCTCTCCTCATGTGGGACATTCTTTGTCATCGAGAGCAGTCATTATAATTAATTCACAGGATCACAGGAAAGGACTTTTTTTAACCCTTTCAGGTACATTCTGGAACGTAGGAACATCCTGTAGAATAGTGAGGTTAAATGTGTACAATGTCCTCACAGACAGGCTTTTTTGGTGAGAACTCGAGTCCAGCAAAGATTTTGTAGTTAATTGAATAGGTTCTGGGACAGAGATTGGACTTTTGTGATGATGAGTGAAGAGATGATTATTCGGATATTAGGAGAGCTGTGTGTGCTTTTCTTTCTCTAAGCATGGAGCGTGAAATCTGTTTAGAGATGTAACCATCAGCCAAAAATGAGAAGTCTCTTAAAACAAGAAAAAAAAAAAGGCACTGCTAATAATTTTGATTCCTGTACCATGAGTGCTCTGTAAAAGTGGTGCTAAGAATTCCCCTTTAAAAACATCTTATTTCATTATATTTTAAAGTTCAGTACAACTTCTTCAGCTGATAAAGCTGGAGGACACAATGTTTCAGAATGTCAATATGGGGTTCTATATTTGAGTTAACTAGACTGGGAACACACAGAGAAAATTGAAATTATAGACATTTATATGATTACCACTGAAGTATATTGATATTTGGCATGAAAATATTATCTCCTAAAATGCAAGGAAATGCACATCCTTGACATTAGACAAACACAGATACCATTGAATATGTGGGTCCTGAGAATTTTGCTTTTCCTTTAATTACTCATTTGAAACAAGTGATGACTGAAAGAGTAAGCAATATGTAAACTCTTCAGCTGGAGGAATATTTCAGTGTGAGATGTGGATCCATTAAGGTCTTTTGATGTGTAGTTTAATTTTTTTATAAATTAACCATTGTGCAGAAGTCGGAGCAAATGGCTGTTTTCCACAGGAATAGAGGAACCAGTGCAAACCTTGGAAATGTCAATGTGCCAACCACCTTGAAAAGGTTGTTCAATGGAAGGTCTTTCTTTTTAAACATTTCGGTATAGTTGATGTACAATCTTATATAAGTTATGATGTAGTGTTTCACGATTTTTAAAGGTTATACTCCATTTCCAGTTATCATAAAATATTGGCTATATCAATGGGAGATCCTAAATTGCAAGTTTACTTATGGTGCCTGGGAATGTTTCTTCATTGGGAAATACCTAATATAATTAAAATAAATTAAATTAATTCATACTCGGCTTAGTTCCAAAGAAGAGTCAAGCTGTTATAGATGTTGCTTTCCTAAAACTTAGGATAATTCAAGGCTGCCTAAGGAGACAAAGTGCATCAGTTGTGGAATCATCTATGTGTCATCTGCTGATGTTTCACTAGTGATCATCGAATCATTCAGAATTCTGTAAACAGTAATCTTCCAGCAGGGGAAAGAAGTCCACACTGCAGTTCACTGTTTCTTGGCAGTTGTGAAAAATGCAATCAGAGAAGTTGTCAGGGACCTTAATTAAAGCTCCCTGAGTGGATCTTTTGCATATGCAAATTATCCTCATTGGTATCATTTGTGAGGAAAGGTTAAGGTAAGTGAGTTAGCACTTATGCTATTAATTAAAAAGAAAGATGATCTGTCAGTGAATCAAATAAAGTGTTTATTTAGTTTATTTGTTCTTTTTTGCTTGAACCTCAGACTGTAAGCAGCACCCACAATATAGGGAGATCCTCTTCTTGATCCCTTTTGATCACTGAGAAGCCTCTGTTTACATACTGAAGGGTCTGACAAATACTCATTGGAACTGTCCATATATTTTGGGGTGTTTGTCTCTAGTACCACAAACACTTTTATTCTGGTGATATTCTGAAGCGAATGGTATGAAAATAAACTCTCTAATGTTTCACAAGCTGATCTGTCAGCAGCCTTGAAATTGAGAAAGTGAGGTTTGAAAGGAAGAAATGGGTGAAGTTGGAGCAGGTGACTGGGGACCAGGAACAAGGGAAAGGTAAACTATCAGTGAGTCACAGTGGTGGAAGGGCAGTGACATTTTAATGGAAGAGAGTCCAAGAAAAAAGGAAATTAGAGAAACAAAGATAAATTAACAGAAAAGAAGTATTTGTCAATTTTTTAATCAGGATTTAAAGTTTTTAAAAAGTATTTTTCTTTCCTTTTTGCGTTAATGTTTATAAGCATTGTTTATGCAACTGGCCCTGTACTAAATGCTTTATTTTAAATTTTATTATTACAACCCTGTGAGGAGGCTAATAGTGTTTAAATGTGTTTAGTAATGATTAAATGTGTGAGCCCTAGAGTTTGATCGTCTGGAGTTGGAATACCTGAAGTGCCACTTATTGGCTCTATGATCTTGGGCATAGTAAGCTTTTTGTACCCCAGTTTCTTCATCTGCAAAATGGTGACAATAATAATATATTATTAATATTAATATAAATAATATCATAGTATCAACATTATTTTATTATTATATAATAAATTATATGGATTATGGTTGGAGGGACCAAGCTGACAGTACCTGAGCTCACTGATCAATCTTAACTTCATTAAAAACCGGACAACTTTTTGTACTTACTGTTACAATGCAATAGGAAGGTACACAGCATCACTTATAAAATAATCTTGTAGTAACATGAAATCGAATCTAAACCTAATTAATTCTCTAGCTATAACTACCTGTTTATAAGAAAATAGAGGTAATAGGGAACATCTTAAATGACATCACAGGGATACAATCAACAGACTCTTGAGGAAAATTCTACAGGATAAATTACTTAGTTTCTTCAATAAATCGGTGCCAAATCAAAGGGAGGGAGAACTGTTGTAGACTAAAAGACACATGGACATATTGCAAGGCGTGGACCTTCTTTAGATCTTGATTTCAATAGATCATGTACAAAAAAGACATTTAAACACATTTGGAGGCAATTGAGTATGGCTTAGTTATTGTGGTAAGAAGAAATGATGATTAAATTTGTTGGGTGAGATAATGATGTTATGTTAGAAACAAGTTTTTATCTGTTGGAGGTAAATACTATGGCATGTAAGGAGAAATGACATAATGTCTGAGATTTACAATAAAAAACAGCACTTCCCCCACCCTCCCCAAACTCCTAAACGAAAATAAATACACAAAAACTAAAAGTGTGCCAGGGAGTGAGTGTGTTTGTGTGTGTGTGTGTAGCAGAAGAAGAATGGCAGACTTTTTTTTGATAATTGTTGAAACTGGGTGATGGGTAAATGGTGCTGCATTCCTTTTATATCATTCTCTTTACTTTGTGTATGTTTGAAAATTTCTAGCACAAAATAATTAAGAAAAACAAATCCTCATTGCCCCTTCTTTTCTAGGGATTCTCCAAGAAGCAAGAAGATTGAATCTCATCAGCAAACCCTCACAAGGCTGAAGTTGTCCTCTCTTCACTCTCCCGCTGCCTGAAACCTTAAGTCATTCTGCAGTGCCCTTTCAAATTGGGACCCACCTCAGTCCATGGGGTATTTCTAATGAAAGCAGTGACTTCTGGGAGTCTACCTCATCCCGTGCACCAATCCTCCCACTGGATCCTGGCCACTACCTCAAAATGAGGTGTCTCTAATTCTAGAGTGGAATCAGGAGGATCCAGATGCATTGCCACTTATAGCTGGTATAAATTACAGCCCACAAGCAGAGGTGTGCAAGAAATAGTACGAAAAATTTTTTTATGACTCCACGTAATTTGTATTTTAAGCCTTGATCCTGCTGGTGTCCTGTTTGGATTTCCGCCATCCCTATTTGGAAGTCATACAGGGCCAAGATTTTGAGGGAGTGGGTGGAAGCATGATCATTGTTGACTGGAGCCCACAGTTGTAAGTGTAGATGCCCATCAGCTCGGGGGCCATGCCTCCTTTAGGTTTGCTGGCTCCTGTGCCATGTGTGGGACAGGTTGCCATGATTCTGCTTGTAGGCACACTACAGCCATCTCCTTTTAGAATTTTTGCTCCATTTACCCCTCCAGCCACACTGGAGAGGCCTTTTCTCCTCCAGGATTTACAGACATCTCTCTCTGACTTAATTAGCACATTTCAACACTCCAGTAGGGAAACAAGACAGTACCTAATTTCAAAAACCTGCTTCTGTTATGTTTCTGCTCAAGTATCCTCTCTTTTCCATGGAGTTTGCGATTTGAGAAATAAAAGCCAAGATGATCAGCATGCTATTTCTGCTATGCCCTGCCGGGCTCTTCCACTGGCCAGTGAACATAGGGTCTGCTACCCACTTGAATGCAGAAGGGAAAGGGTGAAATAAAGGAAGAAAAGGAAAAAAATGAACAGGAACAGATTAACATCTCGAAGTATCCTGCCACATTTGAAAGATGTGAGAGTTGAATTCATGGGAAAGGTTCTGCTGGGAAAAAGGAGTTGTTCTTGAAAATGGGGTCTGTGCTGTTGCAGAGACTGTTGGACCTAGATCCACAGAATGCTGTGATGTCATCATTGAGGTTAGAGAATTCTGCTGTAGGCCTGGCAACCTTTGAAACTTAACAGCCCTGGTGAGCACTAAGCAGTACTGCTGGTTCACTAAGTGGTCCAAGTTCTTCAGCCATTTAGGAGACTTGACTATTTTTATTTGTATTGAATCATTTCAACGGATTTCCCAAAAGCCAAGAAGGGCCAACCTGTGGGGAAGAGGAGTAGTTGGACGTGAGGCATCTTCTAAGGGAATCTTCCAGTTGGTACGATGAGACGGCGACAAAAGAGGAAATATCTGGAAACTGAAGAGTCCCAGGAAACTGCCGAGAAGGGAGGAGGTATGTGGGGGGCAACTTGTCTGGGGCACATGGGTTTCTGCCAAAGTGAGCCTTCTGTAGGAAGGGGGGGACTGAGAACGCGTCACCTGTGAAGCAGGGTGCGAGAGACCTTGTCTCACTGATGCTGCCGTATCCACACGGAGGGTCCCTGTGGTGTGAGACGGCACAGAACGGCCAGGTGCCCCTGGGAGATGGGAGGTCAGCTCCGCTGGTCTGAGGACCCTCTCCTGGGGCTGCCGGGCCTGGAGCTTTGTCGGACTCACAGCAGGCTGCATCCTGCTTGCACAGACCTAGAGGTGCAGCTTTTCTCAGTCCCCGAGTTCTCTCTTATTCTCTTTGATCTTCCCCTGGGGTCATGAGGTGGGGGGTGTGAAGGATGCAAGGATGCTGAGAGAGACCCATGAGCTGCTTGGCCCCTTTTACCAAAGTGGAAAGAGAAGCCCCATGAGTTGAAGGCCTTGTTGAAAAGTATCTTGAGAAGTGGAATGCAGTTCGAAAGGAGATTGTTTGTCTAGGGATGGTGTCATTGAAGGCAAGGAGGTTTTATTCCTTCGACAGGAAGAATTTCCCAAAGGAGATCAAGGGAAGGGAAGGGCTTTCCAGAGACTGAGACCGCATGGGCGGGGGTGAGAGATGTCCTCAGGGTCCTGCGGGGAGCTCTGAGAGCCACGGGCCACGTGGTGCCTGCGTGCCTTAAACGAAGGCGAGTAGCTTGCCCTGGGAGAGAGGTGGTCACGTGAGGAAGTGGGGCAGAGTGGAGCGTACCCCAGAGTTCCAGCTGGAGGCCTCTGCCCCAGATTAGAGCCCAGTAGCTGCTACCAGGCCCAGGGCCCTGGAGACTAGGATGGGCCCTGGGAGTGGAGGTCTAGACAGCAGGCAGGTTTTCAGACAGTGGCTGGGACTGGCTGAGGAAGGCAATGACTGCCCATGCCCTGACCATTCAGAATATTTTTCTCTATGTTCCAGTGTGTGTGTGTGAGTGTGTGTGTGTGTGCGGTAGTGGAGAGAAGAGCGGGATGAATGGGGGTAGAGTGCTTATCAGATATAAAGTCTGCATGGTAAAGTTCTTGTCACCCTGCCTGGACCTGGGTGACACTCGGTGTATACAGAATTCTTCTTAGGGGTGTTTTATGAGACAGTAACTCATACACCCATGTACACTCTGATACAGCAAATATATCACATACGCCACATTTAACTTCCTTATTAAACCACACACAGCACATGTAGGTATATACACGCATCACTCCTGTACTACGTTCTCATACAACCCACCTGTGTCACAGTCCTCTCCTCCAACACCAAACGCTGGAGATGAGATATGTATATAGACACACACACTATATATATATGACACACACTATATATATATGTATCTCCTCAACTCTCGCAAACACAGCTAACTTCAGCTATCTCTAAATACCTCTGTAAGAACCAGTCACATGTCATACACACCACACTTACAACAAATTCTTTAGTGATGCCAGACCCGCTTTGTACAAACCACAGTAAAGCACAGTCTCACTAACCCATGTCAGGGTTGCCAGATAAAATATGGGCTGTCCAGTTAAATTTGAATTCCAGATAAACAACAAGTAATTTTTCAGTATGAGTATGTCCCAAATATTGTATGGGCCATACTTACACGAAAAATAAGCAAGACCAAATACTGCATGGAAATACTTACCCTAAAAAATTATTCTGGGTTTATCTGAAATTGAAATTTAACCGGGTGCCCTGTATTTTTGTTTGCTAAGTCTGGCAACCCTTATATACTTACCGCCAGCTGATGTGTTATATATTTATTGTATTGTTGTTTAGTGTTTGTCTTCCTCTACTAGAATGTGAAGCATTACCAGAGACTAGAACAATGGAAGAGTGCCGGATACATAGGAGTAGCTGCTTACTGAACCTTGGTGAATGAATGAATGAACACACACCATAAATACAAGCCACACCGTGTGATGAGGAAAAGTTACATGTCCCAGAATTCCTGACTTGTGAGCAGAAATCATGCACACAGAGGCCACAGATACAGATACACACATCTGCACTGTGCTCCCCACGCCAACCCCACCCTTACCACAGACTTACTCACTCTTCACACATACTCACAGTCACCACCTAGGCCCACATTACCCACAAGACATTGACAGAATAAGTATTGATTTTAATTAAATACTGGAGTATCCACTGGGAACCACACTCTCAACTGTGTGTATTCAGTGCACCTGACACGTGTCAGACCGTCAGTAAATATTTGTGGACAGAGGATTGAGGAACCCACCCTGAGCCTTTCATTCCTCCCTCAGGAATCTCGAAGTCACAAGAGGATCCCCCTCGGCTTGGATCCCCTGTGGTGGCCCAAGGCTGCAGCCCAGGGGCAGGGGAGGTCTCCTCTGCCTCTGAATACTTCTCCTGTGCTTCTTCTCCACGCAAGCTCATCCGCGGTGGTAAGGGCGCGGGGCTCCTCAGGTGACGGGCTGCTTGGCTGGGAGGCAGGAGGCACACAGATCCCAGGGAGGCTGAGAGGAAACCCAGGGTCATCAGAGGCGCTGAGGGCTCTGTGGAGGAGCCTGAGCAGGATGGCTGAGCTGTACGAGGGCGTGGATCTCAGCTGAGTCTGGGGGCGTGTGAATCCTGGTACCACCATGGTGGGGAAGTTAAGGAGCAGGGGCCGGAAAGGTCTGGGCTTGAGCTGGAGGGCAGAGGGACCAGATTAAGCATCTTCAGAGGAAAATGTAGGGTTTGCCTTTGCCTTTGCTTCCAGAGAAGGACAGAGTTCTTCATCATAGACCTCCAGCCTGAGAGCAGGACCATCCAGCTGAGGTCCACCCAGCTCACACATACATCCGCTCTCCAGGCACAGCCATTCTCAGTGCACACGTAAACCCCAAGCACGTGATCCACAGTGCTCCTCTCCTACACCCCCATTCCACAAGTAATGCACCACCGATATTCCCAAACTCACACTCCTCGTAGTACACGCATCCACCCGCATCCCTCACATACCACAGCCCTCACCACCATACTCCACACCCCTGTATACAGACACCGCTCCAGTATCCCCCCCACACGCAGATGAAAAGCCCACAGATGACACCAGATACACCACTCTATCCTACGGCCATCAGACACCAAGCTCATGACACAGCTACGTCATGCAAATGTCCCTCTCTCACCTACCACACCTGCTCCCTCAGCTTCCAGCGTGGCCCACGCATGTTATTATGTTTTTAATTTCCTTTCCCAGGAATCTGGAGATTACATCGAGACACTCCCCGGCCTAGAGCACCCCGAGCCCGGGTTCAGGAACAAGGGGAGACCGCTCCCCCACCACAGTGTGTCGCCTTCTCATCCCCTTCATTCAGTAAGACCTCTCTGTATACAAACAAAGAGAAAAGAGGCATGAAAATATACTACATGCGGGTGAAAACGATCAAGGGTGTAGCTGTCTCCTGGGAGACAGAGAAACCCTTGGGGTTGCTAGAAAAGCGGCTGAGGATAGAAGAAGTGACCCTTCCTGAGGATGTGCGGGTAGGTTCTCCCCGCTCTGCTGTGTCCACAAGGAACCTCCTGTCTGACAGTGAGCCCACTGGGGAGGAGAAAGAGTGTGAGGAAAGCGCAGAGCCATACAGCCCATCAGGGTCAGCTGCAGTCCAGGAGAGACCCAGGGCCAAGACACCGGACTGGCTGGTGACCATGGAGGCCGGCTTCAGGTGCATGGCCTGCTGCCGGGTGTTCCCCACCTTGGAGATCCTCCGGCAGCATGTGCGGTACGGCGTCCAGGAGGGCTTCAGCTGCCATGTCTTTCATCTCACCATGGCCCAGCTGATGGGCAATGTGGAATCCGAGAGCACCACCGAGGAGGAGGTGGAGGAGGAGGTGGAGGAGGAGGAGAGGAGGAGGAGAAGCAAGGAGCAAAGGAGAATGAGGAGGAGCAGCCCACGGGGGAAGACCTCAGCCCGAGGAGACCGTGGAGCCAATGTCCAGGCTGCGTGTTTCATTCTCCGAAGGACAGGAAGTGAGCAGGGGCTGGGGCTGCGGAGGGAGCTGTACCTTCTCCGAGCCAGTCCCGTCTCTCCACCCCAGACTCATGCTTCCATAAGGGAGAGTTGGGGGCTTTAGCACCTCAGGGGGAACTGAAGGGGAGATAACCGGCTCCCGTGCTTCTGGCCCAGTCATGTAATAATAAAGTCATGACTGTAAGTGGGAATTTATCCTGAGCTTTTCAGCTTCCACAGGAAATTCTCTTTAGCTAAGAAGTGTTTTTCTCTCTTTTGATTTCCACACAGCAACTGAGATTCATGGGACAAGATCCTAGAAGACGGTGTGGCCTTCTGTTGGAAGAGGTAAGGCTTGAGGCTGGCACAGTCTTCTGAGCCTATGTCACGAGGGCCCAGAGGAGTGTAAGGGAAGGGGCCGCAGAGATGTGCTGGTTTATCTAATGGCTCTGCAGTTGCATCAACTTGGGACACACCCAGCACTTCCAAAGGAATTGACCTCTGTTGACTTAAACAAGAATGTGGAGCGTTTTGACTAGGAGTTTTCTCAGGGTCTGCATGATGGACCTCAGCTCTAAGAGGACGTAGTGCCAGCAGCTCCTTCTCGGCAGAGAGAGCCAGGGGTGGTCTGAAGAGAGGACAGGGGGCCTCGCAGGACCAGAAGTTTGAGGTCTGAGAGCCTGTGGCCTGAGCTGAGATCTCACCCTGACCAGTGTACCTAGCCTTCTGGGACAAAGGGAAATGTGAAAGGGAGTCAGGTGGCAATGAGGTCCCCCGAGATATGGAAATGTTCCAGAACCTTCGTTGTGCGGTAGTTGATCTGGAGCCAAGCTCACTGTGGTGTGTGTGGCTCTGAGCTTTAAGGCAACGCTGGAGGGTAACCCCGACCAGCAGAGCTTATAGTGCTTCTTGTCTCTTCCTGTTCTGCCTCATTTGTTTTATCCCTTCCAGGGAGAAGAAAGGACCCTCGGGATAGTAGTAGCAGACAGAGTGCCAGTGGTCTGAAGGAGGATGAAGGGCCCAGCACTCAGTCTAACATCATATGACAGTATAAATATCATAGGCAATAAAGGGCATTTTCCAAACCTTTCCTGGATGTTTCATGTAATTACATTTATCTATCTATGCATCTATCTATCAGTCATCTACATCTGTATCTTTCAGGGTTCGTGAACAAGCTTTCACATAAGCACTAGGGACGTCCACCAGCATTTTCCAGAAGGAGGCCTGGAAATTGCTGGGGACTTCTCACAAATAGGGAATGGCCACAAGCCTTGCCACACAGACTATGTGCGTGGCCCTCCTGACTTACTCCCACTCACTCTCTGAATTGCCGGAGGTCTGAGATGGGGGTGCTGGCTGGAGGCAATGATCACGTGCAGGCTGGATCTCCTCCAGATTCTGATTCTCTTCCTGGGCATGTCGTCCTCAAGCACAGTTTCCATGTCCCTGGCCACACTGATCTCTCTCCTTCAGTCCCTCCCTCCCTCCCTCTCCTGCCTCCTAGTGCAGAGAATACTTTTTACATTTGAGATGAGATTTATTTTTTGTTCACAGAATTCTCACCTGTTCTACTGTGGTCTCCGTTTTTAACATTCCAAAGCTGAGAAGTTTCTTTTTTTCTCCCTCATTTCTGCTGAGTCTTTACCTTCCTAATGCAGTGAACTCAGAGTGCCTAGCTGACTGGATGGGGGGAAAAATCCAGGGAGCAAAGAGAAATAATAAAAAATATATCAGTTAATTTTTCATAGTGTTATCCAACTATATATTTTTAAAAATTAGGAATAATATTAGGAATATTCTCTTTATAAAAAACTGAATTATTGGGCTTCCCTGGTGGCGCAGTGGTTAAGAATCTGCCTGCAAATGCAGGGGACACGGGTTCGAGCCCTGGTCTGGGAAGATCCCACATGCCGCAGAGCAACTAAGCCCGTGCACCACAGCTACTGAGCCTGCGCTCTAGAGCCCCCATGCCACAACTACTGAGCCCCCGTGCCACAACTACTGAAGCCTGCATGCCTAGAGCTTGTGCTCTGCAACAAGAGAAGCCACTGCAATGGGAAGCCCGTGCACCACAGTGAAGAATAGGCCCGCTCACTGCAACTAGAGAATGCCCGCTAGCAGCAACAAAGATCCAAAGCAGCCAAAAATCAATAAATTAATTAAAAAAAAGTTATTTTAAAGGGTACAATGTATAAAAGTACAATAAAAGTCCCCCTTCATAACCCCCCAACCCCACTGTCAAGACCACTTCCTTTTGTAGAGATTATTGATCACTAGCTGTCTGATTTCAAAACTTTTGGTCCATGAATTTACATATGTAGGTGCTTTATATGTGATTTATAGCTTTATAGAGATTTTTTATTTATAAATTATATCATACCATATCTATTCTAAAATTAACATTTTGATTGGAGATATTTTGATGTCTTTAATATAGAGATTTAGTATAAATGTTTGCTGTAGGTCTATCCCATTTTTTAGGCAAATGTTATTTATTTACTTCTAGTGACAGATCATAATATAATTATTCCCCTATTGATGGACATTTCGAGAAAGATACTGTTTTTCTCCTGCAATTGCCTTGTGACTTTACCTGTTAACCAGATTGTGTTTCTTCTAAGTATTTTTGATTTATAAATTGTATCATACCATATCTATTCTAAAATTAACATTTTGATTGGAGATCTTTTAATGTCTTTTAGATAGAGATTTAATATTAATATTTTAAATAGTCTCCCGTTTCTCTGTGGATTATTGACATTTTAAACTCTGCACTTCAGTTTTCCCTCAATACCTGTAATTTTGTCATGGCTATTTCTCTACTTAAAGATGAGTAACTCTATGATTGATTTCTTCATTTTTTCCCCATCTGTTTCCAAGGTACTGAATTTGATTGTGTCTTTTGAATTAGTGAAAAATGCTAGTCCTTGAGTCAGGACATTGGGCCCTTTACCAAGTAACTCAACCTATCTGGGCTTCAGCTTCTGTATGTGTGATCAAGAGGCTTGGACTAGCTGACTTTTCAAATGCTGTGTTTCTTTGATTCACTCTAACTTACTGATCTGCTACTTAGAAAGAGGGTCTGTTCTCATAAAGTAAGAACAGTTTTTTTAATCCTTGGGTTGGGCAGAGTTTAACTGGTCATACTCAGTTTGTTAGTTATATTTACTTTTACATATGCTTAACTCTAAATAATTTATATAGGTCTTGTGACTTCTTTTTTTTTTTTTTAATTGCTGACACAGCAAGAGGCTTTATTGGGAAGGAGCGCCAGGGCGGAGAGCAGCAGCAAGGTTAGGGAACCCAGGCGGACTGCTCTGCCACGTGCCTCGCAGTCTCGGGCTTCACGGTAATGCGGTTAGTTTCCGGGTTGCCTCCGGCCCATCACCTCGCTTGGCCTGTAGTCGGCCTCAGGGTCCTTCCGGGTGGCGCGCGCATCTCTCAGCCAAGATGGATTCCAGTGCGAAGCGCTCTGCGAGGTTGGTCGTCTCCGCCGTCTTCTGGCCCCTCCCGAGTCCTGCTGGTTAGTTTTCCTCGGCAGCACCGTGTTCCGTGTCGGGACCTCCTGTTGTGAGACGCCTCAGGCAAGTGGTCATCGTCGTGCCGGGCCGAGGCGGGCGGTTTCGTTCCCTCACAGAATTACACGCAGCTTTTCGAGGACGGGGCTGCAAAGGGGAGGAGAAATGGGGCAACACCTGGGAGGGAAGTGGGCTAGGAGAGGGTCGTTGTCTTTTAAAGAGAAGAAATAAGACCATGTTTGTGAGGCGGTGGAAGGTTGCAGTGGAGAGGGGAGAGTTGCTGGTGTGTTAAGCACTGAGAGAGGAGATGGGGACCCGGGCCGGAGGTCCCTCTCCGGTACCAGAGGGAGAGGGGACTGAGGCAGAGCGCAGAGGAGGGGGCGGGAGAGGGGCTGTGGGCTTCCCTCCAGTGGCTTCTGCCTCCTCTGTGCAGTAAAAGCTGGTCACCAGTAAGAGGCAGGGAAGGGGCAGGAGCTGGCGGTTTGAGGGGTGGTAGGACCGGAAAAGGCAGAAAACCCTGGAACAAGGGCAGGACTGAGGTGGGGTCATGACTGCCGCTTTGGGCAGGAGAGAAACTCCACACAGGAGTGCGTACACCTGCTGCCTTTCCTCCAGCCACGGGCAGGACGCTCAAAGGGAGGAATATGCTGGTGTCTTGGCTGCTTTCTGCCTCAGGGGAATAGGCTCTCACAAGGGAAAATATCAGGAGCAGAGAGTAAAGCTAGAGCCAGACATTATTCCTCTTAGGCTGTCTGTAGTCAGATAGAAGTAGCCTGTCGTCTACCAGTCAGTCCATCAGTCAGTCAGCCAACAAACACTCATCTTACAGACACCTACTAAGCTCCAGGCACTGAGCGGTTGCTGGGGATAGTAAAATACTGTCTTTCTTACTAGACTAACTGTTATTTAATGTGGCTGGAGCTCCGTCAGTGAGGACACTCTGGAGAGGGAGCGAGTCTTTCCGCCCACGGGGAGAGGGCAGAGGAGGATCCCCACCAAGAGCTGCCCACGCTGCTTTCCTGGTTGGACCCGCTCTGTTCCTTGAACACACCTCACGCTGTTCCCTCTGCCCAGGGCCCTCTGCCCTGGCTCTCTGCATGGCCGGTGCCTTCGTTATCTCTCACGTCTTATCTCAAAACCCTCTAGGCCTCTACCTAGAGCACCTTTGGACTCTGCCTGGAAGGCTCCTCCCTCACTCACCTGTGGCTCCCTCCCGTGTGTCTGTTCTTTTTTTCCACCTCAGCCTTACTGAGGTCTAGTTGACAAATAAAATCGTAAGATACTTAAAGCATAGGTGCTGATTTGATATACGTATACATTGTGGAATGATTCCCCCAGTGAGTTAATTACCATATCCATCACCTCACATATTTACGTTTTCTGTGTGTGGGAGAACATTTAAGCTCTACTCTCAGCAAATTTCAATTACACTATACAGTGCTATTAACTAGAGTCACCACGTTTTACATCAGATCCTCAGGCCTTATTCATCTCATAGCTGAAAATTTCTACCCTTTTACTTTTACCAACCTCTCCCTATTTCCCCCACCACCAGCCACTGGCAACCACTTTTCTACTCTCGGTTTCTATGAGTTTGCCTTTCTTTTTTTTTTTCACACAGGCACACTGTTTTTTATTTTTACAAGAGATAAATAGACTGACACCAAGCATTGTAAATGGATGACCACAACAAAAGCAACAATGATTGCAATTACCAAACACGAAACACACTCGTACTATGTCATAATATTGACATTCAGTCCAGTAATCCTCCACTGTAACAGCTCCTTTACTTTGCAGTGAAAATTGATTTCTATATTCTTTGCCTCTGAGTCCTTGTGGGATTTTTTTTTTTTTTAAATTTCAAGCAGAAAATCACAAAAATCATAATCATCCTCATCAGTTCACTCAGTCCCATGTAATTAATTTTCTTTTTCATCTTGATCTTTTGTTAGCACTTTTATGAGTTCATCAGTTTTTCATTAGAGTTCTGAAAATGCTTATTCATTCAGTTCAGCAGTACAGTCAGTTACCAGAAACCTGTACTTGTCAGAGTCTTTTCTATGAATTCCTTGAAGATGAAATCCTTTTATAGGAACATATGTGCAAAAGCATCAGAGTACACCCAGAAGTGTCTGTAACTGACAAAAGACTTAAAAAGGACCATGGTTAAAGATTTGATGAAAGTTCATAATAGTGAAATTGACAAGGAAATTTAGTTTTTTCTGAGATATACGTTTTAAAGTAATAACGAATTATGAATTATGACATTATACCAGAACATACAAGATTTTTAGAAATTTCACGTAATGTCTGAAACATTTATATTAACATACTTCCATACAGTTAACCCAATGAAAGTTTAGTATTAGTTGTTTTGTTTGTTTGTTTTTTATACTGCAGGTTCTTATTAGTCATCAAGTTTATATACAAATCAGTGTATACGTGTCAATCCCAATCACCCAATTCAGCACACCATCATCCCCACCCCACCACAGTTTTCCCCCCTTGGTGTCCGTATGTGTGTTCTCTACATCTGTGTCTCAACTTCTGCCCTGCAAACCAGCTCATCTGTACCATTTTTCTAGGTTCCACATACATGCGTTAATATACGATATTTGTTTTTCTCTTTCTGACTTACTTCACTCTGTATGACAGTCTCTAGATCCCTCCATGTCTCAACAAATGACTCAATTTCGTTCCTTTTTATGGGTGAGTAATATTCCATTGTATATATGTACCACATCTTCTTTATCCATTCGTCCGTCGATGGGCATCTGGGTTGCTTCCATGACCTGGATATTGTAAATAGTGCTGCAGTGAACATTGGGGTGCATGCGTCTTTTGGGTTTTTTTTTGTTTTTTTTTTTAAACATCTTTATTGAAGTATAATTGCCTTACAATGGTGTGTTAGCTTCTGCTTTATAACAAAGTGAATCACTTATACATATACAATATGTTCCCATATCTCTTCCCTCTTGCATCTCCCTCCCTCCCACCCTCCCCATCCCACTCCTCTAGGTGGTCACAAAGCACCGAGCTGATCTCCCTTTGCTATGCGGCTGCTTCCCACTAGCTATCTATTTTACATTTGGTAGTGTATATATGTCCATGACACTCCCGCACCCTGTCACATCTCACCCCACCCCCTCCCCATATCCTCAAGTCCATTCTCTAGTAGGTCTGTGTCTTTATTCCCGTCTTGCCACTAGCTTCTTCATGGCCTTTTTTGTTTTTTTTCCTTAGATTCCGTATATATGTGTTAGCATACTGTATTTGTTTTTCTCTTTCTGACTTACTTCGCTCTGTATGACAGACTCTAACTCCATCCACCTCATTACAAATACCTCCATTTCATTTCTTTATATGGCTGAGTAATATTCCATTGTATATATGTGCCACATCTTCTTTATCCATTCATCTGTCGATGGGCATCTGGGTTGCTTCCATGACCTGGCTATTGTAAATAGTGCTGCAATGACCATTGGGGTGCATGCGTCTTTTTGAATTACGGTTTTCTCAGGGTATATGCCCAGTAGTGGGATTGCCGGGTCATATGGTAATTCTATTTTTAGTTTTTTAAGGAACCTCCATATTGTTGTCCATAGTGGCTGTATCAATTTACATTCCCACCAACAGTGCAAGAGGGTTCCCTTTTCTCCACACCCTCTCCAGCGTTTGTTGTTTGTAGATTTTCTGATGATGCCCATTCTAACTGGTGTGAGGTGATACCTCATTGTAGTTTTGATTTGCATTTCTCTAATAATTAGTGATGTTGAGCATCTTTTCATGTGCTTCTTGGCCATCTGTATGTCTTCTTTGGAGGAATGTCTATTTAGGTCTTCTGCCCATTTTTGGATGGGGTTGTTTGTTTCTTTAATATTGAGCTGCATGAGCTGTTTATATATTTTGGAGATTAATCCTTTGTCCGTTGATTCGTTTGCAAATATTTTCTCCCATTTTGAGGGTTGTCTTTTCGTCTTATTTATGGTTTCCTTTGCTGTGCAAAAGCTTTGAAGTTTCGTTAGGTCCCATTTGTTTATTTTTGTTTTTATTTCCATTACTCTAGGAGATGGATCAAAAAAGATCTTGCTGTGATTTATGTCAAAGAGTGTTCTTCCTATGTTTTCCTCTAAGAGTTTTATAGTGTCCGGTCTTACATTTAGGTCTCGAATCCATTTTGAGTTCATTTTTGTGTATGGTGTTAGGGAGTGTTGTAATTTCATTCTTTTACATGTAGCTGTCCAGTTTTCCCAGCACCACTTATTGAAGAGACTGTCTTTTCTCCATTATATATCTTTGCCTCGTTTGTCATAGATTAGTTGAGCATAGGTGCATGGGTTTATCTCTGGGCTTTCTATCTTGTTCCATTGATCTGTGTTTCTGTTTTTGTGCCAGTACCATATTGTCTTGATTACTGTAGCTTTGTAGTACAGTCTGAAGTCAGGGAGTCTGATTCCTCCAGCTCCATTTTTTTCCCTGAAGACTGCTTTGGCTATTTGGGGTCTTTTGTGTCTCCATACAAATTTTAAGATGATTTGTTCTAGTTCCATAAAAAATGCCATTGGTAATTTGATAGGGATTGCATTGAATCTGTAGATTGCTTTGGGTAGTAGAGTCATTTTCACAATATTGATTCTTCCAATCCAAGAACATGGTGTATCTCTCCACCTGTTGGTATCATCTTTAATTTCTTTCATCAGTGTCTTATAGTTTTCTGCATACAGGTCTTTTGTCTCCCTAGGTAGGTTTATTCCTAGGTATTTTATTCTTTTTGTTGCAATGGTAAATGGGAGTGTTTCCATAATTTCTCTTTCAGATTTTTCATCATTAGTGTATAGGAATGCAAGAGATTTCTGTGCATTAATTTTGTATCCTGCAACTTTACCAGATTCATTGATTAGCTCTAGTAGTTTTCTGGTGGCATCTTTAGGATTCCCTATGTATAATATCATGTCATCTGCAAACAGTGACAGTTTTACTTCTTCTTTTCCAATTTGTATTCCTTTTATTTCTTTTTCTTCTCTGAATGACGTGGCTAGGACTTCCAAAACTATGCTGAATAATAGTGGTGAGAGTGGACATCCTCGTCTCATTCCTGATCTAAGAGGAAACGCTTCCAGTTTTTCACCATGGAGAATGATGTTTGCTGTGGGTTTGTTGTATATGGCCTTTATTATGTTGAGGTAGGTTCCCTCTATGCCCACTTTCTGGAGAGTTTTTATCATAAATGGGTGTTGAATTTTGTCAAAAGCTTTTTCTGCATCTATTGAGATGATCATATGGTTTTTATTCTTTAATTTGTTAATATGGTGTATCACATTGATTGATTTGCGTATATTGAAGAATCCCTGCATCCCTGGGAGAAATCCCACTTGATCGTGGAGTATGATCCTTTTAATGTGTTGTTGGATTCTGTTTGCTAGTATTTTGTTGAGGATTTTTGCATCTATATTCATCAGTGATATTGGTCTGTAATTTTCTTTTTTTGTAGTATCTTTGTGTGGTTTTGGTATCAGGGTGATGGTGGCCTCATAGAATGAGTTTGGGAGTGTTCCTACCTCTGCAAATTTTTGGAAGAGTTTGAGAAGGATGGGTGTTAACTCTTCTCTGAATGTCTGATAGAATTCACCTGTGAAGCCATCTGGACCTGGACTTTTGTTTGTTGGAAGAGTTTTAATCACAGTTTCAATTTCATTACTTGTGATTGGTCTGTTCATATTTTCTGTTTCTTCCTGGTTCAGTCTTGGAAGGTTATACCTTTCTAGGAATTTTTCCATTTCTTCCAGGTTGTCCATTTTATTGGCTTAGAGTTGCTTGTAGTAGTCTCTTAGGATGCTTTGTATTTCTGTGGTGTCTGTTGTAACTTCTCCTTTTTCATTTCTGGTTTTATTGATGTGAGTCCTGTCCCTCTTTTTCTTGATGAGTCTGGCTAATGGCTTATCAATTTTGTTTATCTTCTCAAAGAACCAGCTTTTAGTTTTATTGATCTCTGCTATTGTTTTCTTTGTTTCTATTTCATTTATTTCCTCTCTGATCTTTATGATTTCTTTCCTTCTGCTAACTTTGGGTTTTGTTTGTTCTTCTTTCTCTAGTTTCTTTAGGTGTAAGGTTAGATTGTTTACTTGAGATTTTTCTTGTTTCTTTAGGTAGGCTTGTATAGCTATAAACTTCCCTCTTAAAACTGCTTTTGCTGCATCCCATAGGTTTTGGATCATCGTGTTTTCATTGTCATTTGTCTCTAGGTATTTTTTGATTTCCTCTTTGATTTCTTCAGTGATCTCTTGGTTATTTAGTAACGTATTGTTTAGCCTCCACGTGTTTCTGTTTTTTATGTTTTTTTCCCTGTAATTCATTTCTAATGTCATAGCATTGTGGTCAGAAAAGATGCTTGATATGATTTCAGTTTTCTTAAATTTACTGAGGCTTGATTTGTGACCCAAGATGTGATCTATCCTGGAGAATGTTCCGTGCGCACTTGAGAAGAAAGTGTAATCTGCTGTTTTTGGGTGGAATGTCCTATAAATATCAATGAAATCTATCTGGTCTATTGTGTCATTTAAAGCTTCTGTTTCCTTATTTATTTTCATTTTGGATATTCTGTCCATTGGTGTAAGTGAGGTGTTAAAGTCCCCGACTATTATTGTGTTACTGTCGATTTCCTCTTTTATAGCTGTTAGCAGTTGCCTTATGTATTGAGGTGCTCCTATGTTGGGTGCATATATATTTATAATTGTTATATCTTCTTCTTGGACAGACCCCTTGATCATTATGTAGTGTCCTTCCTTGTCTCTTGTAACCTTCTTTATTTTAATGTCTATATTATCTGATATGATTATAGCTACTTCGGCTTTCTTTTGATTTCCTTTTGCATGGAATATCTTTTTCCATCCCCTCACTTTCAGTCTGTATGTGTCCCTAGGTCTGAAGTGGGTCTCTTGTAGACAGCATATAGATGGGTCTTGTTTTTGTATCCATTCAGCCAGCCTGTGTCTTTTGGGTGGAGCATTTAATCCATTCACGTTTAAGGTAATTATCGATATGTATGTTCCTATGACCATTTTCTTAATTGTTTTGGGTTTGTTTTTGTAGGTCCCTTTCTTCTCTTGTGTTTCCCACTTAGAGAAGTTCCTTTAGCATTTGTTGTAGAGCTGGTTTGGTGGTTCTGAATTCTCTTAGCTTTTGCTTGTCTGTAAAGCTTTTGATTTCTCCATCAAATCTGAATGAGATCCTTGTCGGGTAGAGTCATCTTGGTTGTAGGTTCTTCCCTTTCATCACTTTAAGTATATCATGCCACTCCCTTCTGGCTTGTAGAGTTTCTGCTGAGAAATCAGCTGTTAACCTTATGGGAGTTCCCTTGTATGTTATTTGTCGTTTTTCCCTTGCTGTTTTCAATAATTTTTCTTTGTCTTTCATTTTTGCCAAGTTGATTACTATGTGTCTCGGCATGTTTCTCCTTGGGTTTATCCTGTATGGGACTCGCTGTGCTTCCTGGACTTGGGTGGCTATTTCCTTTCCCATGTTAGGGAAGTTTTCGACTATAATCTCTTCAAATATTTTCTCGGGTCCTTTCTCTCTCTCTTCTCCTTCTGGGACCCCTATAATGCGAATGTTGTTGTGTTTAATGTTGTCCCAGAGGTCTCTTAGGCTGTCTTCATTTCTTTTCATTCTTTTTTCTTTATTCTGTTCCACAGCAGTGAATTCCACCATTCTATCTTCCAGATCACATATCCGTTCTTCTGCCTCAGTTATTCTGCTATTGATTCCTTCTAGTGTAGTTTTCATTTCCGTTATTGTATTGTTCATCTCTGTTTGTTTGTTCTTTAAGTCTTCTAGGTCTTTGTTAAACATTTCTTGCATCTTCTCGATCTTTGTCTCCATTCTTATTCCGAGGTCCTGGATCATCTTCACTATCATTATTCTGAATTCCTTTTGTGGAAGGTTGCCTATCTCCACTTCATTTAGTTGTTTTTCTGGGGTTTTATCTTGTTCCTTCATCTGGTATATAGCCCTCTGCCTTTTCATCTTGTCTGTCTTTCTGTGAATGTGGTTTTTGTTCCACAGGCTGCAGGATTATAGTTTTTCTTGTTTCTGCTCTCTGCCCTCTGGTGGTTGAGGCTATCTAAGAAGCTTGATGGGAGGCTCTGGTGGTGGGTAGAGCTGACTGTTGCTGTGGTGGTCAGAGCTCCGTAATAGTTTAATCCACTTGACCGCTGATGGGTGGGGCTGGGTTCCCTCCCTGTTGGTTGTTTTGCCTGAGGCAAGCCAACACTGGAGCCTACCTGGGCTCTTTGGTGGGGCTAATAACAGACTCTGGGAGGACTCACGCCAAGGAGTACTTCCCAGAATTTCCGCTGCCAGTGTCCTTATCCCCACAGGGAAACAGAGCCACCCCCCGCCTCTGCAGGAGACCCTCCAACACCAGCAGGTAGGTCTGGTTCAGTCTCCCCCGGGGTCACTGCTCCTTCCCCTGGGTCGCGATGCACACACTATTTTGTGTGCGCCCTCCAAGAGTGGGGTCTCTGTTTCCCCCAGACCTGTTGAAGTCCAACAATCAATTCCCAGTAGGCTTCGAAGTCTGATTCTGTATGAATTCCTCCTCCCGTTGCCGGACCCCCAGGTTGGGAAGCCTGACCTGGGGCTCAGAACCTTCACTCTAGTGGGTGGACTTCTGTGGTATAAGTACTCGCCAGTCTGTGAGTCACCCACCCAGCAGTTATGGGATTTGTTTTTAGTCTGATTGTGCCCCTCCTACCGTCTCATTGTGGCTTCTCCCTTGTCTTTGGATGTGGGGTATCCTTTTTGGTGAGTTTCTGCGTCCTCCTGTCGATGATTGTCCAGCAGCTAGTTGTGATTCTGGTTTTCTCGCCAGAGGGAGTGAGAGCACGTCCTTCTACTCCGCCATCTTGTCCTAATCTCCTCTTGTGGCTATTTTTAATATCTTATTTTTTTCTTATTTTCTTTTACAGTTTCTAATTTGTTATCGCCAGTTTAGAGGACCTTGATTGAGTTTTAAAATGTATTGATCTTGTATCTGTCTGCCTTGTTGAACTGTCTTATTATTTCCAACTAGGTTATCTGTGGGTTCTTTTGGGTTTCCTAGATAAATGAGCATATTAAATGTAACTAATGTGTTGTTTGAATAAAGTTTATTTTCTTGCATCTCTATATATACAAGCAATATGTTGAATTGATTTAAATATTTAAATACTTACATAACTGTTATCATAATCTAACATTCTTTATCTTATTTTCTTTCAATCAATATTATGTTTTCAAGATTTATCCATGCCAAGCCCTATAGATATAGATCTTTTACTTTTGACTGTTTGATATTATTTAATCACATGCATATAGCATCATTTATCTTCCATTCAAGCATTATTGGACAATTGGATTCTTTCCCTCCCTTCTCTAGAACAAACAGTGTTTCTTAGAATATCTTGGAAGATGTCTGACAGTCGAGAAAGGCCAGGTGGCCCGAAGGATTCCTACTTGCTTTTAGCCACCTTCCAACAGGCCATCTCCAGCCAGCAATTTGAAGCACAGATGAAATGAAAACTCCCCCAAATGTGGAGACCTTAGGAGCTTCCTAGAAGATGGGAGGTTAATGATAGGCATCCTGCTGGGAGACTCCCAGGGGAGTCTGAGCTGGCCTGAACCTCCTCCTCCTCCTCCATCTCTCAAGAGAAATGTGGAGGAAAGACTTCCAAAACTGTGAGTAGGCAGAGGGAGAGATGTTGGGGGCCGAAGCTGTAACTGAGGTCTTCGAGTGGGCTGTGAGGACGCAGAACCTCTAGAGAGCCAGACTCTGCCCTCTGAGAACTTCTCCCCTAAGGATGCTCATAATTAAGGTGATAGCAGGCATATACAGCCGACTTGGTCCACACTGTCACAGAAAGCCTTATCAGAATCTCTTCTTGTTCATACACTCTTGTGTCTGTTACTTGGTTATTGCCTTTGGTACTCCACTGATGTGAACCACAGTCGCTAGAGGATGGAGGACACTAGTGACCCATCTTGCTCTGTGGCATTAGTCCACAGCTTGAGGGTAAGGGAGGAGGCCAAAGGAAGCTCAAGAAGGAAAGATGGAGTTTGAAGAGAAGACCTGAGTTAAGTGTGTTTTCTCAAGTCTTGATGAATGCAGAGTAGCTCCAGTACCTGAAGTCCTGCGTGTTCTCAAGGCTGACCACGGGGCTGGGTGCACTCAATGAAGGAACCGTATACACTTAGTATTTCATTGCTTGCTCACACTTGCCCTCCTCTGATACACACTCTGCAAGACTGATCTTCACCTGCTACTGTCATCTCATGAACATTTGCTTCCCCTTCCTAGTGTCCCCCTAGAATGCCATTGCAGCAAATTCATCATTTGATAATCATGCTTCTTACCGTATTCTCAGCAACTTCTGATAAATTTTATTCACTTTATTCCATAGTCTTCACACATCAGTAATCTTCCTTAACTTCCTAGCTGCAGGTTAACCCATTCGGAATCATTTCTTTTTCTTTCTCTTCTTTGGCCAATCCTTTCTATCTTTTAAGGTCCTTTTCTTGTCTCTCTACCATCCTGCCTTCCTGAACTTTTTTTTCCGTTTAAGTAACCTTTCAATCTCC
Source organism: Balaenoptera physalus (assembly GCF_965194825.1). Classification (NCBI taxonomy): domain Eukaryota; kingdom Metazoa; phylum Chordata; class Mammalia; order Artiodactyla; family Balaenopteridae; genus Balaenoptera; species Balaenoptera physalus. The sequence continues at coordinate 79,043,250 of NC_138890.1, read as the reverse complement.
TTCCCCAATTTCCTCATAAACATTTAGAGTTTATTCCTCACAAGTTAGACAGCAGTTTATGAATGGCCAGGCATAATGGACTCAGAATGAGTTGGTACCCCCGAGGTACCTGTCTTGCTGGGGAGCCACAGGGGAAGGACTGGCTGTTGGACACATGTTTGCATGGAGTCAGGCTGAGTGGCCTCAGGGTGTTTGCTCTGCACTTGTGTGTGTTTCTTCCTAGTTGGTTTCCTTGTCCAGCCACCTCCGACCTCCCTCCATCCAGCCCAAGGAATCCTTCTCATCACAGGGGTAAGATGTTTGTCTCATTTCCCATCAAATCCTTTCCCCAAAGTTTGGTTGTGAGTTGTTCCCATTCCAAAGACCTTTCGTCATTTAAGAGAAAAGAGAAAATCTTTTCTCTTTTCTCTCCTTTTCTCTCACTTCACTTCTGCTCTATTATCTCTTCGAAGGTCCAGAATGGCCCACTGACTGAAATGGGTGTAGATCGGAAGACGGCAAGAAATGCCAGCAATTCTGAAATAATAATACGGATGTATCAGGAAAACTTGAAAACCTTTATCCTGCCACATTAAAAAAAATTACACTTCCAGTGCATTAAAAGTCTCAGTGTAGAAACACAAATGATAAAGAAATTGAATTACACTCAATTTTTTCTTTACTCCTTTCCTGATTTATTCTAATCCTCAAAGTTAACATGATTAACTATTTGTTATGTAAACTTTCAGACACTTTCTACACATACGCACTTTTGTTTTTTTCACATAGAGTGTGAACTAGGTCACCTTCAACATGCTGTGATTCTGTGATTCACTGTCTCCCACCGAGTCATCCACTGATAAAGTAATCTTTTTCATGGAGAAGTATTTCCAATAGCTAATAGCCAATGTCTGTGGCGTACTTACTCTGTGTCGGTGTCTTCTGACTACTGTACAGATAATTTGTACAACATACCCAAGGACTAGTTACAATTAGTACCCCCAAGTGACAGATAAGTGCAGATAAGTACAAATAAATACAGAGGCCAAGTGACTTGCCCAGGACACTGGAGCAAATCAAAATCCATGCCTCTGTAATCATTTTGCTCTATTGCCTGTGTCTGGGAGGCTTGATGATATTGCAACTAAGACCTTAAATATCATGTTACATTTTTATATCTTTGCCAGAAACGTGAGGTTGTGATATGGGGTAACTAACCTGACTACTTTTGAAAACCCTTATGCACCTGGATGAAAGTAAGCCAGGGACTGCAAGCTATAGATTTAAGATTTCCTACCAACTTTTAAAAATAGCTTCTTGAATGCAATTTATGTAATGTCAAGTCTAGGATGTAGTCCAAATAGCAACAGAAAAATGGAGATATGTAGAAAAATACTTAAAGTTGACAAGTATTGGGAGTATAGTATTTTGGGGGCCAACGTGTAGACCACAGGAAAGCTTGCTGTTTCCATCCCAAAAGGAAGAGCTCTATGTTGTAACTGCGAAGGTCCCTGGGGCAGCAAGTCTACACACTGCTTAGTAAAGAAGCATCCTCAGTTTGATAGAATCATATGGAAGCCTTACATTTGGTTAGCAGTTCTAGATTCTTGATGTAATAATATCTTCAGGGTGTGGGAGGGTATGAAGCTATGAAAACACCCTTGGAGAGATTTGCTTATTAAGTTTGGCTTTTTCAATCTCCCTAATACTTCTTTACTAAACGCCAGGCGGTTTCCTTCACTTTTCAGAATCATGTTGTTTTTCCCTTGTGTAATGAACTTTCAAATACTTTTTGATGAGCTATTAAGTTTGGAAAAAAATAAACATCTCTTTAAAATAAAGAAGATAATAGCAATGACAAGTGGAAAAGCTCTAAAATTGAGAATATACTCCCTTGTAGCCAATTAATGGGCGTGGCAAGTTCGTGCTTACTGTCCAGGACATATAAGTAGAAGTCGAGGATGCTCTGAGGCATCTCTTGGATCTCTATAAGCCTCCATCGTTTCTGATGAGTAGGGTTGACCGATAAAATATAGGCTGTGTAGTTAAATATGAATGTCAGGAAAACAATGAGTACATTTTTAAGATAAGTATGCCCCAAGTAGTACATAGGATACACTTATACTAAAAATAATGATTTATTATTCATCTGAAGTTCAAGTTTAACTGGGTATCCTGTGTTTTTATTTACTAAATCTGACAGCCCTACTGATGATCCACAATGGAGGCAGTTCAGGAACGGTACATGCTGGCTCTCGGACAGTCAGAAATCGCTTCAGCAGATCCAGGTACAGTATGAAATTCTTTTTGGATGTAGCTCAGAAGCCATGGCCAGCCCTTGACTGCAAGTACTTCCTCGGGTTTCCCTGAGGTGGGGTAAACCTTCCTCTTAATGGCCTTTTGGTAAGTCTGGAAGACCATATCCAAGGGGAGCCCCAAAGTCAGTTTCATCCTCACAACCATGTTTCCAATTCCTGGAATTCGCTGCATGTGACTCACAAGAGATGAGGAGGTTTGTGAAAATTGGGAGTGTCATAGCTTTAACCCTTTGTAGGTAAAGTTTTGCTGTTCTGAGAGTTTTAACAGGAGCAATGTGAAAGACTCCAGGTCCCCAGGACGACAGAAATAATCCTGTTATACTTCTGTGTATGTGACAAGTGTCTAATTGTTCACAGAGCAAATATCTGGTCTCAGAAAGACTGATCCAAGCTTGGATGTTTCTGGTGACAAGGCAAGGTCCTGAGTTTCAAGTTCACCTTTTATGGTTGACGGGACAGTAGGGTTGTCAGAAGGGAAATCATGGAGGAGACCTTGGCTTCATCCATTGTGCAGGCCTTTATATTTGGTTCTATCTAGATTGTGTTTCAAAGGTGGAGCTTGTTTACGACAATGAACGTTCTCTGATGTGCTTTTTGGACTTTCATTCACAGAGCGAGAGCAGTGCCGAGGCTGTAGAAATGCCGTGGATATTCTGAGCTGTCAGTGGCATTTCCCAGGTACTGTTCCCTTGGTGCTTCTCCTTGAAATGTGCAAAGGGATTATCATCTGTTTCGTGGCCTGTCCTAGCATTGTGAAAGGAAGCTGCTGCTCCTGGCTCAGAGGATTTCGGACGTGGTGGGAGAAGACGGGCCAAATTTAGGTAACTGGTGTTCCTATAGCCAAGGAGAACAAATTATTGGAAGTGGAGGTGTCTGGGATGGGAACGATGTTGCTGTAATTTCGCAAATGCTCCAGGACCAGGGAAGACCACCAGAAGTACTAGGCTTTGTTTTAGGTTGCAGGTAAGAGAGGGAGGGATGGACCAGAGATTGACCTCATACAGCTGGTCAATGCGTTTTTCATTCGTTCATTCATTCATTCATCCAACTCGTATTTACTGAGTTGCTGTCATGTGTCAGTTACTCTGTTAGGTTTTGAGATGCGATAGTGAGGAAAACAAATTCTCAGTCTTTAAGGAGTGTATAGTTCAGTCAGAGAGACTGATAAAGAAATAGGTAATTACAACATAGGAAATAAGTCATTTGATAGAGGAAGTGGGTCTTTGTGGGTGTAAACAGGAGGGTAAATTTAACTAAGCCCAGTGGTGGAGGTAAGGAATGGGAGACCCAGAGGGACTTCTTGAAGGAAGTGATAGTGGAGATCAGCAGGGTGAGTAGAAACTTTCCAGGACCTTCCCAGGCAAAGATGGAAGGAAGAAAGAAAGTTTCAGGCAGAGGGACCACTCTGTACAAAATCCTTCAGATAAAGAGAATATTGTATGTTCTTCAGCATGGCTGGGGCATGAACTCTGAGAAAGGGGGTTGCTAGGAGATATGGCTGGAAAGAGAGGCAGGGCTCTGTCATGTAGACTTTGTTCTGTAGGCAATGAGGATTCATTGAAGGTGAAGGCAGAGGAGTGACTCCATCAGATTGTGTTCTAGAAAAGTCACTTAGGTGACTGTGTATAGGGTGGGTTTAACTGAGCATCAGCGTGGACAGTAAACTCAAATTTTTCTATGTGGGACCAGTGTCACACATGGGACTATGTAGGTCACCAGATTCAGCGGGGCAATGAGTGTGTTTTGCTTTTTTCCTCCTTTTTTATATGAGGCTAGGCAGATGATGCCATGCCTTCGTTCCATTAAGAGCAATGTGAAATCAGTGAAATCTCCTAAGATTCTGCAAGGCAGATTTTTCTTTGTATTATTTTAAATTACCTCAAGACCTGAAAGGGCCATTGCTGTAGAAAAGGGGTCTGGCACATGTAACACCTGGATGGAAATAACAGCTTATGGGAAAAATTGGAATTTGAGGAATTCTGGGGCAGGATGCTGGAAGTAGATGACCGCTATAGGCCTTTTCAACTCACAGTCTTATAGCTCCTGGTCCTCTTTACCTTCTCCTCTTCCTGACCCCAACCTCATGAGGATGAAAGTGTACTCTAGAGACCTTTGATCAAATTCTGCCCACAATACTCTGTGGTTTGAAAGTTACAAAATTCCCTGAGAAGTGATAAGCTGTTTATCTTCCTTAGTAGTCATTTAGTACCATTATAATTTCCAAACAGCTACTGTTTATAGAGCCCTCTTGCTTTCCATTTCTGAGTGTGTTTTATCATTATTCCTTTTGATCTTGGAAATGTAATCTTTAACAAACCACCAATTAACCATGAAATGTCACTACAGCAAAACGTATCGGTATTCTCCATGGGATTTGTTGTACTTGGATTTGATCTTCATTGTTAATTCTTGGACTGTCTTCCTAGTTTGTGGCTTATTTGGATTCACATTTCTTCTTTTTGTTGATTACTTCAAAGCTTTTGTGTAGAAATTAAGCTGGTAAAGTAACATAGAATTCTTTTTCCCTATGATAGTCCCTTTCTTTTGATACCAATAATTAAAAATGTGCTGTGATAGTGTTAGAGGACTTAAAGTTTGAAGGTTTTAAGAATGACTTGGAGACTCAGGAGTAAAAAGGGACTAATACAAGTGAGTATGAATTATTATTTTGCTCAAAATGCTATTTAAAACAGATTCGAATTTAGGTTTATTGAAGAAAATGGTTATATTTGAGCTATTTGAAGTTCTAACAGTCAGATATTCTTTGAAAATCTATTTTAAAGTTCTAACTGGTGATCTTAGAATAAAATTGCCACTTGATGGAATGTGGAGTGTGAAGAGGTGAAAGAAAAGTCAGAGTGGAATGATGCTACAAAAAAAGAAACTTCCCATCCATGACCAGGCAGAGCAAATGGAAATCAGACGGGAAAGGAAATAGAAGCAGAGATGGTTTTGTAATTCATGGAACCTGCAGCTCTTTGAAAGTGCTAACCGCCAAGGGGCAGGTGCAGAGCACTAAATGAGAGCTTCTCGTAAAAGTCCATGCGGCAAAAATGGCAGGGGCACCAGGTGGGAAGTCTCTCCATTTTTGGTACACAGGCTGGAATTTCAAAGATATGAAGACACAGGTCTTTCTCTGAAAGGGGGGGACTGTGATGTTTTCTAGATAGAATTTCCAGAGCTAATGACATGCTCAAGCTGAAGAAAATATATCTGTCCATCTAGCGACTTTGAAAACAGTGGGAGGCAGAAGGAGATAATATTTTGACAACTGAGAGACCTGGGCTGGTGTCTGTTACTTCAGTAAATTACTTAATCCCTCTGAGTCCAACTTCCTCATCTATAAACTGGTGATGTAATAATAGGATTGGTGTGGGCGTTAAATGAGATGATGGACGTTGGGCCATTGGTACAGTACCTGCCACATAAGAACTGTTTAATAAATGGAAACCAGCGCTCATTATTCAAATGATAAGAATAGTGCGTCTCCGGCTCTTGTTGAGAGAGGTTTCTTATTATCTATTCTAATTGCTAAGATCACTTGTGAAGCCCTCTGAATTTGCGTTTTCCACTTGCCTACTATTGGCAATTTGTTCAATGTCCCTCCTATATTTCTTAGACCCTACCATTTTGTGCATGTGGCAAACTTTCAACTGCCATTATTTGGCATTTTCCAGCCCAGGAACTTCTGAAGCTGTTGAAGTCAGCTCTGCCTGAGTAGATGGCAGGGAGGAAGTGAGGGGAATTAGTAGTTTCCCAGCAGCAGTCCTCAACCAAGGACTGATGGGAGTGGGTATCTAAATGCCCCAGGTCCCTGGCCCTTCAAGTTGGAAGCTTGTGTTTCCCAGAGTTTCTGTATGGATTACCTCCACTTTTCCACACTCTTACCTGGCTAATAACACAGTATTTAATGCTTGTAAATTGATACAGCCACTATGGAGAACAGTATGGAGGTTCCTTAAAAAACTAAAAATAGAGCTACCATATGGCCCAGCAATCCCACTCCTGGGCATATACCCTGAGAAAACCATAATTCAAAAAGAGTCATGTACCACAATGTTCATTGAAGCTCTATTTAAAACAGCCAGGACATGGAAACAACCTAAGTGTCCATCGACAGATGAATGGATAAAGAAGGTGGCACATATATACAATGGAATATTACTCAGCCATAAAAAGAAACAAAATTGAGTTATTTGTAGTGAGGTGAATGGAGCTAGAGACTGTCATACAGAGTGAAGTAAGTCTGAAAGAGAAAAATAAATACCGTATGCTAACACCTATATATGGTATCTAAAAAAAAAAAAAAAAAAAAAAAAACGGTTCTGAAGAACCTAGGGGCAGGATAGGAATAAAGACGCAGATGTAGAGAATGGACTTGAGGACACGGGGAGTGGGAAGGGTAAGCTGGGATGAAGTGAGAGAGTGGCATGGACATATATACACTACCAAATGTAAAATAGATAGCTAGTGGGAAGCAGCCCCATAGCACAGGGAGATCAGCTCGGTGCTTTGTAACCACCTAGAGGGGTGGGATAGGGAGGGTGGGAGGGAGACACAAGAGGGAAGAGATATGGTGATATATGTATATGTATAGCTGATTCACTTTTTTATAAAGCATGAACTAACACACCATTTTAAAGTAATTATACTCCAATAAAGATGTTAAAAAAAAAAAGATTGAATCGGACCGGAAGGCTAAGAGCGTAGCTGGAACCCATGTGTAATCACAGCTCAGCATTTAACAACTGCTTTAATTCCTTATCATAAATATAAAACCAGACCAGAGGCATCCAATATTTATTATAAATATCAGTGACATGATAGTATCATCATGAGACCTCTGTGTATTCTTTCTGATTCAGATGAAACCCAAAGTTTGTGTCTTCCCACAAAACTTACTTTTTCTAGTTCCATGCATTGACCGCATATATGATTTTGGAGAGCTTGCCATCTGTGTTTTGAGTTGGGCTGAAGTAAGCAGTCTCCGTCTCAGTGGGGATGCCTACTCAAAACTCAGACAAAATACAGCATGGAATACACATTGGATGTTTTGGTTCTACCTATCAGGTTGATTTACAAATGATGCCAGTGGTTGTATCTTCAAAATAGCAGTTTTCAAACATTTTTTTCCCCAGTGATTGATTCCTTTTACAAATATAATTTTCTCTAGAACTCCAAAACATAAACTATATTATGAAAATACTGTTTTGACAGGCAGGTAGTTGCAAATGGTAATGGACTGCTGTGTGGTCTCAGGACACTCTGCCGTTATTATTTACCCAGAAACCCATGGGAGGTATAGTAAGAAATTCCATTTCAATATTGCATCACCAACAATACCTAACTACTGCTTGTATTTCTTATCATAAGCATCAAAGTCAGAGAAGAAGCACACAAAACTTCTAATAAGTACTAAAAGGTTTATAATTAAATAATATTAAAACATTATCTGTTGGAATTTAGTTATTGAGTAATTGACTATTATGTGATAAGACTGTGTTCCAGGTAGATGAGTCTGAATTTTACATGGTATAGAAATTGGAGGGGCATGTTATTGTAGAACTGGGTTACTGATATGGGAAAACTGAGTTCTCTTATTATATAAATCTTAGAGAAGGGACAGTTTACTGTGATAAACTTAAATGATATGTACTTAGCAAATTGTACCAATAGGCCAGTCTGTGAGGTGTTCAAGGAACATGGATTCTCCATTCTCTGAGGTCCTATCCAGTTGCATGAAACCCAGAATGGTGTCTCATCTAACCCTTTATGATCCCGAAAACTGTTTGTCACCCTGAAAATCCAGCATGATTCCCCAACATGATTGCAAAATCTGCCATTTATCAACCAGCCCTTGTCACCTGGCTCTAGTAGTTTCTCACTATACCACTAGCACCATCTTGCCTCATTGCCCAAAGTTTGCATGATAAGTTTGCCCAATATGGACTGGTTTAGCATGTAGGCTTTGACAGGGCTTTCACATACATAAGTACTTGATTACACATCTTTGGAAATGAGAGCAAACCAGGTACTGCCGTTATAAAAAAATGACCAGGGCTAATCTACACACTTACTAATAAGTAACATATTTAAAGTAAGGTCATTTATATACACAGATTTGGTAGGAGTTTTACACTGAGATTTGCAGACAAGAATGAGTTAACCAGACATATCTTGCAAGGCGGTTCACCAAAATGTGTTAAAATCTAATATATATCACATGTGAGTTAGTGACTCCTAGAATATTCCCACAGTGTTAAAATATACATTAAAAATAAAAAATTTGGACTAAATTATTTGTATGTAACACCTGAAACAACTATGCAGAACTTTAGGGCTTCTAGAAACATAGCTTAAAAATAAATCCTAAAATGAGGTCCCTGACTTGGAGAATTTGGATTATTGCCATTTTACAAATGGAGAAAAAGCAAACAAATCAAAAAATGACTTAGGCGTGATTACACAGTAACTCAATGGCAGGCCTGAGGAGTGGAACTCAGGGTTTCTGTGCTAAAATCCAGGAATCCAATGAGCTAAACTTCCATAAGTAGAGTATAGCACTAAAGTTCCAGGCGCCAGCTATATCATTGAGTTTGGTGTAAAATAAAATTCATTTCATTCAAGTGGGAACTGTTAGTTGCTCAAAAATAATATTGAGATATGACTTCCTATTACTTTGACTTTGCACCTAATCCATGTCTGATGGCTTGGTAATGATAAAAAATCAAAGTGTAAAGTTACGTGCAGGAATAATCATTAGGCTCGGAGGACAGAACCAGTAATGGGAAGGAATTGCAGGCTACTGTCTTAGGCTGTGAAGTCATTCATAATAATTTTCTTATTAGCTTTTGGGCCGTGATGTTGTACTGAATATCAAGCATTAACCGACTCAGCTTGTAGACTGTAAAGTGTGTATAGGAAACAAAGTGTCATTTGTTTTTCCCTAAAGTGATGCTGAAGCACATTGCCAATAGATCAACATTTTAAAGGACCATCATGTAAAGAAATCCTTTTCCTCAAAGAGTGAAATTCAGAACAACCTATTCTAGCCTAAAAGTTCGGCTGGCTCTTTGCATCCAGTTTCATTCTGATGGGAAATTTTGGACAGTCCCCTTCCCTCATTGTGGAGAGTCAGGGGGAGCTCAGATAAGGTGCTTGCCTTGAAAATGCACGATGAAGTTTGTGTAGTGAAGGAAGACGTAGGGGTGAGTATTCACTAAAGGCATTTAGTTTTGTCATTCAGAAGATAAGTTCAGATTTTCCCAAAAGATAGGAAAAGATCTAGAAATGGAAGACAAAGCTGAGAGTAGAAGTAGGACAATGTGAGATCAGGTGGGCATGGAGCATGGAAGGATCTCTTTTTCTCTTTATTGATTTTCAACTGGTTTATTGGCTTTATTGGTGTATTAGTTTTGGAGAGAAGGTGTGAACATAGGCTTTGTGTATGTACAATCTTCTCGTTTCCTTTTACTGAGAATCTGTGGTATAGGGTGGGATTAGGATCAGTGATAGTGGGTATGAATCAGCAAAGGAACAGATCTCAAGAAATAGTTCAATTGAAGAATTTTAATAACGAACTAATAATTGCATAAGAAGATAGGGCATGTTTCAGCCAATGCATACAAACCAAGGGAATCTTTTATTGAAAAATACACTCTCTCCATAGTATATGCTTGTACCCACTGGGGTGATTCTGGGAGTAAGATAATACTTTGAAGTTAGTTGGGTGGTTTGAAGGTTTCTACCACTGTGTTCCTGAAAAGGTTGTTTTCATCTTTCTTTTTGATAATAATGCTTACAGGCTTTGTAGAGTAGATACAATGATGCAGAATAAAGTCAATAGATAGAACAAATAGGTAGCTAAAATACCTCTCAGTGGAAGGGGACCAAATGCAGTGTGAATAACCAAGTGTTCATTGTATTCCAAGGAGGGGGTTGGGTAAATGACTCTGGTTCTGTGCCAGATGTTGTTTAACAACTGGAGCTAGTGGCGATGGAGTCTTGCTGTGTCACTTCAGGAAGGATGTGTTGACTACCATTGTCACTCTGTCTGGTGGCAGTCTTTGTCATCATTCGCCACAACCGAGAAGGCAGGCGTCTCACACAAAGTTGTTTAGTCGACAGATGTTTCTTGCGTGGAAGCTCCGAGTTAGCTACCTTTGTAGAGTTTCCTATCCAGCTCAAGCTGGGATTACAGGAACCATTCAGCAAATGAACACTGACTCTACCAGCTGTTCCATCTACAGCACACGGAGGCTCTTCAGCTTGTCTGAGGCCTGGGACAATTTGTCTGCACAGGTGCTGCAGGTGGAAAGGTATTGGACTTTCATTAATGCTGGCATTTCACTAGAGGCATTCAAGCCTCCCAGAGCTGGAAAGGGTTGCACTCTTAAATGATAGGATTCAAAGGACATTCATATCTTAAGGAGAGAAGCAGGAACATGTAGGCAATGACCCTCTTTGTTTATAATGTCTCCTTGGTTTCTGAACTCATTCAGTGTTTTGTCCTCCCCTGCCCCTCTGGATGCTACTGTGCCAGATTCATTAACTGGTTAACGCTCCTTTTCATTTTCATGTGAAATGATTCTAACGTTTAAGTAATGAACCCTGGTCTCACTGGTGTGCTGCTGACCTTGGGCTTGTTTTGAATTTGCTAGTTGGCTGCAGTTTACTCTTCAAGCCTTGCCTAAAGTTATCATTCTGTGATGAGATATGAAGAAAATCGATTAGAAACGATCCAAAAGACTGAACCAATTCAGGAATGGATGAGTTTTTTCACCCAAACAGAGATGGAAGAGAGGGAAGTAGGATAAATGCATCCTAGTGGGGGCATGGCATGTCTGAAGTGAGTGGGAAAGGGAGACGAATATGGAAATTCTTTATCCCTTGCAGTAGAGACTGGGGGTAGAGGGATGGCTTTAAATTCCCGTTAGTTTATTTAAGAAATGATTTTATCCTCACATCTGAATGGTCTGAGCACAAATCCAAGTTAATTACAGTGGAACCCGTTGGACTCCTGATGTTATGGTGGGAGTCCTATACCTGCTTTATGAGTTGGCTGCATAAGATGGGTCTTTGATTCTATTCCGTGTTTCTATTAGAAAGGATGTTAGGACAGTGACATATCTTAGGGATGTCAGTGCATTGTGCTGTGATACTCCTTCTTTTCTTTCCTTCTCTCCCCATCCTCTTCCTTCTCCTCAGAACATATAGAAGCCAGAAATTTCCTAACCTCTTTTTACCTTCAATTTTTAAAACATTGACCATGTCCCTGGCTCTGTGCCAGGTAATGTAGGTTTCAATACCCCATTTAATATCCTCAGCAAGCAGCAGAAGTAAGCATTATCAGCAACGTCTTACAGACAGAAAATTGAGGCTCAGAGAGGTAAAGACACTAACGTCAGGTCATGTAACTAGTAAGTGATAAGGCTGAGATTCAGATCCGTGTCTCACTACAAAAGCCGCCTTTCCCCCACATGACTGATGTGCATTCACTTTGAACCCATGTTTTCTTTAAAAAACTTTGGAGAGAGACCAAGTCCTTGACTTGGGTTAGAAAGGAGTTTCATAGACCTGAACCTCAAAACGCTTAAATTACTGAAATAACAAACAGTAAGACGTCCAGACCTTCTCCACATTTGGAATCGTTGTTCTTCCCATAGTCTTGTGTCTGTTTCATCAAATATGCGTTGATTATGTTTCAATAAAAAAGGCCACTGAAACATAAAGCTGGGCGATTTAAAGGCATCTTTCGAGGCTTGACAGTCAGTGAATGTTTTATTCTCCTCTGTTGCTATGTCACAAGGACAGACGTAGATCTGATTATAAAATGCAATTGTATTCCTCTCCATGCTCTACACAGAAAGTGTTATTAAGCCGTGGTGACATTTACTCGCAAGAACCGTGGTTGGCGAGTCACAGAAAGTGTGAGCAATTGCTCCCCCATGAAGCCCTGCTCCTGTGAATGGAGAGATGTCTTTTGGGTAAAATGTAGCCATCGAGGAGGATTTAGGGAAGTTGAATACTGAGAAGTAAAGTGATGTGGGTCTTATGGCTGGTGGTTGTGAAGTAGATCGTTTGTCTAAATGCCAAACCCTGAAATGGCTATCTCTATGAAACGGAGCTTAGCTTTTATAATACGAATGTTCAGTGACCTGACATCAATAAAAAGAGGACTAAAAAGAAGACAAGCACATAGGTCAATTACCTTTTGCCCACCTGGACAGGCCTTTGGCTCTGAAGCTGGGCATGTCTTTGGACACAGAACATCCTTCTGGTGTGTGCTTCAGGCATTGTGGGCAGGTGTCTGGGTCCCTTTGTGCTGCCGGTGGACTGGGGGGCCCCTTGCTGATGGAGCTCATTGGCAGCTCTTTGTGTATCTTCCTGCTGTTCTTACCTCCCAGGGAGCATCGTGTCTTTATCTTCTTCCTTCACTGCTCACCTTAGGCACAGCAGGGACTTGGATCTTCTAGCACCACCATGAACTTGAGAGTTTTGCCTCTGCTCTTAAATCTTGCCCAAAGCTTAATTGACACGTTTTCTTGAAAATTCTTTTTTACATTATAACTAAATCTTTTGGAGCTTTTTCCTGGTTACTTTGTTGGAGTTTTCTCTTATTTGCTGTGAATTTGCTATTAGTTCTCAATTCGTGGAAGTGTCAAATTTGGTATGTCTTTTATTCATTGTTAATTTTACGTTATTCATTATCCATTGATATTTAAACTCCTGTAAGCATATTTAATGGTGGTACACGTCATGCCAAACAAGTCTGAGTTTCTCAGATCCACCTGAAGCAGAGAGGATGAAAAAAAATCAGAATCTTCACTTTTCCAGAGGAAGCGGGGCCAGACCTTCTAATATTGTAAAATGTGTGAAATCATTGCTGTCTCCAACCGCAAGATTGTTTCAGCATCCATGAGGCAATTTTATGTGTTTTTGCAATGAGATTCTTTAGTTTCTCTCTGTATTACATTTAGTGTCTGATAAACAATCCCTACTGTCTACACTTTTGTCCTGTTAGTAGTCTAAAGACTTCATTCTCACAAACTGTACCAGTTGACTTTTATCTCCCCTGTTATAATAAGTAGTTCGATGTCTGTTACAAGTAGCCTTGCCAATAATGTTCAAGAATCATCAGGTTCACTAAACTCCCTTTGGCCTGAAATGCTTTCAGTTTTCCTGCTCACCTCATTGTGTTCAACCAGCCCTTGTAAGCTTTCTTTCCTGTTTCCATTGATTTCCTTCTCTAAGCCACAGACCCTATGACCAGTCCTGCCATTGCAGGTGCACTCAGAGTTCACCCTGGTGGATCACAGATTCTCATGTCTATCAGATGAAGTGGGATGATATTGTAAAGAAGAACTATGTTAAGTCCGTATGGCTGGCATCTCATGAAACTCACTTGGCACGTGGACTAATATGCTTTCATGATTGTTATAGTCTTTGTTTTTAAAGAACGTTTAAAAACATTGTGGTAAAATATACATAACTTTTAATTTACTATTATAACCATTTTATAAAAAGGTATACAGTTCAGTGGCATTCGCGCTGTTGTGCACCCATCACTACTATCCACTTCGAGGACTTTTTTCATCTCGTAAAATGGGAACCCGGTACTCATTAAACAATAACTCCTCTTTCCTCCCTTCCCCCAACCCCTGGCAACTATCATTCTACTTTCTGTCTCTATGAATTTGACTATTCTAGGTATCGTATATAAGTGGGGTAATACAGTATTTGTCCTTTTGTGACTGGCTTATTTCACTTCACATAATATCTTCAAGGTTCATCCATGTTGTAGCATGTGTCAGAATTTCCTTCCATTTTAAGGTTGCATAATATTTCATTGTAGGTGTATACCACATTTTCTTTATCCATTCATCTGCTGATGCACAATTGGGTTGTTTCCTCCTTTTGGCTATTGTGAATACTACTGCTATGAATGTGGGCGGGCAATTATCTTTTCACATCCTGGCTTTCAGTTCTTTTGGATATATATCCAAAAGTGGAATTGTTGGATCAGATAGTAATCCTATTTTTAATTTTTTGAGGAACTGCCATACTCCTTTCCACAGTGTTGCACTGTTTTATATTCCCACCAGCAGTGCACAAGAGTTCCGATTTCTCCACATCTTCACCAATAGTTATTTCCTGTTCTTTTGATAATAACCGTTCTGATGAATGGGAAGTGGTATCTCACTGTGGTTTTGCTTTGTATTTCCCTAATATTAGAGATCTAAAGCCATCTGTTCATGCGCTTATTAGATATTTGTATATTTTCTTTGAAGAAATTCCTATTCAAGTCCTTTGCCCATTTTTAAATTGAGTTGTTTGTTTTGTTGTTGAGTTGTAGGAGTTCTGTTTATATTCTTGATATTAACCTTTGTCAGATATGTAATTTGCAAATACTTTGTTTCATTCCACGAGCTGCCTTTTCACTTTGTTGATAGTACAAAAGTTTGATGCATAAAAGTTTTAAATTTTGATACAGTCCAATTTACCTAGTTTTTTCTTTTGCTGCTTCTGCAGCCTTTGACTTTTTATATTCAATCTTTTATAGTGTTTTTATCTTGAAAGAATAATCTTGGTTATTTTACTGTTTCCTCAAGATTCATGTTATAGACCTTTACTTAACCTCAGTGCTGAGCATGCTTTTCACTCCCACAGACACTAAAGTCTGGCCTGGAGTGTTGCTCCACGTGGAAGGTCAGTGAGGAGGCTGCAAGGGACCTTACGTCCCCATGCTTTTACTTAGGCTTTCTCTAGGTTGAAGTTGTGTTATAAACAATAACATATGATTTGCTTTGTTTGCTAGCCTCAGAATTCCACTTTCTTTTCCATCTATTCATTCACTGTTCATGGGTGCTTGTATTTTCTATTTGTGCAGTTACTTTTCTCTGTATTGGTGTTATCTGAAAAGTTAATGAGTAATCTAGATACCCTCATCTAGGTCAGGGTTTTTTAACTTCTTTCTTTAAAGCACTTGAACCCCTTTTCTAACAAAAGCTTAAGTAGAAGCTCAGTACCGTGGGTAAGAGCAGTGGTTACTCAGGAGCAGGGGAAGAAGATGTTCAGCTCACTGCTTTCCCTCCTCCAGCCCTTGAACCTTTCCCTTTGAACGTGGATGGAGGCTCTGTGGAGTGGAGTTTACTCAGGACAGAAAAGCCTGTTGATAAGGCAGGAAATGAATTACAGTCATTCACTTCCCACTTCTCCAGTCCTACTTACATCAAAGCAATTCAGCTTTTGTATGGTAAATGTATTTAGGAATCCATGTACTATTCAGCTTAAACTACAGGGTTCTCTCAAACTGGAAATCAAATAAACAAACACCGCCCACCCCCTCAAAAGAAACAGGTTTCTCTGCCTGAAATTGTTGTTCAAAAACCTCCAATCTAGTTTACTGACCAAAACGATAATCCACACCTGCCAAGGACTTGTAACCATGAAACACTTCTTGGGACCCCCCCATTGTGCATAGTGATCCATTTTATTGATGAGTACTTCACATAGGAAGATTCAAAAGCCAGAGGAGAGTCCCCTGGTAAGGAGGCCAGCTACTGAGACACAGGAAACTTAATTTTGATCCACAGACATTTTAAGCTAGAAAGGAACTTGGAGATCGGTAGCCCAAGAGGCAGCAAGTGGTGTGTTTGGTTTGCACAGAATTAAAAAAATTAGTTGCCAGCATTAAAAAAAATCAGCAATGTTTATATAAACATTAAAAATAAAGATAAAAATCTTGATTTTAGCCTCTCTTGGAAAAATCATAACATCTGACAACACTAGGCCCATGGTCCTGTATGGCCCTGATGAATTACAGGAGGCCTTTAAAAAATCCCAGTGTCCAGTCTGCATCCCAGACAAATTAAATGATATTCTCTGTGGTTAGCACTCAGACGTCAGTATATATTTAAAAATTGTAATAAAAACACCTGACAGTGATTATCATCTAAGTCATTTTAAGCGTATAGTTTAGCGGTTTAAGTGTATTCACGTTGTTGTGCAACAGACTTCTAAAACTTTTTCATCTTGCAGAACTGAAACTCGATACCCATTAAACACTAATTCCCCCACCCTTCTTCTTCCAGCCCTTCCTTGGCAACCACTTTTCTACTTTCTGTTTCTATGATTTTGACTACTCTACATACTTCATATGAGAGGAATGATACAGTATTTGTCCTTTTGTGACTGGCTTATTTTGCTTAGCATCATGTCCTCAGGATTCATCCATGTTGTAGCATTTGACAGGATTCCCTTCCTTTTTTTTAAGGCTGTATAATATTTCATTGTTTGTATGTCCATTCATCTGCGAAGGAATATTTTGTTTGCTTCCACCTCCTCACTATTGTGCATAATGTTGCAGAGTGTGCAGATTTATTTCTGCACCATTTCTCATTCCCAGCAAGAGGGCACAGGGTTCTAACCTCTCCATGTCCTCTCCAACACTTGTTATTTCTGTTCTTTTGACAGTGGCCATCCTAATGGGTGTGAGATAATGTCTCATTGTGGTCTTGATTTGCATTTCTCTTAAGTTTAGTGATGTTGAGCATCTTTTCATATGCTTGTTGGCCATTTGTATATCTTCATTGGAGGATTTTCTATTCAAGTTCTTTGCCCTTAAAAAATCAGTTATTTGTGGTTTTTTTTTGTTGAGTTGTGGAAGTTCCTCAGATATTTTGGAAATTAATCCCGTATTAGATATAAGATTTTCAAATATTTTTCCCATTCCAATAGGTTGCCTTGTCATTCTGTTGATTGTTTCCTTACCTGCATGGAAGTTTTAAAATTTGATGTAGTCCTATTTGTCTACTTTTGCATGGTTGTATGTGCTTTTAGTGTCATATCCCAGAAATTATTGCCAAAGGTAATGTCCTGAAATTTTTACCCTATGTTTGCTTCTAGGAGTTTTATAGTTTTGTTCCTGTACTTAGTTCTTTAATTCATTCTTTTGCAAGTAGATATCCAGAAGTGAATGACAATATCCTTTGTTTAAGAGATTGTATTTTCCCCATTGTGTATTTTTGGCACCTTTGTCAAAAATCATTTGGCCATATAAGCAAGGGTTAATTTCTAGGCTCTCTATTCTGCTAAATTGGTCTAAATATTTTTCTACCAGTACCATACCACTTTGATTACTGTTGCTTTGTACTGTGTTTTGAAATCAGGAAGTGTGAGGCTTCTAACTTTGTTCAATTTCAAGGTTGTTATGGCTACTTGAGGTTCCATAAGAATCATAAGATATTTTTCTGCTACTGGGATTTTGATAGGAATTGCGTTCAATGTGTAGATTTCTTTGGGTAGCATAGCCATTTTAACGATGTTCCAATCCTTGAGCATGGGATGTCTTTCCATTTATATACAAATACAATCTTCCTTAATATCTTTAAGCAGTGTTTTGTAGTTTTCAATGTACAAGTCTTTCACCTTCTTGGCTAAGTTTATTCCTAAGCATTTTCTCCTTTTTGATGCTGTGGTAAAAGAGATTATTTTCTTAATTCTCTTTCAGATTGATCATTGTTAATGTATAAAAATGCAACTGAATTTTGTATGTTAATTTTGTATTCTGCAACTTTGCTAAAATTATTTCTTGGGTTTAACAGGTTTGTGTGTGTCTGTGTGTGTGAGTGTGTGTGTGTGTCTGTAATCTTTAGGAATTTTTGTGCCTAATATGTCATCTGTGAACAGAGATCATTTTACTTCTTCCTTTCAAATTTGGATGCCTTTTATTTTATTTTTTTGTGTGTCTAATTTCTCTGGCTAGGACATTTAGTACTATGTTGAATAGTAGTGATGAGAGTGGGTATCTCTTCTGTCTTCCTGGTCTTAGAGGAAAAGCTTTAAGTCTTTCACTGCAGAGTATGATGTTAGCTTTGGGTTTTTCATATATGGCTTTTATAATGTTGAAGTACTTTCCTTCTATTAATAGTTCACTGTGTTTATATCATGAAAGGGTATTAAACTTTGTGAAATGTTTTTTCTACATCATTTGATATAATCACGTGGTTTTGTCTTTCCTTCTGTTAATTTGCTGTATTACAATGATTGATTTTCATATGTTAAATCATCACTGCATTTCACTTGGGCATGCTGTATAGTACTTTTAATGTGCTGCTAAATTCAGTTCTCAAACTTTTTGGGGTTGTGAATCCCATTGAGAATCTATGAAAGACATAGACTCTCTCTCGGGTAAATGAATTTCAGCACATAGAATATTTTAGAAATAACTTTGAAGGCTTCACAGAGTGCCCTGGAGTTCATCTTGGGTTCCTCTAAGGACAACTAACCTTTGTTGTTTGATTACCATGCTAAGAACTATGGGATGCATGTTACCTGAGTCATCTCAATTAATTCCAGCAATGAACTGATGAGACAGGTTCTATGTTGTACTCATTGTATAAGATGAGGAAATGGAGGAAGTAAGCAGAGGAACTGAGATGAAAACCTAGGCAGTCTGGTGCCAGAGCTGGAGACCCATGGAGTTCAGTTTGAGAACCCTCGGTTTGGAGAATTTGATTTGATTGTAGGCTGAATTCTAATCTGAAGGAGCATCAAGAGTATTGGACAATTATGGGGGTTCTGAGTCACCAAGGGACTCAACGGTGTGATCCATAGATCAGCAGCTTTTGACATCACCTGAGTGCTTGTTACAAATGCAAGCACTCAGTTAACACCCCAGAACTATAGAATTTTAACAAGATCCTTCAGGAGCTTTGTGTGCACATTAAAGTTTGAGAAGCATTGGCTTACGCCCTGTAGCATTAGCAATTTTGACACCCTCTGAAACCATTTTGAACTTAAAATTAAATTTTTGGTAGCTTTGGGTAATATTGCTTCTTGGTTCCTGGTGAACTGACTGATAGTGATGGTTGTGGGGAAGGTGATATTGGGAGAGGTGGAGTCAGCACTAAATGAGTGTGTGTGACAGCAACATATTGGCACCCAGTATGTCCCCCTTCTCCGAGGTCACTGTAAGATCTCTTTCGAATATTCTTTTAAAATGATAGCATTCTAGAATTGAGAAACAAATGGATGAAAGTGCCATTCTCACTTGCTAGCTGCATGCCTTCCAGCAGCACAGGATGATTCTGGGTAGTAGTAGGCTATGGAGAGCCATCGAAGCTTCCAAAGGAAAAGCTTTCATCTCTCGCCAATATTTTCTGCCAGGCACTATTGCCGTGGTAGGTCTTTAAGGACCGGTGGGGGTGTGTCACTCCTGGGGAGCAGGTGTCCTCTGAGCTGATCGCCTGCTGCCCCCTCCTGATACCCTTACTCTGTGACCCGATTTCTGACCTCCAATGTTGGCTATTCTCTTAGAGCCCTGCTTAGCTTTGGCGTCAGTGCCTCCCTTGGAATCAATTGCCTCTTGGATTGTTACCATCTTCAATTGGATTCTGCAAGTAATCCCTTTCTTGATTTTGAACTATAGTAAGTTGAACTTCCTATGGCTAAAAGATGGCATATCCCTAAGCCAGAGCTTTTACCAAGCAGTAGTTCTTACACTCAGATCTCTCCTCATGTGGGACATTCTTTGTCTTCGAGAGCAGTCCTTCTGATTAATTCACAGGATCACAGGAAAGGACTTTTTTTTTAACCCTTTCAGGTACATTCTGGAATGTAGGAACATCCTGTAGAATAGTGAGGTTAAAGGAGTACAGTGTCGTCACAGAAAGGCTTTTTTGGTGAGAACTCGAGTCCAGCAAAGATTTTGTAGTTAATTTAATAGGTTCTGGGATAGAGATTGGACTTTTGTGATGATGAGTGAAGAGGTTAATATTTGGATATTAGGAGAGCTGTGTGTGGTTTTCTTTCTCTGAGCATGGAGTGTGAAATCTATTTAGAGATGTAACCATAAGCCAAAAATGAGAAGTCTCTTAGAACAAGAAAAAAAAAAGGCACTGCTAATAATTTTGATTCCTGTACCAAGAGTGCTCTGTTAAAATGGTGCTAAGTGTTCCCCTTTAAAAACATCTTATTTCATTATATTTTAAAGTTCAGTACAACTTCTTCAACTGATAAAGCTGGAGGACACAATGTTTCAGAGTGTTTAATATGAGGTTCTATATTTGAGTTAACTAGACTGGGAACACACAGAAAAAATTGAAATTATAGACATTTATATGATTACCACTGAAGTATATTGATATTTGGCATTAAAATATTATCTCCTAAAATGCAAGGAAATGCACATCCTTGACATTAGACAAACACAGATACCATTGAATATGTGGGTCCTGAGAATTTTGCTTTTCCTTTAATTACTCATTTGAAACAAGTGATGACTGAAAGAGTAAGCAATATGTAAACTCTTCAGCTGGAGGAATATTTCAGTGTGAGATGTGGATCCATTAAGGTCTTTTGATGTGTAGTTTAATTTTTTTATTAATTAACCATTGTGCAGAAGTCAGAGCAAATGGCTGTTTTCCACAGGAATAGAGGAACCAGTGCAAACCTTGGAAATGTCAATGTGCCAACCACCTTGAAAAGGTTGTTCAATGGAAGGTCTTTCTTTTTAAACATTTCGGTATAGTTGATGTACAATCTTATATAAGTTATGATGTAGTGTTTCACGATTTTTAAAGGTTATACTCCATTTCCAGTTATCATAAAATATTGGCTGTATCAACGGGAGATCCTAAATTGCAAGTTTACTTATGGTGCCTGGGAATGTTTCTTCATTGGGAAATACCTAATATAATTAAAATAAATTAAATTAATTCATACTCGGCTTAGTTCCAAAGAAGAGTCAAGCTGTTATAGATGTTGCTTTCCTAAAACTTAGGATAATTCAAGGCTGCCTAAGGAGACAAAGTGCATCAGTTGTGGAATCATCTATGTGTCATCTGCTGATGTTTCACTAGTGATCATCGAATCATTCAGAATTCTGTAAACAGTATTCTTCCAGCAGGGGAAAGAAGTCCACACTGCAGTTCACTGTTTCTTGGCAGTTGTGAAAAATGCAATCAGAGAAGTTGTCAGGGACCTTAATTAAAGCTCCCTGAGTGGATCTTTTGCATATGCAAATTATCCTCATTGGTATCATTTGTGAGGAAAGGTTAAGGTAAGTGAGTTAGCACTTATGCTATTAATTAAAAAGAAAGATGATCTGTCAGTGAATCAAATAAAGCGTTTATTTAGTTTATTTGTTTTTTTTTGCTTCTACCTCAGACTGTAAGCAGCACCCACAATGCAGGGAGATCCTTTTCTTGATCCCTTTTGATCACTGAGAAGCCTCTGTTTATGTACTGAAGGGTCTGACAGATACTCATTGCAACTGTCCATGTATTTTGGGGTGTTTGTCTCAAGTACCACAAACACTTTTATTCTGGTGATATTCTGAAGCGAATGGTATGAAAATAAACTCTCTAATGTTTCACAAGCTGATCTGTCAGCAGCCTTGAAATTGAGAAAATGAGCTTTGAAAGGAAGAAATGGGTGAAGTTGGAGCAGGTGACTGGGGACCAGGAACAAGGGAAAGGTAAACTATCAGTGAGTCACAGTGGTGGAAGGGCAGTGACATTTTAATGGAAGAGAGTCCAAGAAAAAAGGAAATTAGAGAAACAAAGATAAATTAACAGAAAAGAAGTATTTGTCAATTTTTTAATCAGAATTTAAACTTTTTAAAAAGTATTTTTCTTTCCTTTTTGCGTTAATGTTTTTAAGCACTGTTTATGCAACTGGCACTGTGCTAAATGCTTTATTTTAAATTTTATTATTACAACCCTGTGAGGAGGCTAATAGTGTTTAAATGTGTTTAATAATGATTAAATGAGTGAGCCCTAGAGTTTGATCGTCTGGAGTTGGAATACCTGAGGTGCCACATATTGGCTCTATGATCTTGGGCATAGTAAGCTTTTTGTACCCCAGTTTCTTCATCTGCAAAATGGTGAGAATAATCATATATTATTAATATTAATATTAATAGTATCATAGTATCAACATTATTATATTATATATAATATATTATATGGATTATGGATAGAGGGACCTAGCTGACAGTACCTGAGCTCAATGATCAATCTTAACTTCATTAAAAACCGGACAACTTTTTGTACTTACTGTTACAATGCAATAGGAAGGTACACAGCATCACTTATAAAATAATCTTGTAGTAAGATGAAATCGAATCTAAACCTAATTAATTCTCTAGCTATAACTACCTGTTTATAAGGAAATAGAGGTAACAGGGAACATCTTAAATGACATCACAGGGATACAATCAACAGACTCCTGTGGTAAATTCTACAGGATAAATTACTTAGTTTCTTCAATAAATCGGTGCCAAATCAAAGGGAGGGAGAACTGTTGTAGACTAAAAGACACATGGACGTATTGCAAGGCGTGGACCTTCTTTAGATCTTGATTTCAATAGATCATGTACAAAAAAGACATTTAAACACATTTGGAGGCAATTGAGTATGGCTTAGTTATTGTGGTAAGAAGAAATGATGATTAAATTTGTTGGGTGAGATAATGATGTTATGTTAGAAACAAGTTTTTATCTGTTGGAGGTAAATACTATGGCATGTAAGGAGAAATGACATAATGTCTGAGATTTACAATAAAAAACAGCACTTCCCACACCCTCTCCAAACTCCTAAACCAAAATAAGTACACAAAAACCTAAAAGTGTGCGAGTGAGTGTGTGTGTTTGTGTGTGTGTGTGTGTAGCAGAAGAAGAATGGCAGACTTTTGATAATTGTTGAAACTGGGTGATGGGTAAGTGGTGCTGCATTCCTTTTATATCATTCTCTTTACTTTGTGTATGTTTGAAAATTTCTAGCACAAAATAATTAAGAAAAAAAATCCTCCTTGCCCCTTCTTTTCTAGGGATTCTCCAAGAAGCAAGAAGATTGAATCTCATCAGCAAACCCTCACAAGGCTGAAGTTGTCCTCTCTTCACTCTCCCGCTGCCTGAAACCTTAAGTCATTCTGCAGTGCCCTTTCAAATTGGGACCCGCCTCAGTCCATGGGGTATTTCTAATGAAAGCAGTGACTTCTGGGAGTCTACCTCATCCCGTGCACCAGTCCTCCCACTGGATCCTGGCCACTACCTCAAAATGAGGTGTCTCTAATTCTAGAGTGGAATCAGGAGGATCCAGATGCATTGCCACTTATAGCTGGTATAAATTACAGCCCACAAGCAGAGGTGTGCAAGAAATAGTACGAAAACTTTTTTTATGACTCCATGTAATTTGTATTTTAAGCCTTGATCCTGCTGGTGTCCTGTTTGGATTTCCGCCATCCCTATTTGGAAGTCATACAGGGCCAAGGTTTTGAGGGAGTGGGTGGAAGCATGATCATTGTTGACTGGAGCCCACAGTTGTAAGTGTAGATGCCCATCAGCTCGGGGGCCATGCCTCCTTTAGGTTTGGTGGCTCCTGTGCCATGCGTGGGACAGGTTGCCATGATTCTGCTTGTAGGCACACTACAGCCATCTCCTTTTAGAATTTTTGCTCCATTTACCCCTCCAGCCACACTGGAGAGGCCTTTTCTCCTCCAGGATTTACAGACATCTCTCTCTGACTTAATTAGCACATTTCAACACTCCAGTAGGGAAACAAGACAGTACCTAATTTCAAAAACCTGCTTCTGTTATGTTTCTGCTCAAGTATCCTCTCTTTTTCATGGAGTTTGCGATTTGAGAAATAAAAGCCAAGATGATCAGCATGCTATTTCTGCTATGCCCTGCCGGGCTCTTCCACTGGCCAGTGAACATAGGGTCTGCTACCCACTTGAATGCAGAAGGGAAAGGGTGAAATAAAGGAAGAAAAGGAAAAAAATGAACAGGAACAGATTAATATCTCAAAGTATCCTGCCACATTTGAAAGATGTGAGAGTTGAATTCATGGGAAAGGTTCTGCTGGGAAAAAGGAGTTGTTCTTGAAAATGGGGTCTGTGCTGTTGCAGAGACTGTTGAACCTCGGTCCACAGAATGCTGTGATGTCATCATTGAGGTTAGAGAATTCTGCTGTAGGCCTGGCAACCTTTGAAACTTAACAGCCCTGGTGAGCACTAAGCAGTACTGCTGGTTCACTAAGTGGTCCAAGTTCTTCAGCCATTTAGGAGACTTGACTATTTTTATTTGTATTGAATCATTTCAACGGATTTCCCAAGAGCCAAGCAGGGCCAACCTGTAGGGAAGAGGAGGAGTTGGACGTGAGGCATCTTCTGAGGGAATCTTCCAGTTGGTACGATGAGACGGCGACAAAAGAGGAAACACCTGGAAAGTGAAGAGTCCCAGGAAACTGCCGAGAAGGGAGGAGGTATGTGGGGGGCAACTTGTCTGGGGCACATGGGTTTCTGCCAAAGTGAGCCTTCTGTAGGAAGGGGGGGACTGAGAACCTGTCACCTGTGAAGCAGGGTGCGAGAGACCTTGTCTCACTGATGCTGCCGTATCCAAGCGGAGGGTCCCTGTGGTGTGAGACGGCACAGAACGGCCAGGTGCCCCTGGGAGATGGGAGGTCAGCTCCGCTGGTCTGAGGACCCTCTCCTGGGGCTGCCGGGCCTGGAGCTTTGTCGGACTCACAGCAGGCTGCATCCTGCTTGCACAGACCTAGAGGTGCAGCTTTTCTCAGTCCCCGAGTTCTCTCTTATTCTCTTTGATCTTCCCCTGGGGTCATGAGGTGGGGGGTGTGAAGGATGCAAGGATGCTGAGAGAGACCCATGAGCTGCTTGGCCCCTTTTACCAAAGTGGAAAGAGAAGCCCCATGAGTTGAAGGCCTTGTTGAAAAGTATCTTGAGAAGTGGAATGCAGTTCGAAAGGAGATTGTTTGTCTAGGGATGGTGTCATTGAAGGCAAGGAGGTTTGATTCCTTCGACAGGAAGAATTTCCCAAAGGAGATCAAGGGAAGGGAAGGGCTTTCCAGAGACTGAGACCGCATGGGCGGGGGTGAGAGATGTCCTCAGGGTCCTGCGGGGAGCTCTGAGAGCCACGGGCCACGTGGTGCCTGCGTGCCTTAAACGAAGGCGAGTAGCTCGCCCTGGGAGAGGGGTGGTCACGTGAGGAAGTGGGGCAGAATGGAGCCTACCCCAGAGTTCCAGCTGGAGGCCTCTGCCCCAGATTAGAGCCCAGTAGCTCCTACCAGCCCCAGGGCCCTGGAGACTAGGATGGGCCCTGGGAGTGGAGGTCTAGACAGCAGGCAGGTTTTCAGGCAGTGGCTGGGACAGGCTGGGGAAGGCAATGACTGCCCCTGCCCTGACCATTCAGAATATTTTTCTCTATGTTCCAGTGTGTGTGTGTGTGTGTGAGCGTGTGTGTGTGTGTGTGGTAGTGGAGAGAAGAGCGGGATGAATGGGGGTAGAGTGCTCATCAGATATAAAGTCTGCATGGTAAAGTTCTTGTCACCCTGCCTGGACCTGGGTGACACTCGGTGTATGTAAGAGTGTGTACAGAATTCTTGTTAGGGGTGTTTTATGAGACAGTAACTCATACAACCATGTACACTCTGATACAGCAAATATATCACACACCCCACATATAACTTCCTTATTAAACCACACACAGCACATGTAGGTATATACACGCATCACTCCTGTACTACGTTCTCATACAACCCACCTGTGTCACAATCCTCTCCTCCAACACCAAACGCTGGAGATGAGATATGTATATAGACACACACACTATATATATATGACACACACTATATATATATGTATCTCCTCAACTCTCGCAAACACAACTAACTTCAGCTATCTCTAAATACCTCTGTAAGAACCAGTCACATGTCATACACACCACACTTACAACACATTCTTTAGTGATGCCAGACCCGCTTTGTACAATCCACAGTAAAGCACAGTCTCACTAACCCATGTCAGGGTTGCCAGATAAAATATGGGCTGTCCAGTTAAATTTGAATTCCAGATAAACAACAAGTAATTTTTCAGTATGAGTATGTCCCAAATATTGTATGGGCCATACTTACACGAAAAATAAGCAAGACCCAATACTGCATGGGAATACTTACACTACAAAATTATTCTGGGTTTATCTGAAATTGAAATTTAACCGGGTGCCCTGTATTTTTGTTTGCTAAGTCTGGCAACCCTTATATACTTACCGCCAGCTGATGTGTTATATATTTATTGTATTGTTGTTTAGTGTTTGTCTTCCTCTACTAGAATGTGCAGCATTACCAGAGACTAGAACAATGGAAGAGTGCCGGATACATAGGAGTAGCTGCTTACTGAACCTTGGTGAATGAATGAATGAACACACACCATAAATACAAGCCACACCGTGTGATGAGGAAAAGTTACATGTCCCAGAATTCCTGACTTGTGAGCAGAAATCATGCACACAGAGGCCACAGATACAGATACACACATCTGCACTGTGCTCCCCACGCCAACCCCACCCTTACCACAGACTTACTCACTCTTCACACATACTCACAGTCACCACCTAGGCCCACATTACCCACAAGACACTGACAGAATAAGTATTGATTTTAATTAAATACTGGAGTATCCACTGGGAACCACACTCTCAACTGTGTGTATTCAGTGCACCTGACACGTGTCAGACCGTCAGTAAATATTTGTGGACAGAGGATTGAGGAACCCACCCTGAGCCTTTCATTCCTCCCTCAGGAATCTCGAAGTCACAAGAGGATCCCCCTCGGCTTGGATCCCCTGTGGTGGCCCAAGGCTGCAGCCCAGGGGCAGGGGAGGTCTCCTCTGCCTCTGAATACTTCTCCTGTGCTTCTTCTCCACGCAAGCTCATCCGCGGTGGTAAGGGCGCGGGGCTCCTCAGGTGACGGGCTGCTTGGCTGGGAGGCAGGAGGCACACAGATCCCAGGGAGGCTGAGAGGAAACCCAGGGTCATCAGAGGCGCTGAGGGCTCTGTGGAGGAGCCTGAGCAGGATGGCTGAGCTGTACGAGGGCGTGGATCTCAGCTGAGTCTGGGGGCGTGTGAATCCTGGTACCACCATGGTGGGGAAGTTAAGGAGCAGGGGCCGGAAAGGTCTGGGCTTGAGGTGGAGGGCAGAGGGACCAGATTAAGCATCTTCAGAGGAAAATGTAGGGTTTGCCTTTGCCTTTGCTTCCAGAGAAGGACAGAGTTCTTCATCATAGACCTCCAGCCTGAGAGCAGGACCATCCAGCTGAGGTCCACCCAGCTCACACATACATCCGCTCTCCAGGCACAGCCATTCTCAGTGCACACGTAAACCCCAAGCACGTGATCCACAGTGCTCCTCTCCTACACCCCCATTCCACAAGTAATGCACCACCGATATTCCCAAACTCACACTCCTCGTAGTACACGCATCCAGCCGCATCCCTCACATACCACAGCCCTCACCACCATACTCCACACCCCTGTATACAGACACCGCTCCAGTATCCCCCCACACGCAGATGAAAAGCCCACAGATGACACCAGATACACCACTCCATCCTACGGCCAAGAGACACCAAGCTCATGACACAGCTACGTCATGCAAATGTCCCTCTCTCACCTACCACACCTGCTCCCTCAGCTTCCAGCATGGCCCACGCATGTTATTATGTTTTTAATTTCCTTTCCCAGGAATCTGGAGATTACATCGAGACACTCCCCGGCCTAGAGCACCCCGAGCCCGGGTTCAGGAACAAGGGGAGACCGCTCCCCCACCACAGTGTGTCGCCTTCTCATCCCCTTCATTCAGTAAGACCTCTCTGTATACAAACAAAGAGGAAAGAGGCATGAAAATATACTACATGCGGGTGAAAACGATCAAGGGTGTAGCTGTCTCCTGGGAGACAGAGAAACCCTTGGGGTTGCTAGAAAAGCGGCTGAGGATAGAAGGAGCGACCCTTCCTGAGGATGTGCGGGTAGGTTCTCCCTGCTCTGCTGTGTCCACAAGGAACCTCCTGTCTGACAGTGAGCCCACTGGGGAGGAGAAAGAGTGTGAGGAAAGGGCGGAGCCATACAGCCCATCAGGGTCAGCTGCAGTCCAGGAGAGACCCAGGGCCAAGACACCGGACTGGCTGGTGACCATGGAGGCCGGCTTCAGGTGCATGGCCTGCTGCCGGGTGTTCCCCACCTTGGAGATCCTCCGGCAGCACGTGCGGTACGGCGTCCAGGAGGGCTTCAGCTGCCATGTCTTTCATCTCACCATGGCCCAGCTGATGGGCAATGTGGAATCCGAGAGCACCACCGAGGAGGAGGTGGAGGAGGAGGTGGAGGAGGAGGAGAGGAGGAGGAGAAGCAAGGAGCAAAGGAGAATGAGGAGGAGCAGCCCACGGGGGAAGACCTCAGCCCGAGGAGACCGTGGAGCCAATGTCCAGGCTGCGTGTTTCATTCTCCGAAGGACAGGAAGTGAGCAGGGGCTGGGGCTGCGGAGGGAGCTGTACCTTCTCCGAGCCAGTCCCGTCTCTCCACCCCAGACTCATGCTTCCATAAGGGAGAGTTGGGGGCTTTAGCACCTCAGGGGGAACTGAAGGGGAGATAACCGGCTCCCGTGCTTCTGGCCCAGTCATGTAATAATAAAGTCATGACTGTAAGTGGGAATTTATCCTGAGCTTTTCAGCTTCCACAGGAAATTCTCTTTAGCTAAGAAGTGTTTTTCTCTCTTTTGATTTCCACACAGCAACTGAGATTCATGGGACAAGATCCTAGAAGACGGTGTGGCCTTCTGTTGGAAGAGGTAAGGCTTGAGGCTGGCACAGTCTTCTGAGCCTATGTCACGAGGGCCCAGAGGAGTGTAAGGGAAGGGGCCGCAGAGATGTGCTGGTTTATCTAATGGCTCTGCAGTTGCATCAACTTGGGACACACCCAGCACTTCCAAAGGAATTGACCTCTGTTGACTTAAACAAGAATGTGGAGCGTTTTGACTAGGAGTTTTCTCAGGGTCTGCATGATGGACCTCAGCTCTAAGAGGACGTACTGCCAGCAGCTCCTTCTCGGCAGAGAGAGCCAGGGGTGGTCTGAAGAGAGGACAGGGGGCCTCGCAGGACCAGAAGTTTGAGGTCTGAGAGCCTGTGGCCTGAGCTGAGATCTCACCCTGACCAGTGTACCTAGCCTTCTGGGACAAAGGGAAATGTGAAAGGGAGTCAGGTGGCAATGAGGTCCCCCGAGATATGGAAATGTTCCAGAACCTTCGTTGTGCGGTAGTTGATCTGGAGCCAAGCTCACTGTGGTGTGTGTGGCTCTGAGCTTTAAGGCAACGCTGGAGGGTAACCCTGACCAGCAGAGCTTATAGTGCTTCTTGTCTCTTCCTGTTCTGCCTCATTTGTTTTATCCCTTCCAGGGAGAAGAAAGGACCCTCGGGATAGTAGTAGCAGACAGAGTGCCAGTGGTCTGAAGGAGGATGAAGGGCCCAGCACTCAGTCTAACATCATATGACAGTATAAATATCATAGGCAATAAAGGGCATTTTCCAAACCTTTCCTGGATGTTTCATGTAATTACATTTATCTATCTATGCATCTATCTATCAGTCATCTACATCTGTATCTTTCAGGGTTCGTGAACAAGCTTTCACATAAGCACTAGGGACGTCCACCAGCATTTTCCAGAAGGAGGCCTGGAAATTGCTGGGGACTTCTCACAAATAGGGAATGGCCACAAGCCTTGCCACACAGACTATGTGCGTGGCCCTCCTGACTTACTCCCACTCACTCTCTGAATTGCCGGAGGTCTGAGATGGGGGTGCTGGCTGGAGGCAATGATCACGTGCAGGCTGGATCTCCTCCAGATTCTGATTCTCTTCCTGGGCATGTCGTCCTCAAGCACAGTTTCCATGTCCCTGGCCACACTGATCTCTCTCCTTCAGTCCCTCCCTCCCTCCCTCTCCTGCCTCCTAGTGCAGAGAATACTTTTTACATTTGAGATGAGATTTATTTTTTGTTCACAGAATTCTCACCTGTTCTACTGTGGCCTCCGTTTTTAACATTCCAAAGCTGAGAAGTTTCTTTTTTTCTCCCTCATTTCTGCTGAGTCTTTACCTTCCTAATGCAGTGAACTCAGAGTGCCTAGCTGACTGGATGGGGGAAAAAACCCAGGGAGCAAAGAGAAATAATAAAAAATATATCAGTTAATTTTTCATAGTGTTATCCAACTATATATTTTTAAAAATTAGGAATAATATTAGGAATATTCTCTTTATAAAAAACTGAATTATTGGGCTTCCCTGGTGGTGCAGTGGTTAAGAATCTGCCTGCAAATGCAGGGGACATGGGTTCGAGCCCTGGTCTGGGAAGATCCCACATGCCGCAGAGCAACTAAGCCCGTGCACCACAGCTACTGAGCCTGCGCTCTAGAGCCCCCATGCCACAACTACTGAGCCCCCGTGCCACAACTACTGAAGCCTGCATGCCTAGAGCTTGTGCTCTGCAACAAGAGAAGCCACTGCAATGGGAAGCCCGTGCACCACAGTGAAGAGTAGCCCCCGCTCACTGCAACTAGAGAATGCCCGCTAGCAGCAACAAAGACCCAAAGCAGCCAAAAATCAATAAATTAATTTAAAAAAAAAATTATTTTAAAGGGTACAATGTATAAAAGTACAATAAAAGTCCCCCTTCATAACCCCCCAACCCCACTGTCAAGACTACTTCCTTTTGTAGAGATTATTGATCACTAGCTGTCTGATTTCAAGACTTTTGGTCCATGAATTTACATATGTAGGTGCTTTATATGTGATTTATAGCTTTATAGAGATTTTTTATTTATAAATTATATCATACCATATCTATTCTAAAATTAACATTTTGATTGGAGATATTTTGATGTCTTTAATATAGAGATTTAGTATAAATCTTTGCTGTAGGTCTATCCCATTTTTTAGGCAAATGTTATTTATTTACTTCTAGTGACAGATCATAATATAATTATTCCCCTATTGATGGACATTTCGAGAAAGATACTCTTTTTCTCCTGCAATTGCCTTGTGACTTTACCTGTTAACCAGATTGTGTTTCTTCTAAGTATTTTTGATTTATAAATTGTATCATACCATATCTATTCTAAAATTAACATTTTGATTGGAGATCTTTTAATGTCTTTTAGATAGAGATTTAATATTAGTATTTTAAATAGTCTCCCGTTTCCCTGTGGATTATTGACATTTTAAACTCTGCACTTCAGTTTTCCCTCAATACCTGTAATTTTGTCATGGCTATTTCTCTACTTAAAGATGAGTAACTATGATTGATTTCTTCATTTTTTCCCCATCTGTTTCCAAGGTACTGAATTTGATTGTGTCTTATGAATTTGTGAAAAATGCTAGTCCTTGAGTCAGGACATTGGGCCCTTTACCAAGTAACTCAACCTATCTGGGCTTCAGCTTCTGTATGTGTGATCAAGAGGCTTGGACTAGCTGACTTTTCAAATGCTGTGTTTCTTTGATTCACTCTAACTTACTGATCTGCTACTTAGAAAGAGGGTCTGTTCTCATAAAGTAAGAACAGTTTTTTTAATCCTTGGGTTGGGCAGAGTTTAACTGGTCATACTCAGTTTGTTAGTTATATTTACTTTTACATATGCTTAACTCTAAATAATTTATATAGGTCTTGTGACTTCTTTTTTTTTTTTTTAATTGCTGACACAGCAAGAGGCTTTATTGGGAAGGAGCGCCAGGGCGGAGAGCAGCAGCAAGGTTAGGGAACCCAGGCGGACTGCTCTGCCACGTGCCTCGCAGTCTCGGGCTTCACGGTAATGCGGTTAGTTTCCGGGTTGCCTCCGGCCCATCACCTCGCTTGGCCTGTAGTCGGCCTCAGGGTCCTTCCGGGTGGCGCGCGCATCTCTCAGCCAAGATGGATTCCAGTGCGAAGCGCTCTGCGAGGTTGGTCGTCTCCGCCGTCTTCTGGCCCCTCCCGAGTCCTGCTGGTTAGTTTTCCTCGGCAGCACCGTGTTCCGTGTCGGGACCTCCTGTTGTGAGACGCCTCAGGCAAGTGGTCATCGTCGTGCCGGGCCGAGGCGGGCGGTTTCGTTCCCTCACAGAATTACACGCAGCTTTTCGAGGACGGGGCTGCAAAGGGGAGGAGAAATGGGGCAACACCTGGGAGGGAAGTGGGCTAGGAGAGGGTCGTTGTCTTTTAAAGAGAAGAAATAAGACCATGTTTGTGAGGCGGTGGAAGGTTGCAGTGGAGAGGGGAGAGTTGCTGGTGTGTTAAGCACTGAGAGAGGAGATGGGGACCCGGGCCGGAGGTCCCTCTCCGGTACCAGAGGGAGAGGGGACTGAGGCAGAGCGCAGAGGAGGGGGCGGGAGAGGGGCTGTGGGCTTCCCTCCAGTGGCTTCTGCCTCCTCTGTGCAGTAAAAGCTGGTCACCAGTAAGAGGCAGGGAAGGGGCAGGAGCTGGCGGTTTGAGGGGTGGTAGGACCGGAAAAGGCAGAAAACCCTGGAACAAGGGCAGGACTGAGGTGGGGTCATGACTGCCGCTTTGGGCAGGAGAGAAACTCCACACAGGAGTGCGTACACCTGCTGCCTTTCCTCCAGCCACGGGCAGGACGCTCAAAGGGAGGAATATGCTGGTGTCTTGGCTGCTTTCTGCCTCAGGGGAATAGGCTCTCACAAGGGAAAATATCAGGAGCAGAGAGTAAAGCTAGAGCCAGACATTATTCCTCTTAGGCTGTCTGTAGTCAGATAGAAGTAGCCTGTCGTCTACCAGTCAGTCCATCAGTCAGTCAGCCAACAAACACTCATCTTACAGACACCTACTAAGCTCCAGGCACTGAGCGGTTGCTGGGGATAGTAAAATACTGTCTTTCTTACTAGACTAACTGTTATTTAATGTGGCTGGAGCTCCGTCAGTGAGGACACTCTGGAGAGGGAGCGAGTCTTTCCGCCCACGGGGAGAGGGCAGAGGAGGATCCCCACCAAGAGCTGCCCACGCTGCTTTCCTGGTTGGACCCGCTCTGTTCCTTGAACACACCTCACGCTGTTCCCTCTGCCCAGGGCCCTCTGCCCTGGCTCTCTGCATGGCCGGTGCCTTCGTTATCTCTCACGTCTTATCTCAAAACCCTCTAGGCCTCTACCTAGAGCACCTTTGGACTCTGTCTGGAAGGCTCCTCCCCCACTCACCTGTGGCTCCCTCCCGTGTGTCTGTTCTTTTTTTCCACCTCAGCCTTACTGAGGTCTAGTTGACAAATAAAATCGTAAGATACTTAAAGCATAGGTGCTGATTTGATATACGTATACATTGTGGAATGATTCCCCCAGTGAGTTAATTACCATATCCATCACCTCACATATTTACGTTTTCTGTGTGTGGGAGAACATTTAAGCTCTACTCTCAGCAAATTTCAATTACACTATACAGTGCTATTAACTAGAGTCACCACGTTTTACATCAGATCCTCAGGCCTTATTCATCTCATAGCTGAAAATTTATACCCTTTTACTTTTACCAACCTCTCCCTATTTTCCCCACCACCAGCCACTGGCAACCACTTTTCTACTCTTGGTTTCTATGAGTTTGCCTTTCTTTTTTTTTTTCACACAGGCACACTGTTTTTTATTTTTACAAGAGATAAATAGACTGACACCAAGCATTGTAAATGGATGACCACAACAAAAGCAACAATGATTGCAATTACCAAACACGAAACACACTCGTACTATGTCATAATATTGACATTCAGTCCAGTAATCCTCCACTGTAACAGCTCCTTTACTTTGCAGTGAAAATTGATTTCTATATTCTTTGCCTCTGAGTCCTTGTGGGATTTTTTTTATTAATTCAAACAGAAAGTCACAAAAATTATAATCATCCTTATCAGTTCACTCAGTCCCATGTAATTAATTTTCTTTTTCATCTTGATCTTTTGTTAGCACTTTTATGAGTTCATCAGTTTTTCATTAGAGTTCTGAAAATGCTTATTCATTCAGTTCAGCAGTACAGTTACCAGAAACCTGTACTTGTCAGAGTCTTTTCTATGAATTCCTTGAAGATGAAACCCTTTTATAGGAACATATTTGCAAAAGCATCAGAGTACACCCAGAACTGTCTGTAACTGACAAAAGACTTAAAAAGGACCATGGTTAAAGATTTGATGAAAGTTCATAATAGTGCAATTGACAAGGAAATTTAGTTTTTTCTGAGATATACGTTTTAAAGTAATAACTAGAATTATGACTTATGACATTATACCAGAACATACAAGATTTTTAGAAATTTCACGTAATGTCTGAAACATTTATATTAAAATATTTCCCTACAGTTAACCCAATGAAAGTTTAGTATTAGTTGTTTTGTTTGTTTGTTTATACTGCAGGTTCTTATTAGTCATCAATTTTATACAAATCAGTGTATACATGTCAATCCCAATCGCCCAATTCAGCACACCACCATCCCCACCCCACCGCAGTTTTCCCCCCTTGGTGTCCATATGTGTGTTCTCTACATCTGTGTCTCAACTTCTGCCCTGCAAACCGGCTCATCTGTACCATTTTTTTAGGTTCCACATACATGCGTTAATATACGATATTTGCTTTTCTCTTTCTGACTTACTTCACTCTGTATGACAGTCTCTAGATCCCTCCACGTCTCAACAAATGACTCAACTTCGTTCCTTTTTATGGCTGAGTAATATTCCATTGTATATATGTACCACATCTTCTTTATCCATTCGTCCGTCGATGGGCATTTGGGTTGCTTCTATGATCTGGCTTTTGTAAATAGTGCTGCAATGACCATTGGGGTGCATGCGTCTTTTTGAATTACAGTTTTCTCTGGGTATATGCCCAGTAGTGGGATTGCTGTGTCATATGGTAATTCTATTTTTAGTTTTTTAAGGAACCTCCATATTGTTCTCCATAGTGGCTGTATCAATTTACATTCCCACCAACAGTGCAAGAGAGTTCCCTTTTCTGCACACCCTCTGCAGCATTTGTTGTTTGTAGATTTTCTGATGATGCCCATTCTAACTGGTATGAGGTGATACCTCATTGTAGTTTTGATTTGCATTTCTCTAATAATTAGTGATGTTGAGCATCTTTTCATGTGCTTCTTGGCCATCTGTATGTGTTCTTTGGAGAAATGTCTATTTAGGTCTTCTGCCCATTTTTGGATTGGGTTGTTCGTTTCTTTAGTATTGAGCTGAATGGGCTGGGTATATATTTTGGAGATTAATCCTTTGTCCGTTGATTCGTTTGCAAATATTTTCTCCCATTCTGAGGGTTGTCTTTTCGTCTTGTTTATGGTTTCCTTTGCTGTGCAAAAGCTTTAAGTTTCATTAGGTCCCATTTGTTTATTTTTGTTTTTATTTCCATTACTCTTGGAGGTGGATCAAAAAAGATCTTGCTGTGATGTATGTCAAAGAGTGTTCTTCCTATATTTTCCTCTAAGAGTTTTATAGTGTCCGGTCTCACATTTAGGTCTCGAATCCATTCTGAGTTCATTTTTGTGTATGGTGTTAGGGAGTGTTGTAATTTCATTCTTTTACATGTAGCTGTCCAGTTTTCCCAACACCACTTATTGAAGACACTGTCTTTTCTCCATTGTATATCTTTGCCTCGTTTGTCATAGATTAGTTGACCATAGGTGTGTGGATTTATCTCTGGGCTTTCTGTCTTGTTCCATTGATCTGTGTTCCTGTTTTTGTGCCAGTACCATATTGTCGTGATTAATGTAGCTTTGTAGTATAGTCTGAAGTCAGGGAGTCTGATTCCTCCAGCTCTGTTTTTTTCCCTCAAGACTGCTTTGGCTATTCGGGGTCTTTTGTGTCTCCATACAAATTTTAAGATGATTTGTTCTAGTTCCGTAAAAAATGCCATTGGTAATTTGATAGGGATTGCATTGAATCTGTAGATTGCTTTGGGCAGTATAGTCATTTTCACAATATTGATTCTTCCAATCCAAGAACATGGTATATCTCTCCACCTGTTGGTATCATCTTTAATTTCTTTCATCAGTGTCTTATAGTTTTCTGCATACAGGTCTTTTGTCTCCCTAGGTAGGTTTATTCCTAGGTATTTTATTCTTTTTGTTGCAATGGTAAATGGGAGTGTTTCCATAATTTCTCTTTCAGATTTTTCATCATTAGTGTATAGGAATGCAAGAGATTTCTGTGCATTAATTTTGTATCCTGCAGCTTTACCAAATTCATTGATTAGCTCTTGTAGTTTTCTGGTGGCATCTTTAGGATTCCCTATGTATAATACCATGTCATCTGCAAACAGTGACAGTTTTACTTCTTCTTTTCCAATTTGTATTCCTTTTATTTCTTTTTATTCTCTGATTGATGTGGTTAGGACTTCCAAAACTATGTTGAATAATAGCGGTGAGAGTGGACATCCTCGTCTCGTTCCTGATCTTAGAGGAAACGCTTCCAGTTTTTCACCATGGAGAATGATGTTTGCCGTGGGTTTGTCGTATATGGCCTTTATTATGTTGAGGTAGGTTCCCTCTATGCCCACTTTCTGGAGAGTTTTTATCATAAATGGGTTTTGAATTTTGTCAAAAGCTTTTTCCGCATGTATTGAGATGATCATATGGTTTTCATTCTTTAATTTGTTAATATGGTGTATCACATTGATTGATTTGCGTATATTGAAGAATCCCTGCATCCCTGGGAGAAATCCTAGTTGATCGTGGTGTATGATCCTTTTAATGTGTTGTTGGATTCTGTTTGCTAGTATTTTGGTGAGGATTTTTGCATCTATATTCATCAGTGATATTGGTCTGTCATTTTCTTATTTTGTAGTATCTTTGTCTGGTTTTGGTATCAGGGTGATGGTGGCCTCATAGAATGAGTTTGGGAGTGTTCCTTCCTCTGCAAATTTTTGGAAGAGTTTGAGAAGGATGGGTGTTAGCTCTTCTCTAAATGTCTGATAGAATTCACCTGTGAAGCCATCTGGTCCTGGACTTTTGTTTGTTGGAAGATTTTTAATCACAGTTTCAATTTCATTACTTGTGATTAGTCTGTTCATATTTTCTGTTTCTTCCTGGTTCAGTCTTGGAAGGCTATACCTTTCTAGGAATTTTTCCATTTCTTCCAGGTTGTCCATTTTATTGGCATAGAGTTGCTTGTAGTAGTCTCTTAGGATGCTTTGTATTTCTGTGGTGTTTGTTGTAACTTCTCCTTTTTCATTTCTAATTTTATTGATTTGAGTCCTCTCCCTCTTTTTCTTGATGAGTCTGGCTAATGGCTTATCAATTTTGTTTATCTTCTCAAAGAACCAGCTTTTAGTTTTATTGATCTTTGCTATTGTTTTCTTTGTTTCTATTTCAT
Organism: Balaenoptera physalus; assembly: GCF_965194825.1. Taxonomy (NCBI): domain Eukaryota; kingdom Metazoa; phylum Chordata; class Mammalia; order Artiodactyla; family Balaenopteridae; genus Balaenoptera; species Balaenoptera physalus. The sequence continues at coordinate 79,005,789 of NC_138890.1, read as the reverse complement.
TTATTTCCACTCTGATCTTTATGATTTCTTTCCTTCTGCTAACTTTGGGTTTTGTTTGTTCTTCTTTCTCTAGTTCCTTTAGGTGTAAGGTTAGATTGTTTACTTGAGATTTTTCTTGTTTCTTTAGGTAGGCTTGTATAGCTGTAAACTTCCCTCTTAAAACTGCTTTTGCTGCATCCCATAGGTTTTGGATCATCGTGTTTTCATTGTCATTTGTCTCTAGGTATTTTTTGATTTCCTCTTTGATTTCTTCAGTGATCTCTTGGTTATTTAGTAACGTATTGTTTAGCCTCCATGTGTTTGTGTTTTTTACGGTTTTTTTCCCTGTAATTCATTTCTAATCTCATAGCGTTGTGGTCAGAAAAGACGCTTGATATGATTTCAATTTTCTTAAATTTACTGAGGCTTGATTTGTGACCCAAGATGTGATCTATCCTGGAGAATGTTCCGTGCGCACTTGAGAAGAACGTGTAATCTGCTGTTTTTGGGTGGAATGTCCTATAAATATCAATGAAATCTATCTGGTCTATTGTGTCATTTAAAGCTTCTGTTTCCTTATTTATTTTCATTATGGATGATCTGTCCATTGGTGTAAGTGAGGTGTTAAAGTCCCCCACATTATTGTGTTACTGTCGATTTCCTCTTTTATAGCTGTTAGCAGTTGCCTTATGTATTGAGGTGCTCCTATGTTGGGTGCATATATATTTATAATTGTTATATCTTCTTCTTGGATTGATCCCTTGATCATTATGTAGTGTCCTTCCTTGTCTCTTGTAACCTTCTTTATTTTAAAGTCTATTTTATCTGATATGAGTATTGCTACTCCAGCTTTCTTTTGATTTCCATTTGCATGGAATATCTTTTTGCATGCCCTCACTTTCAGTCTGTATGTGTCCCTAGGTCTGAAGTGGGTCTCTTGTAGGCAGCATATATATGGATCTTGTTTTTGTATCCATTCAGCCAGCCTGTGTCTTTTGGTTGGAGCATTTAATACATTCACATTTAAGTTAATTATTGATATGTATGTTCCTATGACCATTTTCTTAATTGTTTTGGGTTTGTTTTTGTAGGTCCTTTTCTTCTCTTGTGTTTCCCACTTAGAGAAGTTCCTTTAGCATTTGTTGTAGAGCTGGTTTGGTGTTGCTGAATTCTCTTAGCTTTTGCTTGTCTGTAAAGCTTTTGATTTCTCCATCAAATCTGAATGAGATCCTTTTCGGGTAGCGTAATCTTGGTTGTAGTTTCTTTCCTTTCATCACTTTAAGTATATCATGCCACTCCCTTCTGGCTTGTAGAGTTTCTGCTGAGAAATCAGCTGTTTACCTTATGGGAGTTTCCTTGTATGTTATTTGTCGTTTTTCCCTTGCTGCTTTCAATAATTTTTCTTTGTCTTTCATTTTTGCCAATTTGATTACTGTGTGTCTCGGCGTGTTTCTCCTTGGGTTTATCCTGTATGGGATTCGCTGTGCTTCCTGGACTTGGGTGGCTATTTCCTTTCCCATGTTAGGGAAATTTTCGACTATAATCTCTTCAAATATTTTCTCGGGTCCTTTCTCTCTCTTCTGCTTCTGGGACCCCTATAGTGTTAATGTTGTTGTGTTTAATGTTGTCCCAGAGGTCTCTTAGGCTGTCTTCATTTCTTTTCATTCTTTTTTCTTATTGTGTTCTGCAGCAGTGAATTCCACCATTCTGTCTTCCAGGTCACTTATCCGTTCTTCTGCCTCAGTTATTCTGCTATTGATTCCTTCTAGTGTAGTTTTCATTTCAGTTATTGTATTGTTCATCTCTGTTTGTTTGTTCTTTAATTCTTCTAGGTCTTTGTTAAACATTTTCTGCATCTTCTCGATCTTTGTCTCCATTTTTTTTCCGAGGTCCTGGATCATCTTCACTATCATTATTCTGAATTCTTTTTCTGGAAGGTTGCCTGTCTCCACTTCATTTAGTTGTTTTTCTGGGGTTTTATCTTGTTCCTTCATCTGGTATATAGCCCTCTGCCTTTTCATCTTGTCTGTCTTTCTGTGAATGTGTTTTTTGTTCCACAGACTGCAGGATTATAGTTTTTCTTGCTTATGCTATCTGCCCTCTGGTGGTTGAGGCTATCTAAGAGGCTTGATGGGAGGCTCTGGTGGTGGGTAGAGCTGACTGTTGCTGTGGTGGTCAGAGCTCCGTAATAGTTTAATCCACTTGACTGCTGATGGGTGGGGCTGAGTTCCCTCCCTGTTGGTTGTTTTGCCTGAGGCAAGCCAACACTGGAGCCTACCTGGGCTCTTTGGTGGGGCTAATAACAGACTCTGGGAGGGCTCAATGCAAGGAGTACTTCCCAGAACTTCCGCAGCCAGTGTCCTTATCCCCACGGTGAAACAGAGCCACCCCCTGCCTCTGCAGGAGACCCTCCAACAGCAGCAAGTAGGTCTGGTTCAGTCTCCCCCGGGGTCACTGCTCCTTCCCCTGTGTCCCGATGCACACACTATTTTGTGTGTGTCCTCCAATAGTGGAGTCTCTGTTTCCCCCAGTCCTGTCGAAGTCCAGCAATCAATTCTCACTAGGCTTCAAAGTCTGATTCTCTATGAATTCCTCCTCCCGTTGCCAGACCCCCAGGTTGGGAAGCCTGACATGGTGCTCAGAACCTTCATTCCAGTGGGTAGACTTCTGTGGTATAAGTATTCGCCAGTCTGTGTGTCACCTACCCAGCAGTTATGGGATTTGATTTTACTCTGATTGCTCCCCTCCTACCGTCTCATTGTGGCTTCTCCCTTGTCTTTGGATGTTGGGTATCTTTTTTGGTGAGTTCCAGCGTCCTCCTGTCGATGATTGTCCAGCAGCTAGTTGTGATTCTGGTTTTCTCGCCAGAGGGAGTGAGAGCACGTCCTTCTACTCTGCCATCTTGTCCTAATCTCCTCTTGTGACTATTTTTAATAGCTTATGTTTTTCTTATTTTCTTTTACAGTTTCTACTTTGTTTTCGCCAGTGTAGAGGAGCCTGACTGAGTTTTAAAATGTATTGATCTTGTATCTGTCTGCCTTGTTGAATTGTCTTATTAGTTCCTACTAGTTTATCTGTGGGTTCTTTTGGGTTTCCTAGATAAATGAGCATATTAAATATAAATAATGTGTTCTTTGGATACAGTTTATTTTCTTGCATCTATGTATATACAAGCAATATGTTGAATTGATTTAAATATTTAAATACTTCCATAACTGTTATCATAATCTAACATTCTTTATCTTATTTTCTTTCAATCAATATTATGTTTTCACGATTTATCCCTGCCAATCCATATAGATCTAGGTCTTTTATTTTTGACTGTTTGATATTATTTCGTCACATGCGTATAGCATCATTTATCTTCCATTCAAGCATTATTGGACAATTGGATTGTTTCCCTCCCTTCTCTAGAACAAACAGTGTTTCTTAGAATATCTTGGAAGATGTCTGACAGTCGAGAAAGGCCAGGCGGCCCGAAGGATTCCTACTTGCTTTCAGCCACCTTCCAACAGGCCATCTTCAGCCAGCAATTTGAAGCACAGATGAAATGAAAACTCCCCCAAATGTGGAGACCTTAGGAGCTTCCTAGAAGGTGGGAGGTTAACGATAGGCATCCTGCTGGGATCCCAGGGGAGTCTGAGCTGGCCTGAACCTCCTCCTCCTCCATCTCTCAAGAGAAATGTGGAGGAAAGACTTCAAAAACTGAGTAGGCAGAGGGAGAGATGTTGGGGGCCGAAGCTGTAACTGAGGTCTTCGAGTGGGCTGTGAGGATGCAGAACCTCTAGAGAGCCAGGCTGTGCCTTCTGAGAACTTCTCCCCTAAGGATGCTCATAATTAAGGTGATAGCAGGCATATACAGCCGACTTGGTCCACACTGTCACAGAAAGCCTTATCAGAATCTCTTCTTGTTCATACACTCTTGTGTCTGTTACTTGGTTATTGCCTTTGGTACTCCACTGATGTGAACCACAGTCGCTAGGGGATGGAGGACACTAGTGACCCATCTAGCTCTGTGGCATTAGTCCACAGCTTGAGGGTAAGGGAGGAGGCCAAAGGAAGCTCAAGAAGGAAAGATGGAGTTTGAAGAGAAGACCTGAGTTAAGGGTGTTTTCTCAAGTCTTGATGAATGCAGAGTAGCTCCAGTACCTGAAGTCCTGCGTGTTCTCAAGGCTGACCACGGGGCTGGGTGCACTCAATGAAGGAACCGTATACACTTAGTATTTCATTGCTTGCTCACACTTGCCCTCCTCTGATACACACTCTGCAAGACTGATCTTCCCCTGAAACAACTTTCCACCTGCTACTGTCATCTCATGAACATTTGCTTCCCCTTCCTAGTGTCCCCCTAGAATGCCATTGCAGCAAATTCATCATTTGATAATCATGCTTCTTACCGTATTCTCAGCAACTTCTGATAAATTTAATTCACTTTATTCCATAGTCTTCACACATCAGTAATCTTCCTTAACTTCCTAGCTGCAGGTTAACCCATTCGGAATCATTTCTTTCTCTTTCTCTTCTTTGGCCAATCCTTTCTATCTTTTAAGGTCCTTTTCTTGTCTCTCTACCATCCTGCCTTCCTGAACTTTTTTTTCCGTTTAAGTAACCTTTCAATCTCCTTCCCCAATTTCCTCATAAGCATTTAGAGTTTATTCCTCACAAGTTAGACAGCGGTTTATGAATGGCCAGGCATAATGGACTCAGAATGAGTTGGTACCCCCAAGGTACCTGTCTTGCTGGGGAGCCACAGGGGAAGGGCTGGCTGTTGGACACATGTTTGCATGGAGTCAGGCTGCGTGGCCTCAGGGTGTTTGCTCTGCACTTGTGTGTGTTTCTTCCTAGTTGGTTTCCTTGTCCAGCCACCTCCGACCTCCCTCCATCCAGCCCAAGGAATCCTTCTCATCACAGGGGTAGGATGTTTGTCTCATTTCCCATCAAATCCTTTCCCCAACGTTTGGTTGTGAGTTGTTCCCATTTCAAAGAGCTTTCCTCATTTAAGAGAAAAGAGAAAATCTTTTCTCTTTTCTCTCCTTTTCTCTCACTTCACTTCTGCTCTATTATCTCCTCCGTCCAGAATGGCCCACTGACTCAAATGGGTGTAGATCCGAAGATGGCAAGAAATGCCAGAAATTCTGAAATAATAATACAGATGTATCAGGAAAACTTGAAAACCTTTATCCTGCCACATTAAAAAAAATTGCACTTCCAGTGTATTAAAAGTCTCAGTGTAGAAACAAAAATGATAAAGAAATTGAATTACACTCAATTTTTTCTTTACTCCTTTCCTGATTTATTCTAATCCTCAAAGTTAACATGATTAACTATTTGTTATGTAAACTTTCAGACACTTTCTACACATACACACTTTTCTTTTTTTCACATAAGAGTGTGAACTAGGTCACTTTAAACATGTTGTGATTCTGTGATTCACTCTCTCCCACCGAGTCATCCACTGATAAAGTAATCTTTTTCATGGAGAAATATTTCCAATAGCTAATAGCCAATGTCTGTGGAGTGCTTACTCTGTGTCGGTGTCTTCTGACTACTGTACAGATAATTTGTACAACATACCCATGGACTAGTTACAATTATTACCCCCAAGTGACAGATAAGTGCAGATAAGTACAAATAAATACAGAGGCCAAGTGACTTGCCCAAGACACCGGAACAAATCAAAATCCATGCCTCTGTAATCATTTTGCTCTATTGCCTGTGTCTGGGAGGCTTGATGATTTTGCAACTAAAACCTTAAATATCATGTTACATTTTTATATCTCTGCCACAAACGTGGGGTTGTGATATGGGGTAACTAACCTGACTACTTTTGAAAACCCTTATGCACCTGGATGAAAGTAAGCCAGGGACTGAAGGCAATAGATTTAAGATTTCCTACCAACTTTTAAAAATAGCTTCTTGAATGCAGTTTAGCGGTTATAGTTTAGCAGTTTAAGTGTATTCACATTGTTGTGCAACAGACTTCTAAAACTTTTTCATCTTGCAGAACTGAAACTCGATACCCATTAAACACTAATCCCCCCACCGTCCTTCTTCCAGCCCTTCCTTGGCAACCACTTTTCTACTTTCTGTTTCTATGATTTTGACTACTCTACATACTTCATATGAGAGGAATGATACAGTATTTGACCTTCTGTGACTGGCTTATTTTGCTTAGTATCATGTCCTCAGGATTCATCCATGTTGTAGCATTTGACAGGATTCCCTTCTTTTTTTTTAAAGGCTGTATAGTATTTCATTGTTTGTATGTCCATTCATCTGCGAAGGAATATTTTGTTTGCTTCCACCTCCTGACAATTGTGAATAATGTTGCCGAGTGTGCAGATTTATTTCTGAGATCCTGCTTTGAATTATTTTGCATATAAACCCAGAAGGGGGATTGCTGGATCATATGGTACTTTTATTTTTAATTTTTTGAGGAACTTCTGTACTATTTTCTATAGTGTCTGCACCATTTCTCATTCCCAGCAAGATGGCACAGGGTTCTAACCTCTCCATGTCCTCTTCAACACTTGTTATTTCTGTTGTTTTGACAGTGGCCATCCTAATGGGTGTGAGATAATGTCTCATTGTGGTCTTGATTTGCATTTATCTTAAGTTTAGTGATGTTGAGCATCTTTTCATATGCTTGTTGGCCATTTGTATATCTTCATTGGAGAATTGTCTATTCAAGTTCTTTGCACTTAAAAAATCAGTTATTTGTGTGTTTTTTTTGTTGAGTTGTGGAAGTTCCTCACATATTTTGGATATTAATCCCGTATTAGATATAAGATATTCAAATATTTTTCCCATTCCAATAGGTTGCCTTGTCATTCTGTTGATTGTTTCCTTACCTGCATGGAAGTTTTAAAATTTGATGTAGTCCTATTTGTCTACTTTTGCATGGTTGTATGTGCTTTTAGTGTCATATCCCAGAAATTATTGCCAAAGGTAATGTCATGAAATTTTTACCCTATGTTTGCTTCTAGGCGTTTTATAGTTTTGGTCCTGTACTTAGCTTTTAAATTCATTCTTTTGCAAGTAGATATTCATTTTTCTAATATCCTTTGTTTAAGAGATTGTATTTTCCCCATTGTGTATTTTTGGCACCTTTGTCAAAAATCATTTGGCCATATAAGCAAGGGTTAATTTCTAGGCTCTCTATTCTGCTAAATTGGTCTAAATATTTTTCTACCAGTACCATACCACTTTGATTACTGTTGCTTTGTACTGTGTTTTGAAATCAGGAAGTGTGAGGCTTCTAACTTTGTTCTTTTTCAAGATTGTTATGGCTACTTGAGGTTCCATAAGAATCATAAGATATATTCCTGCTACTGGGATTTTGATAGGAATTGCATTCAATTTGTAGATTTCTTTGGGTAGCATGGCCATTTTATCGATATTCCATTCCTTGAGCATGGGATGTCTTTCCATTTATATACAAATACAATCTTCCTTGATATCTTTAAGCAGTGTTTTGTAGTTTTCAATGTACAAGTCTTTCACCTTCTTGGCTAAGTTTATTCCTAAGCATTTTCTCCTTTTTGATGCTGTTGTAAAAGAGAGTGTTTTCTTAATTCTCTTTCAGATTGATCATTGTTAATGTATAAAAATGCAACTGAATTTTGTATGTTAATTTTGTATTCTGCAACTTTGCTAAAATTATTTCTTGGGTTTAACAGGTTTGTGTGTCTGTGTGTGTGTGTGTGTGTGTGTGTGTAATCTTGAGGAATTTTTGTGCCTAATATGTCATCTTTGAATAGAGATCATTTTACTTCTTCCTTTCAAATTTGGATGCCTTTTATTTTATTTTTTTGTGTGTCTAATTTCTCTGGCTAGGACATTTAGTACTATGTTGAATAGTAGTGATGAGAGTGGGTATCTCTTCTGTCTTCCTGGTCTTAGAGGAAAAGCTTTAAGTCTTTCACTGCAGAGTATAATGTTAGCTGTGGGTTTTTCATATATGGCTTTTATAATGTTGAAGTACTTTCCTTCTATTAATAGTTCACTGTGTTTTTATCATGAAAGGGTATTAAACTTTGTGAAATGTTTTTTCTACATCATTTGATATAATCACGTGGTTTTGTCTTTCCTTCTGTTAATTTGCTGTATTACAATGATTGATTTTCATATGTTAAATCATCACTGCATTTCACTTGGGTATGCTGTATAGTACTTTTAATGTGCTGCTAAATTCAGTTCTCAAACGTTTTGAGGTTGTGAATCCCACAGAGAATCTATGAAAGACATAGACTCTCTCTCTGGTAAATGAATTTCAGCACATAGAATATTTTAGAAATAACTTTGAAGGCTTCATAGAGTGCCCTGAAGTTCTTCTTGGAGTCCTCTAAGGACAACTAACCTTTGTTGTTTGATTACCATGCTAAGAACTATGGGATGCATGTTACCTGAGTCATCTCAATTAATTCCAGCAATGACCTGATGAGACAGGTTCTATGTTATACTCATTGTATAAGATGAGGAAATGGAAGAAGTAAGCAGAGGAACTGAGATGAAAACCTAGGCAGTCTGGTGTCAGAGTTGGAGACCCATGGAGTTCAGTTTGAGAACCTTGGTTTGGAGAATTTGATTTGATTCTAGGCTGAATTCTAATCTGAAGGAGCATCAAGAGTATTGGACAGTTATGGGGGTTCTGAGTCACCAAGGGACTCAACGGTGTGATCCATAGATCAGCAGCTTTTGACATCACCTGAGTGCTTGTTACAAATGCAAGCACTCAGTTAACACCCCAGAACTATAGAATTTTAACAAGATCCTTCAGGAGGTTTGTGTGCACATTAAAGTTTGAGAAGCATTGGCTTAGGCCCTGTAGCATTAGCAATTTTGACACCCTCTGAAACCATTTTGAACTTAAAATTAAATTTTTGGTAACTTTGGGTAATATTGCTTCTTGGTTCTTGGTGAACTGACTGATAGTGATGGTTGTGGGGAAGGTGATATTGGGAGAGGTGGAGTCAGCACTCAATGAGAGTGTGTGACAGCAACATATTGGCACCCAGTATGTCCCCCTTCTCCGAGGTCAATGTGAGATCTCTTTCGAATATTCTTTTAAAATGATAGCATTCTAGAATTGAGAAAGAAATGGATTAAAATGCCATCCTCACTTGTTAGCTGCATGCCTTCCAGCAGCACAGGATGATTCTGGGTAGTAGTAGGCTATGGAGAGCCATCAAAGCTTCAAAAGGAAAAGCTTTCATCTCTCACGAATATTTCCTGCCAGGCACCATTGCCGTGGTAGGTCTTTAAGGACCGGTGGGGGTGTGTCACTCCAGCTCAGGGAGCAGGTGTCCTCTGAGCTGATCGCCTGTTGCCCCCTCCTGATACCCTTACTCTATGACCCGATTTCTGACCTCCAATGTTGGCTATTCTCTTAGAGCCCTGCTTAGCTTTGGCATCAGTGCCTCCCTTGGAATCAATTGCCTCTTGGATTGTTACCATCTTCAATTGGATTCTGCAAGTAATCCCTTTCTTGATTTTGAACTATAGTAAGTTGAACTTCCTATGGCTAAAAGATGGCATATCCCTAAGCCAGAGCTTTTACCAAGCAGTAGTTCTTACACTCAGATCTCCCTCATGTGGGACATTCTTAGTCTTTGAGAGCAATCCTTGTGATTAATTCCCAGGATCACATGAAAGGACTTTTTTTAACCCTTTCAGGTACATTCTGGAATGTAGGAACATCCTGTAGAATAGTGAGGTTAAAGGAGTACAATGTCCTCACAGACAGGCTTTTTTGGTGAGAACTCGAGTCCAGCAAAGATTTTGTAGTTAATTGAATACGTTCTGGGATAGAGATTGGACTTTTGTGATGATGAGTGAAGAGATGATTATTCGGATATTAGGAGAGCTGTGTGTGGTTTTCTTTCTCTGAGAATGGAGTGTGAAATCTGTTTAGAAATGTAACCATCAGCCAAAAATGAGAAGTCTCTTAAAACAAGAAAAAAAAGAGGCACTGCTAATAATTTTGATTCCTGTACCAAGAGTGCTCTGTAAAAGTGGTCCTAAGAATTCCCCTTTAAAAACATCTTATTTCATTATATTTTAAAGTTCAGTACAACTTCTTCAACTGATAAAGCTGGAGGACACAATGTTTCAGAATGTTAATATGGGGTTGTATATTTGAGTTAACTAGACTGGGAACACACAGAGAAAATTGAAATTATAGACATTTATATGATTACCACTGAAGTATATTGATATTTGGCATGAAAATATTATCTCCTAAAATGCAAGGAAATGCACATCCTTGACATTAGGCAAACACAGATACCATTGAATATGTGGGTCCTGAGAATTTTGCTTTTCCTTTAATTACTCATTTGAAACAAGTGATGACTGAAAGAGTAAGCAATATGTAAACTCTTCGGCTGGGGGAATGTTTCAGTGTGAGATGTGGATACATTAAGGTCTTTTGATGTGTAGATTAATTTTTTAATTAATTAACCATTGTGCAGAATTCAGAGCAAATGGCTGGTTTCCACAGGAATAGAGGAACCAGTGCAAACCTTGGAAATGTCAATGTGCCAACCATCTTGAAAAGGTTGTTCAATGGAAGGTCTTATTTAAAAAAAATTTCGGTATAGTTGATGTACAATCTTACATAAGTTACGATGTAGTGTTTCACGATTTTTAAAGGTTTTACTCCATTTACAGTTATCATAAAATATTGGCTATATCAATGGGAGATCCTAAATTGCAAGTTTACTTATGGTGCCTGGGAATGTTTCTTCATTGGGAAATACCTAATATAATTAAAATAAGTTAAATTAATTCATACTCGGCTTAGTTCCAAAGAAGAGTCAAGCTGTTATAGATGTTGCTTTCCTAAAACTTTCGATAATTCAAGGTTGCCTAAGGAGACAAAGTGCATCAGTTGTGGAATCATCTGTCATCTGCTGATGTTTCACTAGTGATCATCGAATGATTCAGAATTCTATAAACAATATTCTTCCACCAGGGGAAAGAAGTCCACACTGCAGTTCACTGTTTCTTGGCATTTATGAAAAATGCAATCAGAGAAGTTGTCAGGGACCTTAATTAAAGCTCCCTGAGTTTATCTTTTGCATATACAAATTATCCTCATTGGTATCATTTGTGAGGAAAGGTTAAGGTAAGTGAGTTAGCACTTATGCTATTAATTAAAAAGAAAGATGATCTGTCAGTGAATCAAATAAAGTGTTTATATAGTTTATTTGCTTTTTTTTTTTGCTTCTACCTCAGACTGTAAGCAGCACCCACAATGCAGGGAGATCCTCTTCTTGATCCTTTTTGATCACTGAGAATCCTCTGTTTACGTACTGAAGGGTCTGACAAATACTCATTGGAACTGTCCATGTATTTTGGGGTGTTTGTCTCAAGTACCACAAACACCTTTATTCTGGTGATATTCTGAAGGGAATGGTATGAAAATAAACTCTCTAATGTTTCACAAGCTCATCTGTCAGCAGCGTTGAAATTGAGAAAATGAGCTTTGAAAGGAAGAAATGGGTGAAGTTGGAGCAGGTGACTGGGGACCAGGAACAAGGGAAAGGTAAAACATCAGTGAGTCACAGTGGTGGAAGGGCAGTGACATTTTAATGGAAGAGAGTCCAAGAAAAAAGGAAATTAGAGAAACAAAGATAAATTAACAGAAAAGAAGTATTTGTCCATTTTTAAATCAGGATTTAAACTTTTTAAAAAGTATTTTTCTTTCCTTTTTGCGTTAATGTTTTTAAGCACTGTTTATGCAACTGGCACGGTGCTAAATGCTTTATTTTAAATTTTATTATTACAACCCTGTGAGGAGGCTAATAGTGTTTAAATGTGTTTAATAATGATTAAATGTGTGAGCCCTAGAGTTTGATCGTCTGGAGTTGGAATACCTGAAGTGCCACTTATTGGCTCTATGATCTTGGGCATAGTAAGCTTTTTGTACCCCAGTTTCTTCATCTGCAAAATGGTGACAATAATAATATATTATTAATATTAATATTAATAATATTATAGTATCAGCATTATTATATTATTATATAATATATAATATAATTATATATTACTTATTAATATATTAATATTATTATATTAGTAATATTAGTAATACTCTTATTATTATTATTATTATTATTATTACTATATCTCGCTTTCTGGGCGGCGGGGACGGAGGTGGGCCTGTGGGTACGCGCGGCCTCGGGGCCGGAACCCGGAGTCCCCGCCCACCCCAGCGCCCGCCCCGCGCCGAGCCCCGCGCCCCGCGCCTGCGTCTTGGGTCGCAGTGGCCGGAGGTGCGCCCGGGTCCGTGGGACAGGTGCGCGCAGAGGTCACTTGTGTTGGGGGTGGTGGTGCGGTCAGGTTCCGGCGCCTCCGCGGAGCATCGCGGGTCCGGGGCTGGGGGCGCTGCTGCCTGCTCTGCCCTCCGCACTTTCCCGACTCTGAAGCCTCGAGAACACGGCCAGGCAGCGGTAGTTTAATGGGGAGTTTGCCTGCTTGGAACTAGGGGCCTGCTGGGGTCTCAGTTCTTGGCTGGCCCCGGAACACGAGGTTGCCAGGCGCCTGACGGCAGCAGGTAGGAGTGAGCCGCTGGTGCAGTGATGAGCAGGGAAGGAAGGACACTGGCCGTTGGCCTGTGAACCTCGGCAAGAATGACCAGCCGACACAATCCAGACTGAGGTCCGTGGGACCCGCTCGGTCCTGGGCGGCTGGTCAGTGGAACAGACCTGCAGGTGTGGCTCTTGTCACTCTAGGACTGGCTTCAGGACAGATGAGCCCAGGGCACCGTCCTCAGTTCTCCAGGAGAGTGAGTGGGACTGGAGCCAGGGGGGTGTGCCCGACTCAGCACTGCGGCCAGGCACGTGCAGTCTGCCGGCGAGGGCAGTGGGGAGCCGGGGGGAGTCATGGCCTTGGGTATCTCCTCTGCTGAAAAAGAACCTGCAGGCTTATCAAATAACTTTTGTGTGGAACGTTGGTGTGTTGAAAAGCAGTTCTGTGTGCTTTTCACCCTTAGTGTGGATTAGCAGTGCTGAGGCGGTAGGAGTGACACAGAAGTGTGAGCAGAGACCGTCTGGAATCCCCACACTCCAGGGAAACTAGAGGTGACAGCCAGCGTGGTGAAGAGGACAGGAGCTGGGGGCAGGGGCGGCAGCCCAGCAGACGCCCCTCGTCTCAGAGCCCTAGTCCTGGCTCCAGCCGGCTGGTCAGGGGAGCTGCAAGGTCTTCTGGGCGAGCAGAGCCCACAGTCCTGAGCTGTTCTTCGCTGGGTTTGGGTAGTCTCCCCCCATCCAAGGGGAGAAATCTAGATGAAGTTTAAGAATCAGTGCTTTAAGAACGTGGATCTCATAGTTGAAACCTCGGAACACGTGTTTTCAGCACAAGGTGTTAAAGTGAATGGAAGGATTCAATGCCTTTTCAAGGAGAGTGTCTCCATGTGGGCAGAATTAGAGAATAAATGGGTCTTGAATAAAAAAAATATATATATATATATCTCAAGGTTACGGTGAGGATTAGAAGGTTAATATATGCAAAGAGTGTACACATGGAAGCACTCAATAATGACTGGCCATTGTTATTATCATTTATATTAATATTCCAATTCAGTGGTTGAGCCTCAGAAAAATCAAGTCACATTCTTAAGGTACCCCAGTTAGTTTCAGACCCAGGTGAGTGTGACTTTAGTGCCTGTGCTTTTAATCACATCCCATAAAGAGACAGAAGACCTATTTTCTAACTGCAACATGAACTGACTCTTTTATAAGTTACTTAAACTCTCTGATTTTGTTTGGGTTCCCCCCTAAAGCAGATTCTATGACAAGGGCTTGATGAATGGTTCCCAGGGAATGTGATTTTTCTTGAAGTGTATATTAACCATTTATTAATTAAATACTGTAGCCAAATCTGATAAAGCAGGATAGGCACAGCAGATTGGGAAGAGTGGAACAGGGAGGAAAGGAAGCCAATCCAAGGATGCAGTTTTAAGAAGGTGGCTGGGTGCACCTGGGGCTCAATACTAGCAGGGCCCCAGTGGAGTTCTACAGAATGTGCCTCAGAATCATCCACCAGGGATGGGGAAAGGTGAGTGTTTATTTCCCAGTTCCTATCCTATGTTAACCAAGGGTTGCTCCAGGGGTGTTAATTTCCTTGCACTTACAGTTTTGCACATGACCCATCACAGCCCAGAATCTCAGTGGACAGAGAAGCTTGGGCCAGAAAGCAACTGACAGGCAGTGCAGCAGAGGTGTGTCATTTTGTCAAAGGTTATATCTGCGGCACAACCATTTGAGCAAAGCTGTGTGCCAAGGGGTTATAAAGGTGTTTAGCACCCTCCGCCTACTGGAATCCACACATTGATTACATGAGATATTTGCTTCACATTTGCATAGGTAAATTTTCTGTCATTCACACTCAGTTATTGAGGTGATTCAATGAGATGTGTGTAAAAGTGCTCTGAAAAATATGTCATGTAGACTATTACACTACACATGTGATAACTGAGATCTCCAAAGCTGAAGGTCAAACAGTGGTTGAACAATTTTTTTAACCCTTTAGTCTACAGGTACTTTTGAACTCAACACTTCTCTCATTTCATGTAAGTAATAAACCTTTCATACCTTCTTGTTGTGTGTCATCAGTCTTGACGTTCCAACCAGATTTTGGGTGGGGGATTTATTCTGTTTCTTCAGAGTGGTTACAACACAGAGAAATCCGGATTTCAGCCAAAAAAAAATCACCTCAAGACCGCAACAGGGCATACTTCACTGAATTCCAAACTGATTGTTGATGTGATCATTTGGATTGGAAAAGTCCAAACAGTTCATCTGCCCCATCCTTGGTCATTTGGCTACTGGCTGTCTTGGATGCTGGACCCTAATATTCTAAGGTAAAATAGAATAGAAGAGAATAAAAGTTTATGCTGACTAGGTTAAAATCTGAGCCAGTCTGGCACTTTCTATCTTTAGTGGAAATCAATCTGTGTTCTACTTTCAGAGCTAAAATACAGTTATGAAATGTTGAATTTTCTTTTTTTAAAAAAATATCTATCTATCTATTTATTTATTTGGCTGTGCCAGGTCTTTGTTGTGACCTGCGAAGTCTTTGTTGCAGCGTGTGGGATCTTTTAATTGCGGCATGCGGGATCTAGTTCCCTGACCAGGGATTGAACCTGGGGCCCCTGCACTGGGAGCGCAGAGTCTCAACCGCTGGACCACCAGGGAAGTCCCGAAATGTTGAATTTTCAATGTTATTTTTCTGCTTTGTGTTTGAATCCTCACTTCTTCACTTACCTGCTGTGGGATGTTGGTCACATTATTTCACCTCTTTGGGCTTCAGTTTCCTCATTGCAAACTTGAGATAATATTAATATTAAATCCAAAGAACTGTTACGAGGATGACTGTAGTGTGTTTGGAACATAAAGACATTCAATTCATGTTAGCTGCTAATCTTATTGTTATTATCATTATATGTTTTGACAAAGATCTGTAGCTTTATTTTTTGAGTGTTTAAATGTAATGGTTGTTTCTATGAATTGAATTTAATGATGTGCTGCTCTAATCTGACATTTATATGAAGTATAAAGGCTCTTAGAATTATCTTGATGTCTTGACTGAGAGAGAAGTTTAAATGCTTTTGACCCTCTGAGGAGCCCTCTGACATCATGAAAGCACATATCCTTTCTAAAGTTGATTTTCTAAACAGAAAATTGATAGCCCTGTCCATAACTGATTTAGAAACAATTTGAAAATGTCAAGTAACTTGCAAAGGAATAATGATTTTGCTGCTGCTACTGTGTATTAAGAGAGGTTGTTTCCCACTTAAAGAGCTGGAAGTGCCTTGTGTTCTTATTCCAGGTACTTCACATGTATCCTGTGAAGGTGATTTGGGTGCATATGGTATCTATGTAACAGATCTCTAGCTCATAGACTTATGTAAAAGAATGTAAGTGTAGCCCAGTGTAATAGTCTGACCCCATTTTTAAACATTTTAAAAACATTTTAATTAATTTATTTTTATTTTTTAAAACTAAAAACTTTTTTTTAAATTTTAAAAATTTTCTATTTTTAAAGTTTTTTAAATTAAACAAAATTTAAAAATATTTTAAATTTTATTGATTTTTAATTTTATCTGACCCCATTTATTTGATGTTTGCTGACATCTTAAACCTCATCCCTCCCTCCTCCCCTTCTGCCCCTCTTCCGGGAAATCTGATAAGAAAGTCTGAGTGCTTCCACCTTTGGTGTTGATGGGAAGTTCAAGCCACACAAGCCCCTGCCTGTGCACAGAGGCCCTCATACCAGCCTCACCGTCTAACCACCATAAAACCCTCCGCAGGTCTGCTTCCAGGTCTCACAAACCATTTTCAGTCCAGCTTATGAAGACTGCCCTGCTCTCCCCAGAAAGCCTCATTAAGTAAGTAATAAACCTTTCATACCCTCTTCCTGTGTGTCATCAGTCTTGACATTCCAACCAAATCTGGAGTGGGAGATCCATTCTGTTTCATCAGAGTGGTTACAACGCACAGATATTGGCATGCACTGAAAGGAACCAGGGTTCCTTGGAGAACTAAGTCCAGGTTTGGGGCAAGGACAATACAAGGTAAGTCTGGGATATTTTGTCATACTCTAAAGCAAGGAAGTGCTCCAAGACTAATGGGATCATGTCAAAAGAATAACAGAAGCCAGGATGCAGGGGCTTCCACTTGTCAAAACGGGACAATTTGAGCATTGAGAAGAATAATGATGGTAAGAGATTATATCACATTGAACATAAATCTATAGTGATAGAAAGAAGAGGGGAAAGAGAGGGAGATAGAAGAAATAAGTAGGAAAGCTCTTCTTTACAGAAGATTATAGTAAATGTAGAAAAAGGAGAGAATTTTTAAAAAATCACCATTTTGCACCTGAATGCAATTCAAGCAAAGATCATCAAAGAATACTAAAACTTTTGAGTAAAATGTTGTTGCAGGTGGCAAGAGGTATTATCCCATGGATTATGTGTTTTCATTGCCAAGGAAAATTAACCTTTAGAATAGATACCTGACACAATGGGAGGTATACAGCATCCCCTGTGTGCTATGTAGTACTTATGCCAAAATATTTAACCTGATTCTCGTGGTGAAGAACAATTAAATACAGAATGTGGGGCATAATATAGGACAACTGTCCTGAATTTTTCAATGTTGTGAAGATAGAAACAGAAACAAAAAGAATGCTCTTCAGGAAAAGATTTAAGATACTAAAAGACATAATCAAAGGCAATGTGTGAACCTTGATTTGATCCCAGATTGAAAAAGTAAAACAATTAAAAAAAACAATTTTGGTCAACTGGGGAAATTTGAATGTGGATATATGAAAGTGATACTCTGATTATATAGGAGAACACTCATTCTTAGCAGATGTGTGATATTTAGGGATGAACTGTCATGGTGTCTGGAACTTATTTTCAAATGGTAGAGCAAGAAAGTATATATATTCTTACAGAAAAAAATATGATTAGTCCAGAGATAGGCAAGAAGGAAAGAAGGAAGAAAGGAATGTTAACACAACATTGTAAATCAATAAAATAAAATAAAATAAAAAAGAAAATTCCCAGAAAAAAAACCCAAGGGTGATAAAATATTAATATTTTGATGAATTTAGATGAATGGTATTTATTATTCTCTTCTTTCAACATTTTTGTAGGTTTAAAAATTTTTAAATAAAAAATTTAAAGTTAAAAGCCCAAGGGAACAGCAATAGAAACAACAAAAGAACTTCAGAGGACTGCTTAAGCCAGCAAAACTCTTGTGTTACTTCCCCTGAAAACTTAATAGATTTGAACAGATTGTAATATTTGTACTCGGAAATTATTCTTTTTTTTTTTTTTAATTTATTTATTTATTTTTAAAATTTATTTTTGGCTGTGTTGGGTCTTCGTTTCTATGCGAGGGCTTTCTCTAGTTGCGGCGAGCGGGGGCCACTCCTCATCGCGGTGCGCGGGCCTCTCACTATCGCGGCCTCTCTTGCTGCGGAGCACAGGCTCCAGACGCGCAGGCTCAGTAGTTGTGGTTCACGGGCCCAGTTGCCCCGAGGCATGTGGGATCTTCCCAGACCAGGGCTCGAACCCGTGTCCCCTGCATTGGCAGGCAGACTCTCAACCACTGCGCCGCCAGGGAAGCCTGGAAATTATTCTTAATGTACAAAACAAATAGCAATTATTATTACGTCAAAAGACCTACTGCACAGCAACCCATGTTCATGAATCAGTGCTATCTTCCCCTATCTCTGGCGTCTATATGAATTATTTTGCTCTGAAAGCTGAGTAAATATGTGCTCTCTAACAACAAGGACAAATAGACAGCTGACTTGGAGATCAAAAGATTTAGGGTTGCTGCAAATCTCCTTATCGTGGGATGTCGTTAATACCAGATTTGATTTGAGAGCATCATGCTTGAACAGAAAATGAACCCTGACTTCTGTGATTGGAGAGCCACTGGCAAGACTCACCTGTGATTAACATCTCTCTGCTCAAATATCCTTAGACTGCTTGACGATGACATTTCTGACTTGTTTGGCTTGTGTTATTGTGTCAGAACACAGCAGTAATTCCTCGACCTGCTCCTGTGCCCTGAGAAAATAATTGGTGTGCTCATTATCTTTTAAAGAGCCTGGAGGAATTTATCCTATTAAGATGGTGGGCAAATGAGTGGTTACCCAGCTCTCTTTGACTTTGTAATGCCTTCCCATAACTTGTTATTGTGCTGCCCTTTGACAAATCTTTGTCCCTTTCTATAGTACTTTTTTTTTTTTTTAAGATGACAACTTATTTTTCTTTTCCTCTGCCGAAAGATTTTCATTATGAAGAGAGAGTGCCAGTCAGTGTAGTATTATGAACTCAGCGTAAAATGCAATGGTAAGAGAATTCTCCAGCATTACATATTCCATCCTCAGCCAATGTGAGATGTAACTATTACAGTCATAGTCCATGATTTTTTTCACATTTGTAACGTAGCAGTTTTTGGTACTTTCTTGGTTTTTGAAAAAATGTTCCTTGGATTTCAACCTTTATTTTATCACACATCTTTTCTCCCTAGTAGAGAACATAACTTGCTCTACATAAAAATGAAAAACCATAGGCTAGTTTAATGTATTCAGTGAATTTATGGAATATGAGTTTTGGTAAAAGTGAAATTTCCTTATAAAATGATTATTCATCTCTGAAAACTGGAAAATTCCTGTTGAATGCATACTTTCAAAATGAAACCAAACTGTTATTTCAGTATCATACGAGTGTTTCCAGATATCTAAAAGAGAAAAGCCTACAATCAGATTCAGATGACACAGGTTTGAATCCTGATGTTGCTACCAGCTTAGGGTAGACTTTGAACAGGCTGTGAGGCTTTTATGAACCACAGTTTTGTGAAATGGGTACAGTAATCCCCACCACACAAGGCTATTGTAAGGGTTAAATTATGATTACATCTATCAAGGAGCCTGGAAGTATTAGGCATCCAATTCATGTTGGCTGAATTTGAATCTATTGAGAATCCCTAACATCCAAATAATTAGTGTGGAAAGGAAATTCACACCCTGACTTACTGTAGCTAAGCAAATCGTTTTATCTTTACCTAATAGGAAGTATGGAGGTAGGTGTTGCTCTTCTTGGTTCAGAGTTTCGATAGTATCAGGGTTGGCTGGCAACTCTATAGACCCCCTGGCCTTTCCTTGATAGTCATCACAAGATGAGGGCTACATCACCCGTCATCAAATCTGTGATCATGGCAAGAGGAGGAGGGGTAGATCAGTGACTCATGTTTGTCCCTTTGATCGTGAAAACCAAGATTTTCCAGAAGCCCCAGTCAACTTCTGCTTTCACTTCTCTGGCCGGAACTGTGTCACATGGCCTGCTCTGGCAGTGATGGAAGCTGGAAAGGGAGAGTTTAGTTTTCCCAACCCCTGCCATAGAGTGGAGCAAGGGAGAAGAGGGCTGGGAATGGGACTGGGGTTAACTGAAACATGGTGCTGTCCCACAGGGTTACTTGAGGGACTGGGGAAGCAGTATAAGAGCATGGGTTTTAGATGGTCTTGATCAGCTTTGCCAGTTACCACCTGGTGGCCTTGAATGATTTACATAATATCTCTGAACCTCAGCTTCCTTATCAAGATTAAAAGGTGAATAATAATCATCTTTCAGGGTTGTGGTAAAGATTATAATGTATACTATGTATATATAATATACACTGGATATATAGTATGCACACATATACACATACTGGATATATCCTAAATATTGCATGGGACATGCTTATACTAAAATAATATCCATTGTTTACCTGAAATTTAAATTTAACTGGGCACCCTGTATATTTATTTGCCGAATCTGGGAACACTGCCACAAGCACATCTTAAAAGCTGCTTCATCAGTTACAGGAAGCTGCTTGTCCTCCAGACTCCAAAGAGAAAGCAAGACGCCTGATGAGATATCATTTTGTATATCTCACTTTTCTGTGATAACAAATTGGTCTTCCTTTGTAGATGTAAGGGTAGCAAAAATCAAACCTCATGTGAATACTTACCCTATTAGCTGATGAACATTTCTTTGCTATGATCAGTTTTATTTTTTTCTGAACTTCTAGGTAGTAAAATGACCTGGAGGATAGGGGCAGAGAGACACACAAAAGTTTCTGCCTCAGAAAATTGTGCCAGATTTCAAGGCACAAGAGCTGAATTTTTGACAAGGAGCCACCACAACTAATGTTGTGACTTTGTACAATGCACTTACCCTTTATATATTTATCTTCTTCAATATATAATGGGCATAGCACTTAACTTATAGAATTTTAGTGGATATTAAATGAGGTCATTTATGTACACAACATAAATATGAATTTTATTGAGAGTCAGAAGCTAAAACTAGGATCAACCTCAAGGGAAGTATTTGTAAAATTAGGGCTAATTTTGGCATTTGATAATTTTCTAGGAATTTATCCATTTTATCTATCTTTAAAAATGTATTAGTATATAGTATCTAGCTGTTCATTAATTGCTGATATTGTAATTGTGTACCTAAAAGAACTAATAGAATCCAGAGACAACCTATTAGAACCAGTATGTGTTTAGCAAAGTTGCTGGATACAGCATCAACTTACAAAATCAAAAATATTTCTCTATACCAGCAATAATTAATCAGGAAACTCCAGAAAAATAATATTCCATTCATAATTGCAATAAAACTATAAACTATCTAAGAGTTAAAGTAACCTAGAATATGTAAGACCTTTATGAAGGAACTCACCAAAGTGTGCTTTTCAAAAAGTTAAAACTATGACTTTCATGCAAATATAAAATCAACATGTTAAAGATTTTAAACCCATTAATTAATAAGGGAACCAATAAGGTGTATGGCCAGTTCAAAGAGAACTTAAGATGCCAGGGATTTATAGGCAGTTTAACAGAGAAATATCGGGACTGCTGAATTAGTTATAAAACTAATGTCCCAAACACAGACCATAAATCTTTGGAGTCATCTCTTTCATTAGACACAAAATTATTTGCATCTACTGGAAAAAATTCTAGAAGTTAACATGTAACCTCACTAAGTTTGAGACCTTTTATTAATGGTAAACAATGAGATAAACTAAATACATTTCATAACTATACTTTTGTGACCTTTGCCCTCATGTGATATTGAAAGGATGTCCCACTCACCTTTTTGTGGTCTTATTTCCAAATTTCAAATAGTTTTCCTGACACACTTTAAAATTTGGGTGAAGGACATGAAAGATGATATGAAGAAAGGGAGTGACATTTCATGCTCTTGGATGGGATGAATTCATATTATTAAGACAGAGATTTTCTTTAATTTAGTATATAAATGCAATGCAATTTCAGTAACAATTCCAGTTAGATATTTTAGGGAAACTATTAAATTTGCTGTAAAATTTGTAGAGAGAAATAAAAGTTCATGGCTGTCTGCTGCTTAAAGAGAAGTCGTAAAGATGAAGAGCTTGCCCTGCCAGATATTAAGACATACTACAAGGCCAGAGTAATAAAAGCAATGTGCTATTGGTATAAGATCAGATAAACAGATAAGTGGAAGAAAATAATGCACTCAGAATGAGATTCATATATCCATGGGAATTTAATAAAGTTTAAAGGAATTACCACAACTCAGTAGAAAATGTTTAGTTGAAGTTTTTTGGGGAAATTGTCTCACTATATATGGAGAAAAATTGGATCCCTACCTAAGACTACATAATGAGTTACCCCCAGATAGATTAAACATGTAAGTTGGAAGGGAAAAAAATACAGCTGATAGAAGAGAATGTATGAGATAATCTTTACAATCTAGGAATGGGGAAACGCTTCAAAAAATTTCAAAAGGAAAAACGAAGCAAAAGATTACTAAATACAATTATATCAAAAGTAAGGCTCCCCCTGCAAATATGCTGTATAGATGGGAGACTTTTATTGCATGTAAGTTATACCCCAATAAAGAAAACAATCAGAAATATTGTGGGAATGTACATTTTGGATTGGTTTGTACCAGCAAGATACTTACTCATATGCATATCTATTTAAAATCTTCCAGATACTGACTTTTGGGAACGATCCACTGGGAACGATATGGAGATTGAATCATGGAAAGAGACTGACAAACAGCTTCCATTGCTCCACCCCACTGCAGCCCTCCCTCCCTGAGCAAGAAGGATTTTTCTTGTACACAAACCAAGTCGTGGGGAACCGTGCACCTTAAAGAATCCAGGAGGTGAAATGACCTCTCCATAGCTCTGGGAGACTTTCTAACTTCATTCATTTGGCACTTATATATGGCACTAACCCTGGTCCAGGCACTGTTGTAGTTGTGCGGAAAGAGCACCAAACAAAACTGATCCATCCTCTGTACTTGGGCAGCTGTCATTCTGTCCCCAGCACCCTCAGGTGAGACCTTCAGGCAGGGAGAGGACCACAGGGGAAGATCTTCAAGGATGAGAAGGTTAGAAAAGAAGAAATAATCTGTGAAAGCTTCATTATGCTCAGGAAAATTAAGGTTTTTCATTCATGAAGAACACTATGGACCAAATTAATAGATGACTAAACGGGAGAAGACATTTTCAATGTTTAAAACTGGAAAGGAATTAATAATTAGCAGGGAATTTCTGTAAATTGACAAGTCAGTTACCACAATAGGAAAACAGGTAAAGAATATGAGAGAGCAATTTACAGAAAAGAAAACTCTCAAAACCAAGTACTCAAAGGCATGCTGAAGATAGTAATCAGAGAAATTCAGGTTAAATTAACAGTACTAAATTGGTAAAAATTAGAAAACTGGATAATGCTGAGTGTTGTCAGGGAAGCAGCTATGCAGAAAGCTTCATGGGGAGTAGATTGGTACAGCCATTCTGAAGAACAGTCTGGCATGATGTAGACAGAGTAAGTGTACATACATACTATGACACAGCACTTCTGCTACTGAGAATTTATCCCAAAGAAAATTTCAAATATTTTTATAGTGTGAAATATATAAAGATAGCTATTACAGTAATGTTTACAGTTTACAGTGGTGGGAGTTGGTGGCAGTTTGGGCAGAGTAAATAGGCAAGACTTGGAGAATACATACCATGGGTGGTTATGGAGCTTTAGGGGGAACATATCTGATGTACACATAGAAATAAGATTGTATCTTAAAAAGATAGTACTTAGTCCAAAAGAGTAAGAAAATGAATGAGATCTCTGAGGATTTACATAGTTTAAAATAAGTGCCAACAAAATCACACAACACATTTTAGAGCACTTTAAAATAAAAAGAAATAAATAGGGCTTCCCTGGTGGCACAGTGGTTAAGAATCCACCTGCCAATGCAGGCGACGCAGGTTTGAACCCTGGTCTGGGAAGATCCCACATGCCGTGGAGCAACTAAGCCTGTGCGCCACAATTGCTGAGCCCGTGTGCCACAACTACTGAAGCCCGCACACCTAGAGCCCATGCTCCACAACAAGAAAAGCCACCGCAATGAGAAGCCTGTGTACCGCAACGAAGAGTAGCCCCCACTTGCTGCAGCTAGAGAAAGCCTGCGCGCAGCAACGAAGACCCAACGCAGCCATCAATCAATCAATCAATCAATCAATCAATAAATTTATTAAAAAAGAAAAAGAAAGAAATACAGCAGAATGGTTACCTTGGAGATGTGGATTAAGTAGAATAAATAACTGTTAAAACTAGAGAGACTCTTATGTATCGATGATTATAATGTGCCTTGAACTGAGGCATATTATTAATTCCACCCTGTATACCTGATAAACAACTAATAAAATGAAATGAAACATAGTGCACCAAAAGAACCTAAGCATACATGGCTGTTGAAGAGATATGCCTTGCTTACTCCTTGGCTCTGTTTAAATTTACTGCCACGATTGCTTTCTGGGGTGTGGCCCAGCTGGGAGGCTGCTGGAGGCTGATCCAGGGTTTTCACATGCTCTAAACTCAGAGACCAACAAGGAAAATCCTGAAAGAAGGATCACAGGCACAATCAAAACAGTTCTGGTCTCTACTTTTGTGCATATTCTTAAAATGATGCAAAATTTTTGAATATTTTCTTTGCTATGAAGTACCCCAATGTTTCTGCATTTCCTCCCCTGTTTATTTAGTAAATCATTTTCATGTTTATGCTTCTACACATGTCTAGCATGCAAATCACTTTGATGAAATATCCTCTTATTTTATCTTCATTACAACTCGGCTGGAAGCCCTCTCTTTTGCAGTTGAGAAAACAAAGGCTAAAGACACCAATAACTTTCAAAATGTCATATATCTGGGAAGTGATGCAAACAGAACTTAACATCAAGTCTCCTGGCTTCAAACCACACATTTTAAGCTAATACTTCAGGCTGCTTTAATGCAAAGAAATCTTCAGTTCTAACCAAATTTCAAGTAATTGAAAAAAAAAATTAATGAAGTTCTTATAGAGCTTTCTATTGCTATTTATGCAGGAATTAACTAAGAATTAATTGGCGAAGAGACAGTAGATCAGACAACCAGGGAAAGGCAGTTTTCAGGTGGAAGTCTGAAAAGCAGCGATAAATACTATAATTCCCTGGTCATCCACTACTATTTGGAAACCATAATGCCTTTTATTATAAATTCTGAATTTCAAGGAATTTCAACTTATCCAAATGCATTAGGCTATGAATTGCAAATACTCTATAGTGTCATCCCAGATTCAGTTTCCAAAAAAGGAATATTTATGGCATTAAACTTTTCAAAATCAGAAAATGTTTTAAGCATGTATGTAATTCAATTTTGCAAAATAACAGATATAGCAAAACTGATTAAAACAGAACTTACACACTGAAGAAAAAGCAACAAGAATCTACTGTAAAGTGGCTGGTGGGTTTTCTCCAAGTGTCTTGTAAGAGGTGAGACTACGATCACCTCTCTCCTGAACCACATGATGTCTACAGCCTCCCAGTGCTCAGTTGACACAAAATTATCAGAGAGATCTGATTAGAGTACTCTTGCACTCCCCTCCACATTTGCTTTCAGAATGAAGACATAAATATTGCCTCATCTAGCCCCATCTACCTTTCAAAGCTTATTTACACAACTCCTTTCCCACCCTAACCTTAATCTCAAGTAAATACATGGGCCTTCCTCCTCCTCAAACTTGCTGTGTTCCCTCTCATCACAGCTCTCTGCATATGTGCTTCCCCTGAATGGAATGTTCTGGAATGTTCTTCAATTCCCTTCATCACTTTAATTCTTATTCCTTCTTCAGATCCCAGGTCAGAAATCATTTCCTTAAGAAGTCTTCTGGATCTCCAGTTGATACCAGCTCTCAGAGAACCAGATCTTTCTCCTTTGGATCACTTATGCGGTTGGTAGTTATACATTTATTAATGTGATTATTTGCTTAATTTTTGTCCTGTCTTCCCCAACAGACTAAAAATTCCACAAGAATTTGTTTCTTAACATATTATTTTATTTTTCCTTAACACTTTCTCACCCAGTATCTAATGCCCTGTTGCTTTGGTGGGGGTGGGTGGGAGGGTGGGCAGTGGTCATTTGATTCCTCAGCACTTTTGTATACCTTTTTTTGTGTGTGGGGAGATCTTCGCCTTATTAGCCCACCGCTCACAGTGGCAGAGCCCATAACCTTACTTTTCTAGCCATCATGCTTTGCAGCCAAGCACAAACATTGACGCAGGCCAAGACATCCAGCCTTCCAGAGACACAGTCCAAAAGACTCTAAGAGTTGTCTCTAGTACCTGGAACCACCAGTGCAAACTGTGGTGTTGTGCCTGGTGGTAGCTCTGGTGCTGGAACAGTCTTGTGTCTTATTTTGGAGATTGTTCTTGGAAGAGTGATCATCAAGCCTGCTTCTGGGTCTTTCCCAGAGATTCTAAAACTTATATCCTTTTAATGAAGTATTTTTTTCTGCTTTAATGAGCTAGAACAATCTCTTTGGTTTGTAACTGAGAATCTCAAGATGAATAATTGAATAATGGAATCTTTTTGCCGCCAACACAAATTGTATGTTTTAATGTCTATGCTGTCCTATGAAGTTATTGCAAAAGGGACTTAAATTATAGAAGTGAGCTGAGTATTGTCTGGAGGCTTGTTGTGGCTCAGTATATTTCAACTGTAGGAGGCTACAAAAATATTCTTAGATTCATGTAAATATATGCATTACCTTCCTAATATCTATTGCTTAAAATCTTTTGACAAGTATTTTGGAGTTCTGTGTGACCAATTTCAGAATAATTCAGCTCTTAATGCTTTCTGTTTGTTATTTTATTGTACATTGCTAAGCTGAAAGAAAAATGTTAGATATTTTTGTGTCAGTATTTGTAAGTACTTCATCCATTGTTCTATACTGGGAAAAGATATTTCAAGCTAAACAAATAAGCCAAAAAAGAGAAGTATGTATGCTGTGATTCTGTGAATCAAACAGAAAAGATTCTATGAATATATGTATTTCATAAGAAGAGAGCTATTGGGACTGCATATTTTTCTGATCATGAGCTTTGGAATCCTGGATGAAAGGCCTGGAAGAACATGAAATACAGCATAGCTTGCTTTTTATTAAATGTGTTAATTGGGGTAACAGGAAGAGTGACCTACAGTTTAATTGGCCTTTCCTTGAATCATCTAGCACTGGACCCACCTCATACTCACTTATAGCAGAGGCTTTCAAGCTCAAATGTCACTGAGTCACAAAAATGTGAAACACAACTGTTAAAAGACAATTGAGAGTTGTGGGGACTGTGAAGGACTGGAGTGTTCATGCTGTTAAAAGATTAATTGAGGCATATTAAACATTTTGAGCTTATTTGAGCAAAAATTGATTTGAATTGGGCAATACCAAACCAGAAGTGTTTAGGAATGGTCCACTAGTAAAAGCTTGGGGAGAAGCTTTTATAGAGAAAAGGCAGAAGCAAAGTAAGGAAATTATTTATCGGCTATAACTTAAAGCCTTGTTGACTGTGATTAGTTGTCCTCAGTATTTTGATTTTGTAGTCTTGAGGCATTTATAGGCTGAGATTTTGGTTTGCTTATATAGACCACCACAGCATTAAAGCCACGTCAGTCTAAGGCCCTCCTTGTTTATTAATTTAACAATTCCACCCTTTTGTTCATCCTCTCATACATGAGAGATTGACCAAAAATTGGTATTCGCCCACTCTCAGTAACCATCAGAGTTAAGTTCCTTCTTGTCTCATTGTAAAAGTTTTAGGTTATAATGCCAGATCGTGAAAGAATTGTTCTTGCTGTTCATCTCATTGTTTGTCTTGTTTCTGTTTTTCCAAGTACAGCGAGACCATTTGATGTTCTGCTGATGGCTGCAAACATGCATTTAAGACCTTTGAGAGAATATAGCACACCAGGGAAACTATAATGATAACTATTAGGAGGATGATACCAAGGGACTGAGTGTACTCCTTAGCCAGGGCCCCCAAGAATCAAACCAATTGGCATCAAATAAATCAAAGAATGTACCTAGGAGCATCAACCTGTTTTAGCCAAGTGGCTTGTTTGATAATTTCTTGTATTTGTTGCAATACCAGAGGTGTATATCTAGGTACAGTAAGAGATATTTACTATGGCACAGACTCCTTCTAGTTCTGCAATTTTATTGTCTAAACCACCTTAGCAAGAAAGTTTTAAGGACTTTTGTTGTGCAGCTATGACCTTAGCAGTACATTCAGTGAAAGATACCAGAGATAAGGAGCCTTATGTTCCTGTACATTAACAGAGAGAAAAGGCAAGTAGTGAAAAAGCAAAAGGAATAAAGCTTTCATATTGGAGATTAAGATCTTGATCCATGATCTTGGGAGAACTGTCCACCTTAAGATGCCAACTGCTTGTATAGAGAAACCTCCTTAGTCAGTTTTAACTTCAGATCTCCAGCTCGTTCCAAGAGCCTGCTGTAACCCTTTTTAATTGGGGGATGTGCACCAAAGGTTCAAGTCCCTGAAGGTGATCTGGGTCTGATCCCAGACCCAGTCTGGTTTTTAAATCACACTTAGTCTGACACCACTGGTTTTCAGACCCAGTCTGGAAAAAGAAATGCTCAAATAAAGTCTGAAAATGCATAATGCAAGAACTACGGAGCTAAGATCATAGAGGGACTTAACCAATACCTCCAGAGGCAGCAAGAAATCTGAGAGCTCAAGGGCCTCAACAGGTACCTACACCTTCCCCTTTCTAGTCTTTCTGGGGGACCCCAAGAGGAAGGTTATCTTACATAAGATTTATGCCTCTCTTTGTGCCTCTGCTTTTGTGTGCTGTATCCACTGCTCCTGTTCTCTCTCCAGGATTCTGTACAAAACATGTCCTGCTGCTGTTGTCTGCACTGGCCTGCTGTGCCACTAGTACTCTGTCCTGGTTACCCATCTAGTGACCTTGACTCACCCTTGACCTCTCAAGCTCCTTGTGGTCTTTTCTCTGTACAAATCCAGGACTACGAGTCTTCACCAACTTTCCTATGAATCTCACATTCTCACCCCTTTATCTGGCCAATAGGAAATACTTATGCCATATTGTGTCCTACTCCTCATTTTTAGTGCTGGTAGGAGGGGATTCTACTGTAGAAGTCTTAACTTCTCAGTAACGTTATTTCTTTAGGCTTACTCACCTTCCCCCACGAGAGGGCTTGTTTGGGTAAATTGAAGTTCAAGCTTCAACTTTATGGGAGTTTTCCCACCCTACTAACACGCAGACCCTGAAGCGGAGTCTGGTCTCACAGGCGAAGCCAGTGGGTAGGAGTGGATCTCTTAGTAAGTGAACCGATCAGCTACCCAATAATATCTCCATCTCAGCAGGGTCTTCCTGGCCTCTGCTTGTTTCAGTGTAGGCAGTGATACTTAAGATTACTATATGCACTGTGTACAGAGACATCCTGAAGATAATAATCTGAGAGCATAGTGTTATCACTTACAAGGTTTTTTTAAGCTTTGTTCGCACCCAGGTGCGGGGTAACTACTCTAGCGATCTAATAGAAAAAAAAATTACTTAGTGCCAGGAGCCATCTTGAGTTTTCTCCCTGCATAATGAATTTCTAAGTGACTTCTCTAACTTCTCAGTGAGAACATTCAGTCCATAAAAATTATTAAGAAGAATGAACTACTGATGCATGCTCTTCCTCCTTTTGTTCTGATAATAGAGTCTCACAAAAGCTGCTCTGCAGCTTTCTTCTCCAATATAGTGTTTCAAAAAAGAAAAGAAAAGATGAACTATAGCTTATAGAGAACAGTCACTTGGAGTGAAGGGTACCCAGGCACTGCAGGCTCAGGGTAAAGGAGGAAAAGAGTCGTGGTTCTGGGAAAGCACTGCCTTCAGCTCCATCTGTGGAAAGATGTGTGCCATCAAAAAGCGAGGATCAACCTCTCACACCAGGGTAAAATGTTGTTGGTCTTCAAATCATGGGGAAAAATGGGCTTTGCTTGGCCTAAGGGGCCTTTCTTTTCAAAGCTGGAAAGGTCATAAAACAACTGCTAGTGTTTTTCTAACCTCTGTCCCCTTCAAGGCATAGGACTGAGAGTCATTTTGTTTTGAATCATGATAAAATATGACAACTTCTTGTTTCTCAGTCGCTGTGTCATTTATGATGTCCAATATTTTCCAGGTTCTGGTTGTTTATCATGGTGAACCTGACTTATGAGCTAAAGCTTTCCTTCTGAAACAGTATATTATAGATGGCTATGTTTGACTCTTCTTTGATAACTTCTTACTTTTGTCTCAAGAAGAATGACGTTCATCTTAAATGTCTGTTTTGTGCCTATTGAAACATCTTTATTCTTTTACAAGGTTTGCCTGCCTTTTATTGTTATACTTTTTTTATGATGGCAGTAGTATTGAATGTATGGCTATAGTTTCTACATTTAAATAATCTTTTTTAACCTCCTTGTTTATATATATGAGTTTTCATAATGTGATGGTTTCTCTTTTTCTTTTTGATGTGTCTGCTTGGCTAAGCTACATCCCCAGTTATTCAAACACTAATCTGGGTATTGCTGTGAAGGGAATTTGCAGATGTAATTGAAATCCTTATTCAGTTGGCTTTAAGTATGGGAGATTATCCGGGATGATCTAGGGCCTGATTAAAGCAGTTGAAAGGCCTTAGAAGCAGGACTTACACTCCTCAGCCCTGCTTCTAAGGTTTTTCAACTGCTTTTTAACTGTGTGTGTGTTTGTGTGTGTGTGTGTGTGTGACAGAGAGAGAGAGAGAATAAATTCTGCTTGTGTATTAAATTTTTTTCTATCTTTAAATATAATTTTCATATAACATTGTGTAAGTTTAAGACATACAAATATGATGATTTGATATATGTATATATTGCAAAATGATTACCACAATAAGGTTAGTTAACACATCCAGCACCTCACACAGGTGTTTCTTTTGGTGCGTGTGGTGAGAACCTTTGAGATTTACTCTCTTAGCAATACAGCATTGTTAACTGCAGTTACCATGCATTATATTGGATCCCAAGAACTTACTCTTTTTATAACTGGAAGTTTATACCCTTTGACCACCTTCATTCATTCCCCCATCCCCTGCCCCAGGCATCAACCAATATACACTCTGTTTCTATGAATTCAATGTTTTTAGATTCTACACATAAGGGAGATCAGGTCATAGAGTATGTCATTCTTTTTTTTAAATTTTTTTAAATTTTATTTTATTTATTTTGTTATACAGCAGGTTCTTATTAGTTATCCATTTTATACATATTAGTGTATATATGTCAATCCCAGTCTCTACATCTGTGTCTCTATTTCTGCTTGTTCTCTACATCTGTGTCTCTATTTCTGCCCTGCAAACTGGTTCATCTGTACCATTTTTCTAGGTTCCACATATATGCATTAATTTACGGTATTTGTTTTTCTCCTTCTGACTTACTTCACTCTGTATGACAGTCTCTAGATCCATCCACATCTCTACAAATGACCCAATTTCATTCCTTTTTATGGCTGAATAATATTCCATTGTATATGTGTACCATATCTTCTTTATCCATTTGTCTGTCGATGGGCATTTAGGTTGCTTCCATGACCTGGCTATTGTAAATAGTGCTGCAATGAACATTGGCATGCATGTGTCTTTTTTGAGTTATGGTTTTCTCTGTAGTGGGATAGAGTATTTGTCATTCTTATTTCACTTAGCATGAAGCCCTCAGGTTTCATTTATGTTATTTTTTGCAAATGGTAGGATTTCCTTATTTTTAATGACTGAATAATATTCCGTTGTATGTGTAAAGAGAAGAGATAACAATTGCTGGCAAGGATGTAGAAAAAGGAGAATTCTTGTGCATTGTTGGTGGGAATGTTAAAAGATATATATATATATCTATCTCACATTTTCTTTATCCAGTCATCTGTTGATGGACTCTTAGGTTGTTTCCATGTCTTAGCTATTGTGAATAATGCTGCATTGAACATGGGGGTGCAGATAAGTCTTTGAGATCATGATTTTATTTCCTTGAATATATAGCCAGAAGTGGGATTGCTGGATTATAGGGTAGTTCTAGTTTTAATTTTTTTGAGGAAGCTCCATGCTGTTTTTCATAGTGGCTGCACCAATTTACAGTCCTACCTTTTTATTGACCTCTTATCACATACATGATTTGCAAATATTTTCTCCCATTCCAAAGGTTGCTTTTTCATTTTTGTTAATGGTTTCTCTTGATACTCTAACACTTTTAGTTTGAAGTAGTCCTTTAAAAATTTTTGCTTTTGTTGCTTGTGCTTTTGGAGTTATATCCAAAAAATCATTTCCAAGACCAATGGCAGAGAGCTTACCTGCTATATTTTCTTCTAGGAGTTTTACAGTTTTTAGGTATTACATTTACATCTTTAAGTAATTTCAAGTTAATTTTTGTGAGTGGTATAAGATCAGGATCCATTTTCATTCTTCTGCATGTGAATGTCCTGTTTCCCCATCACCATTTTTTTTTAACATCTTTATTGGAGTATAATTGCTTTACAATGGTGTGTTAGTTTCTGCTTTATAACAAAGTGAATCAGTTATACATATACATATGTCCCCATATCTCTTCCCTTTTGTGTCTCCCTTCCTCTCACCCTCCCTATCCCACCCCTCTAGGTGTTCACAAAGCACTGAGCTGACCTCCCTGTGCTATGTGGCTGCTTCCCACTAGCTAGCTATTTTATGTTTGGTAGTGTATATATGTCCATGACACTCTCTCACTTTGTCTCAGCTTACCCTTCCCCCTCCCTGTATCCTCAAGTCCATTCTCTAATAGGTCTGTGTCTTTATTCCCGTCTTCCCATCACCATTTATTGAAGAGAATATCTTTCCCCCATTGAGTATTCATGGCTCCCTTGTCAAATAATAGTTGATCTTATATATGGGGGTTTATTTCTAGGCTCTCGATTCTATTCAATTGGTCTATGTGTCAATGTATAGGCCAGTACCATACTGTTTTGATTACTATAGCTTTTTAATATAGTTTGAAATCAGGAAGTGTGATGCCTCTACCTTTGTACTTCTTTCTCAAGATTGCTTTGGTTATTTGGTATATTTGTGGCTCTAAATGAATTTTAGAATAATTTTTTCTATATCTGTAAAAAATGCCTTTTTATTCTATAAAGATTACATTGAATCTATAGATGGCTTTGGGTAGTATGAAAATTTTAATGATATTAAATATTAAGAAGAATACTTCTCTCCAGTAGGGACAATTACAGGGTCACTGCAGAGAGCGTGTCTGACCTCCTCCAGTGTGTCCCCAAACAGTAGTGAATGGAAACGTCTTCTACTCCCAGCTTCCTCCAAACTGTCAGACCCCCTAAGTGTGATAAGAAATAGCCAAGACTACAAGGCAGCATAAATCTCTCTCTCTCAACCCCAAAGCGTGAATTCCTATACTCTGTGAACACTGGCAATGGAGAACAATAGCCCAGACAATCCAAAAATGTTTAATAAACTTTCTAAAATCCAAAACAAAAAAAATATAATTCTTCTCAATCATGAACATGAAATATCTTTCCATTTTTTTGTATCTGCTTAATTTCTTTCATCAGTGTCTTTATAGCTTTCAGTGTACAGATCTTTCATCTCCTTGGATAAATTTGGATGAGACCCCTGTCCATGCTCTGAAGTCAGGGCAGTTACTGCTGGTTGGACTCCACAGTTGGGTGGGCCTGCTGGCTGGGCTCCACATTCAAGTGGGGCCGCTGGGTGGGCTCCCTAGTCTGGCAGAGATACTTGCTGTGCTCTGCTGTCAGGTGGGGCCACCAGCTGGGCTCTGCAATCAACTCTGGTTGGGCAGGATCACAAGCTGTGTTTCCTGGCAGGGTGGTGCCACTGGCTTGACTCTATGTTCAGGTTGGGCCACAGACAGGGTACTAAGTTGGTGCAGGGCCTCAGGCTGTGTTGTGTGATCACTGGGGCCAAGAGCTGTGCCCTGAAGATGTGAAGGTTGCAGCCTGGGCTTCACTACTGGGTAGATTACTGGCTGTGCTCCACTGTTGGTGTGATAGTTGTGATAATTTGTGGGGAGGAACTATAGAAATATCCTGTTTCTCACCAAACTCACTCACCACCCTTATCACCCAAGACTAATCTATCAATTAGCCTTATCTAAATAAATTTTTATCATGATAGTTGCATGAGATTTTCTAATTGGATCTTTCCAGATTTATTAGTTGGCATTCTAGTTAGAAAGATCTATCTATACCATTTATTTATTTATTTAGTTAGTTATCAATCATCTATTTATTGTCAATATGGATTATTATTTTATTCAGTGGGTTATAATGTGTTATGGACCTTGTTTATTTTGATGCTTAAATTGTCTCTGACTTGCCCAGTGGGAACGCCTTTGAGCTGGCTCTATGTGTCCTTTTGACATGTCGTCAATTTTTTTTTTTTTTAACTTTTAGTGTATTTTTAGCAGTTCCTTACTTTCTGGCACAAAATGTTCAGGTTCATCTTGTACCTTCCCTGCACCAACCCTGGAATCTGTCGTTTCTCCAGGGATACCTGATTCCTTTTAGTAAGAGAATAGTATTTAGGAATAAAGATCTGGGTGTTGGGTGTGCTAATTGCTCCGGGGGTGTAATTACTTCTGGGCTTCTAGGACCTTTCAGTGGACAGAGCTGGGAAAAAATTAAATACCTCTTAAACCTGAATATTAAGTCTCATTTTAGAACCCAGCTACATTGAATCTTTTTAAGTGTATCTTGAGCTGGATAACATTTGTTTCCTTATTCTGTTGCATTTCAGTGCATATTTCTACTTCCTCATTTATTAGCACTTTATTTCCTTGGGCTTTCTCAGCCTTCCAGAATCAAGTGAAAGTTTTAAATTTGATCTTCAGTGTAGATTCTCAAAGACTTATGTGTTTCCCTGATACGTAACTTAAAGTCCCACTTTACACTGTCTATTCCCTATGCGTTAGTTTATCTTTTCAGAGCACACACAAGTTGATAAATATATAACTGATAAATATATAACTGACCCTAACATTTGAGTGAAGATTTTGTGGGTTGGTAAAACAAATGATAGTGGATGATGTTTTCATCATTTGGATTCTTTTTCCAAAGTCTAGTGAAAGTACACTTGTCTAACAAGTTTATCTTGTAATTTAATTTACTCTAATACCAGCCTTCCCCAGATGAGTTGTTATATGTTAAACAACGAAAGGGACCTGTAGTTACTACTGTAGCCTCAAATCCTAATCTGACCTGTTGCTTCTTTGGTGGGTTAAACTATATTTGAAAGTATTTTAAAAACCTTGCAAAGGACTGCAGACAATGTACCTTAGACAGTTATTTTGTTTATAGGGTAAAAAAGTTTTTGCAAGAGGAATAAAAGCCATTAGGGCCAGGGCATCAGAGATACTTGTGGTTTTCATTCAGCTGGGATATTTTTTTCCATTACTTCTTGCTTTACACATCAAGGGAGAAATCTGATGCTGTGCCTAAGAGCAAGTTCCACATGGGAGATTCGTTCTGGTACTTTAATCTCTGGGAAAATAAATCCCTATTTTTATTTATTGTACTTGGATCTATAATAGGGAAAAATCCTATAATTTATAACCGTAAAGGTTTCTTATTGTCTTGGATTTATTTGTCTTGTATAAATTAGCTCCTAAATATCTTCTTCCATGAGTTACTTCTCTTTAGCTGCAAGATCCAAGCCATACATGGGAAATCCCATTCAAGAAATGACCAGAAAACAAAACAAAAAAGAAGTTTGCTTCCCCTCTAGGGTTGTCCTTTCCGTTCATCCCCAATCCACTTTATCAGGAAAGAATTATGAGAACTTGATAATGGAATCTAAAGATATATAAAGAATTATCAAACCATGTATACCCTAAGGAAGTTTAAAATTAATTTTTTAAATTTGCAAATTATTATAATCATTATGATTTGATGAAACCAAAGAACAGGGATTTGTTCAATAGGAGAAAAATGCTTTAAGTAAATGTATCAAAATGTCTTTGATGTATTAAATATAAATATATATATAAATATAAATGTATATATGTAGATATATTAAAAAATATTTCTCTTAAAATTCATGAATACATAAGTGAATTATTTTTTTTGGTGGTTACTTAATATCAAAGACAACTTTTAAAATAATTAATTAATTTATTTATTTATTTATTTTTGGCTGCATCGGGTCTTCATTGCTGCACTCAGGCTTTCTCTAGTTGTGGTGAGCGGGGGCTACTCTTCGCTGCGGTGCGTGGGCTTCTCATTGCGGTGGCTTCTCTTGTTGCGGTGCACGGGCTCTAGGCACGCGGGCTTCAGTAGTTGTGGCATGCGGGCTCAGTAGTCGTGGCTCGTGGGCTTAGTTGCTCCTCGGCATGTGGGATCTTCCCGGACCAGGGCTCGAACCCATGTCCCTTGCATTGGCAGGTGGATTCTTAACCACCGCGCCACCAGGGAAGTCCAAAGACAACTTTTAATCTAGGAGATTAGCTATGCATATATATTAAGATTCTAGAATACATTTCTAAATCATTGTATAGCATAATAACATATCAGAATTTCTACCAGACTATGATCTCTTAAAGAGAGGATCCTTAATTCTACTAGGTACTGAATAAACAAATGTGATATACTTTCATTTAGAAAAGAAAATGTGAGGTTCAAAACTAGAAAAGCCATGCTGCTTTGTCTGAACTTCAGATGCATTGGCAGAAAATGGATTGCTTCTGTAGAAATAAAGCCCTAACCAGTCCTTCACGGGTGGCAATGGCAGGGGTAACTTATTAACCCAGTGCTCCACAGGCAGATGTGCAGCTGAACAGAACAAGAGTGGTTTATCTTATGCAAGTACAGAAATAGCAGAGCCTCATGCCAATTTTTGAAAATTAATTATTCGGAAAGAGGAAAACCACATCACTTTAGCCTCTATGATCTCAGAGACACTCAACGTGACTCCCCAGAATACCCAGCTTCCTGCCGGGGGGCTGATTATAGCCAGCAACCCAGGGGGCATCGATGTGAAAGAAAACCCTTATACTTCATCATCAAAGCTGAGGGTAGAATGTGGTGATATTCAAGAGAAAACTGCAGGTAGAAATGCACATCCTCTGAGGAAAGAAAATCACAACTTTTCCTTACATTTACAGTTAGTTTCTGTCATAACTAGAAGCTACTAAAAACATTGAACAAGGACTCTATAAAGACTCCAAATGACTATGTAGAACTTGAAAATATGCATTTGTGTGTGATTTGATCATAAGTTTAAAAAGAAATTGTGTGTTAATTTTTAACCTTTTTTTCTTTTTTTACCAAGAGAAGCATTTAGTTGGCCTGAGGTAAATTCTTCTTTGGGAATTCTGCTCGGTGGAGACAGTAGAACAATGGGTTTTTGAATGTATTAAAAGCTGTAACATATGTATGCTGTTTTTGCTTGCCCAGCATCTATTCCCCCTCTACAGGAAAAAGTATGCCAATTTTCCTTTGGGAAACTGTATTACCTATTCTCTGGCCAAGTGTCCAGATGAGACTCTACAGCATGAAAACTGTGACCCTGATTTCCCAGGGTATAGTGTTTGTGTCAGGGAAAGTCACCTGACCTAAGTGGGCCAATCAAAATAAGATGAGCTATCTAAAAGAGATGCTCTTTATATTTTCTGCTAGAGTTGAACATGAAAGGTGTGGATTAATTATCTTGCCTCATTGACATCACATTGAGCCATCACATTAAGGAACAGGGTGGAGAGAAGGAGAAAGCCTGGTTATGCTGACGTAGTTCGAGCCCTGGCCTCAAGTCATACATGAATTTTTAATCCATGTGATTCAATAAATTCCTTTATTTGCCAAGTTAGCATCAGTAAGGTGTCCATTATGCAACAAAAGGTGACTTAACTAATATGGTAACTGAATAAAAAGCAGGCTCCTATTCTTATGCCCCATTGAACACAGTGAAGTGTTTACATGGAAAAACTAAAAGAAAAATGATCAGGTTACCATGCCTTAGAAACCGAAAAGGTCACACGAGTATATGATTGCATTGAATGTTGGTGCCAGCAAAAATGAAACTAAAAGATCTGAAGAGGGTATTGATAGAAGCATTTATGGGATACTTACCTTGCAAAACAAGCTTAATAAGAGATAATGTTAATTAAAAAATTTAAACACGAAGAAAGTATTATTTCCCACCTTTTTAGAGGTCTCTCCTTCTCTCGTTTATAATTCTTATTCCAAAACCCTTTGTAAAATAATTGGTTATAGTTTAATTTCCCTAAACTGTTAAAGGCTAAATAATTGTATGCAGGTATAGAGGCAGAACATTTTCCCTCTTTCCCTTTTAGGTTTTTAAAGTAATTAAAATTGAAATAAGTAATTAAATTGAAATAAGACAGATTATCAAGAGAAATACTTAATTTTGTATATATGGGACCCCCAAAGATTTGAGCCCCAAGAGCCAGTTGGGCAGTTGAGGATTATGTGCCATACTGAGCTAAGGAATGGGGTAGGGGCCTGGGGCTTCAAAGGGGAAGAGGGAAATTCACAGGAGAGTAAGAAGAGCAGATGCTTGGTAATTAGATGTTTGCCCTGCCTACATTTGGTCTTTCGTATAAAAAATTATCTTTGGTAATAGCTATCTTTCTGGGCCAGGTCCTCCATCTAAATTCTTTTAAGTAATTAAGGGAGTAAAAATTGCTTTCTTTTTTTAGGTCTGCTGGGTCTTGTTTACCTTCAGCTCAAAATAATCCACATGCCAAAGTGACATATTTTGGGGTCACATATTCTGCTCCCCTCACAGGCAGCAAGCTCTCATGGTATATTTTTCTGGGCTTACAGCTTTACTTGAAGCATATCCTATGTATGTCCCTGAAAAAAAAAAAGGAACATAGAAAATAATTTTTTAAGAATAATCAAAAAATGTTTTGAGGAGACTTGCACACTTGAATCAAACTACTTGGATATACAATTCTAGATTGAAAAAAAATTTCTCTCAGAGTTTTAGAGATATTATTCCATTATTTTCCAGCTTTTAGCCATGCTGCTGAGAATTATAATGCCATTTTTATACCCAATTCTTGGCATTTTACCTGTACCCCACTTCCTCCCTCACCATTCATAGTGACAAAGACCAAACTTCAGTCAGGCGCCTCTGAGTCTTCTTTTTGACTAGGCCTCACTCTTGGACCCTGCCATTGATCGAATTTTAGAAATAATCCTGCTGGTTCAGCTTAGTGAAAATCCTGTACTCTTTTTTTTTTGTCATTTTTATTTACTTATTTATTTTTTATACAGCAGGGTCTTATTAGTCATCCATTTTATACATATTCGTGTATACACGTCAATCCCAATCTCCCAATTCATCACACCACCCCGCCCCCATTTTTCCCCCTTGGTGTCCATACGTTTGTTCCCTACATCTGTGTCTCTATTTCTGCCTTGCAAACCAGTTCATCTGTACCGTTTTTCTAGATTCCACATATATGCCCTAATATACGATATTTGTTTTTCTCTTTCTGACTTACTTCACTCTGTATGACAGTCTCTAGGTCCGTCAACGTCTCTACAAATGACCCAGTATTGTTCCTTTTTATGGCTGAGTAATATTCCATTGTATAAATGTACCACATCTTCTTTATCCATTCGTCTGTCGATGGGCATTTAGTTTGCTTCCATGACCTGACTATTGTAAATAGTGCTGCAATGAACATTGGGGTGCATGTGTCTTTTTGAATTATGGTTTTCTCAGGGTATATGCCCAGTAGTGGGATTACTGGGTCATATGGTAATTCTGTTTTTAGATTTTTAAGGAACCTCCATACTGTTCTCCATAGTGGCTGTATCAATTTACATTCCCACCAACAGTGTAAGAGGGTTCCCTTTTCTCCACACCTCTCCAGCATTTGTTGTTTGTAGATTTTCTGATGATGCCCATTCTAACTGGTGTGAGGTGATACCTCATTGTAGTTTTGATTTGCAAATCTCTAATAATTAGTGTTGTTGAGCAGCTTTTCATGTGCCTCTTGGCCATCTGTATGTGTTCTTTGGAGAAATGTCCATTTAGGTTTTCTACCCATTTTTTCATTGGGTTGTTTTTTTAATACTGAGCTGCATGAGCTGTTTATATATTTTGGAGATTAATCCTTTGTCCATTGATTCATTTGCAAATATTTTCTCCCATTCAGAGGGTTGTCTTTTTGTCTTGTTTATAGTTTCCTTTGCTGTGAAAAAGCTTTTAAGTTTCATTAGGTCCAATTTGTTTATTTTTGTTTTTATTTCCATTACTCTAGGAGGTGGGTCAAAAAAGATCTTGCTGTGATTTATGTCAAAGAGTATTCTTCCTGTGTTTTCCTCTAAGTTTTATAGTATCTTACATTTAGGTCTTTAATCCATTTTGAGTTTATTTTTGTGTATGGTGTTCTAATGTGTAGGGAGTGTTCTAATTTCATTCTTTTACATGTTGCTGTCCAGTTTTCCCAGCACCACTTACTGAAGAGACTGTCTTTTCTCCACTGTATATCTTTGCCTCCTTCATCATAGATAAGTTGACCATAGGTGCGTGGGTTTATCTCTGGGCTTTCTATCCTGTTCCATAGATCTGTGTTCCTGTTTTTGTGCCAGTACCATATTGTCTTGATTGCTGTAGCTTTGTAGTATAGTCTGAAGTCAGGGAGTCTGATTCCTCCAGCTCCATTTTTTCCCCTCAAGATTGCTTTGGCTATGCAGGGTGTTTTGTGTCTCCATACAAACTTTAAGACTTTTTGATCTAGTTCTGTAAAAAATGCCATTGCTAATTTGATAGGGATTGCCTTGAATCTGTAGATTGCTTTGAGTAGTATAGTCATTTTCACAATGTTGATTCTTCCAATCCAAGAACATGGTATATCTCTCCATCTGTTTGTATCATCTTTAATTACTTTCATCAGTGTCTTATAGTTTTCTGAGTACAGGTCTTTTACCTCCTTAGGTAGGTTTATTCCTAGGTATTTTATTCTTTTTGTTGCAGCGGTGAATGGGATTGTTTCCTTAATTTCTCTTTCTGATCTTTTGTTGTTAGTGTATAGGACTGCAAGAGATTTCTGTGCATTAATTTCATATCATGCACCTTTACCAAATTCATTGATTAGCTCTAGTAGTTTTCTGGTGGCATCTTCAGGATTATCTATGTATAGTATCATGCCATCTGCAAACAGTGACAGTTTTACTTCTTTTCCAATTTGTATTCCTTTTATTTCTTTTTCTTCTCTGGTTGCCATGGCTAGGACTTCCAAAACTATGTTGAATAATAGTGGCGAGAATGGACATCCTTGTCTTATTCCTGATCGTAGAGGAAATGCTTTCAGTTTTTCACCATT
Organism: Balaenoptera physalus; assembly: GCF_965194825.1. Classification (NCBI taxonomy): domain Eukaryota; kingdom Metazoa; phylum Chordata; class Mammalia; order Artiodactyla; family Balaenopteridae; genus Balaenoptera; species Balaenoptera physalus. Next base: position 78,964,543 of record NC_138890.1, on the reverse strand, counting down.
GAGAATGATGTTTGCTGTGGGTTTGTCATATATGGCCTTTATTATGTTGAGGTAGGTTCCCTCTATGCCTACTTTCTGGAGAGTTTTTATCATAAATCAGTGTTGTATTTTGTCAAAAGCTTTTTCTGCATCTATTGATATGATCTTGTGGATTTATTCTTCAATTTATTAATATGATATATCACATTGATTGATTTGTGTATATTGAAGAATCCTTGCATCCCTGGGGTAAATCCCACCTGATCATGGTGTGTGATCCTTTTAATGTGTTGTTGGATTCTGTTTGCTAGTATTTTGTTGAGGATTTTGCATCTATATTCGTCAGTGATATTGGTCTGTAATTTTCTTTTTTTTTGTAGTATCTTTGTCTGGTTTTGGTAGCAGGGTGATGGTGAACTTGTAGAATGAGTTTGGGAGTGTTCCTTCCTCTGCAATTTTTTGGAAGAGTTTGAGAAGGATGGGTGTTAGCTCTTCTCTAAATGTTTGATAGAATTCACCTGTGAAGACATCTGGTCCTGGACTTTTGTTTGCTGGAAGGTTTTTAATCACAGTTTCAATTTCATTACTTGTGATTGGTCTGTTCATATTTTCTATTTCTTCCTGGTTCAGTCTTGGAAGGTTATACCTTTCTAAGAACTTGTCCATTTCTTCCAGGTTGTCCATTTTATTGGCATAGAGGTGCTTGTAGTAGTTTCTTATGATGCTTTGTATTTCTGCAGTGTCTGTTGTAACTTCTCTTTTTTCATTTCTAATCTTAACTGATTTGAGTCCTCTCCCTCTTTTTCTTGATGAGTCTGGCTAAAGGTTTACCAATTTTGTTTATATTCTCCAAGAACCAGCTTTTAGTTTTATTATCTTTGCTATTGTTTTCTTTGTTTCTATTTCATTTATTTCTGCTCTGATCTTTATGATTTCTCTCCTTCTACTAACTTTGGGTTTTGTTTGTTCTTCTTTCTCTAAGTCCTTTAGGTGTAAGGTTAGATTGTTTATTTGAGATGTTTGTTGTTTCTTGCGGTAGGCTTGTATTGCTATAAACTTCCCTCTTAAAACTGCTTTTGCTGCATCCCATAGGTTTTGGGTCGTCATGTTTTCGTTGTCATTTGTTTCTAGGTATTTTTTGATTTCCTCTTTGATTTCTTCAGTGGTCTGTTGGTCACTTAGTAAACTATTGTTTAGCCTCCATATGTTTGTGTTTTTTACATTTTTCTCCCGTAATTGATTTCTAATCTCATAGCATTGTGGTCGGAAAAGATGCTTGATATGATTTCAATTTTCTTAAATTTACCAAGGCTTGATTTGTGACCCAAGATGTGATCTATCCTGGAGAATATTCCATGTGCACTTGAGAAGAAAATGTAATCTGCTGTGTTTGGATGGAATGTCCTATAAATATCAATTACACCTATCTGGTCTATTGTGTCATTTAAAGCTTCTGTTTCCTTATTAATTTTCTGTCTGGATGATCTGTCCATTGCTGTAAGTGAGGTGTTAAAGTCCCCCACATTATTGTGTTACTGTCGATTTCCTCTTTTATAGCTACTAGCATTTGCCTTATGTATTGAGGTGCTCCTATGTTGGGTGCATATATACTTATAATTGTTATATCTTCTTCTTGGATTGATCCCTTGATCATTATGTAGTGTCCTTCCTTGTCTCTTGTATCAAGTCTATTTTATGTGATATGAATATTGCTACTCCGGCTTTCTTTTGATTTGCATTTGCATGGAATATCTTTTTCCATTCCCTCACTTTCAGTCTGCAAGTGTCCGTATGTCTGAAGTGAGTCTCTTGTAGACAGCATATACATGGGTCTTGTTTTTGTATCCATTCAGCAAGCCTGTGTCTTTTGGTTGGAACATTTAATCCATTCACATTTAAGGTAATTATCGACATGTATGTTCCTATTACCATTTTCTTAATTGTTTTGGGTTTGTTTTTGTAGGTCCTTTTCTTCTCTTGTGTTTCCCACTTAGAGAAGTTCCTTTAGCATTTGTTGTAGAGCCAGTTCGGTGGTGCTGAATTCTCTTAGCTTTTGCTTGTCTGTAAAGCTTTTGATTTTTCCGTTGAATCTGAATGAGATCCTTGCTGGGTAGAGTAATCTTGGTTGTAGGTTCTTCCTTTTCATCACTTTAAATATATCGTTCCACTCCTTTCTGGCTTGTAGAGTTTCTGCTGATAAATCAGCTGTTAACTCTATGGGAGTTCCCTTGTATGTTATTTGTGGTTTTTTTCCCTTTTTGTTTTTAATAATTTTTTTTTGTCTTTAATTTTTGTCAATTTGATTACTATTTGTCTCGGTGTGTTTCTCCTTGGGTTTATTCTGCCTGGGACTCTCTGCACTTCCTGGACTTGGGTGGCTATTTCCTTTCCCATGTTAGGGAAGTTTTGGACTATAATCTCTCAAATATTTTCTCGGGTCCTTTCTCTCTCTCTTTTCCTTCTGGGACCCCTATAATGTGAATGTTTTTGCATTTAATGTTGTCCCAGAGGTCTCTTAGGCTGTCTTCATTTCTTTTCATTCTTTTTTCTTTATTCTGTTCTGTGGCAGTGAATTCTACCATTCTGTCTTCCAGTTCACTTATCCATTCTTCTACCTCAGTTATTCTGCTATTGATTCCTTCTAGTGTATTTTTCATTTCAGTTATTGTATTGTTCATCTCTGTTTGTTTGTTCTTTAATTCTTCTAGGTGTTTTTTCTTTAATTCTTCTAGATCTTTGTTAAATATTTCTTGCATCTTCTCTATCTTTGCCTCCATTCTTTTTCCGAGGTCCTGGATCATGTTCACTATCATTATGCTGAATTATTTTTCTGCAAGGTTGCCGATCTCCACTTAATTTAGTTGTTTTTCTGGGGTTTTATCTTTTTCCTTCATCTGTTACATAGTCCTCTGCCTTTTCATTTTGTCTATCTTTCTGTGAATGTGCTTTTCATTCTACAGGCTGCAGGATTGTAGTTCTTCTTGGTTAATGCTTCTAGTGTTGGAGGGTCTCCTGCAGAGGCGGGGGGATGGCTGTGGCTCAATGTGGGGACAAGGACACTGGCAGCAGAAGCTCTGGGAAGTACTCCTTGGCACGAGCCCTCCTGGAGTCCACTATTAGCCCCACCAAAGAGGAAATCCTGCACTCTTGATATCTGATCAAAATTTTCATCTCTTAACTTTGGCATCTCACCAAATTCCTTATCCTGCACCCTAGATATCTTATCACCCTTGCCTGCCTTCAGCAATAATCCTGTCAAATTGGTTATGCAGAATCTCTCCTTACTCCTGATGTTTCCTCATAGTAATTTTCCATCCACTGATTTCCACCCTGCTCTTTGGCTATATATTTCCACTTTTTCTTGCTCTATTCAGAGTTGACCCAGTCTCTATCCCCCACTACAAACCCCATTGTAATAGTCTCCCTGAAAAAAGTCTTTCACAAGTGTCAGAATAATCTTTTTATTTAATAGGCATTTTATTAATTCCTTGTTTTCAACACACACCTTGTTTTCACTCTGTTAAGCCTGGGTGTGTCTGAGTCCCAAGTCTTCCTGGACCCAGTTTCTCTAAAGAGTACATTTTCTCTTTTCTTGAGGGGATGGGGAGGGAAACTCACTTGGTGCAGGGTAGAGGAGGTATGTAGTATCAAATGAATCCTTATGTAGTCCCATCCTTTTCTCTGCCTCCCAAGGTACCTGGTGCCTCCAATTCCTGAGAGCTTTCCAGGGTTCTAAAGAGAGTCTCAATCTACTTGTCATCATTATCATTCTCTGCAAGGTTCAGCTTTCTTTATGCTTCAAGTCATTTACCACTTCCCAATCTCTTTTCCACCCTCTTAAGTTTTAATAAAAATATCTTGTTTGTCGTTGTCTTTTTTCCCATTTCCTTTGTCCTTTAAAGTTTATAATGTTTTTTATTCTTTTATGTTATGCTAAAGTTGTTTCAAGAAATAAATCCATGGAGTCAAACCACCATTTTATGTAGAACTTCCTATTTGCTATTTAAAGAATGACTTTATGCATATATTCATCCTTCACAAAGTTCGTTGAGGAGGTAGATGCTGGTTGACATCTTTTGGATCTCTAGTTCCCCAAACACTGCACCTTGTGTTGTAAACTCAAAAATGTTTAACATTGATGAGTTAGTTTTACACATTCTGACTCTTACGTTCTCATTCACCATGTTCCTGTAATATACCTAATATGCATAAGGGGCAGAGGCAGTGTGTAAGTATTTGCCTTTGTGTTTATAAGTGTCTGAACTAGAAATACGGCATACTCCCTGCTTATAAGTGACTCATTATCTATTTGGAAAAACAAAACTTCTATTCTTAGAATGTTAAAAACAAGATGATAATTAGAAAACAATAGGATAAAAATAAAGAGATATCACAAGAGGGAGTTATTTGTCAAATGAGAGATCGGTGTTTGTATTCAGAAGCTGGCCAGATCTTTATCTGACTGACGTGGAATTGAAAATTTTCATAAGAGAGCTGGATTTGAGTGAAGGCTTGGTGGATGCATAGACTTAAAACTATTTAAATTCTAGACTGATGTGTCAAGGACTGTCATGTATTCATGAAACCCAATTTCCTAATCCACTTATTTCCTATCCTGGGCCCATGGCTAGACTATATTTCTGAGTTGGGTGGGACCATGAAACAGGTTGATAGAAGTGATGCACTCCACACTCATCCTGTCCCTTAAAACACCCCTCAAGTGATCACTGTATGTTCTCAGCCTTCCCTAGGCTGTGGCCAGTCTTTGTACTCTCGTTCCTATCCAACTTGACATATGGTTGTAAATCTCCATGTGCTATTCTCTTCTTCCCTAACTACACTTGTTTCCTGCTGTCTCCTGGCTTCCTCACCTCATTGCCCCTAGGACGTGGCCTGACACAAATTGAATTGAAAGTGGTGGCAAAACACTCAACTGTCCAGTGGGCACTTAGCCTGTGGGCACTCCAGCAGGAAGTTGGAGGTGTAAACTGATTTCCACTTTGAATATTTTTCTGGATTTTAAACCCCTGAACTGACTGACATGGTCCTAGAAAGGGTGGTTTATATTGGCTTTGAAGTGCAGCATTTGACTGAAATGAAACTTTTTTTTTTTGAGCCAATAGCTGTTTTCTGGGAGGAAATTTCATTCATTTTACAAATTCTAAGTTTCTTGGCACTCATCAATTTCATGGACCAATACAGATTTAAAAACTGTAGAAACACCTTGGCTGCAGGGGTTTATTTCCTTGGTAAGACTGGCCATGCTCTGTGAACATCTGAGTGCCAGAGGCAGTGAGGCCCTTATGATTTGGGGGCAGCTGTGAAGTAAATCTGACCTGTGTGGTGGGTATGAACTACTTGATGGAATCAGCTTTAAAAAACAAGCAGTCGTAGGCCATGCACAATGCTCAGGCTCTACCTGCTCAATGAGAGTATCTGGAAGTAATGAGTGCATGAAGAGAATAAGATTGATTTGGGTTCTTCAACATAACCTACTCCATATGAGCAAGTCAGCTATGCATAGCTCTTAATTCAGATAGTTGTTTTCACATTAATTAACTCCTGCATATTAAATTTCCCCCCAATCATGACTAAAATGTTAACCTGTCTTTAATTTGTGCTGTTGAGAAGAACCACATCATGGACTGCATTTTCCATCCACTATGCACAGATTGCCTCCAATGACAGGCAAACCCAAGGGCTGTAGTTAGAGCTGCAGAAAAAAAAAATTCAAGGATCTATTGAATATTGCATAAGCACATATGGGATTCTCTGCTTTAGCATCCTATGAGAATGAGGGTGATCAGGTTGTTTTGAAGGAAACAAATTACAGGAAAGCTTTCACCAGAATCCATTGAAATCATCTTCTGTTACCCAGGGACTGTTTCTTTATTCCAGATGCTTGGAATTAATTCCACATTCAAAGCCTGTTTTCTAGAGGAAGAAAGATAGGCTTCTTTATAATTTTTTAAGAGGTTAAAGGTGGGAAAGTTTCTTAATTTATTTTCTTGGAGAAAACAAAATATAGCAAGGCAGCATTATAATCCCTTTTAAGGATTTATTGAAATGTCAAACTCTGGGGGACTGAAGCTGTATGAGGAAAATGAATAAACAGCAGATTAGCATTTAGACCATATTCTTTTATTGTTTGACTACAGGAAATAATGCTCAATAGAATTAATTTGGATTTTGGCAGGAATTTGAATAGTAGAGGTAAAGCATGCAAATAATTGAGTAAATTTGAGTCTTGTAAGAACATTTATTGGAATAAATTAAGGAATAACATGATGACAAAAATTCTTTTGGAGGCTATAAGTACCAAAAAGCAAGAAAGTAAGAATTTTATACTTATTCAATGGTTTTCTGGAATTTAAAATAGGAAGGTCTCTTTTTCTTTTTCTTTTGAAATCAGGACTTTTTAGCACTAGTGCAATTGAGAACTAAAATCCATCATTGGTATTGAAAGCCATCATTTGTCACTGAGTTTTCTAGGCTAGAAAGTAAAATGATTTCAAATACTGTCTGCCCATTTTCAGTCAGGAATAGAGAAAGAATGACCCTCTAACTAGTTATTGGGAGTCTTAGGATCTCTTTATATAAAGAAAGGGTATATCATTAAAAAAATTTTTTGTATTTATTTATTTTTGGCTGCATTGGGTCTTCGTTGCTATGCATGGGCTTTCTCTAGTTGCGGTGAGCGGGGGCTACTCTTTGCTGCGGTGCGTGGGCTTCTCATTGCGGTGGCTTCTCTTGTTGTGGAGCACGTGCTGTAGAGTGCAGGCTCAGTAGTTGTGGCGCACGGGCTTAGTTGCTCCGTGGCATGTGGGATCTTCGCGGACCAGGGCTTCAACCCATGTCCCCTGCATTGGCAGACGGATTCTTAACCACTGCGTCACCAGGGAAGTCCGAGAAAGGGTATATCATTTTTAATATAAAGTTTTCTTCTATGCAAGAACCTATTCTGATAATTTAATTGCTGTAGTTTATTGAGCATAAATTGTGAACATTTCAGCTATTTTCTCCACTTTCATTTTAGGTCTAATTAGAACTAGATAGCCCATTTAAATGTATACATGCAGAAATACTTACATTTAATGGAGAAGCTTAAGAATAACATAAATTAGAAAGCCATTTATTTTACTGATGAAGTTTCCAAACTGTGCCATGTTGATCAGCTCATACAACTAAATGGAATTAATTTACTTCATTCATTCTCCTTCCTATATGGTGAGACCTTTCAGGGCATTGTTGGGAAAGCTTCTTCATTATATGTATTAAGATTCCTGGGTCTATTATCAATTTCAGTGTAGAAAATAGTGGTTCGATTTTCTTTCCTAGGCACTCAGTCTGGTAGTCTGCAGAGAGAGGAAGTGGGGCTCTGCTGAATATGGTCAGGAGTAACTAAAAGGCCAGGGAGATTATGTGGGGACAGTCTGAGTTCTAGAAGGGCAGTGATGGGAACAAAACCACAGCTGGCCAGAAAGTTGTTTAGATGAGAAGTCAGAGTCTTAAGAATATTGCCCTACCTTTGCATTCCTTTCGCTCCACTCCTATTCCTTTGAGTGGGCACCTTGTGATGAGGATATCCTTGTTCTGCCTATTTTCAGAAAAAGGAAGATAAAGAGTAGGCTCGGGATCGCAGGAGCCTGGGCTACCAATGTGGTTGTGGTTGGTGTGGTTAACTGAGAGCCATAATGTTTCACCTGTTGGCAGTGTCCCCAGTTGCTTAAGAAGAAAATTGCCAAAGAGAACAGGCGTCACCTTCCTTGCACGGATCCTGTGCCATCTTACTATGGCAACGCACCAATAACCCAGAGGACCACTGTGTGCGGAGAGCAATGAGAGGTGATAGGTGCCTGACCCCCCCTCCTGTTCTCTCCCTTTTCCCCTCCCTTCTTCCTTTCCTGACTCTCCTCCTTTCCCTTCAGTCTCTTTTCTAACATTCCTTTCTGCTCCCTCTCTACTTCTCTTCACTAACCAAATGGCTGTTTTGTGATATAGACCTGATTTACTACAAACATATAATAAAACTTGCCATTTATTAAACCAGCTCTCGTTAGTGTATTTGTCATGGCTGTAATAATCTCATGACCTAATTGGATACTGCAGTCTATGTCCCTTGAGTGCAATTACATTATTTAAGCATAATAATAGTAATTTGAATTTAAAGATCTCCTAAAGCTATGAGTAGAATTAAACACCTATCCCAGTGTAGAACTCTCAGCATAAAAAAGCCTTTTGAGTTAGGACATGTCAAGGCCCAATGGTTTTTTTTTTAAAAATTATTATTGAAGTATAGTTGATTTACAATATTGGGTTAGTTTTAGGTGTATGGCATAGTGATTCAGTATTTTTGCAGATTATATTCCATTATAGGTTATTATAAGATAATGGGTATAGTTCCCTGTGCTACACAGTAAATTCTTGTGGCTTATCTATTTTACTTTATTTTACTTTTTTTTTTTTGTTTTTTGGCCGTACTGCACGGCATGTGGGATCCTAGTTCCCCAGCCAGAGATTGAACCCATGCCCCCTGCAGTGGAAGCATGGAGTCTTAACCACTGGACCGCCAGGGAAGTCCTATCTGTTTTATATATAGTAGTTTGTATGTGTTAATCCCAAACCCCTAATTTGACCCTTCCCCTTTCCCTCTTCTCTTTGGCAACCACAATTTTGTTTTCTGTATCTGCGAGTCTGTTTCTGTTTTGTATACATATTCATTTGCATTATTTTTTAGATTTCATTTAGTATTTGTCTTTTTCTGTCTGACTTATTTCCATAAGCATAATATTCTCTAGGTCTATCCATGTTGCTGCAAATGGCAAGGCTCAACAGTTTTTCCTCAGCATGTTTGAACAGGAAGTAACCAAATATCAGCATGTATATTAGATTATTTAAATGCTGAGTATAAAATTTAGAACATATTTAATTTCCTTAAGTATATTCAGGGGCACAAAGCAATTAGAGTTTTGCAAGGCTAACGGATCTCTCTCCTCTTTGATCCAAAAGAAACTGTTGTTTGAATATGTATTACTAGTAAATGCTAGCTAGGCCTCAGATGATTTAACATGAATGATCTAAAGATTCACCCTCCTGTTGTTAGGCATGAAATACCTCCCTTTGTAAGGGATGCTTTGATGTTATAATGGAATATCTTTTATCCATTCACAGAATCCCTATCATTTTCCAGTTTAGTGAAGCCACTTAACACTGTGTCTTTTTCTCTCTGACTTCTAAGTCCCATCATATCTTGAGAGAATCTCTAATTATGAGTAGTCTTGGTGGAGGCAGTGTCCACTTCCCAATATGGAAATGCAAAAGGTGAGGTCCTTATCTTGATAATACTGCTTGGGCATGACCTATACTCAGCTCACTGGATGCTCCTGCCAGGGATTTAAAATCTTAAATTAGTAAATACAAGAAAGGACAGCTGGGTTCACCGGAGTGGCAGTGACATAGAGTGTCCAGTGGTGGCAGTATCCTGGCAGATTATTACTGCTAAAAATGATTGTTGTGCTTCCAGCTCCTTGGGTTTTAGAGATGTTTATTTTATGACCCTGATCATTAAGTTTCCATCAGTTGTGTGAGTCCTCAGTACATTTCTAATAATTTTATTTTTGGTAAATAGAGCCAGATTTAGTATCTGTGGTAGATAGAAATACCAGCCTTGGTCCTTAACCTCTCTTTATATTCAAGCTCCTTGCCATGTGACTTTGCAGTCCTCTCCATTAGAAATGGTGTGCATTTCCTCATGTCTTGACTTTGGGCTGGGCACGAACTAGTTTTGTCCAATAGAATGTGGGTGGAAGTGATACTGTGTCAGTTCTGCATTAGACCTTAGCAGGTATCACCTTTCTGCCTGCCTTCTTGGGCTTCTGCTATTGACTGAGAAAGCTTCTTTGGGTACCTTGTGCTCCTTTAGCCTGTGCCTCAGAATGAATGCATATTGGATAGACCTCAGCCCAACCTGCAGTGAGGAGCAAAGTCCAGCTGAACTTTGAAGCAGCACCACCTAGCCAAGCCCAGCCTGGATTAGCTGCCTATCAAAAGAAACACAGATGTGTGAGTGGGTCCAGCGGAGATTAATAGAACCAAATATCTTATGTTAACCTGCAGCTCTCTGAGAAATACATGATTTTTGTTTTATGCCACTGAGATTTTGTGTTTGTATGTTTTGTAGCACACAATAGCTAACTGATACGTATCTGCTATTTGCAATTGAAAGTATTCTAATCAATGGAATATATGGATGTTGATGGTATGAGGGAAGCATGTGTGTATGATCCTATCCTTAGCCCTGTGAGGTAGATCATGTCCAGCCTTAGCAATCATGTTTTCCTATTCTTTTTCCTGTTTTGGTTGAAATGAGCATATAACTTAGTTTTCACATTAATGAGATGTATGGGAAATCTTGTGTGTGTATGTGTGTGTGAGTGAGTTTTTTTCCTTTCCTGGTAAAAGACGATACATTGGAAGAGACGTTCTCTGTTCTTTTGCTCTTCTCTCTTTCTTCCTGGAGTTGAGGAAACTGTGTCCATCGAGGAACACCTGAGTATAGCAGAGAGGGAATGAACCTGGGTGCCTGATGCCAATGAGCTACTCAATTAACCAACTCTGGACTGTCTTATCTCTGAGTTTTGTATCATTCGAAAGAATACATTTTTTTTTCTGTCAATGGATATATATTTTTTTAACATCTTCATTGGAGTATAATCGCTTTACACTGTTGTGTTAGTTTCTGCTGAATAACAAAGTGAATCAGCTACATGTAAAGAATACATTTTTATTTTTAAGCTGATTGGGTTTTTTTTTTTACATGTTAAAAGTGTCTTAACTGATGTGGATGTGGTGTGTATGGAGCATGAGGAGGACTGAATGTGGTAAAAGTTTGGGTGAAAATAGTTCAAGTCGCCCTTTATGAAACTGTAGGTACACAGCAGCATGTGTTAAGTGGGTACAGGTGGAAAGCAGCCCACATCTACCTGGTGTTTCCTCTGTACCTTCTGCTGTGGCTTTATTTGCTCTGTATGGATCCCAAATGATGGAAGACATACCTTAATTGCTGACTCTTTTTGCAGAGTCCATATCTAGAAGACTCTGACCCATAAACTACCTTTCACTTTTGGAAGGAAGTTTGGCAGGTCAAATTGGCTCTATATCTCATGTGAAATCAGGTGGTGTATTGTTTGAACATAACAATTTTTACTCAATCCTGATGTCCAGGCTGTATCCCACACCAATTAGATCAGAATCTCTGGGGTTGGGAACCAAGTGTGAGTGTTTTTAAAGCTTCCCAAATAAATTCCAGTATGCAGTCACAGTTGAGAACCACTATTCCAACTTTTGTCCTCCTATGAGTGAAGCAAACCCCAAATCAAACGTGTAGACAAGGGGAAAGAAGGCATAGGAAAGAAAAGACTATGGAGGTATTCATTATCTATTGCTACGTAACAGATTACTCCCTAATTTAACAGCTTAGAGCAACAACCTTTCTTATTCTCATTTCTGTGGATTAGGAGTCTGGGAACAACTTAGCTGGTGGTTGTGGCTAAGGGCCTCATGCAGCTGCAGTCAAGCTATTGGCCAAGGCGGCAGTCATCTGAAAGCTTGAATGGAGCTGGTGAATCTTCTTTTAAGATGCCTAGTCACATGGCTGTTGATAGGAGGCCTCTGCTCTTTGCTAGCTGTTGGCAGGAGGTGTTAGCAACTTGCCAAGAGCTTTTCTCTCTAGAGCTGCTTAAGTGTCCTTGAAACATGGCAGCTGGCTTCCCCCAAGCATGTAATTCAAGAGAGAGCAAGGTGGAAGCTCTGATGTCTCCATGACCTGGCCTTTGAAGTCATACACCATCATTTCCACAATATCCTATTGGTTATACAGGTCAGCCCTATTCAATGTGAGATGGGACTACAAAGGTCTGGAGTCTGGAATCATTGGGTCTATCTAGGCTACTACACTGGGATAAAAATAAATAAATATTTGTCTTTATTTTAAGGGTGGATGTCTATTAGGCTGAATAATATGAACCCAAGCTTGTGGCTTCCTTGAAGACCCTTTGTCAGAATCAAAATACTCTAGAGCAGCCCTACCAATTTCTCAAACACCAGGTGGCTGGGCAGAGCCTTTGGGTTATCTTAAAGGACATTATTCAAAGGCACAATGCTCTTTAGGGAAGTCCAACTCTGCCGTTACTTGAACTAATTTTGCCCAGATTCAGATCAGCTGAGACTACTAGCTGGTGCTTAGCAGCAAATAAATAAGATGTGAACTTCACTAGCACTGATTCCTCTGAAAATGATACTACTTAATGATAACTACCAATTGCATATAGCTACAAAAGAGACCTCTGACATTAAGAAGCATGACTGTCTGAATGATTTGAAATTGAGTCTTCTCCCTCACCTTTTGGATGTGGAAAAACAAGGGTCTTCAAAGCAGTCTTCTTTATAATCCCTTACCAACAGTCATGTACTCTATCCCAACCAGATGCCATCTATATACTGATATTGCCAAATATGTGTTTCTAGCCCAGATTTCTCCTACCAAATGCCAGACTTGCATAGGCAACTGCCTATTTGACATCTCCTCTTGAGTGACTAATGGGAATCCCAATTTTATTTGTCCAAAACCAAATTATGTTTTTAAATTAAAAAATGTCCTGCTTTATTGAGATATAATTGACATTAACATTGTGTAAGTTTAAGGTGTACAGTGTGATGATTTGATATACATATATATTGTGATATATTTACCACAATAAGGTTAGTTAACACATCCTTCATCTCCCATAATTACCATTTTGTTTTTGTTGTATGGTGAGAACATTAAAGCTCTATTCTCATAGCAACTTTCAAGTATATAATACAATATTATTAAATGTAGTCACCATGCTGTAATTAGATCCTCAGAACTTATTAATCTTATATTGAAAATTTATACCCTTTGACCAACATCTCCCTGTTTTCCCCATCCCTCAGCCCCTGGAAACCACCATTCTCTCTCTGTTTCCGTGAGTTTAATGTTTTTAAAGTTCACATATAAGTGATATCATACAGTATTTATCTTCCTCTGTGTGACTTCTTTCACTTAGCATAATACCCTTAGAATTCATTCATGTTGTCACAATGGGAGGATTTCCTTCTTTTTTATGGCTGAATAATATTCCATTATATATATATATATATCACATTTCCTTTATCCATTCATCCGTCAACAGACACTGAAGTCATTTCCATGTCTTGGCTACTGTAAATAATGCTACAATGAACATGGGACTGCAGATATCTCTTTGAGATGGTGATTTCGTCTCCTTTGGATATATACCTAGAAGTGGAAATGCTGGATTGTATGATAGTTCTATTTTTAATTCCATACTGTAAAATCAAATTCTTAATTTCTTTCTCTACATTTGTTCCTCTATTTTCTTCTCTTTCTTAGTATCTGCAATTCCATTCTTCCAGTTGATCACGTAAAAAATCTGGAGTCATCCTTACCTCTCTTTCTCTCATACCCCACATTCAACAATCTATCCACAACCTTCTTCTTTCTCCTTTCAAATTATTTCTTGAATCAAACTATTTTTCACTACCTCCACCACTACTATGGTGGTTCACCTCATCTATTGCTTAGAAGTGCAATAGCATTTTAATGCATCTCTGTGCTCTAACCGTGCCCTTATAACCTCTTTTCCATAGAGCATTAAAAATGAGAGACAGGTGTTGTCAGTTCTGTTTTCAAAACTTTAAGATGGTTTCACATTTTAAAAATTCTTGCTCTGGTCTACCATTCCTAATATGATCTGCTTCCCATTCCTCTTCTACTCCTGCTACCATTGTGTCCTCATCTTCTACCATCTCCCCTTACACTACTCCACTCTACTCCACTCCACTCTACTCCATCACACTGGCCTCCTTGCTATTCCTTGCACATCAAGCACACTCATTTGTCCCTCAGGGCCTTTACACTGCCTCTTCCCATGTCTGTAATTTTCTCCCCCATGTATCTGTTCAGTGTGCTTTCTTCCTCCTTTTAGAGCTCAGCTTAAGTATCTTTCTAAATAGGAGGCTGTTCCTTATCTTCATATGTAAAGAGTATTTTTTTCAACCTCATCTATCCCTTTACAATGCTCTAATGAAAAATAGACTCATCCAAGGAAACATACCCAAAAATACAAGCATAGTGATAAGTCAGAAAGATTTATTTGACAGCAGGTGGTGTCTGTAAGATATATCAGGAAGTACCATCAATTCTTTCCACAATTATACTGGAAGCATAATTTGTTTTCATGTTATTGGGAGAAAACCAGTTAGCCTAGGGTTACTGATCTGGAAGGACAAGTCAGTCAGCAAACATGGTAAGCCAAGCACCAAACTACTTCCATCGACAGGGGCATGATAGTACAAAAGGTGGATGTGTAAAGCAAATTTGCTCATGGAAATAAGGGGCTGGCATCACTACCCTTGTTACTGAATCAAACCTGGGTCCACTTGCCTGTGCACAGTAAAGCCAATCTACTGACACAGGGCTGTGGTGAAGGAAAGTGCTGCATTTAATGCAGGGCGCCAAGCAAGGAGTCCAGGCAGCTAGTGCTTGAAAGACCTCAGCTCCCTGAAGGCTTTCAAGGAAAGGTTTTTAAAGACAGGATGAGGAAGGGGGTCATCTTGTGGACATTATTCTGACTCGTTGTCGGTGAGGTAATTGGGAGTCAACATCATGAACATTCTGGTTCCAACCAGTCTGTGGTCTACGTGCTTGTGGGCAACATACAGTTAACTTCTTCCACCTGGTGGGGGTTTCAGTATCTGCAAAACAGCTCAAAGGACCTGGCTCAGAATATTATCTAGAGCCCTTAGGGAGGAATTAAAGGTCCTTGACTTTAATGGCTAAACTATTATTTTTTTTTGTCTTTCTTGACTGTTTTCCTTTCTTTCTGCATTTTCTCACTTCTCTGATTAAATTTATTCTTTGACTAAAGTTTTTGTACAGACAAAAGGCAGGTGGAAGACATGGTGAAGAGTCCTGTTCTGGGAGAGCCCCATAGGGTCCTCTCGGTTACACCCTAAGGGAGGTAGTCCCAGAGAACAAGGATAAAGTCAAAGAAGGGAACAAGGAAGGGAGGGGCTTTAGTTTTATATAAATTTATAAAACTAAGTGTGCCTTTTTGAGGATGTCTTAGGCTGTTGCAAATCTATTTCCTTGTTGTTTTGCCTTCTCTACCAGTTGGTAGAGCTTCGAGGCTGATTCTTAGACTAGGAGATGGTGGAGTTTGCTCCCTTTTTAAGTTGGTGAGTTGAACTGGGCTGCTGTGGTTATGATATGCTGTCAGCTACTGGTTTCTAACTCAGCAACGATACAGGTTGTGTCTATACAAACAAACAAGTTTTAGAGGTCAATATCCAAAGAAATTAAGTAAAATAATTTAAAATCTGAACTAATTTGACATTTTTGGTCTGATGTATCCATCAATCCTATAAAGAGTTCATTTGTTTATGTGGATACTATCACAGTTTCAGGCACTGTTATTTTCTCGATGATCCTGCTCTATCAGTGATTTCAAGAACCAAGGTAAATGGGGAGAGAGAAGAATGAAGAATGGACTTTTAAAAATGTTTTGGCAGACTGTAATGTGACTAGGGACAACTTTATTTTGTCATGATCCATTAGCCCTCTCTTCCTTTTTTTTTTTTGCAGTTATTTTAATAGAGAAGATACACTGAGTGGGCAATCTGTGGCTTATTCTTTTTTTTTTTTTTTAATGTTTTTCTTGGAAAAGAAATTAGCCTGAAACATGTACATGAAATTGTTTTATTTTTCTCTCACTATTTCTGTTATTTTCATTGCATCAGTAATGCTGAAAGCACTGTCAGTTTTTCTTTCTCGTTCTCTCTCTCATCTCTCTTTTTTTACTTTAAAAAGAGGTAGAAATTTAAAAAAATAAAGAGGTAGAAATGAGTTAACCTATAAGCATGTAAAGAAAGTGGACATTTAAGTGGAAAAAATACAAAGTTCAACCTTAATTGTATTTTAACCCTATATTGCTAAAATGTTGCTAATCTATTCTATTCTTAAACCTGAAAGATTAGCAAGCTGATAGAATGGTAATTAATGATTTTAATTTTAGAATTATGATTTCAGCATTAAAGATTTCTGTGTTGTTTTTAAATCAAGGACAAGAGTAACAAAATAAAGAAAAATTGTGAGTGATATTGGATTCATATCAAGTATGCTCATATTCAGACTTCAAATGATATGAAATGCAAATTTCATGGCAATTAAGATTAGCATATTCAGAAAACAACATATCCTGAGATTATATCCTTCACATTTTAATACTTAGATGTGTAATACATTTTGAGTATATAATCATGACATTGCCAGGTTTTTATGCATAAAAGGGAAAGCTTCATCTGTTATTTATAACTACAAATACCTAATAATCTTTTTTGTGTCTTCCCCTAGTAAAAGAAATATCCATTCCTTTGACTTGGTGATCAGTGTTTGCTAATTTACCATTTCTTTGTCCTTTTTGAGCAAATACTATACTTTCCGTAGAAACAGCTGGGATAAATTATGAGAAGCAGGATGACATGTCAAGCAACAAATAAGGAAAGTAAATTAGGGTTTTCAAGGGTCTATCTTCAGTGTGGGAGCGGGTTTTCTTTCGGTCTCTGGGAAACACATTCTAATCTTTAGCTGGAATTGTGGCATGTTTCCTCTTGGTAACTAGAGTGAGGCAGGCTTTAAATTAGATAGCAGAGTACTTTCAGGATGGGGGCCTCGTGTTATGCATAGGGAGTTGTTTTTATTCTCTGCTTTGGCCCTTTGTGGATGAGTTAGGCTGGAGTGTGCTCCTTAATTCTCCATTCTATAAACAGAATGCACTCACTCATATACAGAGCTTTGTTAAACTAAAAACACTTTCAAGAACTTATTGAAGTGATTACATGAAACTTTAAAGTGTTATCCTTTACCTTAAGTCTGGCTCGTTACCAGTATCCACCTATTTTGAAAAAGAACAATGTTTTAAAGACTAGTACCACGAAAAGAATTGGCTCCAAAAACAAGTTACAGTCTTTCTTGCTCCAAAAATATTGGGAATTCTTGGCAAACTGGGGCCATGAGTGAAAGCTGCCTCTAGGAAGAGAAGTTTGAAACAGCCCACCCAATAAGTCAGAATGACGTTCAAACAGGAATGACATTTAAACAGCCCACCCAATAAGTCAGAAATTAACCCCGGGTCAACAAATTGCAAATTAAGTGATTTCTGCCCTAAGTTAGGACTAACTAGACTCAAAAGTCATTTATAGCAATTCATATCCACCCCATCCCCCCACCTCCCCTCCCAGCTACAGCTCAGGGCTGTAAGCTGAGTCCTTGGATGCTACTGGTGTATGATAACTGAATCAAATTGCTTTTGTGACACTTTAGGAATCAGTAAATCTGTGTGAAAACTGGTTCAGGCACTAGCTAGGTTACATCAGGCAAAATCACTTAATTATTATGATCCTTATTTCTTCATCTATAAAATAGGGTATTCTCTGTCACAGAACTGTTGTAAGATTGAGTTTAATATACAAAACACTTAATACTCTGAGTGATCTCTAGCAAGAATTAAAAACTGGTAGGTATTACTGTTGTCATAGTGGTTAATACCTATGTCATCCTAAATATTAACTGAGTTAATATTGGCTACACGTGTACATTTCAGGACATTTTTATTTCTAAAAATGTTTCATTACTCTTATTTTTCTTGTCTCTCTTGTTTTCTTTCACCACTTTCCTTAAAACCTGTGCCCACATTGCTTGATTTTTTTCTGATTCTTTTACTAATTGCTTAGTCAACTATGCCCAGTATTGATAGTTAAGGCAAAAGTTTATTTAATTTTAAAAGTTTATATATGCTGTGCTGTGTCCCCCTGTTTTCACAGAATGATGGTAAATGGGCGGATGGTTGAGCCCTTCCTAAACTGGGAAGGCCATTGGTGGTTGTAAGAAGGGAGATGTCAGTCATTCTTAACTCTGCTGCACGGGAAGATAGCCTGTCTGGGCTCCACCCTTGAAAATTCTGAGTTAGTGGACCAGGTGGATACTGTGTTTAGTGGGTTTTAACAGCTCTCCAGGTGCCTTTAATATGCCACCAAGATTGAGACTCACTGGGCTGTTGGGAGGGAAACTTGGGTTTCTGCGGAATAGCTCTTAGCAAAGCATAAATCTCTGAACCTCTGTATGTTTTCCATAGAGGTTAAAGGGCAGTAGGGAGTAAGCACTTGGGAGTAAGTCCTATTAATTTTTTTATGTTGCTTTCCAGCCCCACACTGGGGATTTCAAATTCAATTGTGACTTTTAAGGAAAGTCCCTTTTTTACTATTTACATTATGGTTCATAAGTGAAAGGCTCCTACCTCAAATGTGAGAGTGAACTGGACTCATTCTCAGTTATTGAGCTTGTGGCCCAAATTTAGACAACCAGTAAAAATGGACCCTAGTCAGTGTGGCCCCCAGTGGTAGTTTGGCATCCTTTTGCTGTCTTGCTAAGTGCTACCTAAACTAAATTATTTTAGAAGTACGTGCTGTTGCATTTCTTTCACTCTTTGGTTAGCGAGTTTTCCCTCAAGCACAGGTGAGATCACTTTTAGTGATGGATAAATCCACAGATGAAGAGAACGTGTGAGTTCCCTAAAACCTTCCCATCGGTCCTATGTTGGTCTGTCTCGACCTCTACATCTTGTTCACGCTGCCAGGCCTTTCTCTTCCATTCTGGCTGTATGAGAGGGGGCCCTTCTTCCAGGACAAACTTGAAGTCTACCTCCTCCATAAACCCTTCCTCCCTCTGAGTAACGCAGCCTTTGCGACCCCATCCTCCTCCACATTCCTGTGTTCACTTACCCCGTGATCTACAACTACTGTGGGTGATTGTTTATACTTTTTTGTGCGTCTGCATCTGTCTTCACTGCTAACTTTAAACTGTTTCAAGCTTAGGAACAGCCTGGTGACTTCAGGAATAAGGTCCTGCATTTCAGTAAGTACTCAATAAATGTGTGATGGTGGTGGTGAAGTAGAAATCACATTTGAGAGAGAAGGGAGGATGTGGGCTGGATTTATTAGGGAAGATCACAGAGAAGGTAGACCTTGAACAGGGATTCAGGATTGGATAGAATTTCGATTGTTGGAGGAGAGAGCCTTCTACAAGGTGTTATTTTTGGTCGGATTTGAATAATCTGTGTAAAACAGACACATATGTACCTGTGGAACCCTCTGAATTCCTAAACCTTCTTAATACCTTCAGAATCTGTCCTAATATATATATATAATATATTAAATTTTTGCATATTTCAGGTATTACACATATTATATATTAAATATATAATATATTAAAAATTTACACATTTCAGGTATTTTATATGTTGTATATATAATTTCCAGTCTCCACGATGAGGGCAAAACATACATCATTGAGCCTTACTACTAAATACAAGCAAGGGAATACATTCACTTTTCTGATTTGTACACTCTCAACTAGAGGGAATTCTAAAGGTTGTTCACTATCACTTTTCCATAATGCGATTGGGGAAGAAGAAGTACTAGTATTATCTTATAACCTTATAATTTGCTCTTTCAAAATATATAGCCCAAGCCCCTCACCCACATGCATTTTGAACTAGCTGTCAGAAACATTGTATTGGAATTGAGAGCTCCAGTGACCTTATTCACTTAAAAAGTCTGTTCAGTATTGCATGTGAAATAAGAACCTTTTAAATTTAACTGTGTATCACAGATTTGTGATGGGGGCCCTTGTCATCACTCCCCAGCTCTGATAGTTATGTTAGATGAGTTATTGGAATAAGATGTTCAAGAGGAGGGATGACAAAATCAGCCAGTAACCAGGTTTCAATTATTATGACATTGATGTCTGACAGTGACAAGGTCACAAAACCATTTTCTTGTGTCCATTGGGTTTGGGGCACTAGATTTTTCTGTCCAGCAAGACATTTATTTATTCAAAATTTAAAGCTTAATTTCAGGTTGAGTGCTTTTTAAGTAGACCCGACTTTTTTTCCCCCTTCTAAGGATCACTCAGCTTTCTTTACAACATGTATGACCTTGAATCAGGTCTTCCTCTTAAATCTCTCTGTGCTTTTATATTCAGCATTAGCTGACTCCTACAGTAAATTCAGTGTGGCCAGTTACTTCTCATAATGAAGCTCATGTAAATTGGAGTAGAGCAGAGGTTTTATTAATGAAACTGATCTGTTATTAAAGCTGCTTCGATCATCCTTTCTGAATAGTGAGATACAAGTCAAATAATATAATGTCCCTTGTCAACAGACTTGAAGAAGAAAATGAAGCTTGGAAAATTTACACATGTCAATTTTTTTTTGAGCATGGCAGAGCAGTTTATTTCAACTCCTCTTCCAGTATTTTACAATCTTTTGTAGAAAATCAGGATCTTCTGTAGGTGTATCAGTCTGACCTAATGAAAATTTTATTCACGTACAACATGAAACTGAATGGCGGTGTCTTTCTGAGCCCATGAGGAGTGGATTTTCTAGGATTTCTTACACTGTCATACACTGTCATGGATGTCATGCCATAAATTTGGAATTTTAGTGTGCAAAACTTGGGCAATGTGTTTACTGTCCAGCTCACTTTTTAAAAATCAGATGGCAAGATTATTATTACTTTATTTTAATTTGTAAAAATTGAAGTATATTGATTTACAGTGTTGTATTAGTTTCTGGTATACAGCCAAGTGGTTCAGTTATACATATATATATATATATATATATATATATATTCTTTTTCATATTTTTTTCATTATTGTTTATTACAAGATATTGAATATAGTTCCCTGTGCTATACAGTAGAACCTTGTTGTTTATCTATGTTATATATAGTATTGTGTATATGTTAATCCCAGACTCCTAATTTATCCCTCCCCCTCCTCCTTTCCCCTTTGGTAACCATAAGTTTGTTTTCTATGTCTGTGAGTTTGTTTCTGTTTGTAAATAAGTTCATTTGTATCATTTTTTAGATTCCATGTATAAGTGATATCATATGGTATTTGTCTTTCTCTGACTTACTTTGCTTAGTATGATAATCTCTAGGTCCATCCATGTTGCTGCAAATGGTATTTCATTCTTTTTTATGGATGAGTGATATTCCATTGTGTATATCTATATCTATATCTAGATATATGTAGATATATATATATCAAACAGTAAAATTATTAATGGTGGTTTCACAGGCGCTAGGTTAGAAATGAGGTGGTACAGTTAAGAGGTCAAGTGGGGGCCTTCTAAGTGCTCCTCAACCTATACTAGCTACTTGCTCTGCCTATTTTAGAATCACCAATTTGCAGAATATGGATCTCAAAGCCCCCATCGGTGACCTTATTAATTTATATGTTTGCTGTGAATTATTTCTATATGTTTTATTGTGTCTCTGACTATTTAAAATAATTTAAAAATTTAAAGCATATTTTGGGAAATATGAAAGAAGCAGATGGACTTAAAACTTGTTCAGAGATGAATCAACATTTGAAAAATGGCATTGCACAGTGCACTGGTAGATAGAGAGAAGTTGAGGATAATTAGAATAAAGCCCAAAGGCGTTTCTGGACTTTGCAGATGAAGGTTATATATCAGGCCCTGGAAAGAGGCATGATAATGACAGCTGCAGAGCAGAGGAGGAGGCCAGGCTGACACTGGTCTTTGGTTAGAGAGGAAGGCGGTCGAAGAGCATTTGGTGCTCCTTGGTATACTATGTATGAATCTTTTCATTTGCAAGGGAGAGAAAATCAGTTCCAAGTAATTTAAATATAAAAAAGAGGGAATTTATTAACTTACAAACTGGCTTAATTAAAAAAAAAAACTGGCTTACATAATTTAAAATCCAGAGAAGTCGTGAATCCAAGTGCACAAGTAGTTATATCAGAAATCTTTCTCCACCTCTTGTTCTGCTTTCCTGTATTGGTTTCCTCTTCAGGTCCCCCCCCAGCCCCGCCATGAAGAAATGTCTAAGCTATATCCTTCCTGTTTAGTAACCCAAATGGAAAGAGAGTACCTTTTCTAAGGATTCCCACAAGTCTCTGCCCTGATTCTTGTGAATTCAACTTGATTCATTATTCCTTTGTGAACTAAACACTGTAGTCAGGAGATAAAATGATCTGACTTCACAGGCTGGAACGTGCCCATTTTTTGGTGCTTAGGGTAGAGTCACCTCCACGAACCCAGACCACAAGGACTGAGGGTATGGGGAAGGGAATTTCCCCAAAAGAAAACAAAAGAATGGGCTATGAGGAAGATAGGCGAACAAAGCAAAACTGAAAAGCAAACAAACAAGAGGTCCACTGCATATGGTTACAAACAATATCACGATGGAGAATGGTCCTTGGGGAATGAGAGCTTCAGGAAAAATACAAAACAGGCGTTGATGTCATTAGAGGAGAATCTAATGAACATTATTCAAGAAATTACAATGCTAATACTCAGTTATGGTTATTAAGAAAATGAATAGCTAAATCAAAGAACATATTTTCATGCAGCTGTCCGAAATAATCAGAAAAACATGGAGGAAGATTGATCAAACTAAAGGATTTTTTCAAAGTTTTCTGGGGGAAACTTTTAGGTCCAAATTATTCATTCTCAGCAAGAGTGGGTGTTTTTGTGAAAACAGAAAACCTCCTTGCAAAACAACATTTGTTTTTCAGTCTCTACATCATATATGTGCCAATTAGTAAAATTGCAATGCAGATACAAGTGGCTACATTTTGCTAACAAAATACTGCATGCTTGTCTAGAATAACTTAATTTGTCTGGGAGAGAAAAATATATTGTTACCAAATCCCTTAAGGTGAACTATAGACACAAACTTGTCACTGTTACAGGGACTGGGTTAACATTTCAAAGTTAAATATTGTTTGTGAAATTAATCTAGTTTTCTTTAATTATTTTCTAATGTTTTAAAAAATGAAAATTTGTGCCAAGATATAGAAGGTATACACGGCACGGCTTTTGGATTTTAGACGGTCTTTGTTTAATTTTAGAAATAATTTTCCCTGAAAATTTGATATGCATATCAGAAAACTCAATGCAACACAATGCAGTTCAGACATTATTTACTGAAGACAGATGCTGCGGAGGATAAAGCAAATAGGACCTTTCCTACTTTCAAGCAATTGAAATTTAGCATAGAAAATATTTCTGTATTTTATAATCAGGAGTATAATACATAATACATTATTATGATATAAAATAGTTATTATACAAAATAGTATAATACATAATAGTAGTACATGATTATAATGCATAATACATGATTGTAATACATACTAGAGAACAAGTCTATAAGAGTTGTGTAAGTCAGATATTCAGAGGAGGAGGACATTTGGCTGGGGAAAGAAAAGAGGGAAGAGTTTTTGAAGGAAGTGCACTTGCCATGTGTCAGATAGGATTATTTGGCAAAGGTTTTTCTATTAGAGTAAATAATGTAGAGGCAAGGCATGCATTATAGTACAAGAATAGGATGACGGGGCTTCCCTGGTGGCGCAGTGGTTGAGAATCTGCCTGCCAATGCAGGGGACACGGGTTCGAGCCCTGGTCTGGGAAGATCCCACATGCTGTGGAGCAACTAGGCCCGTGAGCCACAATTACTGAGCCTGCGCGTCTGGAGCCTGTGCTCCACAACAAGAGAGGCTGCGATAGTGAGAGGACCGTGCACCGCAATGAAGAGTGGCCCCCACTTGCCACACCTAGAGAAAGCCCTCGCACAGAAACGAAGACCCAACACAGCCATAAATAAATACATTAAAAAAAAAAAAGAATAGGATGACGATAATGAAGAGAAGAGGTGAGAGACGAGGCTGGAGAGGAAGACTGAAACCCACAGGAGAATATATACAGTGATTCGCCATCTGGATTCTCTGTTTGGCAACAGACTTAGACCTGGGGTTTGTGAGAGAAGGTAGTAAAAAGATGCCTGAACTCGCGAGCGTGGTGGAATGGGAGACAGTTGATGCCACCAGTATAAAGGCAGGTCAAGAGGAATGGCCAGTTACTGTGAGAGGATGAAGATATGATAAATTTGGGATGAGTTAATTTTGAGTGGCAGGGGATATCCAAGCAGTTAGGGCTGTAACTGAAGAGTAAAGTTTAGGTTAGAAAAAGACTTTTGCATTATTCTGTCTGGAAGTGATAGTTGAAGGCTTAAGAAGAATGGATATAAAATTATACAATGGAGGACAATCTGGGGATAGAGACTGGAAGACTTGGAAGAAAGAAGAGTGAGAGGTGGTCTGTAGATCAGTGGAGGTCAGTTTTTCTGTACTCCGTCTCTGACCCTGTGACCAATCCCTTCTACTGGTGTTTCTGTCACAATTTACTACCTTTCTCTCCCATCAGTTTGTTGGCTTCAGTTTGTCTTAGAATAAGCATAGAAGAGTTTCCTTATTTAATGCAGTCTTGTATCAGAATCAGGTTTTTAGTTTGGCGCTCAGATTGCTGGTAACTTGATTTATTTTTTGCCTTGCATTTCAGGATTTTCATCTACCTTGACTTAGATACATGCTTCTTCTCAACTTGTAATCTGAGGTATCAGAGTCCATGCAGCAAACCGATGGCAAGTTCAAAGTGGTAAGTAAAAAAGCAGCTTAACAAAGGGGCAATTTGCAATGGTGTCAGTAGGCTTAAGGGAACTGACGAAGAATGGTGAAGCATTCTTTGGTGAAGCATGCTACACCTACACCTGAACGGACAAAAGGAGGTGGTAATTATGAAAAGGTGGGGAGAGTTGCAGTCAGGGGAGGGAGTCCATGTGATAGGAGTTGCCACCTTGGGGACAAGAACGTAGCCACAGCCAAGCATCACCAGGGAGGGATACAGGGGGGTAAATTCCCTTACCTCTCCCTTCTCCCACCCTCCATCTCCTACCAGTGCCAACCAGTAGCAAACCAATGTGGAAGCCAGAGCGCAAGGGGCCCAGGTGTTACCATCTGTAGAGGTCAGCTTGCTGGGAAAAAAGGCAGGGTAGGGAGGGTGGAGAGTATGTCTAGAAGGGCAGAAGGGGATACCCATCATGCTTGACTTCCTGGCTTCCTCTTCTCTTTTCTACTCCTGACTTTTGATAAGAAGATGTTGCTTTACTCTTGCTTGTGCTACTTAGACAGTGGCTTCTTGCTTTTTATGATCTCTAATAGATAAGAATGGGTGTTTCAAAGGTACTACAGACTTGTCAGAAGCTTCTCCCTTTCCATTTTCCTTTACTTTTCCTTCTCCGTCTTACGCTGTGGAGTGTTAAGAGAATTTAAAGGGAAAAAAGCAGAAGTCCAAAAGATAGGAAGAGATGCATAGAATATCAAGCTTCTTTCTATGTCTGTGCACAAAAAGCTGATTATAAACATGACTAAGGCTATTTACAGTTTGACTATTACATATGATTAATAATTGGCTTCAGAGTTCTGTATTTTAGCTCAGTTTGATTAGAGGAAAATTTTCTTTTAAAGCCACCTGTAAATACCTTCCTTGTGGTGGACACTCCTGGTTGCCTACCCAACATCATTCCCATCCTTCTACCTTGCTAACAGACTCTCATTTTGATCCAGTATTGGTGGCCAAGGGCTTTTGAAAAGGCTGGCCCTTCTCAGCACCAGGGGTGAATTTTGATTAGTCCAAGAATCGAATTGAGGTATAGTAGGAGGCTAAGTACTATTTTTTTCATGAGTTTCATAATTGTAATTGTGAAACTGAGTACAAAGAGTGTTCAGGGACGATGTATTCTAAAGAAAGGTTGTGGATCATCTATGAAGAACTTCAAATGATTGATATTCAGAACAAATCTGGTGACTCTGAGTCCATTACCCACATCAAGAGTGTATAAGAAGAAATAAGGGTACTCTCAGAGAGAAGATTGTATTGGAGAGTGTATTCGTCTTCTAGTGCTACCATAACAATATACCACAGACTGCGTGGCTTAAACAGCAGGAATTTATTTTCTCACGGTTCTGGAGGCTAAAGGTCCAAGATAAAGGTGCCGGCAGGTTTGGTTTTTGGTGACATCTCTCTTCCTGGCTTGTAGATCGCTGCCTTCTTGCTGTGTTTTCACATGGCCTTTCCTGTCTGTGAATATGGAGAGCTGTCTGGCGTTTCTTCCTCTTCACCAAGCTTATTGGATTCAGGCCCCACCTTTATGACCTCATTTAAGTTTAACTACCTTCCCAGAGGCTCTATCTCCAAATATCATCAAATTGGGGGTTATAGCCTCAAATCATGAATTCTAGTGGGGGGACACAATTCAGTCTATAACAGAAAGGGTTATTGAAGCTGTACTTTTGCTCACTTCAAGCTGAATGAGTAGAGGACTTGAGTAAACTACTCATAGAGTGTGGGGATGTTTTCCGGGGGGGGGGGAATAGAGCTAGGGCAGTCACAGAGGCCTGGGAGCAGCCAAGTGACCAACACAGAGTACAGGGAGATAGCTCTGTGAGAACCTAATATGGCCCCCATTGATTTGGGAAGTCAGGGACTGCAGGTGAGAGTCTCATTGGAGCTGTCCAATAAAGTGACTGGAAAGAGTTTCAGTGCATATGAGTTGTTTCCTGTTGAATCAATGTATGTATGTATGTATGTATGTATGTATGTATCTGTTTTTACATTACTTTGGTGACATCATTGACCATTGGTAGTAAGAGACCCACTCATATTCATAAGTATACCTGATTTCATTCTGGGAAATGTCTTTTAAAAGACAGACTCTAATACAGAAAACATAAAGGAAAATTCTGATATCCCTGTGTACACAAAAACTTAAAACTCTTCAAGTCAGTATCAATGATGAATCTAAAAAATTACAATATAGGAAAATCAAAAGGTTAATAATGTTAATGAATCTCCCCCCTGAACCAAATGTTCAAAAGACAGGCAACATTGATTCATAAAAGAAATATAAAAATATATTTCAAATATATGTTTATTTTCATATATTTGAAAATGTTTATTTTCATATATTTGAAACTTGAGAGTAAGCACTCTTCTATACTGCTGGTAGGAGTACAAATTGGTAAACCCAATTTAGCAATAGGTATCAAAATATGTACCCTTTGATCCAATATCTACAATAATAGCATTTTGTCTAAAGCAAATAATCAGAGATGCATGCAGAGAAATCTGTGAAAAAATATTTATAATTACTTACATTGATGAAAAATTGAAATGACTGATATTTCCACAAAATACTTTTTTTGCTGAACTACTATGTAGCTATTAACAATCATATTTTAATAAACTGGGAATAGTCTTGTGATATAAGTTTATTAAAAAATAAAAGGACACACATAGGACACAAAAAGCACTACCTATAAAATAAAAAAGTAGTAAACAGGATCTTCATAAAAATTAAAACATTATTGTCATTCTTATTAAAACAAAAATTGGTAGTAAAATAAAAAGGCAAGCCATAGACTGGGAGAAACCACCACAATACATGTCTGACAATTGCTACAACTCAGTAGTGAGAAAGAAACCAACCCAATAAACAATGGGCAAAGGACTTGGATACTTCTTAAAAGAAGATACAGGAATGGCCAATACTCCCCTTAAAATGGGCTCTACGTCAGTAGTCATCACAGAAATGCAAATTATAACCACAGTAAGATACCATAATATACCCACTGGAATGGCTAAAATTAAAATGACTGATAATGCCAAATATTGGCAAAGATAAGGGACTACTGAAACTCTCATACATGGCTGGTAGGAATGTAAAATTGTACAACTATTCTGGAAAACTGGCAGTTGCTTATAAAGTTAAATATACACTTCTACTATGATCCAGCAATTCTGTTCCTAAGAATTACTCAAGAGGAACAAAATCATTTGTCTACAAAAAGACCTGTACAAGAATAGTCTTAGAAGCTTTATTCATACTAACCAAAAATTGGCACCAAAGCCAATATTCATCAACAGGAAAATGGATAAACAAATTGTGATATATGTCCATAAAATGGAATATTATTTAGCAGTAAAAGGAAATAAACTACTGATAAAAGCAACACACTGGATGAATCTTGAAAACATTAAGTTGATCAAAAGAAGTCAGACACAAAGAAGACGTAAGTATGATTCTATATATGTGAAGTTCAAGGCCTGGCAAAGCAAATCTGTGGTGACAGAAATCAGAATAATGGTTGCCTCTGTGTGGGAAGGACAATAAACTGGAAAGGGTATGAGAAAACTTCTAGCAATGATGGAATTGTTATCTTTTTTTAAAAAAAAAAATTGAAGTATAGTTGATTTACAATGTTTCAGGTGTACAATAAAGTAATTCAGTTATATATATGTGTGTGTGTGTGTGTGTGTGTGTATGTATAGAAATGCTTTGTCAGATTCTTTTCCATTGTAGGTTATTATAAGATATTGAATATAGTTCTATATAGTAGGTCCTTGTTGTTTATTTCATATATAGTGGAATAGTTCTCTTGATTAAAGTGGAGTTTATATGGGCTTATAAAGTTATCAAAACTTATCGAGCTGTACACTTAAATACAATTCATTGTTTGTAAATTAAAGCTCAATTAACAAAATTAACTCCAATGGGCAGGAAGTACTCAAATTTTCCTTTAGCTGAGATCCCACAGAAAGAGATCATTCACTAGTTGACTTTGTGGCTGTTTCTCATAGTGGAGATCATCACAGACTGATGATTCTTGTGCCCCAGTGATCATCCAATCCACCTACTTCCCGTTGCACTGACTGTATGTTCACCGCGAATGTTCTCATTGTAGCTGTTGTTTCCCAGTGTAGATATTCTTGTTGGAGAGAAGAGCTGATCAGTAGACATGTGCTAGGCTGCTAGGTTTCTAGCCACAGACTGACAAGTGGATATTCTCCTTAATATATTGGTTAACATCAATGGATCCTTAGGAAAATTACTTTCATTGACCTTTCATCCTGATCCTGCAGTATCCCTGGCGCAGGTGGGTACCTACAGAAGCCCTACCTGGATGTCTGCAGGCCTCTTTTTAAAAAAGTCAATTCTGTCTGCTCAACAGCTTTGTGAAATAGTTGTTTGATTGTGGTGTACACACGCCTTCTCATATCTTTAATCTCTTTTTGAGAGTTTGGCTTGTTATATATCAGAATCAGGTACATCTCAGTTGTGAAGCTGATTCTAAGTTCAAGCAGGATCCTGAGCAGGTAAGGGGTTGTAGAGTTGGAGAGGGCTGCCTTCCAATTTGAAATGTATCATATTTTTGACAGTAAGTGACTTTTCTAACATAGTGGGTTAAAGGCTTAATGTTTCTGTTGTTCACTGACGTCTCACTGTAGTTGCTGCCCACTGCATTCATAGAAATAAAGGAGATGCTGTTAAAGTGATGAGGGTTAATGGAAAGACGGGGACACTGTTTTGATGGGGGGGAATGAGAAGAGGGAAAGCAATAACATAAAAAGTACTTCAGAGAGGCAGAGGGGCATTCTTTTCCATTTATTTTCCAACTGTAATTTAAAATAAATTGCCTTAAGAAGAATCAAAAGAGAAGTTAGTTTATTATTGCTTTCAGATAACCTGGTAATTTACCATTAAATGAACAGAAAATAAGAACAGTATGAACATTAATAAAAGCTAGGGTTGGGAAAAATTGCTTTGTGCAGAAAGAAAATTCTGTAATTTATCCCATGTTCAACTCACCAGATTCATAGCATGATGTAATCTTTGTCCACTACGTACCCTTCAGCGTACCTAAACTTGTAAGATATTTTTCTTTGTCCTTTAAGATGAATCATGCCGCTCAAACACTATTTTATTCTTAGAGCTTACCGAGTATATATAAAAAGAGCACAAAATGTTTACAAATGTACAATATGTTCTACGTATAGGTATAGGGAAAAAAGAGCATTTAATATTTTAAAGATGCTCTATGAGAGAAGTTTTGAATATGACAGACAAAATCAGAAATTGCTCTGTGTTGAAAAGACATTTTATGCTTATACAAATTTTATATGTATATAAATTATTTGGATTATAAAAAAGTTCTTTTCAAATTTCATGGAAAATTTGAAAAACACCGAGTGACTAGTATAAGAAGATAAAAAACACCTCAAATTCAATATCCAGAGATAAGTGCTGCTAACATTTTAGTGCATATCCGCGTCAATTTTTTCAGTTTAAAAATCTTTTCCATTTAACATTATATGGTGGCATTTTCAAATGTCATAAATATAGTTCAAAAACATTATTTTAAATGACTATCTAAGGTCTTGAGATGACATCATCAAGATTGTGACATAGGTTGTTCCTGATTTCACTTCTCCTCACAAGATGAGCAACAAGCAACTATCCACAGACACCACTGTGAAAATCCCAGAACCTGGGAGTGAGGCTGAAGCAGCCCCTGGACCAGAGACCAAAAGGGCCACATTGAAAGTATCAGTGGAGGCTACACTCTGACTGCACTGTCCCTCCCCCAGACCTGTGCAGTGCACTCCCCCCGCCCAAGGTCTACAGTTTCTCCAGTTGGAAAAGAGGGCCCAAGGTAAACATCCAGCTTCTCCAGTATTGAGAGATGCATCCCAGAAGGCTCACTCTGGTTTTGCCTCAAGAAGATCACCGGAAAAACCTGTGGGGTTCTCCCCCTGGGGATCAGATATAGACAGAGAAGGGGGGCAGGACTTACAACAACCAGCACTCAAATCTTGGCTGAACACATCCCTGCTTATAGTCATGCCTGAGCAGAAATCCCAGCCAGTGACTCTACCCATTTGCAGAGCCAAGTCAGTGGCCCCATCTGGTCAGTTTGTTCAGTTGGCAGTTCTGCCAGATTTGATCCCCAGTCAATGGGCTCTACTGGCTGTGGTATATACACAACAGTGAGATACTGCTGGAGGACCTTCTGACCAGCGAGCCAGGCCAGAGACAATGCCCAACAGCGGAGCACAGCCAGTGGTCTATAGCATCTCTAAGCCCAGTCTGTGGCCCTGTCCAACTTCAGGACACAGCCTGTAGCCTCACCTGATTGCACAGCACAACCTGAGGTCCTGTCCGACCACAGCGTCCTGCCTGTGGGCCCACCTGCATCTGCAGCACCATTTGGTTAGGAAACACAGCCTGGTAACCCACCTGATTGGGAGGGATTGTGGGGCCCAGTTCATAGCCCTGCCCAATCACAGAGTCCAACCAATGGTACCACCCTGCCAGTGAACACAGTAGGCAGCCCGGTCCAACCAGGGGTGATTGCGGCGTCCAGCCAGTGGCCCCACCTGACTGCAGAACAAAGTCAGCAGTCCTGCCTGACCAGGGAGCCTACCCAGAGCCCCACTTAAACATGGAACTCAGCCAGCAAGCCCACCCAACTAGATACACACACATATATATATATATATATATATATATATACACACACACACACACACATATATATATATATGTATATACATCTCACACACATAAAATTATTCACAAAGATTAAACATAAAAAGTTAGTCTTTCTGGAAAACAATTTTTAAATTTATTTTTAAATTTTAAATTAATTAAAATGTTTTTCTGACTCAGGCAGGAATTTACCTTAATAAAATAATCAGAGGTACATACAGAGATTTATATACAAGATTATTTATTACAGAGTTATTAGCAATAGTGAGAGTCTGAAAAAAAATGTAAAATCTCCTGAAAAGAGGAAGAAAGTAAAATAAACGACAATATAGTTAAACGATGGATTAACAGGTAGTCTTTTGTTGTTATTTTTTGTAGGTTTATTGAGATAAAGTTGACATATAACATTGTGTGAATTTAATTTGTAAACTTGATGATTTGAAATACATGTATATTGTTAAATGATTACCACAATAAGTTAGTTAACACATCCATCACCGCACATAGTTAAAACTTTGTGTGTGTGTGGTGAAAACTTTTAAGATTTTTCTCTTAGCAACTTTATTCTCCATATTATTTTGTTCTCATCTTTTTTAAACTTTTAAGAAAACTTTGAACTTGTTTCTTACCTCACTAATTTGCTGTTTTTATGGTAGCTAATTATATATTTTTTGCTTTCATGCAGTCTTAAATTTTCCACTAAAAGTTTCCATTTATGTACAGTTTTACATGATTTCAGATATATGTATATTTCTTGTGGTGGCTGTCTGATCTAGTTTCATGGATGCAATGTTCTCTTGAAACTTGTTGAAAACTCAAAACATTTAAAAAATATGTTTTTTTAATTCTAATTTTATTATTTATTTATTTATTTATTTTTAACTTTTTATTTTATATCAGAGTATAGTTGATTAACAGTGTTGTGTTAGTTTCAGGTGTACAGTAAAATGATTCAGTTATACATATACATGTATCTATTCTTTTTCAAATTCTTTTCCCATTTAGGTTGTTACATAATATTGACCAGAGTTCCTTGTGCTATATGGATAACCAATAAAAAATATATTATTATACTAAATTAGTAGTTTCTTGAATTTATTAATCAGGAAGTTATTAATTCTGATTCTGCAGAATCATCTCTCATTTGAACTGCTTCACATAACTTAAGATTTTTTTATTTCTTTATTTATCCTTACAGAATGAAGTGTATATTTGTTCACAGTGGCAGATGAAGTGAGTTTGGTAAGAAATCCATGTCCATTTCTGTGTACTGCATGCCTAGATGAAAATGAAGATGAAATTTCACATTGTCAATTAATTTTCTAGATCAGAAATCCAGAAGCCAAGGTTCCTGTGTGGTGGTGGGATGCAGGGAGATAAGGCATTGATCAAAGTGATACCGACCAGGGTTCTTGGCTTTCCCCAATCAATAGAAATTGACTCGAGGTCAGACAAGAAATTCAGGCAAGGCTTTATGGGGGCCCCTGCGCCGGCTGCAGGAGGGGGCGAAAACAAGTAACAGGTTCCCTTGCTTGCTCCCCAAGGTGGGGCAAGCTCATTCCTTATTTGGGGTGAGGGTAGGGGAGTGTCCAGGGGTCAGGCCGGAGGGGTGGCTGAGGTGGTTTGCCCACCCCTTTGTGGTGTTGAGTGCAGGGGGGCACGAGCAGTACCCGGCTTTTGCTCCTGACACCCAGTCATTTTTGCTCCCGGCTCTTCAGAAATGGCAGTTGGGTTTTTTGTCTTTTTGTATCTTTTGGTCCAGAATTTGCCCCAACTGTGCATGCATGCAGGTATTTTTAGTCCCATGCAGTTTATTTGTATTTTGTGGCTTGAGGAGAGGTGTGTCTGAGTGCAAGCATTACAGCACTGCAGCAAAGGGTCCCAGGTCCCAGGCCTGTCTCAGAAGTACTCAGATGGAGTTGCAGTGGAGAGCCTTTCTCTGTCTAGAAGAGTTTCCCTTCATGTTTAGTTTGGCAACCAGCAGTTAGGAGCATGTAGTCACCTATACACCAGGAGATGGTGTGGCTCAGATGCGTCTCTCAGTTCAGCCCTAAGGCCAGGAAGGTCTTCCGTGGCTTCTGACAAACTCTAGTTATGTTTTTCATCTCAGCTGCTTCCCCTCTCCTTGTAGGAGCAGTGGTATGTTCATTCTAGGGTCTTGTTCACTCACCTCCTGGGCTTCTCAGTCTTCTTTCTCCAGGGCATGAGAGAGGATGTGATTCAGCCCTTCGTCCATAGTCCCACCTGTGATGTATCTAGTAGAAATTTTAGTTGAAAGTTTAGAAAGATTTGACATGTAATAACACCCTTCTGTAGTTTCCATTCTTTATGCTTTATTTTCCTATTTTTATGTTCTATTTCTTACTTTGTGAATTGAGGGGAGGTTAGAAGATGTCATATTCTTTGTTATAATAACACTGAGGGTTAAGTTTCAACATATGAATTTTGGGGGGTCATAAACGTTCAGTTTGTTGCAGAATCTATCTGCTCAAACTGGAAAATATTAAAACAATGGCGGCAACAAAAAAACCAATCAATTTTGAGCTATGTCAGAATATTTTTCTGTTAATTTCCTAAATGTCTAAAATAATATAAATTCAGAAGTAGTTTGAAATGAGATAAATATTAATGTCATATTTACCTTAATACATGACTATTATTGATTCAATTAAATTTTTTTGATTTGTGAATTTATTTATATGAAAAATCCTTCAAACTCATCAACAGTAAATAATGTTTAGTTATATGTTTAACAAATTCACTTTATTAAAAAGAATACAATAATGTGAAATTGAGAATGTTTGGTCTTTGCGCACCTAAGGATAAATCCATTTTCTTTCCTGATCAATATGCTAGGAGCAATTCTAACTTAAAGTGTTTTCCTTGTTATAGCCAAGTGGTTGTGGAAAATTTACTGGATTTTTGTATCTGAGAAATACAAATTTCCTCAGTGTTTTAACCAATAAGGCAGCTATTCTTTAAAAAAGCTACTTCTTGAACATGGGTAAAATGCCTGCCAGAGTTTCTGTGTGTTTGAGTGTGGGTTGTCATTTAACTAAATGCCCAGACCCCTCTCAAGACCATGATGGTTTGTCTGAAAATCAGGGAGAGAGGACGTAATATTCTTTGTTAACCAACAGTTTTCCTTTGTTGGGGCTGAGGACAGCGTGCATCTGTTTCCAGGACATTACTCCCTAAACAGATGTTCTATCTTTTCTACTTATCGCTTTGTTTGTTTGTGCATTTTATGAAATGTTATAAAGCTTAAGTAAGTCGGTTGTAGATAAACCAGAAAATAGAGATTACCAAAAAAAAGTGGCCAAAAATTCAGCCACCTAGAAATATCTGTCAATACAGATGTACACATATTTGTACATACTTCTTTTGACCAAAGTGAGATCCTACTAAAAATACTATTTGTAATCTGCTTTAACTCATTAATGTATGACATTCAGCTACGTTTTGTTTACTTTGTAACAGCATTCATTTATTCATCCAACAAATATTTAATTCGCATGTACTACATAGTAAATGCCATGTTAGGTACTATAGGACATTGCTAAAGAAGATAAAGAAGACACAACTTCTGCCTGAACCATTTTACACGCAAGGTGGAGGAAATATAATTAGCCCAAGAACCACAACGTAATATCTCAATATTAAAAGCTAGCATATAGGTAGGATGTTTCTTCAAACAAGGGTACATGTACTCCCAGAGGGTTGTGAAGATTTTCCCGGGGGCATTTGGGCCCTCAGATTATTTTAAGACAATTCACTGTTAACTTCTCAACTCTCTTTTGTATTTTATTCTTCAATTGGTCTGCCCTAAAGTGGTGTGATTGCGGTCAAGCTGTGTGCGCGGGGCTGTGGCCTCTCATCTTCTGTACGTTTCACAATAGCCTTTTCTTTCACTGTAGAGAAACATAAACCTCTCGCCCACTGCAGCCTTAAAGTGTTGCTTTGTTCTGGGTGCAGAAACCCTTAGGCTTCCAAGCAAAAGGATGATTTGAAATCTTGGCGTTGGTGCTGAGAGAGTGAGTGTAATGGTAATGTTTCCTTAAAAAAGCAACAGTTTTATCTGAGAAAAGTCATTCTAAACAACAAACTGGCCATTCAGGAAAAAAGTTTTTTTTTTACTTCCTAGCATTCCACGGAGGTAACAACTATCGATTACTAGAACCTTATTATTTTTATTATGGAGTAGGATAAAATGATCCATGAAAGATGTTTGAGCATAAAAATGATTACGTTAGGATAAAATTCTGTTGGTGACGTTGAATGGAATACATGTCAAAGAAAAAGAGGAGTGATTCAAAACTTCCAACTGTTAAAAAAGTATTCATTAATTCTTCAAACAGATGATGATGATCAAATTTCAGTCACATTTATATTCCATTGGGTATATTTTAAAGAATAATACAATCATATATGTGGTGTCAATATAATACATAGGGCATTTCATCCCTTATAATTACTTGAATTGTAGTGAAAAATAGATGTCATCTTAACTGTATGTATGAGGCATGCCCATTTTTTCTAAATTCTCTTAGGGTGTATGTTAAAAAAAAGTATACTGTACTGTAGTACTGCTGTCACATGAATAGCTTCTGAAGGCAGCAAGAATGGGGTTGAGCTCTGGATCTACTAATACCTAGTTCTAGGACCTCAAGCAAGTTGCTCAATCTTTCTAAGCCTCAGTTTCTTCAGCAGTAAATAAGTTGGTAGTACTTCCTCATGAAGTTTCCATGTAATTACGTGTTTAACTGGAATGATTTTGTTCTACCAAAGGAGATTCAAAGAGAATCACATAATTGTATTTCTTAAATTCATATAAAAATTAACTCTGGCTAGATGGCCAATATCAATTTCCTTTTCTTTTAAAAATGCTTTGGTGGGGTTGATGGTATGAAGGGGAGGATTCTTTTTCCTGGGAGTCATATAAGAACCCCAGAAAAATAATACAACTCAGAAAACCTGAACATGGGTCTTCAGTATATCAGGTCTGTCACTTGGGTCTTTGAATTTCAAGTCCACAAGAGCATGAGGTATTTCTGCTCTTTTTCGCCAAGGATATGCTCAAGTTTCTTTTGATTTGGTTTTTAAAGTTAAGCCCTTAATATTTAGATTGCAAGGTATCCATATGTATCACCTGCCCTCAAGAAAAATGCTACCACACTCAATCCTGTGTTGGAGATGAACATTGGACCCTGCTACTTGCTAAAAGGCCATCCTCATTTTTTTCTTCATCTCAGAGAAGACACACTGGGCTGTTCCTTTTTCATTCAATACTGTCATCTCTTCTTCCTCAAAGAAAATCTCGTTTAATACTCTTCCATGAATCTACACCTTCCCCCCCTCCCCCACCTCAAAGCTTGAAGTTTTCTGCAGGGTTCCAGCTTTAGACACAAAACTGTGGCCATCCCATCTCTAAGGGTATGGTCAGAAAAGCGTTAACATAGCAGGCCTGAGGCTACAGTCCTTAGAAAGGACTGTTTACAGTGTTGTCTCTTGGCTGGTATTTGGGAACTTGGATTTCTGGAATGTTCCCATTATTCCCTACCTAATGAAAGAGTGGCTCTCTGTGCCCAATCTGTTTGTGCAAACAGTATGGTTTATGCGGAACACCTGCTTTACTTCTGGGAGCGTGCAACCAGTCTCCCATAAAGCCTTGGGCATGGAGTCTCAGGAGCTTCTCTGGTGGACAACACTGCATATGTGTTGTCATAATTTGATGCTAGTGGAATTAAGTCCTGTACGACTCCACTGGGACAGAACTCTGAGAAGATTGTGCCTGGTTTCCTTTGGACTTTGTTACATGGGCTTTTTCCCTTTGCTGGTTTTGTTTTGTAACCTTTTGCTTTAATAAGCATTAGTCATGAACACAGCGGTATGCTGAGTCCTGTGAGACTTCCTAGTGAATCTTTGAAGCTGGGTGTGGTCTTGGGGACCCCTACACAGGGAAAAATAGGAAAAATGACCTTTTAATATTTCCTAGAATTTCTATACTAGTAATAACAGTAAAACCAAGATAAAAATCAGTATTTTAATGACTTATAGAAACTTAAATGAAATGCCAAGGATTGTTAAACTAAAAAAAGAGTCTCCCCAAAGGAGATTATCCTTGGTAATTATGCAAGTTCTAACGGTTAGTTGTTGCAATGTGGTTAGGAAAGTTTTCGCCGAAGAGGGAATCCTTGAGTCTATGTTTCCGTCTTTTTAGAGATGACCTGTCTTTTTTATGCAATAATAGTGTCCTAAGGCTGTGTCCATGGGATTCCAGTGGAACTTGAAATACTGCTTTTTCTATAGCGCCTATGTAGATGGGAAGGTAATGCAAGAATGCTTTTTTTTTTAATCTTGTTAATTTCTCTCTCTGATGTCATTGCAGTTATTTGCTGAAAATTTGTGTGTGTGCGTATACATACATATCTGTGTGTGCCTCAAAGCTTCAAGAATGGGCACAGTTATAAAAAGCCATTAAATAAATAAATAGAGAACAAAAAATCATAAAGACAATCTGGGGAATTGTTGAATCTGTGTTGTGCTTTGCTAACAAGCATATCAGACTTTTCAAAATAATACCAAACAGAGCTAAAAGCTGGTGATTGAATATACGGTAAACTTATCAAATTGCTTTTTATCTCTGAGTCTCAATGGAATAAGTGTTGCTGATTTTTCACCTGAGCAGGTGGATATAAAATATTCAGCTTCAAGCTGGCAAATGTGGATAAAATAAATAAGTCACTGCCTGTAGAGAGCCATCCAGGTTTTTGTCATTTTTAGGAAGCATTGGTTTGTTCTCTGGTGAGTATTTCTTGAGAAACCTGCCTTTGTATTTCAAAACAACCACAATAAAACAAAACAAATCAAACAAATAAACATACGTGCCCTGGCACAAAATAATATTGTCTAGATATCAGTAATAGACAGGGTTCTTTTGTCTACGTTAAAAGACTTGACATTTGCAACTAATGGCTCAGAAATGACTCAGTGTGTAGGAAAAATTAGCCTGAGTTAGAATTTTTAAAAATGAGCAGGGATAAAGATTTGATATACTTTAGTTTTTAAAATCTGCATTATAGTCATATTTACACACAACGAGCTTCATCATAATTGTCCTACGAAAAATCATTATATTAATCATTGATGACCCTTTGCATGTTCTACTAATTATTGCAAGTGAATCCTCAGTGCTAATAGACTCTGAGTTTTGCTCTCACTCAGGGCCATGTGTGAAGTGCCTCTCCTTGGGCCTCACGTCATTCTTGTAGGTTTAGTTTTCTTACGCAAGCACATACTCTCGTGCTCCCTCTTCCTCACCTTTTCACTGACATCCAAATTTTGTAGAAGTGTTTTTAGCTAAGGGTCTTTCTTCTACGCAAAAGAAAAGGTAAAACTGCTTATGATAATACTTTCCAAAGAATATACAAAAAAGAAATATTTTGTTTACTGAAGTGTTATATAATTACTTTTTAGAAGTTGTTTTCTTGTTTTTTTGTTTGTGTGTTTGATTATTGGTTTGTTTGGGTGGGAGTAGCTCCAGCGCACTGAGCTCTGTGTTAGCTTTTCTTGCTTTGTAAACAATGAGAGGCCTCATTTTCAGTTGCTCAAGTTAATTTTGGGAGAGCACCCTGCTAGCCAACTTGGCGGACCTGATTCACTCCCTCTTAGTGGTGCTTTATTTTTTATTTTAGTTTTATTTATTTATTTATTCGTTCGTTCATTCATTCATAAGTATCTCAGGGACAGCCAAGGTCCTCCAGCTGTGGTCTACCGCACAGATTGTTGTCTCTCTTCCGTGCAGCCTTACGGCCTCCCCACAGCTTTTCCCTCATCCACTCCTCCGCCACAGAGGACTATGAACTGCAGTGCTGATTGAGCCCCTCTCACAGGAGCTTCTGTATTGCTTCATATGATGTCTTAACATCTGTGAGAGCTTGCCCAATGAAGAGCTGTCTCTTTCCCTCATTGTTAATCCTCTACCTCCATGTTTTTTTTTTTTTAATTGGGGTATAGTTGTTTTACAATGTTGTGTTAGTTTGTACTGTACAGCAAAGTGAAGTAGAGTTCCCTGTGCTATATGGCAGGTTCTTATTAGTTATCTATTTTATACATATTAGTGTATACATGTCAATCCCAATCTCCCAATTCATCCCACCCCCTCCCACCCCGCTTTCCCCCCTTGGGGTCCATACATTTGTTCTCTACATCTGTGTCTCTGTTTCTGTCTTGCAAACCAGTTCATCTGTACTCTGCCTCCATCTTTGACTCTAATACCTGAAGGAAGTTACTTTAGTTACCTCCTCTTGAATTAGTGTCATCAGTTTTTACTGATTTAATTTTACTCCATTCCTTCAAAGGCAACTTTTTATAACCTGTTGCTGTCCCTACAGCTGTCATCATCTTTATTTACTGCTGAATTTCTGGAATGAATGCTTTCTACTAATTGTCACCGTTTCCTTACCACTCATTTTTTTCCTGTTTGTAAAGGTCTTAATTTTTGCTGTTTAATGAATATCTCCAGTGATCTCCCAATCACCAAGTTCAATGGCCCTGGTTTCCCGTTGTTCTGACATTGAATTTTGTACTTTCTTGAATCTTTTAATAACTTATGTTCATTTTCCTCTTTGAAATGTGACTCTTTCTCTTCAGCTTAGATTTTTCCTACTGCTCCTGAACTTTAATCACTGCTTTATGCCTCAGGACTCTGCTCTTCCCTGTATATACTCACCCCTTGGAGAATTTAGTGATAGACTTGACTTTGGGTGTTATTTCTTTGCTGAGTTTAACTCCTAATAATTATTTTCAGTCTTGCCCTCTAACTTGAGCAGCCGGTCTACAGCATCTAGAACAAATACACAGTAAACTTTCACAGAGTATTTACTGAGTGAACATAAAGGTAAACACAGCATGGACTTTTATATAAATATTTGTAAGAAAGGCAAATTTTAGTGCCTAAGCTGAGAAGACTTCAACAAAAGAGTAATATTAGAAATAAAATAATTCTATGCCAACTTTCTCAGAGAAAAAGACAAAGGGGATTTTCTCTGGCCTAACATTTATGACTTTCCATTTC
This sequence comes from Balaenoptera physalus, assembly GCF_965194825.1. Taxonomy (NCBI): domain Eukaryota; kingdom Metazoa; phylum Chordata; class Mammalia; order Artiodactyla; family Balaenopteridae; genus Balaenoptera; species Balaenoptera physalus. Next base: position 78,924,132 of record NC_138890.1, on the reverse strand, counting down.
ATATCGTGTTGACCTAAGTGCCAACTGAAACTGAACACCCTACTTTGATTAGAGTCAGACATTTCTAAGTAATAATGAATGAGCTTCAAGTTCAACTTGAATTAGTTCTAGGGTTGGGTAAGGATAACACAGGGAGGGATACTCCAACTTTTTTCCATTAGGCATTTTTTTAAACTTTCATCAAAGAGATCAGATTTCGAAATAATTTTTTTCTATAGTGATAATTGTCTCCAAAGATTTTTAATGCTTAGTCTCAAGATTCATGTGTCTTGGGAAATTGTTTCCTTATGAGCTTTATAATTTTAAAATGTGAGATTATTTTTAGTGTGGATTGTTTTTTTCTGTGAAAATTCCTTGTGGCTTGGATTTTGGGAGCTTCACTGCAGAATGGCCCTACATTTGCTTCTGACAGACACCTCAGGGGTAGTGCCAGGTTTACGTTAAATTTTTAGCTCAAGAGTTTTCCGCACCTTTAAGGAACTGTATGTTTTGGTTCTAAACCCATGAGAGGTACAGGCTTGGGCTTTCCCACCAAGGTCTTGCTTTTTCTTTCCCAGAGAAAAGCTCTCTTTATAGTCTTCTTTTTTGGAGTTTTTCTATTCCCCCCTTTCAGGGTGGTGATAGTTCTCGGTGAGTCCTGGCTTACAGCTGTGGTATCAATTGTAACATTTCTCTTCATGCCCCATCTCTTCATTCTGCCCTCCATGGATGTTAACACTCAGTCCCTAGTGACCACTTGGTTTAATCTCCAGAATCTTCCTGAGTATTTTGGTAAAAGGATTGTTAGAAAGAAGTGCTACCGTGCAATGGAGATTTATTATTTTACCCTTTGAAATATTATGAATAAAATATCACATCTTTTTTAACTGCACTAGATAGGTGATCATTCTGTTGTTCTAAACCAGTGTGGGATCTCAGTGGCTGCATAAGAAATTTATATCTGGGCAACAAGATGCTAAAGCACAGGACAGTTATTCACAGGCTTCTCTGACTTTGTACTTCCTTCATCACTTCCAACACTGCATTGAGTATTCTAAGGGCTCAAAATCTGAGCCTATGTTAGTATTTAGAAACCAGAAATATACTAAAGGGGAACTCTGTGCCAGTTTACCTTATAGGAACAGAATCAGACTTAGATAAACCAGAAACAATTAGGAAAATTGTGCATCCCTTAGGTGGCATGATAAAGTTAGGGTTTTTGTTCATGAGGAGCATTTATGGAATTGTTGAAGTCATTGGTTCAGAGCCAGATCGTCAGATAGGATTTGAATTCTGGCTCCATATTTTACAAATTTTATGACCTTAGGTTACTAACTTTTCTGTGCCTCAGCAACTCATCTGTAAATTGGAGGTTCTAATAAGATCTATACAAGGGTAGTTGTGAGAATTAAGGAAATTAATGCAGGAGAAGTACTAAGAGTGCCCATTACGAAGCAGGCATAAGCAGTATTAGCTAATATCTTGATGACCATGACGAGGAGGATGATGTTCTAGAGCAGGGGTCATAAACCCAAAGGCATTCAAGTTCAAATCCTTTTCACACATAGTGGAGGTAAATGAAATACTTCTGTGAATTTGTATTAGTCAATGTTTATGACCTAACTAGTTTATGACCTCCATTAAGGATAGACATATGAAATTAATGGAGAGCCATTATAGGGGATGACTGGTTAATTAGAGCTAAATAAAACAAAAGCCAGTAAATTTAGGAATAGTGGCACTCTTAAAATAGCATGTCTCAACAATCAATAGGACTTTACTGAGTATTGAACATGCATCTAATATTTGGTTGGGTTAATTATTCAAATGAGGCAATGAAGCCAAAATGGTCAATTCTGTTGCTCATGTGTGTTATTTCACTCTTTTTGGGACCCCACACTGGCCATAACCATATGCCACTTGGAGGGTTTGTTCATGGCTCTTTCCATGTGTTGGGGAAACAGAATTTAAACCAAAATCTTCTCCCAACCTGGAAATCCTTTCCACAAAGGTTGTAGAGAAAGAAACACTTTAATTAAACCAGAATGTGAGACATATCACAGGTAATCCACTAACAGATTAGAAAGGACGGAAAGAAATCTCACCCTTTTTGTAGTCAAGCAAAGACAACCCACTACGTGCATTTTTTCAAGATAAACTGTAACTAGTCCTCAAGTAAGAGGACTTGACACCGCCACTTGTCACACATAGATCATCCTTACTTCACCTGGTAATTGAGGTGACCATCTGTGTTAGCTAATTAGCTTTATCCAGAGGAAAACCAAACTTCTCATATCTTTATTACAGGAGATAGATAGTTTTGCACCTGGAGCAAGAGGCCCACCAAAATTAGACTTCTACTCTGTCACTGAAACTGGGGTATAGGGGTGCTATCTCTCTTGATGTTTGCATTTCAAAGAGATGGCTCCCAGGTCCTAGAGAAAGATATTCCTAGGTCACAAAGCTGACAAAAAGCCTATCTAGTTTTCAAGAGGATTTGTATACACTTCAAACAGAGAAGAAAGTACTTACAATAGCAAGGTTTCTAAATTAAATGCTCAGAGAGAAAAGGAAGGAAAGGAAATTTCTTCTCTTATTTGCAGTAGGAAGAATTAAGCCTCTTATTTTTATATTTGTCCTTATACATGCACCTGAAATGTGTCATCTGGACAAGGTCAATCCCCATTTTGCAGATTAGTTGCTGAAGTACAGAGAAGTTTATTCTAATCAACAGTTGATGGTAAAACTAAGGTTTTATATATTTTAAAAATTGGCAATTGCAGGGAAGATCTTGTGATATATTTTGTGATAACCTATATGGGAAAAGAATCTGAAAAAGAATAGGTTATTACAAAATATTGAGTATAGTTTCCTGTGCTATACAGTAGGTCCTTGTTGTTTATTTTATATATAGTAATGTATATATTATGTTATTCCCAAATTCCTAATTTATCCCTCCCCCCCCCCCAACCTTTCCCTTCTGGTCACCATAAGTTTATTTTCTATGTCTGTGAGTCTATTTCTGCTTTGTAAATAAGTTCATTTGTATCATTTTTTTTTTTAGATTCCACATATAAGTGATAATATGATACTTCTTTAATGGTGCATCTTGGAAAAGAAATGAGATGACTACAGACAACCTTTCATATTAGTTAATACTTTGCTTTTATTACAAGAACCTTAGGAAGAAATGCTTGCCTATTTTAATTCAGAGAGAATTGCTTATTCATTCTTTCAATATGCAGACCATTTACTGTGTTAAATCAGCCTGATATTAAAACTGTTTTATTATTAACCAGGATTAGGTTAGTAGTACTTTACCCGATAAGGAGTTTTTCAAACGTTCTCACCAACTGTGAATTTTAGGTCAACTAAATGATCTGAAAGAAAGAGAAAGCAGAAGGGTAAATCCTGTGAAGAATTCCCTTTGTGTGCCTGAGTGGAGTCTGAAGCTAAAGATGAGGAAGAGAGGGTCTCAGTGTGAGGGTTAGGATGGTGGTGGGAAAGAGGGGGCCACAGTGGGGAGGGCCGGGGGTGATGGGGTGGGTGCTGGAGGCCTTGAGACTTGACATGCTTTTCCCCTTATTTCTTATTTTTGGTTTCAGGAGATTACCTGCCTTTAGTTTCCACTAAACTGCAGTGAGGTTGTTGAATCCAGTGACTGATTTATGGAATCACAGTTCACATGAAGCTCCCTGGTTACCGTCTTTTATTCAGTCTAACATTTTATTACATGAGCGGTAACCTTGGCCTGTGCGCTGTTCTAATTCAGGGTCTTTGAATTAATCAGAAACCTTTGCTGTGGACGAAGTGAAAATATTTGTTTGGAATAAACAGTTTTCTCCAGTTTTTTTGTAGCTCTTATGACATTTTAAAGGCATTGCTCTTTACAAACATCAGGCAGTTCAATTTGAAAGTGGTTTTAGTGACCGCAGATGTGTTGCATCATCGCTGAGCTTAGAGGAGGGCAGCCTCCTAGCTGAGCAGATTGTCTTGCATCTTGAATAAGTTTGGTCAGAGAATTGGGAACTCTGGACTTATTTTTATAGCTTAAAATATTTGATGATCTTTAGAAGGTGTTTTTTCCAAAAAAAATTGTAATGATTGGTGAATCAAAAGTGTAAACCTGAAAGCTTGAATTGTCTTTTATTTACTCCAGTTTAGAAGTGTGCTGGAGAACATAATTATTCATCTCTTATCCAAGAGAGAGTGAAAGAACAGCAACTTTATTAGAGTTCAAATTGGATGGGAACATGCAGCTTGGATCCAAAGGCAAAATGTGACTCCTACTACTTTTCTCCTCATTTCCAAGTCTAGAGCTTGTGACCTCTTTGTGTGGAAAGCTCCTCATATGGAGGAAGCAATAAGGGGCTGGAGCAAAAATTGTTACTCTGACTGTTTCTTCTGGATGAAGGGATTGTGGAGTGGAGGACTCACTCACCCAGTAGAAGCCCAAGTCGTGGAAAGTCAAGCGTCTCCCTGTCTCCCTCAATGTAAAGACTATTGAAGGCAGTTCACAGTTATAGGGGAAACAGAACTCATAATCCTAAACTTGGTATTTGAACAGTTTGTACGATATATTACCTTTTTTCTTGAAAAATATTCTATCTAGGTTGAATACAAATTGGGTTAGGATTTGAGTTAGTAAATTTAGCTGTTCGCCTGTCTTTTCTGATTTCTCAGTTCACCCTTAACAATTGCTGTTCAATGGCCGTGAGTCAAAACCTCGTCTTTGTCTTCTGCTAACCTGTGTGCAAGGGACAGAAACTTTATATGTCTCACTCCTCTATGCACAGCTCTATGTAAAGAGTGGTATATTTCAGAGAGAAATAGCACTAAATGTGTATCTTGATTTTCACGGTTGCCAAATGTGAAAAATAGAATATTTATAATCCTTTTTTGGAAAGCAGTGGTGGTCAAGCTGTGGAACAAGGAAGTATATATTAGTTTTTCAGTTCTCTTGCAGACATGGTGACTAGTGGTCCTACTTACTGTTTTATTTCTATGTTAAAAAAGTACCCAATGTCCAATTCTGGATGATGTTGTTGACTTTAGGATTGGGGCTTTGGGACATGGGGAAAAGTAACCAGACCAGGAATGATAGGAGGCTAGCTAATTCAAGAGGAACAGCGAGTTAGGCACAAATTCATTTTCCCTTTGAAGAAAATAATAGTTCCTTCTTCCATCACGTTGTATTTTTACTCTCCAAGTCTTAAACTACTCATAGACAGTTGTAGGGATAACGCATGGGTCAGCTAGCTGCCTAACTAGTATAAACTCAAGGATTTGAAAAGATTTCTCCTGCCTAGAATACTTGATCAACCTGATACTAATATCTGAAACATTTTTAAAGGTTTTCCTCTTATAAAAAATATATATACTTGGGAGAGATAGTTATTGAGATCATCACAAGTTTATATCTTGTTTTAAAGGAGATTATTAGGTAATGTCTTGAGGATTTATTTTGATGGGATGGAGCAGAAAGAATTTGAGGTTCACTAGGTATCTAGAACGGAGGTGGTGGTGATGGCCTAGTTTGTAGGACAGGAAGAACTAAAACTATGCTTGACCCTCTTCACCATTTACAAAGAACTATTTTGGCCCAAACAACTTTAATACATGCCAAGCATTTAGTCATGTCAACATGAATTTTAATTATGATAAGTTTTTCTTTGACACACCAAAGCAAGGTGGTACTGTTAAGTAGGTGGGAAAGGAAAAGTTAATTTTAGTTTAGCTGAAATAAAGGGTGACAAAGGAAAGACCAGCAAGGGGGATCTTTTGCATACCATCGTCCCTGTCCCATGATCCTGTGGAAAAATATATGTTTATATTTTCTTCTACAAAATAATAGATAAAAAAGTAGTAGGTGTGGGGTGGGATATATGCCTCACATTTTATTTGGTACCTAAATAACATTTTTGATATGCTATTCAAACTAATGGAAAAATATTTTGAGTGGGTTCATAAAACAATAAATAATATTTATTTATTTATTTACTGTAACTATTTTAATCCAGTGAGTTCGAACTTTTCACTTCATGGCACACATAGAAAATGATAACATCTGGGTAACTGGAGTAAAGGGAATAGGTGTTTGGGGTCAAACTGAGTGGATAAATACTCAAAGTCCAGCCTTGGAAGCCTTGCCTCAACAACTGAGTAGAATAACTTCGCTGTATTTAAACCATACAATATAGTGCAGTGGTTTCAGATACTATATCAAGTGACAATCATGCTTAAGAATTAAATGATAAACCTCCTTCCAGAAGATCAGAATTGTAAAAGTAGAACAAATTGTATTTTTTAGTTTTATAAATTTTAACTTCAAAAATCTTATGATGTAATTAACTTTGCTTATTGCTTAAAAACTCATATTTTGACCATATCTTGTTTGAACAGAATTAACACCTAGACTATGTATGATTAAATACACTAAGTCCTTCTTTTATATGGCTAGATCATGGAAAAATAATCTTCATACTATTGCATTATTAGCTGGATGTTGTTGTCTCAAACTCACTATGTTTAAAATTGAACTTCATCGTCCCTGCTAATCCTGCTACTCTTGTGTTTTCAGTCTTTATAAATAACTCCACAAAATTTCTGTTCATCCTGGCCATCCATCTGGCTAGATCCTTCCCTTTTTCACACCTTTTATTGAATTTGTAATTTTCCTATTGATTCTCTACACTTTCATCAGTTACAAAAGTGAATGCTTTTTTTTTTCTTTTTTTTTTTTTTACTTTTTAACATCTTTATTGGAGTATAATTGCTTTATAATGGTGTGTTAGTTTCTGCTTTATAACAAAGGGAATCAGTTATACGTATTCATATGTTCCCATATCTCTTCCCTCTTGCATCTCCCTCCCTCCCACCCTCCCTATCCCACCCCTCTAGGTGGTCACAAAGCACTGAGCTGATCTCCCTGTGCTATGCGGCTGCTTCCCACTAGCTATCTATCTTACATTTAGTAGTGTATATATGTCCATGCCACTCTCTCACCCTGTCACATCTCACCACAGACCTACTAGAGAATGGACTTGAGGATATGGGGAGGGGGAGGGGTGAGATGTAAAAGTGAATGCTTTTTAAGCTCGGTGCTTTGCGACCACCTAGAGGGGTGGCATAAGGAGGGTGGGAGGGAGACGCAAGAGGGAGGAGATGTGGGGATATACGTATGCATATAGCTGATTCACTTTGTTATACAGCAGAAACTAACACACCATTGTAAAGCAATTATACTCCAATAAAGATGTTAAAAAAAAAAGTGAATGCTTTTCAAAAAGATAATAAATTTAAATCATACACAGTGTGCAAAGCAAAAAGTGCAAGTTTCTCTCTTGTCCCCTTTGCTCCCTGAGATTCTAAGGAGCCATAGGAAATGCTTCTTAGAATTCACCCTTGGGCAGGAAGCTTAGGTGTACCTGATGTGGACTATAATGAGGTCTGGTCACCTTGTACCTGTGTAAGGCTGGTCAAAACCTGTGTGGAAGCATCAGGGGCTATAGGAAGAGCTTGTAGGTGATGGGATGATTGAAGGTATGCACAAGAGGTGTCCGATACAATATCTTTATGGAATTGTGTCTGTATTTTTTATATATACAATCAAGCATATTTTTTAAACAAAAAACTGGATCACATTTTGTTCTACATCTTAAAAAAATAACCAAAATTTGGCTGGTGAGTTTTCATGCCAGTACTTATAGAACTACCTTATTCTTTTTTCCCCCTTCAGATATAATTGACATATAACATTATGTAAGTTTAAGGTGTACACTGCATTGATTTGATACACTTATATATTGCAGAATGATTGCCACTATAGTATTAGCTAACACCTCCATCAAGTCACATAATTACCATATCTTTTTTGTGGTGAGAACATTTAGATATACTCACTTAGCAACTTTCAAGTATACAATACCTTATTATTAGTTATAGTCACCATGTTGTACAATAGATCCGTAAAACTTACTACTCTCATGATTGGAAGTTTGTACCTTTTGACCAACATCTCCTATTTTACCCCACTCCTCACTCCCTAGCCCTTGGTAACCACCACTCTACTCTCTGTTTCTTTGAGTTTCTATCTCATTCTTTTTAACAGGTTTTTGTTTGTTTTGTTTTGTTTTTTGTTTTGTTTTCTTTTGGAGAGGATTCATTGTATTCATGTATCACAATGCCAATTGTATTTCCTATAGATGGACATTTGTTTCCTTTATTTTTTGGTTACATGAACATTGATACAATAAACATCCAAAAGCATACCTTTGCCTTTGTGTTATAAATCTAAATTTTCTTCTTAATGTCTATAGTACATTTTTATAGTTTGTTTTTCATGAGGCTTTGTATACTTTTTTCTCACAATCTTTTCTATGTGTTATAGTGACTTCCATTGCTTTTGGATATGGAGTTTTTTTCATTATAGTTTCTAATTATTTCTGAATTATAAAAAAGGCTGATTTTTGTTTTTTGCATTTTTTACCTTATATATGGCTACCTCACTAAATAATTAGAATACTTGATTGTCCTGACTCTTCTAGGTAGAAAATTATATCATATGCAAGTGAAACATATCAAAATTATTGGTGTCCAACATTGATACTTCTTACTCTTTTTTCTAGTCTTATCACATTGTCTAGAACTTCCAGAACAATTTTAAATAATATTGACGATAGTGTGTAACTTTCTTGTTTGTACCTTAATGAGAATGCTTAAATATATGACTATATACCCTCCCTCCTTCCAAATAATTAATGAAAGTACCCATTTCTCTGTATCCCTTTTTATGATGGATATTTTAATCTTTATTTGTATTTCTCAGTCTCATAGATAAAAAACAATATTCCATGACTTATTTAATTTGTATTTCCCTGATCATACATAAGGCTGAGCATGTTTTCATTTGTTTATTGGCCAGTGTGCTTCTGTGAATTGCCTATTCATATTCTTTTGAGTTGCTTATAAATTAGATTTGTGTGAGCTTTTTTTGTGGAAATCTTTTGTTTGCTATGGACACATTGCAAATATTTTCTTCAGGGGTATCAGTTTAGGATTTCTGGCTAGACAAAAGAATCTATTCCGGCTAGCTGAAGCTGAAAGGAATTAGTTAGCTCATGCAGTTTCTAAGAGTGCCAGTAAGCCATCTTTAGTGAAGCCTGTACAGTCAGAAGTAACACAGCTAAGAGAAATGCCCAAACTCCTCTCAGCTCGGCCTTATAGAAATCCCACTGCTGCCTCTCCCTGTTCCTCAACACCAACAAAGCCAGGATCCAGTATCAGAACACCCATTATATATGGTGTGGAATATCAAATGCCTCTGCAATTGTTTTTGCCAGAAGAGCCTGGTGCCTCATTATCTTCAAATCTGCCTTCCAAGTCTCTCGTTGGTACATCTGTTTGATGGAACCTAGTGTTAAGTCTACCTGCTAAAAGAATGGGATTCTGGGAAATAGAGATTTTGGATTCAACTTGAGAAACTTGAGGATCAGCAATATGGAGAACTATTACAATGGAGGGTGTCCGGAGGTGTTTGGGCTGCCACAAATGACAGATTTCCACCGTACCCAGTCTGCCATTTTGTGCAGAGCTTTGTTTTTGTTCTCTTTGATCATACAGAAATTTCAAATATCCTGATATTTATTGTTTATTTATTAATTCAGTACGTATTTGTTGAGAACTGATTGTGCCCAATGTTACACTTTTAAATGGAGATAAAATGGTGATCTTGACTTTTGGAGTTCTGAGTCTAGTAGGGGAGACAGACATTAAATTATCACAGCAATAAATTTGGCATTACAAATGTGATCATTTAGCCAAAGGGTGTATTGAGAGCACATACTAGGGATAATTGACCCACTCAGAAAGGCCAGCTGAGAGTTTGCTAATGAGGTGGTACTTGATCTGAATTTTGAAAGATGATTAGCAGTTGATTCATGAAGGGTAATGGAAGGGTGTTGGACGCAAAGCAGATAACATCTTCACAGACCAGGGGGTTGGAGAATACCTGGCAAGTGTGAGGATTTGAAAGAACACGGTCATGATTGAAATACGGAGAGTGAGGGAAAATGTGGTTCTAAATGATGCTGGAAAGACAGGTAGAGGCCAGACCATGAAGAGCCTTGCGGCCAAAAGAAGCACTCTGGTCTTGTCCTAAGAGCCTTGGGAAGCCTCAGCCTCAGCCTTCAGTGTGGAAAATAGTTTGGAAGATTCAAGGTTACTGTGGGTGAACAAGTGAGGAGGTGACTACGGTTGTTCAGGGAAGAGATACCCAGTGCTCAGCCCAAAGAAGTGCTTGATAAATGTTGGCTGAAGGAATGAAGTAACAAAATACCAAAGTTCATACCAGTGTATTTTTTAAGGAATAATAAAGCAAAAGCAAGAGTATCTGGAGGGCATTTTGTGAATGTGCAAATACAGTATAGAAAATAAAGAAGCAACTTGTTACAGATTAGCAAGAAATAGGATTGAAAATATTTTTATTAACTGAAAGTACCCAGTTAAAATGAAGAGAGCGTCTATGCAACATACAATTATTATGTTTAGTTCAGGTTATTTGTTTTGATAATTTAACATGTTCATTGACTGGCTAATGAGATTTACCAGTAATAACATGTAAACAGTTCAATAGAAATCTATTAATTTCGATGATTAGGTTATTTAGGAGCTTCCTTAAGGAAATGCTCAGTGCCTACCAAATATATTGTTAACTGTGCTGGTTAATAAGCTCATTTGTATAAAAGCAATAACCTGTCAGGCCTTGAGTTTACTTGTTAATGAACTCTTGCTGAATATAGTAAAAGATTTGGAGTTGTTAGTCACAGCAGTTTTTAAATTGAGAGTCATAACCTTCTTGAGCCTCCAGAATGGGTTTAAGGATAAACAGAGCATGACTTACGTGTCTTACAATTTTTTGAATCCTAGCATGGCAGGACCTATAGATATCCACTGAGATGATCTAGTTTGGGGGATAAATGGGCAGGAAAGACTTTGGAAAGTCATGTTTGATGATAGTAAATAGAAGGAAAAAAGTAGAATGAGGGAATAAATACCAAGCACAGTGGATGTGATAGGAGCCTCAGTTGTTGCCTCTGTCTGAGGTCTGAGTGTTGCCTTCAGAAAGATGGAGAGGATTGAGAGTTCCTCGAAAGTATCAGATGTTCTGAAGTTCCAATGGCCTTAACCTTTCTTGGGTCCAGGTGCCTTCCCAGTACTCTCTTTCTGCTTCTTCCAGGGCCAACCTAGATGTCATCTACTAGACTCAGGCAAGACACCAGACTTCCCAATCGCATTATGCCTCCCCAGATCCCATAAGCATGATTATCATGCTAAGAATCTAGGGGTCTCATCTTGACGTGGTAGTTTATATTGACTTACAAGAAAGGGAGGATGTTAGCAACTAATCCACATGCTTCTTTTGGCGGTCCCACATCATGAATTTTGCTACCTAGATTTTTGCTATGGTAAGCAGCCACAGAGAACATCTTATTCATTGGTCTTAATACACTGGTAAGGGAATTGAGGCCTATTAAAAGTCAAGTAAATTGCTTAATTATAAAACAGGTAGAAGGCAGAATATGATAGGAATCAATCTGTAACTTCTACTTCCCTACTGAATATAAAAAAAGGTGTTTCAGTGGGGCTATGACTGGGATGATTTTTCATGTTTCACTAAGTTGCTCTCCGTCACGTCAAGTTTTGTCAATCCTTCCATAACAGAATTTCCCTCGGGGCCAATGAATGGCTTTCGGATCATGAGCGAAATAGCCCTCTGTACTTAAAAAACCCACTTCTATGAAAATCGCTATTTTTCATTTAAAGAAAGGGCTTTTAAAAAAGGAATTCCTGCCTTTGCAAAAGATACTAAAAACCAAGCCTAAAAGGCACACATTTATGCCTTAGGAGTTAGAAGGGAATTTAGTGGTGTAATCTGTAACCTTTTTTTGTATACCCCCATAGCTCGAAAATGCTACTGATGTCAGTATAAATAAATGACCTTGAATCAAAAGCTACCATAAAAACTACCAGCACATAAATGAAACATTTACCAGCATAGCACAGAAAATACCCAACACAAACCCCAAACCCTCTTTTTTTTATCAGCTACAGAAACTGAGGCAAACTCCTAGCCATATGTCCAAAAACAAACAAACACAAACCAAGTCCAGTTACCTAAATTATTTGAATTTTTTCCTTGAAATGTCATCCAGAGAGATTTGTGCTGGAGCCTAGAGGCAACTGGTCACAGACAGCAAGTAATGCAGTTGACAAAATTCTATAAACTCTTGTTTATTTTCATTTTTTTGGTATAGTGAATCATCTTGCCCTCGAAAATTTGCTTGTACAAAGTAACATCATCCTCTGTTTCAACTTCTCATTTTGTCCTGTTTGCTTTTTCCTTTTATGACTCTTAAGTGATGGCTTCTCGTTCCCTCTGGGTGGCCTAGGTTGTCCTTGGCGGAAGCAAGGCGCTGAGTGAGTGTTCCAAGCATAAGCTTCCTTGCTTGTCAACAACTCATGAATGAGTTCTGTCAAGGTAGTGAGAAAGAGGAGATACAACATGGGTTCAGGAACTTTTGATTTATCTACACTGATCATAGTTATCTCAGTGAAAGTTCAATATATCTTCATTATTCAAGATTCCCTTAATCCATTGGGTTCTCTAATCCAGACTCTTTTCCAGATCTTCCCTCCAAATTGAACTAGTTAGACCTTGTGTTTTGCTACTAATTTCTATTTACTTCATTTGCATAATAATATCATTAATGGGAGAAAGTAGTCACTAAGCAGAATAGTAGGGGATGGTGCCTGTTCATTTAAGCTTTACTAGTGTTCATGAATATCTGTTCTTTTGTTCTTCCAGACACCTTGGAAAGTGGCCTTCTCAGCTTCCTTTAGGTTGGGCAGGGTCATATGATTAATTATGGCAAAGGGGTTATGAGTGGAGGTGGTTTGAATTGCTTTTGGGTCAAAACATTGGATTGTCTAAGCAAGAGTCCTCAGCTCTCTTTTTCTCTGGCATGTTGATCATGGAGACACAAGATGAAAGTAGCCTAATTGCTGAGCTACCACAGGAAAGACAGTGTCTTGGAAATTTACCTGGAACCACAGCAGACTTTATGTGAGAAATAAGCCTTTATCACGTTATACCACTGAGGTTTTAGTACTTACTCATTCCTGCAGCATATCCTTAACCATTACACTGAAACTTCTGCCCTAATTAGTTAAACTTGTACTTGTATTCTTGACTCACCTAGTATTTAAGGACACAGGAATATAAATCCTCTGCATATGATTTGTTTCTATATCTTGTTTGTGTTCCCAGTGCCTTGCTGAATGGTGCATGTTTGCTAGAAATCATGCACAACACATTTTATTTCTGCTAAATAAATATAAACCAAAAAGTTTCAATCATAACTTTTCTTCTGCAAAACCTGTTACCAACTCCATGTTAAAAACATTTTTTCACAAGTTTTTTTAAAAATTTTATTTATTTATTTATTTATTTATTATTATCATTAATTTTTGGCTGTGTTGGGTCTTCGTTTCTGCTCAAGGACTTCCTCTAGTTGCGGCAAGTGGGGGCCACTCTTAATCGCGGTGCGCGGGCCTCTCACTATCGTGGCCTCTCTTGTTGCGGAGCACAGGCTCCAGATGCGCAGGCTCAGTAGTTGTGGCTCACGGGCCCAGTTGCTCCGTGGCATGTGGGATCTTCCCAGACCAGGGCTCGAACCCGTGTCCCCTGCATTGGCAGGCTGATTCTCAACCACTGCGCTACCAGGGAAGCCCCACAAGTTATTTATTTCTTCCTTCTCTGCAATAGATTTCTCTTTTAATCAAAATTATCTCCCCATCCCTAAAATTATAAATTCCTCAAGCACACATGAGAAAGTGTTTTGTCAACTCTGTTTCTGGGTATTGTGCTAGATTAGTTATATCATTTATGTTTCTTAGTGATTCTCATGGTACCCTGCAGGTATAAGCAGCAAATTATAGGCAAGATTTACATTCAGTAGGTCAGAATTTACTAATAGATGTTGATTAGTTAATCTGGTGGTATTTCAAGCTGGCTGCTGTTGTCATGACCTCCTTCCATTCGTTGTCCTCCATGCCTCAGTTATTCAGCTCCCAGCAGGGATAGACACACAGTAGTCAACCACAGCATGGGAAGAAGGAATCTGCTCCCGGATGACAATTATCGTAACTGATACTTACATAACTTTTGAAAGTTTTAAGTCTATATCTCATATGTATTAGTCAGGGCTCTGGAGAAACATATCCAGTAGGAAAAAAGGAGATTTATTTTGAGGAATTGGTTCATGTGATTATGGACGCTGAGAAGTCCCAAGATTCGCCATCTGCCAATCTCCTGGGTCTCCAGGACAGCTAGTGGTGTAATTCGGTCCAAAGCCCTGAGAAGCAGGGGAGGTGATAGTGTAAATCCCAGTCTGAAGGCCAGAGAAGATGAAATGAGATGTTCCAGCTCAATCAATGAGGCAGGAAAAATGGGGCAAATTTGTCCTTACTCTGCCTTTTATTCTATTCAGGCCCTGAAATGACGGGATAATGCACCCATGGTGGGCAATCTACTTTACTGAGTCTATTCAATTCAAATGCTAAGCTCATCTGGAAACAGTCCTACAGACACCCACAAATAATGTTTAATCTGGATGCATTGTGGCCAGTCAAGTTGACATATAAAATTAACCATGAAACCATATTATCATGAGAATAGACCTAGCAGATATGTTGGGATGGTTGGTTTTTGTTGTTGTTGTTATTGTTACTGCTGCTCTTACTCTTGTTATTATTTATTATCTCTAATAAAGATAGAAATAGAGATACAGACAGAAAAGGGAACTACGTTTCAGAAAAGTTACATGATTTTGCCAATGTCCCGTACTTAGTAAGTTGCAAAGCACAGACTTGAATCTGGGTCCTTGAACTCTAAATCCTTTTTCCTTTTCTTTTTTGTTGGCAAACCTGAATGCTCACTACATTTGGCATTTGAACTTGTCTCCTTACAACAACTCACTGATAATTATAAATTTATAACAATCTTCAGGTTTTAAGAACTTAAAGCATGATGATTATGTTCCCATTCTTGACGCCCGAATATCTGCTTCGGTTGTAGCACAATCCACAATCCAATCCTATACTGCATATCTCTAGGTTTCTTTTTCCCTCCTTAGTTTTTATTCATCCCAATCGGCAAAATCCAGTATTAATCTTTCCTCTCTTAGTGTCCTTTGTTGAGAAGTGTTTTCTCTGTGGGACATCTTCTCTCACTGCTTTACAGGCAGCTTACTACTTTACAGGCAGCTTTTCTTTTCTTTCTTTCAGTAGTGAACATACTGTGCTAAGGGATATGTCAAGTTTATTTTACCTTCTTTGGGCATTTGAAGTTCCAGTAAAAAGACCAACTACCTAGAAGCATCACCCTCTCTGGTAGGGTTCTATGCTGCTAGCTGAGATGAATGAAGTCCATTTAAAAGCACCTTGACTGGGTTTCTCATGAAAGGATTTTTATGCTATTAAAGGTTTAAATTTTATTTTAAACCTTTCTTTTTAAAGTCATTAAAGTTTTACTTTTATCAGAGAAGTATATGGTCTATGTTAAAAAATAAAAAAGGCAGAATAGTTCATAATAAATAAGTTTTTTTGCCCTTACTCTACGCTATCCCCAGTCCTACTCACCAGAGGTAACTACCTTATTTTAATTGTTTTTGTTTTTAGTTCTCCTAGTCATTGCCTCCATAATTCTAAATAATATGCTTCTTCCTTTACTTTTTGATTTATGACTGAGAATAGTTACTGACATTATCTACATTCCTAAGGGTAAGAACTTATCTCTCTTGTACAACTCCTGCCTCTTTGCTCCTTTCTCTTCTTTCCATTTCTTCTAAGTAATCATACATAAAAACATTCTATTAGTTCCTCTAACTTCCAATCATATCTATCTATCTATCATCTATCTATCTGTCTAGCATCTATCTATCCATCTACCTACCTATTGTTTTATGCATCTCTATATTTTTTATGTATCCTCTTTCAATAGTCTCCTTTGAATCCCTGCCCTGTAAGATAGATGTTTTTGTGCTGGTAATTTTTTACATATTGCTCTTTCCATCGTCAATTTCTGACAGCTATACCTCTACTTTTACATTTTTTCATATTGAAAACATTTACAGTTTATACTGTAACCATAATTAATCTTGTTCATTTCTATAGGTTAATTCTTGAATCTGAAAATCAGTGAAAAGTCTTCATTGTTATGGCTATGTTAATATGTTTCCATTTCCTTCTCTGTGGGTCAAATGCCATTACCCTGTGACACTTGAGAGTGAATGTAGCATCAAGGCCAAGTGGAGTATTTTTTTCTTATACCTTAGCAATCTCTCAAAATCATGCACATTTTAGTTTCCTAAGCTTTGAAGTTATGATTCGTCTGTATAGGTTTTATTTTCCTAGATTTTTTTTCATTTGTTATCCTTTCTCTAAGATTTTCTTTTTGTCTTTGTATGCAGTTTGAATATGAGATTCCTAGGTGTACTTTTTTTTTTTTTGGCATTTATCCTGCTTGGTGTTCTCTGAGTTGGATATGTGGTTTGGTGCCTGTTTTGGAAAATTCTTAGCCATTATCACTTCAACTATTTCTTCTGTTTCTTTCACCTTTTCTTTTCCTTCTGAAATTCCTATTATACGTATGTGACACCTTTTGTAATTGTGACACGGTTCTGGAACATTCTGTTCCATCTTTTAAATTCTTTTTTTAAATTTTAATTTACACTCAAGTTTGAAAGTTTCTACTGACATATCTTAAAGTTCACTGATTTTTTTCCTTGTCTGTGTCCAATCTACTGATGAACCCATCCAAAGATATTCTTCATTTCTATTATAGTGTTGTTTATTTCTATCATTTTCTTTTCTTACTGTTTCCATCTCTGCTTACATTACCCACCTGTTCTTGCATGTTTCCCATTTTTTTCCACTAGAACCTGCTATACTAATCATAGTTATTCTAAATTCCTGGTCTGATAATTCCAAAATCTCTGCCATATCTGATTCTGGTTCTGATGTTTGCTCCATTTCTTCAAGCTATGGTGGTTTTTTGTTTGTTTATTTTTGCCTTTTAGAGTGCTTTATAATTTTTGGTTGAAAGCCAGACATGATGTACTGGGTAAAAGAACTTAGGTATATCGGCCTTTAGTGGAATATTTTATGCTTATCTGGCTGGAAGGTAGGCTGTGTTTGCTGTTCGCTGTGACTGTGGTGTCAGAGGCTAAAATTTCCTCTGGTATCCTTGTTTTTGTCTCCCCTATTGTCTTTGGGTTTTCCTGGACATTCCTTAAATAGTGTGATTGTTAATTTTATGTGTCAACTTGACTGGGACATGAAATGCCCAAATATTTGGTAAAACATTATTTCTAAATGTGTCTGTGAGGGTGTTTCCAAGTGAGATTAGCATTTGAATCTGTCGACAGTGAAGCACATTGCCCTCCCCAATGTGGTGGGCCTCATCCAATCCACTAAAGGCCTGAATAGAATAAAAGGTTGAGTAGAAAAGAATTATTTCTCTCTGCCTGACTGTCTTTGAGCTGGGACTTTGGTCTTCTTCTGTCTTCAGACTTGGACTTATACTATCAACTTACTTGAATCTACTTTGTCTCCCAGAAATTTGCTGAAATCCTTGTTGAGTGATAACCATGCCCCATTCTTTGCATTGTTATTGTTCTATTCATTTAGCATCTACCTATCTATTGCTTTATTTTCTTATTGAGATAGAATTGACATACAGCACTGTATAAGTTTAAAGTGTACCACATAATGACTTCACTTATATACATCCTGAAATAATTATCACATTAAGTTTAGTGAACATCCCTTGTCTCATATAGATACAAAATTAAAGAAATAGAAAAAAACCTTTTTTGTGTGATGATAGCTCTTAGGATTTACTCTCTTCAACAACTTTCTTTTTTTTTTTTTATTTATTCAATTATTTATTCATTATTTATTCAATTACTTCTTCTGATCCATTCAATCTTTTTTTCTCTTTCTGATATTCCAATTACACATATAATACACCTCTTGAAATTGTTCCATAGTTCACAGATGAGCCAGTCCATCTTTTTAAATTCTTCCTTTCTTTTTACTTTAGTTGGGGAAATTTCAATTGACATATCTTTAAGCAAACTGATTCTTTCCTTGGCTATGTCCAGTCTACTGATGAGTTCATCAAAGACACACTTCCCTTTCTTTTACAGTGTTTTTAATTTCTAGCATTTCCTTTTGATTCTTTCTTAGAACCTGAATCTTTCTTCTTACATTGCTAATTCTTTCTTCTGTGTTGTCTACTATTCCATTAGAGCTCTTTAACATTTTAACCATAGCTATTTTATTTTATTTTATTTTTTCACACACACACACTGTATTTTATTTTTACAAGAGATAAGTAGACTGACACCAAACATTGTACATGGATGACCACAACAAAAGCAACAATGATTGCAATTACCAAACATGAAACACACTCATACTATGTCATAATATTGACATTCAGTCCAGTAATCCTCCACTGTAACAGCTCCTTTACTTTGCAGTGAAAATTGATTTGTATATTCTTTGCCTCTGAGTCCTTGTGGGATTTTTTTTTTAATTCAGACAGAAAGTCACAAAAATTATACTCATCCTCATCAGTTCACTCAGTCCCATGTAATTAATTTTTTTTTTCATCTTGATCTTTTGTTAGCACTTTTATGAGTTCATCAGTTTTTCATTAGAGTTCTGAAAATGCTTATTCATTCAGTTCAGCAGTACAGTCAGTTACCAGAAACCTGTACTTGTCAGAGTCTTTTCCATGAATTTCTTGAAGATGAAAGCCTTTTATAGGAACATATTTGCAAAAGCATCAAAGTACACCCAGAACTGTCTGTAAATGACAAAAGACTTAAAAATGACCACTGTTAAAGATTTGATGAAAGTTCATAATAATGCAGTTGACAAGAAAATTAGTTATTTCTGAGATATACATTTTAAAGTAATAACTAAGATTATTACTTATAACATTATACCAGAACATATAAGATTTTTAGAAATTTCATGTAATGTCTGAAACATTTATATTAACATATTTCCATACATATTTCCATACAAATACAAATATAAGATTTTTAGGAATTTCATATAATGTCTGAAACCTTTATATTAACATATTTCCATACATATTTCCATACAAATACAAATTTAAGATTTTTAGAAATTTCATGTAATGTCTGAAACATTTATATTAACATATTTCCATACAAATAACCCAATGAAAGTTTAGTATTAGTTGTTTTGTTTGTTGTTTTATACTGCAGGTTCTTATTAGGCATCAATTTTATACACATCAGTGTACACATGTCAATCCCAATCACCCAATTCAGCACACCACCATCCCCACCCCACCGCAGTTTTCCCCCCTTGGTGTCCATATGTCCATTCTCTACATCTGTGTCTCAACTTCTGCCCTGCAAACTGGCTCATCTGTACCATTTTTCTAGGTTCCACATACATGCATTAATATACGATATTTGTTTTTCTCTTTCTGACTTACTTCACTCTGTATGACAGTCTCTAGATCCATCCACTTCTCAACAAATGACTCAATTTCGTTCCTTTTTATGGCTGAGTAATATTCCATTGTATATATGTACCACATCTTCTTTATCCATTCGTCTGTCGATGGGCATTTAGGTTGCTTCCATGACCTGGCTATTGTAAATAGTGCTGCAATGAACATTCGGGTGCATGTGTCTTTTTGAATTACGGTTTTCTCTGGGTATATGCCCAGTAGTGGGATTGCTGGGTCATATGGTAATTCTATTTTTAGTTTTTTAAGGAACCTCCATATTGTTCTCCATAGTGGCTGTATCAATTTACATTCCCACCAACAGTGCAAGAGGGTTCCCTTTTCTCCACACCCTCTCCAGCATTTGTTGTTTGTTGATTTTCTGATGATGCCCATTCTAACAGGTGTGAGGTGATACCTCATTGTAGTTTTGATTTGCATTTCTCTAATAATTAGTGATGTTGAGAATCTTTTCATGTGCTTCGTGGCTGTCTGTATGTCTTCTTTGGAGAAATGTCTATTTAGGTCTTCTGCCCATTTTTGGATTGGGGTGTTTGTTTCTTTAATATTGAGCTGAATGAGCTGTTTATATATTTTGGAGATTAATCCTTTGTCCGTTGATTCGTTTGCAAATATTTTCTCCCATTCTGAGGGTTGTCTTTTCGTCTTGTTTATGGTTTCCTTTGCTGTGCAAACAACTTTCATACATAACATACAGCAGTGTTAACTACATTTATCACGTTGTACCTTTTGACCTCCTTCCTCCAATTCCCCTCTCCCCACCCCCACCTCTGGTAACCACAAATCTGATCTCTTTTTCTATGTGTATTTGTTTTTGAAGTATAATTGACCTAAAACACTATGTTAGTTCCTGTCACACAATAGAGTGATTTGGTATATCTGCATATTTCAAAATGATCACCACTATAAGTCTAGTTATGATCTATCACCATACAAAGATATTACATAATTATTTATTTTATTCCTCACACTGTACATTTCATACCTGTCACTTGTTTATTTTGCAACTGGAAGTTTGTACCTCTTAGTCTCCCTCACCTATTTCTTTTCTTCCTCTATCCTCACCTTCTGGGAACCACCTGTTTATTCTCTGTATCTATAACTCTTGTTTTGTTTTGTTATGTTTGTTCATTTGTTTTGCTTTGTAGATTCCACATATAAGTGAAATCATACAGTATTTGTTTTTCTCTGACTTATTTCATGTAGCATAATACCCTCTAGGATAATCCATGTTGTTGCATATGACAGGATTTTATTTTTTTCATAGCTTAGTAATATTCTAGTGTGTGTGTGTGTGTGTGTGTGTGTGTGTGTGTGTGTGTGTGTGTGGTGTGGTGTGTGTGTGTTTATCTTCTTCTGGGCTTTTATCTTGTTCCTTCATTTGGAACATATTCCTTTGTCACCCCTCATTTTGCCTAATTTGCTGTTTTTATTTCTATGTATTTGGTAGGTTGTTTGTATTTCTCGACCTTGAAGAAGTGGCCTTTCGTAGGAGATGTCCTCTGTGTCCCAACAGCACACTCCCCTTTGGTCAACAAAGGTATGTGTGCTCTAGAGGTGCTCCCTATGTGGGCTGCATGAGTCCTTCTGTTGTGGCAGGCTGACTACTGTGGGCAGTCTGGAAGGTGTGTCTGTCCCCTGGTTTGGTTGACTGCCAGGCCCTGCCTTGTGTGCAGGCTGCCCATCACTATTGGGTGGGGCTGAGTCATGAGGCAGCTGGATGCGGATCACTGGGGGATTGTGGGACTAGTTTTGGCCCAGTGGTGGGAGCCACTTTTGGGGTGGGTGATAGCAGGGTTGGGTGTCCTGAATCTAGTGTCACCCTGGTAGGTGCAGCTGGTTCCTGACCTGGCTGGCTGTAGGGTTTGGGATGTTCTGAAGCTGGTGTTGACCTGCTCATGGATGGGTCTTGGTCCTATGGTGGTGGCTGAGGGGCCCAAAGTGTCCTAGAGCTGGTGTTGGCCTGCTGGTGGGAAGGGCTGGATACTGACATGGGGGGCTGTGGGGTTGGGGTGGTCCTGGGGCTGATGCCTGCCCAATGGTGGGTGGAGTTAAGTCTGGGTGTCTCTGGCTACAGGACCTGGGGATCCTGGAGCTGGTGTTGGCCACCTGGTGGGTAGGGCTGGGTCCCAGATTGTCCTTGGGCTGGTGCCTTCCCACTGGTGGGCCAAGCTGGGTCCTGGGGTCTCTGGCTCTGGGTTCCTGGGGATCCAGGAGTTGCTTTTGGCCTGCTGGTGGGTGGGACCAGGTCTCAACAGCTGGCTATGGGGCAATGGGGGCTCCTGGGTCTAGTGCTGGCACCCTGGTGTGTGGGACCAGGTCCTAGGCCCTCTGGTGGACAGAACCAGGTCTTGGGTTGGCTGTGGGCTCAGGGGGTCTTAAGGAAGTCAGCCTGCCGGTGGGTGGGGCTGTGTCCATGCCCAGCTAGCTGCTTGGCCTGAGGCATCCCAGTACTGGTGCCCACAGGCTGGTGTGCAAAGTCAGGTCCCTTCATTAATAAGCTAGAGGAAAGGATTCCAAGATGGCTGTTGCCATCATCAGTGTCCTGGTGGTAGAACAAGCTTCCAAAAATAGCTGCTGCCAGTGTTTATGTCCCCAGTGTGAACTCCACTGGCCTCTTGCCTCTCTGGGAGGCTCTGTAAGATCGGCAGGTAGGTCTGACCTAGGCTTCTTTCAAATTACCGCTTCTTCCCTGGGTTTGGGAGCATGTGAGATTTTGTGCGTGCCCTTTAAGAGTGGAAGCTCTATTTCCCACAGCCCTCTGCCTCTCCCAAAAGTAAGCCCCTTTGACCTTCAAAGCCAAACATTCTGGGAGCTTGTCTTCCTGGTGCAGGACCCCTGAGTTGGCGAACCTGATATGGGGCTCGGACCCCTTGCTCCTTGGGGAGAACCTCTACAATTATGATTATCCTCTCCTTTGTGGGTCACCCACCTGGGGTATGGGTCTTGGCTATACCATGACTCCACCCCTCCTATCTGTCTTGATTGTGGTTCCTTCTTTAAACCTTTAGCTGTAGAAGATCTTTTTTGCTAGTTGTCCAGTCTTTCTCATCAACAGTTGGTCTGTAAATAGCTGTAATTTAGGTGCTCCTATGAGATGAGGGGAGCTCAGGGTCTTCCTACTCTGCCATCTATGCCTCTCTAGCCCATTTACTATGTTTATGATGTTATTTCTTCAGTGAAATGTGGAAGCTTAGTCTGTCTCCTTGAATCCAGAATCCTCATTATTTACAATGTGTCTTCTTTAACTAAATGAGACATAAATAATTCTCACTATAAAAATTCAAGCAACACAGAATTATATAGAACAAAAAGTTAACACTGCCTTTATCTCTTGCCCACTTTATCTTCACTTCCTTCTTATCAGCTGACCTTTGCCATATGTAATCCTCCCTTTCCTATATGTAATCCTCCCTTTCCTACCCACTGACCTCCTTATATAGAACCACTGTCAATAGTTTGGAATATAGCTTAGTGGACTTTTTCAATGCATTTTGAATCAAATGTAGTTATAAAGGTTTGTTTTATTTTATAATAAATGGAATCAGATTCCATGTATTATTTATGTAGCTTGCTTTTTGGAAAGACTATTAAATAATATGTTTTTAATCTCTTGTCATAGTTAAAGAAATTTCTCCCCCAGAATTAACTGAAATAAATTTGGGTTGAATTCTTTCCTCAAGCCAGATATATTGGATGTCATATGTCTGATATCATTTCATAATTATCTGATATCATTTAATTTAGAATCAACTTACTTTTAATTAAATTATCCCTCTAAAATATTTTTCTCTTTCACAGTGGTTTGTACAAAAATAGAAATTCTAGCCTACTGTAAATCAAAGAGGTTCAGTTTTATTATCCTTACTTTATGAAAGAAGAAACTGAAGCTCAGAAATTGTGGTTTTCCAAGGTTACAGGGATAACAAGCAGGATGAACTGAGCTCATGGGGTTCCTGACTTGCGACGTGGTGCTCTTTTAACCAGGTCATGCTTCCTTGATAATTGAAAACTCCACCTCCCACAGGAGAAAAATTAAACTACTAATTAATGTGAAATATCCTTTAAACTTGAATAAAGTAAACCTCATATAAGTAATAAGTAAGAAATTTATGAAAAATAGATCCAGTAGCTGTAGGCACAGACTCAGTTAAAAATTCTCAGTACATAATAAGCAAAGATAGTCTGAAGTGTGTGGGTGAATCTCTTCCAGAAAGACTTTCCTGATGACCTGCCCATCTCCCTCCTCCCACCCGGCCCAGATAGTTAAATAGTTAACCACTTCCTTTTCTAAACTTCATTGTTGTGCTTTTGATTCTAAATTATGACTTGTTTACATGTGCATCTCCCCTCTTGGTATTAAACTCCTGGATGATAGACACTTTGTTTTTTTCATGCCTGAATCCCAGCACCTGGGGCAGTACATGGCTCACTAAATGTTTCTTGAATGAATTGACACTTTCTATTATGATGTTAAGTTCTTTAGATTTGACCCTATGGATAACTAACTGCAGGCTGTGGCAAATATTAATTCTATGAGTAACCTTACAAGGAGAAGCTTCTAAGTAGTTCTCATGATAATTATGAGACAAGACAGTATAAATCAAGCTGGGACAGAAGGTCACATTTTTTTTTTTTTCTATATCTCTGAATTTGTGCACTGAAAACACCACAGTTTTAGAACTTGTGCAAGGAATAATCCCCTCACCTAATAAAAACATTCAACTATGTTTTGGGGTGAGTATATTTTTAACATCTCTCTTGCTAAGCAGCACCTCTCACCTTTTGTTCATTTGTATGTCAGGTTCAGAGTCTTCAATGAGCTGAAGTATCTAGCTAGAACTTAACATTTTGTTTTCTCTGTTTTTAAAATTTATTTACAGTAACCATCCATTTATGATAAATGACAGTTTTTCCTGTGGTCTTAGCATATATTATCCTTTAATGATAAATTAATTTATGTTTTAAAGTGGCCCAATTTAAAGAAACATTCTAAGTAAATGATAGCATAGGAGGTACATGCACATGACAGTAATTGTGGCAGTTGTATATGAATGCCTAAAATTTGAGGCACACTGGATTACAGCGTAAAGTTAGAGCTGGCTTCTAATTCTAGCAGCACATCAAACAGGGCCAAATGTGTGCAGCTAGAGAGTCCGAATCAGCAGGTTTGCTGGGACTCCTGAGTGCTGTGGTGGAGAACTTCTGGACTAAGGTGAAGGTGGAGCCTTGTTAGAGCCCTGTGCAGCTTCAGGAAGACCAGGGCTGTGAGGGGTGGCCCAAGTTTGAGTCCAGAAGGCTAGTAACAGCAGACTTTTCAAGAGCCTCTTTGTTTATCTCCGATTCATCCTTCTGTGTACTCTGGTTTGGCTTCCATATTACTCCACCAATACAGCTGTCACATATTCAAAAATGACCTTCCCCAGGAGTCATTTGTCAACACTTATCTTCCTTGACCTTTCACTAGCTTTCATTGTGTATTATCTCTCCACCATTCCTTAAATACTCTTTTTCCTAGACTCCTACTGTTTGGCCTTTTAAGTCATATGGTTTCAAGAAGGCAGCCAAAGAGAGAAAAGTCACTTTTGCAGGCTGATTCTGATCTGTCAACCTACTAAATCTTGAGTTTTCTCAACGCTGGTTTCTAGGCTCACTTTTTCCCCCTCGGGACTCTTGCCTTGGGCAATCTAATCCACATTCCAGGCTCAATTCTCACCTGTGTGCAGAAGACTTGCAAATTAGCAGTTTCAGCCAAACCTCTTCCCTAGACTCCAGACGCATCTCCCCAATTGTCTTCTTGACAATTTCACCTCAGTGACACCTGAAATTTGTGTCCAGATCGACTCTTAAATTGTCCTTCTTCCTATTTCCTGAATCCCTCATCAAACCTAGTCCTTCCCTCCTGTTATCTTTCTCAGTAAATAATGCCATATTCCACAGATTACCAAAGCCAGAAACCTTAATACCTCTTATAGCCCTTACATGCTATATTTACTCCATCCCCCAAATTTGTAAGTTTTTCCTCTTAAATATTTCCCACAGATATCCCTACCTCTGGATCATTATTACTTCCATTGTCCTGTTGAAGCTACCATCTTCTTTCCTGAACCACTCCAATGGCATCTATGTGACCTACTCCCTACTTTTCTTCTCTCTTTACTCACTTTCCCCCTTTCTGTTGCTCATGCTCTAGTGAAAGTATTCATTTCAAATATTACCACCCCAACCCCTTGTTTGAAAATCTTTTGATGACTTCTCATTGCTCTTAGGATAAAGATCCAAACCCTTAACATAAACTTTAAGACCCTACATGATCAGACCCCACCTCTTCCCAGTAAGACCTCATCCCACTCCCCAGCTCTGCCTGCTTTTTCACTAAACTGTGCCCTGATTGTTCTCCTTCAGTACATACTGTTCCTTCTGCCTGAGATGCTTCATCTGTCCTCCCTCCCATCCTTCCACATTTGTCGACTCCCAACAAATTCAAATGTCCACTTAGAGCTTGATGCCTCAGAGAAAACTTACCTTTCCTCCCTGATCACAGCAAGCCCTCCTGTGATGAGCTGATATGACACCACATCTCTTCCCTTCATGGCACTTAATCATGGTAATAATTTCACCTCTATTTGTATGTTTATTAGTTTAGGTCTATCTCCTCTGCTAGATGATATTCCATGAGGGGTACCCAGACCATGTTTGCTTTTGTTATATTTGAGTCCTCACTTTTTAGGAAAATCCTTGACACATACTAGGTGCTTAGTAAGTAGGTCTGGAATAAATGAAGAACAAAGGAAGGCAATGAAGTTGAGTGTTGGAACAGTTGGACGGTTGGGAGATACGAACAAGCAAAATACAAATGATCTTTGTTTTCTTTGTTATCTAACCATTGTTCTTCCTGGTGAGGATGAGTGCCTTCTCTGTCTACTGAATTGGGACTGGAGATATTAGAGAGAGTGAGATTAAGAGTACCTAGTAGTATTGCTTCTTTGAGCCTTTCTATTCCCTATTTTGCATTTCCTTCATGGGCTAGGGTTTTGATGTGAAAGTATACTTATAGGAAATAGTTAATTGTGAGAATTGAAATATAGAAGCTTTGCTTGATAAAAAGTATTCTCATTGATTGGGAAGACTTTCCTAGGATGGGAAAATGTAAAGGCCATTTCTATATTCAACTGAATAGTTCTTGATGGTATAAACTAGATCTTTTGTAAAGTACTTGCCAAAAAGTGAATCTCTGTTCATTTAAAAATCATCCATTTGTGTGCAAGTAAAATTACCTGTCATGGTTTGAAAGGATTATTTATGGTTTCTAAACATTCATCTATCCCAACTCATCTCATATACTGCCTTTACAAAATGGAAATTTAATTCCATTAGAATGTTCTGTTGTCCAATATATACACCTTGTTATAACATGATTACATTCAATTGCTGCCCTTGCTATATTAGAAAATGACAAAGTACATCAAATAACTTTTTAACTTTCTACTATAATATGTCCTGGTGACTGTGACTAATGCTATTGATGATCACCTCAAAAGATAATCCCTAGGAACAGTGATATTTCACATTGACCCAAGAAAAAATGGTTCATGGTAATACAGAAAAGAATAATAGTGGAAAATGAATTTACAACGTACTTTCCAAGGTTAAAGGCTTGCAAGATAGAAAGCAGAGAATAAACTTTAAATGACATTTCTTTGTATTTGAATCTTAGAAATGGTTTCTTTGGCTTATATTGGATTTTATTAATTTTGATGTTAAACTTATATAAAATATATGAATATGATTTTTTGAAACTAAAAGTGCTGGAATTTCTTAATTCTTGAAGTATATTTCTGTATGTATGAGATGGTGCTGGTTGCAGGTGAGGGGCAGGCTGAAATCTGAAAAAATGGCCTAAAAGATGTTATGTGCTTAACAAATTATGATACAGAGATGCAACCAGACTGAAGGGTACCTGTCAAACTTAAGAAATTGGCACTTTCTTGCTGTGTGGCCAACTGCTTGCTTCATAGAAGGAGATGCCATCTGTTTTTGGCATGACTCACACTGAGGGTTGAACAGTAGTTAAAGGGAGATACAGCATAGGTTGTTAGCAACAAAAAAAGACTTTGGAGGAATTTGATACTGTTCATGAACATATGATTAGGAAGAACACTCAGATTTAAAAGTTTGAAGGGAAATGCACACGTCAAGTATTCAAAACTGAATTTATTTCTAAAGACCAATTTGTATTTTTTAGGCAGGGGCAGTCTGTAAGGTTTTAAACATCTATGTCTTCCTTTCTTTTTATCCTCTTCCACAACTGAGAGTGATCATTTTAGCAATGTCAATGTATTTTTTGACCATGATTTTTGAATTAGAATGTGTGTGGTTCCCCTTAGCTACTCTGCAAGAGCAAGTGCTGCTGGGGGGTTTTGTACCCTCAGCCTATACACTAACAAGGAGTTTATGGAGGTCATTGGCTCTACCAGGAAGAAGGTCACTAATTGAAACTTCAAGTTTTGATCTTATCTTTCTATTGTATTCTGAGAGCCACACCATGGAGTGAATGCAATGTCATCCTTCCCTCAGTTTCTGCTGGTAGCTTCAAGCAAAAAAATCTTTTCTGTCAGGGAAGAAAAGATTTATTTTATTTTATTTTCAGGTAAAAGGTACAACCATGGCAAAGTCTTGGGATTATCGTAAAACTTGTCAAACAATGGCATGTTTTATTAAGTTGTCATGATAACTCATCTTAACTCTCAGGAGATTTTGGCAATTATTTCTCCGTTTTAATGACAGTGGAGATATATTGTAATCAAAAGATTTCAAAAACATTATTGGGCTCCAGAAGTACTCAACAGGGTCTATATATATATACTTTGAAGATTTATTTTTGTAACAGTATGGCAGTTTTGTAATGTTTATTACTTGTTTTCTCCTAAACCATGAAAGCAACTGTTATTAATGATTGTGTAGTTTTGTTTTTGAAGAGAGCATATGTATTATGGGAAAATAATTTGGAATTTTAGCGGTTTGATGAAATGGACTAATTCAAGGAAATGAATCACAGATTTACCTTGGGACGTTGTTCTTCCTAAGAGCTAGTCTGCAAACTCAGTGAGGACAGGGGCCATGACTGTTTTGTTTATCTATGGCTCTTCATAACCTGGGACATACTATGTGCTCAATAAATACTTGTTATCTGATGGTCGAATAAGAAATAATGACAAACCGCTGACTAGTATTGTTTAGTAGATCATATATGTAATGGAAACAATTATTGAATGTACTTGCTAAAGGCTCAGCATCACATAATATGCTATGCAGTTGTAAAATATAAGGTCTGGCCAACCATAATAGACAGAGGAAGGGAAAAACTAGGCACGGCAATAGAATATAACTTATCCACAATAGGTTGAGCTGAAGAAAACTTTATTCCTATTTGTGTCAAGTACAGATTGATGAAAAGATTCTTGAGATGGTTTGTGTTCAAGTGCTTTGTGAAATGGACGTATTTATGAAGAGTTGTGTTAGTTGATAATATATTTTAATGATCAAGGGGAAATTACTATGTAAAACAATTCCTATTGAAGATTTCCTTATAAAACTAATGACAATGATTTATTCTCTATGTAACTTGAGATTTCATCCTTCAGAAAAGCATAAAACGTTAAAAAGCACAGTGTTACTTAGGATAAAACTAAACCATTTTTTCATGTTGCCACACAGTGCCTTCTATCATGGAATTCTCATAGTTATCAGAGTCACATCTTGTTTTACAAGTGGAATGCAAATTTTATAACATGAGGCAAACCTGACAAAAATAAGCTTAATTTCGTCAGTCTTCTGTAAGACGGTCTCTTGCATTGTTTTTCCCATGAGTAAGCATCTTGATGTAAAGGTTAGGTTGAAACCATCCATCTCTGTATAAAAATCTCTCTATATAAAAAAATCTATATTTTATATATCTATATGTCTATATCTATCTATCTAGTCTCTACATCTGTATACCTCTATCTATATCTATGTCTATATAGCTTGCTCTCCCCTGTCTATCCATCCATGCCTAGAAAGATTCTTGAACTCAGTACTTTGACAAGATTTTTTTGAAGATGACTGAGCCAATAATGAGAACAATGCTCGGTTCATTATAGATGAAAATATAAAAATATGTAGAGAGTTCTAGCATCAGATTGGAGTTCCTTCTCTCTCTGGTTCTGGTGGTAACTCTTTATCCATGCAGATAAATAGTTTTGGCCACTTCCTGATAGGGTGCTTGGCACATAGCAGATGCTTAACAAACACTTGTAGAAACCGTCAAGCATCCACCTTCCAAATACCTGGTGTTCTTTTGTGTGTCCTACTCTGGCTTATGCCCAGGATGTTCCCTGTGATGCCTACGTCTTACATTAGGGTCCTTATTACTTAAATAAGTGAATATTTATAAAGTTGTAAAAAGAGTGCCAGGTACACTGTAAACATTTTAGAAGTGATTTAACTAAAATAATAAGTAATAGTATTACTTATTTAAAAAAAGAGTTCTTGTGATATAATAGACAGCAGTTGGGGGAAAATAGAAAAATTTATTGATGTTTCAGTTGAACGACACTAGGAAGTGACATGTTAGTAAGTATAAATCAAGATTGTAGAATATAAGCTAATTAAAGAGGTGACTTTTTAAAACTGTGGAGAGACTGCAATTTTACTCCACCTTCAAGCTGACACATTAGCCACAGTTTCATGGATGCTGATGAATGGCCTTCTGGACTCAGTCTTCTTGTTTAGAGGACTTACAGTTACCTTGAACAGTTCTTTTGACTCCATTTCAAACCAAGTTCTTTAGTTGTCGATTGAAAAGCCATTGAAAGATTGGGTTCAGCTACACTAAGCCTAGAGCACAGCATGAGCTGTAGCTCCTGGCAACATTTGGTAGCAAGTTTTTATAGCTCTCTCTCACAACTGGGTGAAAGTTAGGGCTAGAGATTCAGCACTTTATTTTTGTGTGGAGGATTTTAAAAATTCTTCTTACTCCCAGCATCTATTTTTGGCTTCAAGATTTGGGACACAGAAAATCTGCTTTGACTCCTGCTTATTAACCAGACTTTTGTTTCCTTTTAAGTTGATAAATATGTCTTTAACATATTTAAATCCACATCCTTTCTCTTGTTATATTTTACCCATTATCTATCTCTTTGGAGTAGAAAGAGTTAATGAAGTGTGACGTTGCTGCATCATCTTGACCAGTTTACAGTTTGAGGTGATTTTAGAGCTGTGATTTTAGGCCAGAGTCATCTTCTCTTATCCCATTTTATATGCACTTCAGAAGTTCTACTTTCTAATTTGGGGTGACGGTCACTGCACATTGTACTTGTTGGATCAGGCGATCAGTCTTAGTGGTGGGAAAGTGTGCTAAAGGGTAGTCATTTTGGTGTTAACATCCAGCTGTAGTGGATTAAGAATGCATGTGCTTAAAAAAAAACTAAAGACAAAATATATTATTCCTACATTTCTTCCTACAATTGGAAAGTTCAGCTGTGTTTTATTTTTCATGACTCCAAAATGGAACATCAACCGCATATATTAGATTAAATATTAGGTTATAGAACAATGCTTCTTGGGAAATAATCTAGAAGATTGATTGCCTCACCCTATGGCAGAAGGGACTAAGTAACCTTTTGAAGTGTCTCTGTCTTAATATGTTAAGTGTGAGATGAAGACAGAATGTCGATTCTCTCTATTTACCACACAGAGTAGTTGCTGCTTTCTCTATTCAGTTATTACTTTCCAAGGAGGTCTTTACCAATTAAAATTCAGCACTTAGTATAGTTCATAGCTCAGCAATGAATGAGTGCCTCAATGAATGACAAATTCAGTTTAAGAAAATTTTTTCGCCATTTGGAAAAGGTTGGCATCTACATCAATTATTCTTAAAGCACCTGTGACATTAGTTCATCTGCTTATTCTGGAGTTTATCAGTTTATCTAATTTTTTAAGTTTTATATTTGTTGAATTTATTTTTTTTAAATAAACAACATTTAATATAGCTTTAACTGGTATGTTGGCAACCTATACTTGGTTGTATGATTATAGTAACATGTTTAACTACATATGACATATTCACATTTTCTATTTTTAAAATAGACATCAATCATTTACCACAAATTCTTTATTGCCTCAAAGAGACATTCTTGGCAACAGTGTTGTCAAGGAAACACACTGGGACTGTTACATAAAAGAATGTCTCTTTGGGGAAAATCTTTCAAAATGATATTTCTATTTTTTCCCAGATTGTGTGAAATTATAATTTACAAGCAATTCAATTTAAGCGTACAATTTATAAGCAGTCTGTGTAATGGTATAACTCTGGAAATATCTGTCAAATACAGACATTTTTGAATTTTAAGTTTAAATAATTAGATGTCACTAATACAGTGCAAAGGCCTAACCAGGAGGAGATCAAAAAATAACATGATGTCTGATTCTCATATTAAACCCATTACATTTTAACGAAATCTTTAAGATGCAAATGACATAGGTTCTTAGAAGAATTAATAGACGAAAATTTCCTTTATTTCCATGTTGACAGAGTATCAGAGGGAGAGAAAAAAGGCAATGATTACCTTTGAAGGTATAAATTTCAAAGACTTTAGAAACTTAGTAGAAGTACCATTAAATAGCAAGTGTATATTATTTATGTGTTCAGGCAACCACATTAGAAAATACTAGTTGGAGACTAGGATAGTCACTGACTCCTATCTTTAGCACTTAGTCGCTATCTATTTTAAATTTATCTTTTAGAATTGAAGGCTATAACCTTGACTGTAAAGTTTGGAGGAAGATATCCTGAAATATATATGACATATTTTTGCTAAAAAGAATGTATTGGTTTGCATTATGTCATAGACTATTTGGATTTGTGGGGACTGAAGAGATCCTTCAACGGGTAAGAAAATATGCCAAGAAAGGCTAAGAAACTTGACTAAAGTTCCTTAGGATCAAAGCCAGAAATAGAACCTGGTTTCCTGATTCCTAGTTCAGTACCATTTCTATGATATCATTGGCTTAAAGAACTTGGGTTACCACTCCTATCCTATGATTCTTTCCCAACCCTTAGCACCACTGATCTTCAACTGAAATGTCAACTCCATATATCATTTTGGTTGGTGTTTAAGTCATTCCTTGTGGGAAGGAAGAAAAGAATATAAAAAACAAAAAAGATTTTTTTTTTAAGAAACATATAGGGATTCTCAAAAGGCCTTGATGATACACTAAGGAATAAAAGGCTATTCAGTATAAAGAAATACTATAATAATCCAAGTAGATTTTGATAGTCAAAATTGTGAAAATGGGTAAGCTTTGGCTGGAAACAAAGTGAAAATAAGGTATAAGGGAGAAGCCGAAGATTAGGCTTTCTCTTGTGCATTCATATTATAAAATGTTACACAGACAAACCCTGACTAAGATGGTATTCTTACCTGTCTTGTCTGTGGGAACATCAGACTCTTGACTGGTGTTGTCAAGTAGACTCACATAGTGAATATCTACAACTGGTAGAGGGGTATTTACACTCTGACCTTTATCAAGGCAGCAAAAAAATTGATCAAGTGCTACTTATCAGTGGTCAGTTTGGGTCAATAATGTTATGTACTTGAAAAGACTGTATATTCTTTTTTTCTCTGGCTATTTTTAAGATTTTCTCACTGCTTGTAGGTTTCAGCAGATTTACTTGTATGTGCCCACATGTGATTGCCTTTGTAATTATCCTGCTTAGTGTTCATAGTGCTTTTTTAATCTGTTACAATATTTTTTTTATCAGTTTTGGACACCTCTCAGTCAATATATCTTCAAATCTTCAAATATTGTTTCTATTTTGTTTTCTCTTTCTCCTTCTGGCCCCCAAATACATGTATGTAAAACCTTTCCACTGTATACCATTTGCTATTTACACATTTGTTTCTGTATCTTCCATCTTTTCTCCCCCCAGATCATAGCTTGGATATTTTGTTTGTACCCTTCTTCTAGGTCACTAATTCTCTCTATAGCCATATTTAGTATTGTTGGAGCCAGTATACTGATTCCAGATTTCTATTTGCTTTATTTTTGTTATGGTTTTAGTTATTTGCTCTATTCTATTTACTTAATTATATAGACCTATTTATCTTAATGCACTTGCTTCAGGATCCCCTTTCTGGCTATTTCTATAATATATTGTTTCTCCTGCATTTTAGACATACCATGTTGTCTAAAGTTGTTTAGACACATAGTATCTCCTGTTTTGCCTGATAATTTTCATTAAGTTCTGGATATTACGTACCAAAATTATGGATATAATTTAAGGATTATGATAATTTTATCTTCTATAAGAGAGAATTTATATTTGTGTTTGGCCTGTAGTTAGGGACACTAGAAATTCCAGGTAATGTTTATACACTCAGGGTTGAAATAATTAAAAGCTGGCCTTCAGTCTGTATGAAAATTGTTTTATTTGTAATTCCTAACTATTCCTAGGATGTCAGACTTTTCAGTCCCAGCCAAGGTCTGGATGGTGTGCCAGATGACCCTCCCCTCTCTGCCCTTGGTTGATCCTTGATTTCCAATTTTTGTCCTCTTAGCCTCATGAATGTAGTAAAAGTTTTGCTCAGCATCTCAGACTTTTCTATTAAGATGGGCAAACATCCTTAGGACACAAGCAGCTCTCAAAATCCAAGAAACCCAATCTGGGTTTTCTTCTCTTCTGAGATCTGTCCCCATAGGTCTTCACTGCCTTATGAGTTCTTTGATGCCATTACACAGATTTTGTTTAATTTTGTCCAAAGTTTCCATTTTCTTTCAGCAAGAAAACTAGTCCAGATTATCTGGTCTTCCATTATTGGTAGTGAAACTCCAAAATTTGTCTTTGAAAGTTGTCCTACTTCTATGTAATACTTGTGAAGTTTTAATTTTTCTAGCATCAAGACTTTTGGGGAGTGGTTTCTTTCTTTTAACTTTTTTTTTTTTTTAAACCAGTGATACAGAGCTACAGCATAACAAAAAAATTTTAACTATATTTTAAATATGTTCCTTTCAAGGTTTGCAGATAGAAATTCAATAGAATTTCTTGGGAGTGAGGGAAATATAGTATGCTACATCTTTTCAATGATTCATTTAATACCTTGATTGTTTCAGCTGATATCACATGTGTTTCTTCTGGAATTTCCAGTGGTATCATTTTTATTTCCTGATTGAATATTTGTATTAAGGTTCTTTAAAAAACTAAAAATAGAGCTACCATATAATCCTGCAATCCCACTCCTGGGCATATATCCAGAAAAAACCATAATTTGAAAAGATACATGCACCCCTATGTTCGTTGCAGCACTGTTTACAATAGCCAAGACATGGAAGCAACCTAAATGCCCATTGACAGATACATGGCTAAAGAAGATGTGGCATATATATACAACGGAGTATTACTCAGCCATAAAAAAGAATGAAATAATGCCATTTGCAGCAACATGGATGGACCTAGAGATTACCATACTAAGTGAAGTAAGTCAGACAGAGAAAGACAAATATCATATGATACCACTTATATGTGGAATCTAAAAAAATGATACAAATGAACTTATATACAAAACAGAAATAGACCCACAGACATAGAAAACAAACTTATGGTTACCAAAGGGGAAAGGGGGAGGAGGGATAAATTAGGAGTTTGGGATTAACACATACACACTACTATATATAAAATAGATAACCAACAAGGACCTACTGTATAGCACAGGGAACTATACCCAATATTTTGTAATAACCTATAAGGGAAAAGAGTCTGAAAAAGAATATATATATATATTTGAATCACTTTTCTGTACACCTGAAACTAGCACAATATTGTAAATCAACTATACTTCAATTAAAAAAAATTGTATTGTGGAACATAATTGGCAATTATAGAGTTTCTCTGTTGCTAACATACTGTTGAATACTGTACAATGTTAACTGAAAGCCTATTAAGAATCAAATTTTACATAATTAGAACATCTCATTTCCAGTTTTCAGAAAATTACAAATGAAAGCAAAAGATATCTGCTATTGTAAATAATTTATTAGTGCATATAAACATTACATGTACATATATAGGTATATATTTCCTTTACTGTATTTTAGATATACAAAGTTGAGTTACTCAGAATCCTTAGTGCATGCCTCACTTTTATTATTGACTTATCATGACCCACTTTTATTTGCTTTATAATTAGGTTAGTTATTTATAGTAAATTAACATACATACAACGACCATCTGACGTGAAAATTAGAACATTAACCATAGCTCCTATATATCTTTTTATTAATCCCCAATCCTGTCTTTTTCTCCTCTTGATATAACCACTTTCCTAGGCTTATGTTTACCATATATGCCTAAACAATATATTGCTTAATTTTCGTATTAAAATTTTTTTTCCAGAGCCTTGTCCTCTTGAAAGTATGCCATCTATAGTCCTCTGGGACTCATTTCACTTAGTATTATTCTACTAATATTTTTATTTTCACATGAGTTGGAGGTCACCTTTTCTCACTACTACATAATATTTCACTGTGATTTACCATAACTTAGATATTCACCTGTTATGAATATTTAATGTGTTTGTGTTTTTTAATATAATGAACAATTCTGCTGTGAAAATTCTTGATCTCTTACCTTCTATATATTTACAAGATCTTCATTGGTTATATTCAGAGAAGTAAAATTTCTGGATTTATAGTGTGTAAATGTTCATATTTTAAAAATATGACTGTATTTGGCAGGCCAGGTAGGTGTGGCTTCTACTGGGTTCCTAAGTGTATGCATGTTGGGTCACTGGGTTGGTCCCTGTGTGGGCAGGCTGGCCTCTGGACCACAGTAGAACAGGGCTGGAGCCAGATCACAGAGCTGCTTCAGGGACAGCAGTTGGGTCCTAGGCCAGCAGGCCTATTACCAGTGGTGCAGATGGGTGTGGTTCCTCCTAGGTCCCTTGAAAGAGGGACTGGTAGTAGGACTCTGGACAAGTGAGGCTAGAGCCGAGTCTGCGGCAGAGTGGGCCTGTTTCTGGTCTCCGGCTAGGGCCAGAGTCACTGGGTCTGCTGCCTGTGTGTGGACCTGGCTTCTTCAGGTGACCCTCTTTAGTTGTGGCCTCCATCAGGGTTTCACAACCTCTTATTTGGGTCCCAAAGCTCCCATAAAGGCACTTTTGTCCATGGGATACCTGCCAAATATTTGTTCCTGTGGTAGGATGTGTGCTGGGTCCTCCTATTCTGCCATGTTGCTGACATTACTCCATAAGAAATCTTACTGATTCCCATACTCTCTAATAATTGTTTTGTTAGATTTCTTGATTTTTGCTTACTGAGTAGATACAAAATGATACCTTACTCTGGCTTAGATTTGCAATCTGTGATTATTAATGAGATTGGGCAACTCTTCAGTTCATTGACCATATGTGTTTCCTCTTCTATGGAATCCCTATTCATGTCCTTTGTCTGCTTTTTGCTCATTGGGATATTTTCACTTTTCTTTTTGTTTTGTTTGAGTTTTTTTTTTTTTAATTTTTATTGGAGTATAGTTGATTTACAATGTAGTGTTAGTTTCAGGTGTACAGCAAAGTGAATCAGTTATACATATACATCTATCCACTCTTTTTTAGATTCTTCTCCCATATAGGCTATTACAGAGTATTGTGTTTGAGTTTTAATATGTATTTTTGACACTAGTATTTGAGTTTTACATTTGAAAATGTTATTTTCCCCAATGTATAGCTAATATTTTCACTTTCTTAAGACGTCATTCGATAAAAAATTCTTATTTTAAGATAATCCTTATAAGATATGGAATTTATTTTTACAAAGGGATAATTTGTCTGGCTCATTGGGTAAAAATCATCTATCACTTGGATATTAGAGGGTTGTGAACGACCAGTATATCTTTCTCTGCAACATTCACTTTCATTCTGATGTTTCCAAAAATAGGTGTAAACAAACCCATAAATCTTCTCAGGTACTTATTGCTAAGCTGGTTGAACAGAAGGGTAACATTCCAACCATCTCAGGTCCATTGTTTATTCCTATCTAAGAAAAGGAGAAATTTTACTCTTTGTTAAGGCCTGCATCAAAACAGGCAGACCTTCAGCATACATGCTTAATAGGCATTGGTGGGTGGAATAATTGTGCTGCTTTTAGTGTATTTCTCAGTAAGGTCTGTAGATGGTTTGCAAAGGCAGCTAAGTCCATGTTGGCTACAAATAACTAGTATGAATTTTATGCCTGGAATACAAATGTAGTGCTTGATAAGCTGCCCCAAATTCCATTCCTATTTATGTGAACTGCATTCATCACCAAGGGAAAGAACTGTGGAGGAGCTAAATGCTTAGACTCACGTGGATTGTGCACTGAGAATTGTCTACTCCCATCTCACTTCATGGATTCATATGGACTCTGAAAATGCTAATTATAACAACTCTGACAATAGTTTTTATTTCATAGACCTAGATCCTGGTTTTACCCTTAGAAGACTGGAGAAATTTACTAAAGAACAAAAAAGATGGATACTCTTACTATACAGGGAATAGTGCAAAAAAGCAACAAAATTATTGTGAATCCTAAGCCTAAAGAGGAAATTCAAATAATGTGTACCTTATATACTCTCTTTCTGGAATGTCTTCATTTGGAATTCAAGAAGAATGTCTTGATTTAAAAGTATGCTTTCGTTTTATTATTAGAACAGGAATTTTGGGAAGAATGGAAAAAAGGAAAAATAAAGCAGAACAGGCAAGTTAAATTGGAGGGAGAGAGATGTATTCTTAGAAGTATGACTGAAATCTCAGAGGTCTGACTAGCTAGATATGACAAATTGAAAAAAGTAAGCTCCAATTTAATTGTTCTTGAAAGTAGAACTATAAAAGAGAGAATTTTTTCAGTCATTCTGGGATTAGATAGGATGATTGGGGCCTAAAGAAATATAGCTGTAGCACAGTAACAGGATCACAGAGAGTGTATTAAAATTATTACACTAAGGGATCCCAGATCCAACAAACTCTTGAAAGATGTCCTCTTAAAGTTTTAAATAGGGAGTCCTTAATGAGAACTAACCATATGGGAAAAGAATACTTTGACAGATTTGAAAGGGAATTACTGAAAAATCAGCTTAAAAAAAAAAAAGAGAAGTACTGAGAAGATGATGATTATTGTACGTGGGGGTAAAGATGTTGTCTCTCTCCCAAGGGAAATAAACTTATTAAATATGGGCTTGAAGGGAAAGTACCTGAGAGATAATATACCTTGAAAAGGAAAGATAATAATAGATCTAATCCAGGCTAGTTCCTGTATGATGAGACAGTGATTAGAATGATTTAACTGAGGAGGTGAGGGTGGACAAGATTTGTTTGAACAGGGGATGTTTATGGCAACACCAGAACTCACTGATTATATTTCTCTCATGACAGGATGCCTTACAAGACAAAAGCTGGAGAAAATTATGTCAGAAAAGCAGATAATTGGGCTGAATAATAGAGACAAATGAAAAGCAAAGCAGATACTC
The DNA here is from genome assembly GCF_965194825.1 of Balaenoptera physalus. Classification (NCBI taxonomy): domain Eukaryota; kingdom Metazoa; phylum Chordata; class Mammalia; order Artiodactyla; family Balaenopteridae; genus Balaenoptera; species Balaenoptera physalus. Next base: position 78,884,980 of record NC_138890.1, on the reverse strand, counting down.
AGATCTTGTGAATGGCCATACATGTGGTAGAGAAGGAGAAGAATCAATTTAAGAAGCAGGCTAAGCTAGTTTGAGCCTCCTGGGAGTAGGAGGAAAGCAGATAGAAAGAAAAACATTAGAGCCTTCCTCCCTGCTGCAGAAAAATACGTAGCAGAAAAAGGTGTTGCTTGAAGTCTAGACTCTTCAAAAGGTGAGGAAAGAGAGGGCCTGTGGATGGTGATTCTCCAGCAGAAACTGAGTTGTAGTAATATGGAAAGCTTCCTTACCCGGCAAATCTCAAAGGCTTAGGACATTCCAGAGCAAGTGGCAACAGTCCCTGTGGAACAGGTCTGCCTGCTGGACAAATCTCATCCTTAAATGCAGCCCTGGGGTGGGAGTGAGGGCAGAAAATTGAGACTCAAAGGTAACTGAAATTACAAAGTTTTTGATGTACTGAATGGGACTGAAAGAACTTCAGTAAGACCTGGTGACTGGGTCTGTGACCACTGCAAATTTCAAAGCTTTGCCAGAAGTTTCCCTCACTCTCTGATTAAGGATAGAGAATGCGAAAGTGGATACCCCCCCTCCATCCTTGTTAAAAGTAATTAATCTCCTTATGGCAAACTTCACAATTCACTGGTTTTGGACCATTGACAAGTGACAGACGAGCTGGGAGTCTGGCGTAACAGAAATTAAATTTTTCTGCATTTACTCTGCTTTCCTCAGATAGCACTGAACATCTTCGGGAACGCTTCTTACTGGTTTCTGGGAACACTATTTTTGAATTACTTTCCTGGGATAATCACTTTGGAGCTAGGATTAGGTTGTTTTTAAACCGGGATTCTAATAATTTTATATGTCCTATTAAGTCTTTGTACTTTCTTAGTGCTGGGGCTCATGGGCAAAAGAATTTAACTTCTGATGTCTTGAAGGGATCATATTCATTCCCGTGGAATACAACTCAGACTACAACTCAACTAGTCAGGCCGTTTCTAGAGAATACAGAAAGCTCTTGAGGAAAATTGATTCTAATATTTTTTATTGATTGATTGATTTTAGTTAAAAGTGGGATGACAACACTGAGGCCTTAATTTCTTCCTGAGAACTTCACAATAAGAGAGTATTTAACATTCAAATTTGGGTCATCTTTACGTTATTGACACTGTATTATTGGAGAACAGTGATTCTTCTACTTGATTTCATTGTGTAACCTCTAGTGTGCTATGATGGACAGTGGAACTGGACCCAAGTTAGAATGGGAAACAAAATAGGGAGTACATTTTAGCCTACAGTACAATAGGACTTAGGAATGTTTACTGAATGTAGTATTCTTACCCAATTTATATTCCTCATGAGGGAAAGCCAAATTGGCCACAGCAGAGCAACGGTTGGTATTATGGACAAGGGAGAGGGCTGTCCTGAAGCTCATCTCCTTCCCTGAGGGATGAGGCAAACCCCTCATCCATCATTTCCTTGATTGTTAAACCAAATAGGTGAAAAGAACAGAAAACAGAGGAATGTATATACATGTGTGAGATGCTTATTCACTACTCCTTATATTTCTATAAAGGGGAAATAATATGTATTCTAATCCCCAGGAGGGAAAATAAGGGATCATTTCTTTCCCCACACCCTTACTCCTAACCAAGGTTCAAGTGGTGACCCGTGGAAGTGATGAATTAGGGAAAAGGTACTGAGCAGGACCAGTTTTCCTCTTTCTGGGTTTTCCTTCGTTTGGAGGCAGCCTGGAGCACACATTAGAGTTTACCAGGGCAGATTCTGTCCCTGAGGCAGAGAGGTCTGCCATTTTGGATGGGGTTAAGTTCAAAGGTGAAGGTGAATGTGTTGGAAGTCCATTTGGTCACTGATCCAAACCATGTTCTTCAGTTCAGTGTTATCAGTAATAAAGTTGAATTTTTATATTTGTTTCCCTGACTCCCTAGTCTATGTTTCAACTCAGGGAGACTGCAGACACAAGAGTGATTCTTATCCTCAAACTCTAACAGATATAGAGAAGCACCAACTGATGCAGGAGGAGTAGTGGGTGTGATAGGGTGCAGTGAGCTGGGAAAGACTTTCACTGAGCTTCAGGCGTTCAGTGACAAGAAAGATTTGGATCATCAAAAGCAGAATAAAAATGATGACTTGTGACTTATGACGGCTTTTCAGATGCAGGGAGTATGATCTCAAATGCCCACAAGGACCAGGTAGTTGAAAAGAAAGAGTAACACAGTGCTGGATACACGTGTTCATTGTGAAGTGCTGGTGATAAGTGGGGTGGGGGAGGGTGTGAACTGGAGAGCACATGTCCCCCTCCTCCAAAAAAAGGGGAAGTTGTTATGTGCACCAGCAGGCTGTAGCTGTGGAGGAATTATTGGATCTTCCTATTTCTAAGAGAAAGCAGAAATAAGTATTTCTCCAGAAAATGTCCCAGTTTTAAATGTTGGCTTAAATTTAGGTGAGAAAACTGTTTCTTGGACAATTAAAACAGGTCTACAGACTGGATATGGTTTGAGCATTGTTGTAATGGAGTTGATATTTCTCTCAGCATGTTGGGGACCTGCCCCCTAATGCACTTAGATTTGAGTTTTTTTTATCACGAATTTACTTCATCCCGATTGACTAAGGCAGTTTTCTCTCTGTTTGCTGTATTTAAACTTCTGCACTACCTCTTTTATTGCCACTGATTTAAAAGCCTATCATATACTGCCCTAGACCAAAAGTAGAGTTTGTGACTCCAGTATTCATGGGGCTTGATTAGATCCAAAGAAGCACATATGGTGAAATGTGCCATCTCAACATTTTGTCCATTATGCCAGCGTACTTGTGCCAGGGAAAGTGATTTCTCCCTCCGAAAGACATTTGAGCCAGAAAGAAGTTCTTTGATTTCTTGTTTTATGTGACATTCTGTCTGCATTTAGCAGGCTTCCAGATGTTCATGAATTTTATATTCAACTTACATAGTCATTTATGTTTCCCACCAGAAAGCAGAGTGGTTTATGTTCCAGAAACTCAATCGACAATCATTTCTTCTAACTTGAACTTGAAACGACTAAATATTTCATGGTGTAACTTCTAATTATAAATGTTCTGTGAGTTTAGAGGACTTTTTTTTTACATGTTTATTAGAGTATAATTGCTTTATAATGGTGGTTAGTTTCTGCTTTATAACAAAGTGAATCAGCTATACATATACATATATCCCCATGTCTCCTCCCTCTTGTGTCTCCCTCCCACCCTCCCTATCTCACCCCTCTAGGTGGTCACAAAGCACTGAGCTGATCTCCCTGTGCTATGTGGCTGCTTCCCACTAGCTATCTATTTCACATTTGGTAGTGTATATATGTCCACGCCACTCTCTCACTTTGTCCCAGCTTACCCTTCCCCCTCCCCGTGTCCTCAAGTCCATTCTCTAGTAGATCTGTGTCTTTATTCCCGTCCTGCCCCTAGGTTCTTCATGACAATTTTTTTTTTTTTTAGATTCCATATATATGTGTTAGCATATGGTACATGTTTTTGTCTTTCTGACTTACTTCACTCTGTATGACAGAGTCTAGGTCCATCCACCTCACTACAAATAACTCAATTTCATTTCTTTTTATGGATGAGTAATATTCCATTGTACATAAGTGCCACAACTTCTTTATGTATTCATCTGTCGATGGACACTTAGGTTGCTTCCATGTCCTGGCTATTGTAAATAGAGCTGCAATGAACATTTTGGTACATGACTCTTTTTGAATTATGGTTTTCTCAGGGTATACGCCCAGTAGTGGGCTTGCTGGGTCATATGGTAGTTCTATTTTTAGTTTTTTAAGGAACCTCCATACTGTTCTCCATAGTGGCTGTATCAATTTACATTCCCACCAACAGTGCAAGAGGGTTCCCTTTTCTCCACATCCTCTCCAGCATTTATTGTTTGTAGATTTTTTGATGATGGCCATTCTGACCGGTGTGAGGTGATACCTCATTGTAGTCTTGATTTGCATTTCTCTAATGATTAGTGATGTTGAGCATCCTTTCATGTGTTTGTTGGCAATCTGTGTATCTTCTTTGGAGAAATGTCTGTTTAGGTCTTTGGCCCATTTTTGGATTGGGTTGTTTGTTTTTTTGATATTGAGCTGCATGAGCTGCTTGTAAATTTTAGAGATTAATCCTTTGTCAGTTGCTTCATTTGCAAGTATTTTCTCCCATTCTGAGAGTTGTCTTTTCGTCTTTTTATGGTTTCCTTTGCTGTGCAAAAGCTTTTAAGTTTCATTAGGTCCCATTTGTTTAGTTTTGGTTTTATTTCCATTTCTCTAGGAGGTGGGTCAAAAAGGATCTTGTTATGATTTATGTCATAGAGTGTTCTGCCTGTGTTTTCCTATAAGAGTTTTACAGTATCCGGCCTTACATTTAGGTCTTTAATCCATTTTGAGTTTATTTTTGTGTGTGGTGTAAGGAGTATTCTAATTTCATTTTTTACATGTAGCTGTCCAGTTTTACCAGAACCACTTATTGAAGAGGCTGTCTTTTCTCCATTGTATATTCTTGCTTCCTTTATGAAAAATAAGGTGACCATATGTGCATGGGTTTATCTCTGGACTTTCTATCCTGTTCCATTGATCTATATTTCTGTTTTTGTGCCAGTACCATACTGTCTTGATTACTTTAGCTTTGTAGTATAGTCTGAAGTCAGGGAGCCTGATTCCTCCAGCTCCATTTGTCTTTCTCAAGATTGCTTTGGCTTTTCAGGGGTCTTTTGTGTTTCCATACAAACTGTGAAATTTTTTTGTTCTACTTCTGCAAAAAATGTCATTGGTAGTTTGATAGGGATTGCATTGAATCTGTGGATTGCTTTGGGTAGTATAGTCATTTTCACAATGTTGATTCTTCTGATCCAGGAACATCATATATCTCTCCATCTGTTTGTATCATCTTTAATTTCTTTCCTCAGTGTCTTATAGTTTTCTGCATACAGGTCTTTTGTCTCCTTAGGTAGATTCATTCCTAGGTATTGTATTCTTTTTGTTGCAATTGTAAATGGGAGTGTTTCCTTCATTTCTCTTTCAGATTTTTCATCATTAGTGTATAGGAATGCAAAGGATTTCTGTGCATTAATTTTGTATCCTGTTACTTTATCAAATTCATTGATTAGCTCTAGTAGTTTTCTGGTAGCATCTTTAGGATTCTGTATGTATAGTATCATGTCATCTGCAAACAGTGACAGCTTTACTTCTTCTTTTCCAATTTGGATTCCTTTTATTTCTTTTTTTTCTCTGATTGCTGTGGCTAAAACTTCCAAAACTATGTTGCATAATAGTGGTGAGAGTGGACAACCTTGTCTTGTTCCTGATCTTAGAGGAAATGGTTTCAGTTTTTCACCATTGAGAACAATGTTGGGTGTGGGATTGTCATACAGCGCCTTTATTATGTTGAGGTAAGTTCCCTCTATGCCTACTTTCTGGAGAGTTTTTATCATAAACAAGTGTTGAATTTTGTCAAAAGCTTTTTCTGCATCTATTGAGATGATCATATTGTTTTACTCCTTCAGTTTGTTAATATGGTTTTATCACATTGATTGATTTGTGTATATCGAAGAATCCTTGCATTCCTGGGATAAACCCCACTTGATCATGGTGTATGATCCTTTTAATATGCTGTTGGTTTCTGTTTGCTAGTATTTTTTGAGGATTTTTGCATCTATGTTCATCAGTGATATTGGCCTGTAGTTTTCTTTCTTTGTGACAACTTTCTCTGGTTTTGGTATCAGAGTGATGGTGGCCTCTTAGAATGAGTTTGAGAGTGTTTCTCCCTCTCCTATATTCTGGAAGAGTTTGAGAAAGATAGGTGTTAGCTCTTCTCTAAATGTTTGATACAATTTGCCTGTGAAGCCTTCTGGTCCTGGGCTTTTGTTTGTTGGAAGATTTTTAATCACATTCTCAATTTCTGTGCTTGTGATTGGTCTGTTTATATTTTTATTTCTACCTGGTTCGGTCTTGGAAGGTTGTGCCGTTTTATGAATTTGTCCGTTTCTTCCAGGTTGTCCATTTTATTGGCCTAGAGTTGCTTGTAGTAATCTCTCATGATCCTTTGTATTTCTTCAGTGTCAGTTGTTACTTCTCCCTTTTCATTTCTAATTCTATTGATTTGAGTCTTCTCCGTTTTTTCTTGATGAGTCTGGCTAATGTTTATCAATTTTGTATATCTTCTCAAAGAACCAGCTTTTAATTTTATTCATGTTTCCTATTGTTTCCTTCATTTCTTTAGAGATTAGAGGACTTTGATTTTTATCTTGGTAAGTCTGAATTTTATCCACATTCATTGAACAAACATTTGAAAATATTTCCTTCACTTTGGAGCTGCTTGGATCTTTTATTTCTTTTCATTGATAGGATTCTTCTGCTAAACTCCTAAAATTTCAATTGTAACTTGTAATCTCATTTCAAAAATCATATTTGTTCTGCATTATAATTGTATATTTTGTTTTTCACTAGGCTGTGAGATTCTTGAGAGGCCCTTGCAATGTTTAGAACTGAACTTTCTTATACTAGGTGCTCAAGAAATTTACTTCATGAGTATTAATTCACTCTCCCTTGAAATTCATAGAAAGGATAGCTATAGATCAATTATTTAACTGATTTCCCTTTTTAAGATCCATGGGCTATCACCATCACTCATGATTTAGCAGTGGAGGCATTTCTTCCCTTACCTATAAAACCTGAATTGCCAAGCTTGTTCTAAAAAAGGATCAGTTTAGTCTGAAGTCAAGGTGGATTAAGGCAGGGAAGCAGCCAGATTTATGACAATCCATTGAAGCATAGGAAGTTCCATTTAAAATCAGTTTTTATATAAATATATAGCAGTTTTAGGATATGAAAATCAAGAATTGTGTGTACATTATTTATTAAGTTTGGATACATAAAATCGTAACTTTGGGAGGCGTCATAGTGATAGTTTACTTCAATTTTGTTCCCAACTTGATTTTATAATATTCTTTACAGAGAGCAGTTAACCTTCCAGAGATGAAGAACAATCTTATAATGCAGGCTTTTTTTTTTGAAGAGGGTGACAAGCAAATTTTTCCTTATATGAAATCAAATCTAACTTTTTACACTTTTGTTCATTAGTTCTAATTCTTCAAAACTGGGACAACACAAAATAAATTTTGTTCTACTCCACACAAACTTTCAATATGTCTTCCCTTGATGTTTTCTTCTCCTTTTTTTCCTCCTCCTCCTTATTCTTCTTTTAATATGGCTTTATTGAGATATAGTTTACATACCATAAAATTTATCCACTCTAAGTATACAGGACAATAAGTTTTGGTATATTCATTAGAGCTGTGTAATCATCATCACAATCCAGTTTTAGAATATTTCTATACTACGGAAAGTTCCCTGTGCTTGTTTGTAGTCAGTTCCCAGCCCTGGGCAATCATTGATATACTTTCTCTTTACGTAGATTTGCCTTTCAAGAAATTTCATACAAATGGTAGCATGTGACATGAAGTTTTTTGTGTCTGGCTTCTTTCAATTAGAATAATATTTTTGAGATTCATTCATGTTGTAGTATGTATTCATAGATTTTTCCTTTTTAATGGTGAATAGTATTCCATTGTATAGATACTTGACATTCCTTTCATCTATTCACTTATTGATGGACATTTGGATTATTTCCACTTTTTGGTTATTTTGTATAATACTTCTATGATCATTCACGTACAAGTCTGTGTGGACATGTATTTTCATTTCTCTTGGGTATATATCTTGGAGTAGAATTACTGCATTTTATGGTAAATATATGATTAATTTTTCAAGAATCTGACAAATGTTACCATTTTGCCATGTTTCATTCTACATCCAACCAAATGTTAGGAGTGTTACAGTTTCTCCAATATCCTTGCCAACACTTAGAATTGTCAGTCATTTTTATTTTAGCCTTCTTATTGTGGTTTCAGTTTTCATTTCCCTAATGTCTAATAATGTTGCACATCTTCTCATGTGTTTATTTTTCATTTATATATCTTATTTGGATAAATGTCTCGTTGTTAATATATCTTCTTTGGGGAAATATATTGACCATTTTAAAATTACATTGTTTGTAACTTATAATTTGTTTTCTTTTAAGTTGTTAAGAGTTCTTTAGATATTCTGGATATCTAAAGTTCTTTTTTAGATATATGATATGCAAATATTTTATTCTAGTCTGTAGCTCATTATTTCAATTTCCTGTTGTCTTTTGAAGAGTGTTTTTAATTTTGATGAAATCTAATTTATAATTGAATGATGACTTCATTGTAAGGTTTGAAATTGGGTAGGTTAAATCTTCCAATTTTGTTCTATTTAAAAATTTTTTGGCTATTCTACGTCCTTTGCATTTTCATATACATTTTAGGGTCTGCTTGTAACTTTCTACAAACAAGCCAACTTGGAATTTGATAGGGATAGCATTGAATCTATAGATCAGTTTGAGGAGAATTGACATATTACCAGTAGTAAATCTCCAACATAAACATGGACTGTCTCTCCATTTATTTAGATCATCTTTAACTTCTTGTAGTTAAAGATGTCATCTCACTGTCTTACATTTCCATTGTTAAATGTATTACTCAATATTTTATTGTTTTTGATGCTGTTATAAAGATAATTATTTTCTTGATTTCAATTTCTACTTGTTTGTTGCTAGTATGTAGAAACAGCTGGGTCTTCTTTTGAAATTAATTTATGTGTTCCTCATTGTTTTTAGTTGTCAAGGGAGGATGAAGGAAAAAGCCTGAGATTGTGTTCTGGGCTTCCTCTCTCCACTAAGTTGCCTTGTAAGGGCTATTATTTTCCCAAGATCACTGAATATTGATGAGAATCTGAGTTACCTGTGTTCAGAATATATAAATATTACATATGAAAATTGCACTCATATTGGGAGGGTCAGCAATCAATCTGTTTAGCTTGATAAGCATCTCTCAGCCTTGATCAGGGTGATAAACCACAGAAGATATTGAACAGGATACCCATTAGTCAATAGGCTATGTACCCTGAGGGCCCCGTATGCAAGGCCATCATTCACCAGCCCAGAGTGTGATGAAAACCTGCTACCTTTCAGTGGTTAGTGAAATGTTACAGTAACCCTGTGTAAGCGTTCTCTTTGTGACACTCTCATGACCTGCCTGCCTGCATTGTCCTGTCATTACCTCAGGAAGAAGAATGTTCTGTGCATCCTATACCCCTCCCTTCATCAGGTGCCAGAGACCTTGCCCCCAAATGACCATAGAGTTATCTTCCTCCATATATTTGTGTTATTAATTTCTTCTTCAATTGTGATAACTCGTTTTTTCCACTAGAGTTGCTCGATTATTTTATTAAAAGGGAAATCAGTGAGAATCTTTTGTTCTCTTATGTCCTCTCTTGAACCTAGAAGAAACTTTGCATTATTTAAGATTGAGTTTGACCAAACATAGCAAAAGTCTGGATCTATCTAGGTATCTATGTATGTATGTATGTATGAATATATATATATATGTATGTATCATCTATCAATCAATATTTATATCTATCTAGTATTTATCTATGTATATATCTGTCTGTCAATCTATAGCAAAAAGTCTGTAAAGTAGTTTGAAGGTGATCAGTTCAGGGATATTTTGGCTATTCAAAAAGTCATCAAGGAGTAACGTTGTCCCAGCCGCATAGCACAGGGAGACCAGCTCGGTGCTTTGTGACCACCTAGAGGGGTGGGATAGGGAAGGTGGGAGGGAGACACAAGAGGGAGGGGATATAGGGATATATGTATACATATAGCTGATTCACTTTGTTATACAGCAGAAACTAACACAACAATGTAAAGCAATTATACTCCAATAAAGATGTTAAAAAAAAAAGTCATCAAGGAGTTAGAGCTCCTCCTAGCTCCTTTCCCACCATGTTTAGTACATGATGGCTCTTGTCCTCATGGTTCAGCGTCTGCAGGCATTGTGCCTATGTCCTAGTTGGAAGGTGGTGTGGAGGGCAAAGGAAACATGTGGAGTCCACTTTCTTTATCAAGCTTTCCTGGTGAAAACTTCCACTTACATCTCATTTGCCAGATTCATGTCACATGGCCAATCCTAGAAGCCTGGAAGTCTGGAAATTTAAAGCTGACACATTCCTAGTCAGAAAAAATAGTGATTCTGTTGGTAAATGTGATAAATGTTACCAGTGCTTACCATAGCTGATTCTTCTGCCCTCCTTGGTACAATGAAGCCTGCACTTCTCAGCCTCCTTTCTATTGTATGAGGCAATGTGACCAGTCCTGGCTAATGAAATGTGAGCAAAGTGTTGTATGTCACTTCTAAATGAGGAAGTCAAAAGCCCACTTAAGTTTCTTCAGTCTTGTCTCAGGTGCTGGGGTCATCTAGAGGCTCTGTGTTTCAGACAGTAGCTTACTCTTCATCAGCCTGGTCTCCTTTGCCAACCCATGTGGGACATATGGCATCACCAAGAAATGAGCTTTTGTTAAGCTGAGATTTCAGGTCTGTTACTGCAACATAACCTTGTCTGTTCTGATTAAAGTACTAAAGAAAAGGGTTAATAGATATTGGCCAGGCAGCTAGGTGGATCTGCCACACTCTTCCATAGAACCTGTTTCCTGGAGCTGTGGTGGTCATCAGTTTTCCCTCTAACTTTATATTTAATCAAATTTCAGGCATCACATAATTTCATGTGTAAATATTTAAGTATCTATCTTTTTAAGATAAATAATATTTTAAACTTAGCTGAAATACTATTTTCACAGCTAAATAATTAACAATAATTCCTTAATATCATCAAATAAGTTTCACATTTCACCAATTGTCTTAGAGGGGATTTTTTTTTTTTTTTTTACAATTTATTTGTCCAAATTGGGATCCCAAGTTTATAATTTTGATTCCCTGATACATCTTTGAATTGTCTGTTAATCTATTTCCTGCTCTAGTTCTAAAAGTTGTGTCTTTTGTCTTGGAGTTTCCCACACTTAGGATGTTGCTCTGGGTCCTCATGGTGTCTGATCAAGGGACTTCTCTGTCCATTGCATTTTCTACCAATGGCTAATTAGATCTAGATACTTTGTCAGATTGAGTTAATTTTATTGATTGATTGATTGGTTGGCAAGAGCACCTCATAGGTGATACTGTGTACTTTCATCGGTATGCACATGATGTCTGCTTGTCTTTACCACTCTCTCTCCACCCATGCTTCTCCTTTAAAATGTCTTGAACATCTTAGATATAGCTTCTATTCTTGACAATGAGGATGCATGATGAAACTTTTAGTAGAATCCTGATTGTATTGGCAGAGCCATCCTCTAATTTTCAACACAATTGAACTCTCTCTTTCTTTTAAAAATCAACTTTCATGGAGTATAATTTACATAAGTAAAAAAATGCATTTTAGTTAAACAGTTTGATGAGTTTTGGCAAATGTATACATTCATGTAACTATTTCCACAATTGAGGTATAGAACAGTTCTATCATCCCCAAATCCCTTGCCCCTGTTCCGAGCAATTCCTAAACATATAAACTTGCACAACTAGTACTCCCCAAACTCTAATCTTTGTTTCCTCAAAGTCACAAACTTTCTGTGCTCTGCTTAGGATTCTCTTCCCAGCTTCAGGATCAAGAATGTTCCACTACACAGAGAGCCAAAGTGATTTTGAGGCTCACTCATTTGTTTTTGTACTCTTAGGATCATATGTCAGCATTGTTTATTGCGCAGTGTCTGAAAACAATTATTTCACATATTTTCCCCACCTCTTAGTTGTTTATGGTATGAGGTTAAGTATGTTCTTTGTTACTCCAAATGGCAATAGCAAAAATCCTACAACTCCTTTTTTTACATATTCTTAAACTACTTATACTCAACTAAACCCTCAAAGTTTGGCTTATCAGAATTTACTCATTCTAAAATTGTTCCTTTTCCTTTTACCTACAGTAGATGTTCCTGATTTTCATTTTTCTCCTTTAGGCTCCACCTAATCTTTTCTTCATTTATTTTTGCAGAATTCTAGAATCTTTTTTCCCTGAAGAAGTAGAAAGGATCAAGCATGAACTCCCTCAATTTTACTCCCTCAATACGACATCTTTTTCTCTATTTTTAAGTGTGGTGATCTCATTTGACCAACATTCATGAATTTGATTTTTTTAACTGTTTGACTGTATCCTCAGAATTACATTTTCCTTATTCTAGTCTTCCGTTCTCTCAATTACCCTCTATACCAACATTTCTCTCCATCTATTGCCATGTCTTTAACTTGCCACTTGAAATTAATGCATGATATTCTCTCAGATCTTCTTCTGGCTATTGGTTGCCAATTTCCCTCTTTGAGCAGCACATTTATGAATGACCCACAGAGTAACAGTGTATCATGGCTAGGTTCAGCCATTGAGGCTCTTATACATTTTTACCACATATTTCTTCCATTCTTTCTCAGAATAATTTACATTAGGGCTACTTATTGTCATTTGGGGCCAGATAATTCTCAGTTGAGGGGAATGTTCTGTGCATTTTAGGACGTTTAGTAGCTTCTACGGCCTCCTGCTACAAAATGTCAGCAACATGTGACCCTAACCCCTCAGTTGTGATGAAATGTTTGCAGACATTGTCAAATGTGCCCTGCGGGGGTTGCGGGGGGGACGCAAAACCACTCTCAGTCAAAAACCACTGACAGACCAATTTTCCCTGAGTCTTTCAGAGAAAATATTTTCTCAGTTAGACTCATTTCCTCAACAGTAAAATGAGGATAATGAAATGTGTTTACCAGTGCAATTTTGGGGAATCTAGGTGATGCATGGAAGTTTTTAGCATATTGTCTATTTAGAAAATGTTTGCTATGATTATAATAATTATTAGCCTTTTTATCAATACACTGACCCCACACTCTCCTTACCTCTTAAAAATCCTATTTTGGTTTTGCCAGCAGACTTGGCTCCACACACAGCTGACCGGAGCCCCGTCTCCTTAGGACCCACTGGGACTTTGGCTTCTGGGACACTCAGGGCTGAGTCCATGCTGATGGCCCGGGCTTCAGGACATCCTGGGGTAGAGTCCACACTAATGGAAGCTGGGTCTCCTCAGGTCCCACTGGGGCATTAGCTTTGGGACATTGTGGGGTCCAGTTCTTTCTGACAGGAGTCTGGTCTCCTCAGAACCTGCCAGAAGGTGATGCCACTGAAGGAAAAGGTAATCCACAGGACCCAAGACATGGTAACTACTAATATACTCCTCCCATGGTGCCTCTTAATACCGTGTAGACTCTGACAAGGGAAATAAGTATCACAACTTTGGTTGAACTTGGTCTGGTCTCAGATTTACCTGATGGTCACCACTCACAGTTCCCACAGAGCCCAGAGATTTCTCCTTGAAGGAAAGGTTCCAGAAAAATCAGAGGGATAAATAAAGAATACAGCTGATTCCCACCTTGTGCTGATGTCCAAGAGGGTGATAAGACCATGTGGCAGACAGGGTCTTGGTGCTCCAGCCTGATGTCAGGCCTGAGGCTCTGAGGTGGGAGAGCCGAGTTCAGGATATTGGACCACCAGAGACCTGCTGGCCGCATGTAATATCAGTCGGCAAGAGTTCTCCCAGAGATCTCCATCTCAATGCTAAGACCCATCTCACCTCAATGGCCAGAAAGCTCCAGTGCTGGATGCCTCATGCCAAACAACTAGCAAGACAGAAACACAACACCACCCATTAACAGTGAGGCTGTCTAAAATCATACTAAGTTCACAGACACCCCAAAATACGCCACCGGGCTCAGCTCTGCCCACCAGAAAGACAAGGTCCAGCCCCACCCACGAGAACACAGACACCATTCCCCTCCACTAGGAAGCCTACACAAGCCACTGGACCAACCTCACCCACTGGGAGCAGACACCAAAAACAATGGGAACTACGAACCTGCAGCCTGCGAAAAGAAGACACCAAACACAGAAAGTTAAACAAAATGAGAAGACAGAGAAATATGCAGCAGATGAAGGAGCAAGGTAAAAACCAAGCAGACCAAAAAAATGAAGAGAAAATAGGCAGTCTACCTGAAAAAGAATTCAGAGTAATGATAGTTAAGATGATCCAAAATCTTGGCAATAGAATGGAGAAAATAAAAGAAACGTTTAACAAGGACCTAGAACTAAAGAGCAAACAAACGATGATGAACAACAAAATAAATGAAATTAAAAATTCTGTAGAAGGAATCAATAGCAGAATAACTGAGGTAGAAGAACGGATCAGTGACCTGGAAGATAAAATAGTGGAAATAACTACCACAGAGCAGAACAAAGAAAAAAGAATGAAAAGAATTGAGGAAAGTCTCAGAGATGACTGGGACAACATTAAATGCACCAACATTCGAATTATAAGGGTCCCAGAAGAATAAGAGAAGAAGAAAGGGTCTGAGAAAATATTTGAAGACATAGTTGAAAACTTCCCTAATATGGGAAAGGAAATAGTCAGTCAAGTCCAGGAAGCAGAGAGTCCCATACAGGATAAATGCAGTAGAAACACACCAAGACACATATTAATCAAACTATCAAAAATTAAATACAAAGAAAAAATAGTAAAAGCAGCACGGGAAAAGCAACAAGTAACGTACAAGGGAATCCCCATAAGGTTAACAGCTGATCTTTCAGCAGAAACTCTGCAAGCCAGAAGGGAGTGGCAGGACATATTTAAAGTGATGAAAGGGAAAAAACTACAACAAAGATTACTCTACCCAGCAATGATCTCACTCAGATTCGATGGAGAAATTAAAACCTTTACAGTCAAGCAAAAGTTAAGAGAATTCAGCACCACCAAACCAGCTTTACAACAAATGCTAAAGGAACTTCTCAAGGCAGGAAACACAAGAGAAGGAAAAGACCTACAAAAACAAAACAAAAGCAATTAAGAAAATGGTAATAGGAACATATATATTGATAATTACCTTAAATGTAAATGGATTAAATGCTCCAACCAAAAGACTTAGACTGGCTGAATGGATACAAATACAAGACACGTATATATGCTGTCTATAAGAGACCCACTTCAGACCTAGGAACACATACAGACTGAAAGTGAGGGGATGGAAAAAGATATTCCATGCAAATGGAGATCAAAAGAAAGCTGGAGTAGCAATTCTCATATCAGACAAAACAGACTTTAAAATAAAGATTATTACAAGGGACAAAGACGGACACTACATATGGATCAAGTGATCAATCCAAGAAGAAGATATAACAATTGTAAATATTTATGCACCCAACATAGGAGCACCTCAACACATAAGGCAAATGC
The DNA here is from genome assembly GCF_965194825.1 of Balaenoptera physalus. NCBI lineage: Eukaryota > Metazoa > Chordata > Mammalia > Artiodactyla > Balaenopteridae > Balaenoptera > Balaenoptera physalus. The sequence continues at coordinate 78,869,737 of NC_138890.1, read as the reverse complement.
TAACAGCCATAAAAGGGGAAATCGACAGTAACACAATAATAGTAGGGGACTATAACACTCCACTTTCACCAATGGACAGATCATCCAAAATGAAAATAAGTAAGAAAACCCAAGCTTTAAATGACACATTAGACCAGATGGGCTTAACTGATATTTATAGGACATTCCATCCCAAAACAACAGAATACACTTTCTTCTCAAGTGCTCTTGAAACATTCTCAAGGATAGATCATATCTTGGGTCACAAATCAAGCCTTGGTAAATTTAAGAAAATTGATATTGTATCAGGCATCTTTTTGGACCACAACGTTATGAGACTAGATATCAATTACAGGAAAAAAACTGTAAAAATAAAAACATATGGAGGATAAACAATACACTACTAAATAACCAACAGATCATTGAAGAAATCAAAGAGGAAACAAAAAAATACCTAGAAACAAATGACAATGAAAACACGATGATCCAAAACCTATGGGATGCAGCAAAAGCAGTTCTAAGAGGGAAGTATATAGCAATACAATCCGACCTCAAGAAACAAGAAACATCTCAAATAAACAACCTAACCTTACACCTAAAGCAATTAGAGAGAGAAGAACAAAAAACCCCACATTTAGCAGAAGGAAAGAAATCATAAAGATTAGATCAGAAATAAATGAAAAAGAAATGAAGAAAACAAGAAACAAGCAAGATCAATAAAACTAAAAGCTGGGGGCTTCCCTGGTGGTGCAGTGGTTGAGAGTCTGCCTGCTAATGCAGGGGACACGGTTTCGAGCCCTGGTCTGGGAGGATCCCACATGCCGCGGAGCAACTAGGCCCATGAGCCACAACTGCTGAGCCTGTGCGTCTGGAGCCTGTGCTCCGCAAGAAGAGAGGCCACAATAGTGAGAGGCCCGCGCACCGCGATGAAGAGTGGCCCCCGCTTGCCGCAGCTAGAGAAAGCCCTCGCACAGAAACGAAGACCCAACACAGCCAAATAAATAAATAAATAAATAAATAATAATTAAAGGTGCTAATAATTAAAAAAAAAAAAACTAAAAGCTGGTTTTTTGAGAAGACAAACAAAATTGATAAACCATTAGCCAGACTCATCAAGAAAAAAAGGGAAAAGACTCAAATCAACAGCATTAGAAATGAAGGAGAAGTAACAACTGACACTGCAGAAATACAACGGATCATGAGAGATTACTACAAGCAATTCTATGCCAATAAAATGGACAACCTGGAAGAAATGGACAAATTCTTAGAAAAGCACAACCGTCCGAGACTGAACCAGGTAGAAAGAGAAAATATAAACAGACCAATCACAAGCACAGAAATTGAGAATGTGATTAAAAATCTTCCAGCAAACAAAAGCCCAGGACCCTATGGCTTCACAGGCACATTCTATCAAACACTTAGAGAAGAGCTAACACCTATCCTTCTCAAACTCTTCCAGAGTATAGCAGTGGGAGGAACACTCCCAAACTCATTCTATGAGGCCACCATCACCCTGATACCAAAACCAGAAAATGATGTTACAAAAAAAGGAAACTACAGGCCAATATCACTGATGAACGTAGATGCAAAAATCCTCAACAAAATACTAGGAAACAGAATCCAAAAGCACATTAAAAGGATCATACGCCATGATCAAGTGGGGTTTATCCCAGGCTTGCAAGGATTCTTCAATATACACAAATCAATCAATGTGATACACCATATTAACAAATTGAAGAATAAAAACCATATGATCATCTCAATAGATGCAGAAAAGGCTTTTGAAAATATTCAACACCGATTTATGATAAAAACTCTACAGAAAGTGGGCATAGAGGGAACCTGCCTCAACATAATAAAGGTCATATATGACAAACCCACAGCCAGCATCGTTCTCAATGTTGACAAACTGAAACCATTTCCTCTAAGATCAGGAACAAGACAAGGTTGCCCACTCTCACTGCTTTTACTCAACATAGTTTTGGAAGTTTTAGCCACAGCAATCAGAGAAGAAAAAGAATTAAAGGAATCCAATTGGGAAAAGAAGAAGTAAAGCTGTCACTATTTGCAGATGACATGATATTATACATAGAGAATCCCAAAGGTGCTACCAGAAAACTACTAGAGCTAATCAATGAATTTGGTAAAGTAGCAGGATACAAAGTTAATGCACAGAAATCTCTTGCATTCCTATATACTAATGATGAAAAATCTGAAAGAGAAATGAAGGAAACACTCCCACTTACCACTGCAACAAAAAGAATAAAATACCTAGGAATAAACCTACCTAGGGAGACAAAAGACCTGTAGGCAGAAAACTATAAGACACTGATGAAAGAAATTAAAGACGATAGAAACAGATGGAGAGATATACCATGTTCTTTGATTGGAAGAATCAACAATGTGAAAATGACTATACTACCCAAAGCAATCTACAGATTCAATGCAATCCCTATCAAACTACCAATGGCATTTTTCACAGAAGTAGAACAAAAAATTTCACAATTTGTATGGAAACACAAAAGACCCCGAACAGCCAAAGCAATCTTGAAAAAGAAAAACGGAGCTGGAGGAATCAGGCTCCCTGACTTCAGACTACACTACAAAGCTACAGTAAACAAGACAGTATGGTACTGGCACAAAAACAGAAGTATAGATCAATGGTACAGGAAAGAAAGCCCAGAGGTAAACCCACAGACATATGGTCACCTTATCTTTGATAAAGGAGGCAGGAATATGCAATGGAGAAAAGACAATTTCTTCAATAAGCGGTTCTGAGAAAACTGGACAGCTACATGTAAAAGAATGAAATTAGAACATTCCGTAACACTATATAAAAAAATAAGCTCAAAATGGATTAAAGACCTAAATGTAAGGCCAGACAGTATAAAACTCTCAGAGGAAAACATCGGAAGAACACTCTATGACATAAATCACAGCAAGATCCTTTTTGACCCACCTCCTAGAGAAATGGAAATAAAAAGAAAAATATACAAATGGGACCTAATGAAACTTAAAATCTTTTGCACAGCAAAGGAAACTGTAAAGAAGATGAAAAGACAGCCCTAAGAATGGGAGAAACTATTTGCCAACAAAGCAACTGACATAGGATTAATCTCCAAAATATACAAGCATCTTTTGCAGCTCAATATTAAAAAAACAAACAACTCAATCAAATGGGCAGAAGACCTAAATAGACATTTCTCCACAGAAGATATACAGATTGCCAAGAAACACATGAAAGGATGTTCAACATCACTAATAATTAGAGAAATGCAAATCAAAACTACAATGAAATATCACCTCACACCGCTCAGAATGGCCATCATCAAAAAATCTACAAACAATGCTGAAGAGGGTGTGGAGAAAATGGAACCCTCTTGCACTGTTGGTGGGAATGTAAATTCATACAACTACTACGGAGAACAGTATCGAGGTTCCTTAAAAAACTAAAAATAGAACTACCATATGACCCAGGAATCCCACTACTGTACATATACCTTGAGAAAACCATAATTCAAAAAGAGTCACAATGTTCATTGCAGCACTATTTACATTAGCCAGGACATGGAAGCAACCTAAATGTCCATTGGCTGATGAATGGATAAAGAAGATGTGGCACATACATACAGTGGAATATTACTCAGCCGTAAAAAGAAACGAAATTGAGTTATTTGTAGTGAGGTGGCTGGACCTAGTGTCTGTCATACAAAATGAAGTAAGTCAGAAAGAGAAAAACAAATACCATATGTTAACACATATATATGGAATCTAAAAAAAAAGTGGTTCTGACAAACCTATGGGTAGGACAGGAATAAAGACGCAGATGTAGAGAATGTACTTGAGGACAGAGGGAGGGGGAAGGGTAAGCTGGGATGAAGTGAGAAAATAGCAGTGGCATATATACACTCCCAAATGTGAAATAGATAGCTAGGGAAGCAACCGCATCGCACCGGGAGATCAGCTTGGTTCTTTGTGACCACCTAGAGGTGTGAGATAGGGAAGATGGGAGGGAGACACAAGAGGGAGGGAATATAGGGATATATGTATACATATAGCTGATTAGCTTTGTTATACAGCAGAAACTAACACAACATTGTAAAGCAATTATACTCCAGTAAAGATGATAAAAAAAAAGTTCACTCTCACCACACCTATTCAACATTATAATATAGACCTTAGTGCATGAAAGCAGGGGAAAAAAAAAAGTCATGCATAATGGAAAGAAAAAATAAAAGCATCTCTATTTGGAGACGACATGATTAACTACTTAGAAAACACCAGTTTATACCAAAAAAACTGTTAAAACAATAATGGGTGTATCAAGGTAAAGTCATGCAAAGATAATGTAAAAATTAATTCTAGTTCTATATACTAGGAATGAACATTTGGAAATTTAAATTGAAATATGGTATTTTCACTAATACTAAAAACATGAAAAATAAGAATGATTCTAACAAAATATGCAAGAAATGTCTCTTCTGAAAACTATAAAGCATTGACTCCAACTATGTAAGTCAAAGGAGACTTATTTTAGTGGAAAGTTAAACCGTTTTCATGGAGTAGAAGACTCAGTGTTGTTAAAATATCTGCTTCCTCAAAAATCCACCTATAGATTCAATGAAGTTCTAATTAGAATTCCAGCAAGGTCTTTTTTGGTGGGGGGAGTGTAAAAATTGACCAGCTGATTTTAATGTTTATATGGAAAGCAAAGGACTTAGAACATCCAAAATTTTTGAACAGAAGCAAAGATGGAAGACTGATTTTACCTGATATCAATTTTTATTATAAAGTGACAATCATGAAGTCAATGTGGTACTTTTTCAAGGGTAGACACATAGATTAATGAATCAGAATAGAGAATATAGAAACAGACTTGCCCTTATGGTTGATTGAGTTTTTATCAAGATGTCAAGACAAGTCAATGGAATAATGATAGTTTTTAACATATAATGCTCAGCTATTTAGACATCCATATGAAGAACAATGAACAATAACAAGTACCTCACTCCATATAGAAAAATTATCTCAAAACGAATAATAGAAGTATATGTACAAGATAAAATTATAAAATTTCCAGAAGGGAATGTAGAATAAAACCTTTTGGCATGTGGTGAGATAAAGTTTTTTAAAGCAGGACTCAAAAACCATAAATTACAAAAAGAAATATTGATAAATTGGGCTTTATCAAAATTTTAAAAAGCCCACTTTTCCTCTGTGATATAAAATGTTACAAAAAAATGAATAGAAACAGATTTGGAGAAAATATTTGTAAAACAGAGATCTGGTAAAATATTTTTAATAAGTATAATAAAGAACTCTCACAGCCCAAAATAAAAAAAAACAAAAAACTGAATTAAAATGAGTAAAAGATTTGAACAGACACTTGATCAAAGAGATAGGAATGGCAAACAAGCACATGAAAAGATTTTCAACGTCATTACTCAACATCATTTCAGCATATTCAAAATCATTTTGCATTAGGGAAATGCAGATTAAATCCTCAAGGGGGAACCACTACATACCTATTAGAATAACTAACACCAAAAAATTCTGATTAATATGCAGAACAACTAGAACTGTCTTTCATTATTGTTGTGAATATAAAATAGTGTATCCACTTTGGAAGACAATTTGGCAGTTTCTTATAAAGTTAGACATACACATACTACATGATCCAGCAACTCCATTCCTGGGTATTTATCTAACAGAAATGAAGGTCTGCATAGAGATTTACAGAAAAATATCTGTATAAATGTTTATGGTAATTTCATTCATAATTGCACGAACTGTAAACAAACTAAATATTCGTTCAGCTGATGAATTTTGTACACAAAATTTAGGTACATTTGTACAATTGAATATAACTCAGCAGTAAAAAGAATGAACTACTGATAAGTGTAAGAATACTAATGAATCTTGAAAGTGTTATTCCAAGTGAGAAAAGCCAGACTCAAAAAGGCTACATAGTGAATGATTCCATTTATCTGACATTCCAGAGAAGACAAAACTGTGGATAGTAAACAGATCCATGGTTGCCAGGGCTGCAATTCCCTTCCATTGTATTTTTCTTCTCAGACATTGTACTTTTCAATTCTACTAGTTTGATTTGGACCTTTTTTATATCTTACATGTTTCTATTTTTTGAACATGTGGAATACAATTATAATAAGTGTGTTAATGTCGTTATCTACTAATTCTTATACACGTGTCAGTTCTGGGTTGATTTTTTTGTTCTCTTCATTACAGCTCATGTTTTCCTCCTTTTCATGTCTGATAACTTTTGAAATTCACATTGTGGATTTCATCCTTTTAGGCCTTGATTTTAAGCTTTGTTAGGTTGGAAGCTTTTTTAGATAGTAGAGCCATGTTTGTTCTAGGGCTAATTATTCTCTACTAATGAGACAAGAACATTTTGTATAGTCTACACTATGCACCGTGAATCTTGAGACTTTCCATCTGGTTGGTATGAACAAGCACTGTTACTAGATTCTGTGAGCTTGGCAGTGTTACCTGTAATCCTTCCATGGACTTCTTCCTCAGCCTTGGTAATTTCATTATACATATACACAGATCTCTAGAGTTCTTTTGCTGTGAGGCTGTGTTCCCTCAAGTACTCTGTTTCATGAACTCTAGCTGCCTTGGTATCCTTGAACCCCAAGTGTGTCTCCTTAGCTTTCTGGGTTTCTTTTCTCTGTGCTTGGAAACTCTCAGCACAGTAAACTGGGCAGTAAATCACAGGGCTCATCTCATTTGTTTCCTGTCTCTCAGGGATCACTGCCCTTTGTTGCTTGATGTGCAATGTCTTGAAAAACGATTGTTTTGTGTATTTTATATGGTTTTCTGATTATTTAAGGTGAGAAAATAAATCTGGTCCCTGTTACTCCATCTCGGTCAGGAATAAAAATCTGTAGTATATGTTTTTGATACTGGTATAGTTCCTTGTGTTTTATCATTGAATGAATGGATTTTTCCTACATTAGCTTTTTTCAAGAAATTCCCTGAGAGGGCCAGATAGAGGTCAAGATAGTGTTCCAGTTTTACTTTTGTTCACAATTCAAAAGTTCTCTTCCTTTCTGTTGCCAAAGAGCAATCTGCTTCATTTAACTACAGCTTTTTCTTTTTCTTTTCTTTTTTTTTTAGTAGCCTGTTTATTCTACTTTAATGAAGCAAATACAGTGGAGGAGAAATTCAGTTAATAACCTATTTATACCCAGTTCTGCACTCCATATATATCAGGAGATACAGTTTTTGAACATCAATTTGTACCTCTAACTTTTAGAAATGCATTTTGAGAGCACTTTTAGGTATGTTCTCCATTAAGGAAATTCCACTCTGAATTTTATACCAAGATTCTTCACTGTCCACTCTCTTAACCTTAGCTACTTTAGATGATCCTTACATATAGTTTAGAAACTGGAGATTATCCAGTCTTCAATTGAAAGAATGTTTGCATTAAAAATTCTCCTTGTTGGTTTTGGATGATTTCTATAAGGAGAATATGAGATGTTGATTTACGAAAATTGTTCATTCTGGAATCCTATCATTTAAAAAATTTTTAAATTAAATTTTATTTTTTTACATCTTTATTGGATTATAATTGCTTTACAATGTGTTAGTTTCTGCTGTACGACAAAGTGAATCAGCTATACTATCATTTTTTTAAATTAAAAATTGGAAGCTAAAGTGTCTTAATATGAAGGCGGTACATACATTAAAGTAATGGTGTAGAAATGCCTTTATTGAGATAAAGACATTTATATGATTTTATTAAGTAAAAAATCAGGTTACAAATGGCATTTATAGTAGATACTATTTTAGAAAATATAGTAAAGAAAAATGAGGAAGGAAAAGTTAGAGAGACTATCATCAAACTGTTAACTATGGGCATATTTGACTGTTGAACTTATGGGTGATTTCAGTTTTCTTCTTTGTGATAACCTCTCTTTAGTGATTTTTAAATAGAAAAAATCATGTATTCCTGGTGTAAAATTGCCATGCCCCAAATTACAATGTGCCGAATTCATGTCAAAAACATAACAGCTTAGATTAAAGTATAAATTACATATTATATCATTACTCCATATATTCCTCCAAGAAAATATTATTCTGAATATATACATGGGCTTATATTAGAATATTGACATCAATTAAAAATGGCAATAATTCTCATTTCTACCTAACGAATAATTTATTTAAAAAATAATGTCATCAATGAGACCATCTCATAGAGTCAGATTTAGTGGGGATCAAACTATAATGTAGATCACATTTTACCTTATACTAAAGACTTGAAGGGAAAAAAGTGACAATCAGCTTTAAAGATTAGTATAGAGGTAGATGATGAGATTTTTTATTTCTCCTAGAAATGATACAGAGCCTCATTATTTAATGTGTGTATGAGAGTTTCTTCCAACTATCACAAAAATATCTGTGTTCTATGGATCATTTACACTGTTTCAATCTATCAAATTATTTTCTATCAGCTGGACTGGCTGCCAGTTTAAGTTACTACTGGAGTTTCTAGTCATTATGTCAATTTTCTCTTCTCTACATACAATTGTACACCAAAATAGAGCATTGCACCAAGATGGCAATAGTCCAAACTTGATTTCCAAGAGTACTGTGACAACCTGGGACAGCCCTCTTTATACAATGCACATAAGATGATTATGGTTCTTTGATTTGTAGTAGCATCTGTCATTGCAGAATCTGTACTATTCACCAGTTTGTCATTTTAGAGTTGTATTTGAGCCTTTGACTTACTGTTCTTCATTACTGTTATTGATGGCCAGATGCTCAAAACTATGATATTTAGATGTGTATCTCAATTTCACCTAACATTCTTATCCTATGCATAGTAGGTATCTGTGTATCCTCAATTATTGTACCAACTACAAATGTGAAAAGCACCGGTATCAGCCATTAAACACAATCAGGATCTTTGGAACTAACTTGTATTTAGGGTTAATTTCTTCATTCAAAAAACTCTTATGAAATGCCTACTATATCTTAGGCACTGAGAGTACAGGAGTGAATAATCTCTGTGTCAAAGCCTTCTGACCAAAGACCATCAGAAATATATCTGTAGTCAAATGAAGGTTAACTTATTGGTTTATTGCAATGGGGGAGATCATATACTATGGAGAAGCATGGGACTTCACAATAGAAGAGGGTTAAGAAGGATTTATTATAGGCTTTGTGCTTGTGTCAGGTTATTTTTTGAGGAAAGTTCAAGGAAGTGGGGTTCGCTATGAATTGGGTGCTGTCTGGGAGCAGGGTGATTATATAATTGGATTTTTAAATAAATCTCATCCAGACGGCAGGAAGAATAATGTGAGGCTAAGCCTATAATTGGCAAAGAAGCATTTGTTAGTCATGTTAGCCTGGAGATGAGGATGTTTGGTAATTTTTGTTGTTCACACTGTGATCTTGTTTGCTCTCTGTTCTGACAAGATCATGGAATGGTCATTTTCATCTTACTTTATTACAGTCACAGAGCTACCTTATCTGACGTCAATGCTCTGTGAGGTTAATTTCAAGAAAAGAATGCCACAGTTTAGCTGTGAATGCCAGGCCATCTTGTAATAGCACCTAGATCTAGCTGTTAGTGTTAGGTGAGTTCTTGTATGTCAGAGTTCGTTTTTATTTTTCTTATCTGATTGATTAGCTAGTGAGGAATATAGGCCCTTAATCTGATAACTAAAATAATAACATAATAACAGCAACAGCAGCAGCAGCAGTAAAAACAATAACAACTAACATGTATTAAGTTCTTATGTTCCAGGCACTGGAACACTTTACATATATATTTTATATATTACATATATTATTTCTGAGCACTTTACATGTATTATTTCATTTAATTCTCATGACAACAGTATGCTATAGATATTGCTCTTATTATCCCTATTTATAGATACGGGAACTGACATTTAGAAAAGTTAAGTTGTTCGCACAAAGATGCATAACTATATGTAGGATTCAAATCTACAGGCGCTCTGATTCAAGAGCTCATGTTCTTGCACAATATTTTAAACATTTACTAGAGTGTGATAAATGTTATGTGGTGTAATGGTTACTTTTGACGTCCAGCACAGATTCCCTTTGCTGGCCTGGTACACTCTCCCCCAGTTGCTGTGAGTATGGCTGCTAATGGCTAACAGCTGCCTCTTTCTTCTGAGAATTGCCATCTTATCACAGAGGTTATGCCCTTTCTCAGCACAGGCCAGGGGTAGTGATCTTGACTGGAAGGCAGGAGGGTGTGGGTTGTTGAGGGGGAAAAGGATGGTCCCTTGCCTTAGGGTGGGATCAACCCTGTGATGCAGTTAATACTCTGGCGTTCCCCTGGGGTCGGACCGAAGCTAGGTGCTAGCTGAGACCCAAGACCAAATTCTCACGTGGGTTTTTCCCCTGCACAATTATGTGTTCTCCCCTTTTTCTGTGAGCAACCTGTGATAAATTACTTAGGCAGTAGTCTCCGTCTTAGACTCTGTGTTAGGTAACAGAGAGGTGGTGACAGGCTAACGTTATTGATATGGAAAGATATCAGCATGGAAGCAGAGAGGAGAGACACCTACATTCTCCTGGCGGGAAAAAGTTGAGGGGTGGTACTGGTGACAGAAGGCTTCCCAGATGAAATAACTCCTAAATGTAGTCTTCAAGGGTGAATTGGATTAGGGAGATGAAGAAGTTTTCTTTTAAGTCAGCCATTTTATTTGTAAAATCTGTGCTAAAGATTAAGGTGTGTAATATAAAATGTTTTGTGATTAAGTTAATGTTGTTGCAGGAATTTTAGTTTTAAAATTCTTACATTTTAAGTGATAACTTTTATTCAGGGAACAGAAAAGGAAACTCACTTTCACTGAGTCCTAAATGTGAAATGTATTGTGTGAGGTACTTTCTTATATAATGCCTCTAATATTTCCACTCAACACAAGAAGAAATGAAATTCAGAGGTGAAGCAAATTCTTCAAATTTCATATTTCAAATTCATGAAATTTGTCTTTTAAAAAATCTATTTTATTTCAGTACAGTTTACATGCAATAAAATGTGTACATTTTAAGTACAAATTTTGATGAGCTTTGACAAATTTAAAATCCATTTAAATATGCTACCATCCACATATACTCTATTTCATTTAAGTCATCACATTTGTAGGCATAGAGTTATTCATACTAGACCTTTGTTATGTATTTAATTTCCATGCAGTCAGTGTTGATGACCTCTCTTTCATTTGTGATATTGGTAATTTGTGTCTTCTCTTTTTTCTTTTTCTTGGTTAGTCTGAGTAGAGATGTTTATCAATTAATTGATCTTTTCAAAGTGTGCCTTTTGGTTTCATTGATTTTTCTCTTTTATTTTCAAGTCTGCAATATCATTGCTTTCTGCTTTTTAAATTATTATTATTTTCTTCTGCTTACTTTAGGCTTAAGTTCCTCTTCTCTCTAGTTTTCTAAAGTGGAGGCTTAGGTTATTGATTTTATACCTTTCCTATTTCCTAATATATGTATTTTATTTTCCATTTGTTAAAGTATATTTCAACACTTTTTGAGGCTTCTTTAACTCATGATTTATTTGTATTATTTAATTTCCAAATACTTGGAGTTTATTATTTTTTTTTCCCAGTTATCTTTTTTCTCCTTTTCCCACTTCTGGTATTCCAATTATATTAAAGGTGTATGTCACACCTTTTGACATTGTCCCACAGTTCTTAAATGCTCTGTTTTGTTGTTTTTTAGTTCATTTTTCCTCTTCATTTTAGGTTGGGAAGTTTGTATTAATCTATCTGTAAGCTCACTGATTTTTTTTTAACATATTTATTTTAGTATAATGCTTTACAATGTTGTGTTAGTTTCTGCTGTATGACAAAGTGAATCAGCTATACATATGCATTTATCATAATTTCTCCTCCAGCTTGCGTCTCCCTCCCACCCTCCCTAACCCACCCCTCTAGGTGGTCACAAAGCACCGAGCTGATCTCCCTGTGCTATGTGGCTGCTTCCCACTAGCTATCTATTTTACAGTTGGTAGTGTGTATACGTCCATGCCACTCCCTTTGTCCTGGGTTACCCTTCCCCCGTGTCCTCAAGTCCATTCTCTATGTCTACATCTTTATTCCTGTCCTGCCCCTAGGTTCTTCAGAACCATTTTCTTTTTTTTTTTAGATTCCATATATATGTGTTAGCATACAGTATTTGTTTTTCTCTTTCTGACTTACTTCACTCTGTATGATAGTCTCTAGGTCCATCGACCTCACTACAAATAACTCAATTTCGTTTCTTTTTATGGCTGACTAATATTCCATTGTATGTATGTGCCACATCTTCTTTATCCATTCATCTGTCAGTGGACAATTAGGTTGCTTCCATGTCCTGGCTATTGTAAATAGAGCTGCAATGAATATTGTGGTACATGACTCCTTTTGAATTATGGTTTTCTTAGGGTATATGCCCAGTAGTGGGATTACTGGGTCATAAGGTAGTTCTATTTTAAGCTTTTTAAGGAACCTGCATAGTGTTCTCCATAGTGGCTGTATGAATTTACATTGCCACCAACAGAGCAAGAGGGTTCCCTTTTCTCCACACCCTCTCCAGCATTTGTTTGTAGAATTTTTGATGATGGCCATTCTGACTCGTGTGAGGTGATACCTTATTGTAGTTTTGATCTGCATTTCTCTAATGATTAGTGATGCTGAGCATCCTTTCATGTGTTTGTTGGCAATCTGTGTATCTTCTTTGGAGAAATGTCTTGGTCTTCTGCCCATTTTTGGATTGGGTTTTTTGTTTTTTTTTTTAATATTGAGCTGCATGAGCTGCTTGTACATTTTGGAGATTAATCCTTTGTCAGTTGCTTTGTTTGAAAATATTTTCTCCCATTCTGAGGGTTGTCTTTTCGTCTTGTTTATGGTTTCCTTTTTTGTGCAAAAGCTTTTAAGTTTCATTAGGTCCCATTTGTATATTTCTGTTTTTATTTCCATTCCTCTAGGCGGTGGGTCAAAAAAGATCTTGTTATGATTTATGTCATAGAGTGTTCTGCCTATGTTTTCCTATAAGAGTTTTACAGTGCCTGGCCTTACATTTAGTTCCTTAATCCATTTTGAGTTTATTTTTGTGTATGGTGTTAGGGAGTGTTCTAATTTCATTCTTTTGCATGTAGCTGCCCAGTTTTCCCAGAACCACTTACTGAAGAGGCTGTCTTTTCTCCATTGTATCTTCTTGCCTGCTTTATTAAAGATAAAGGACGTGACCATATGGAGGTGACCTTATGGTCACAAGGTGACCATATTTGCCTGGGTTTATCTCTGGGCTTTCTATCCTGTTCAATATTTCTGTTTTTGTGCCAGTACCATACTGTCTTGATTACTGTACCTTTGTAGTATAGTCTGAAGTCAGGGAGCCTGATTCCTCCAGCTCCATTTTTCTTTCTCAAGGTTGCTTTGGCTATTCTGGGTCTTTTGTGTTTCCACACAAATTGTGAAATTTTTTGTTCTAGTTCTGCGAAAAATGCCATTGGTAGTTTGATAGGGATTGCATTGAATCTGTAGATTGCTTTGGGTAGTATGGTCATTTTCACAATGTTGATTCTTCTGATCCAAGAACATGGTATATCTCTCCATCTGTTTGTATCATCTTTAATTTCTTTCATCAGTGTCTTACAGTTTTCTGCATACAGGTCTTTTGTCTCCTTATGTAGGTTTATTCCTAGGTATTGTATTCTTTTTGTTGCAGTAGTAAATGGGAGTGTTTCCTTAATTTCGCTTTCAGATTTTTCATCATTAGTGTATAGGAATGCAAGAGATTTCTGTGCATAAATTTTGTATCCTGCTACTTTACCAAATTAATTGATTAGCCCTAGTAGTTTTCTGGTAGCATCTTTAGGATTCTCTATGTATAGTATCATGTCATCTGCAAACAGTGACACTTTTACCTCTTCTTTTCCGATTTGGATTCCACTTATTTGTTTTTCTTCTCTGATTCCTGTGGCTAAAACTTACAAAACTATGTTGAATAATGGTGGTAAGAGTGGGCAGCCTTGTCTTGTTCCTGATCTTAGTGGAAATGGTTTCAGTTTTTCACCATTGAGAACGATGCTGGCTGTGGGTTTGTCATATATGGCTTTTATTATGTTGAGGTAAGTTCCCTCTATGCCTACTTTCTGGAGGATTTTTATCATAAATGGGTGTTGACTTTTGTTGAAAGCTTTTTCTGCATCTATTGAGATGATCATGTGGTTTTTATCCTACAGTTTGTTAATATGGTGTATCACATTGATTGATTTGCATATATTGAAGAATCCTTGCATTCCTGGGATAAACCCCCATGGTTTATGATCCCTGTAATGTGCTGTTGGATTCTGTTTGCTAGTATTTTGTTGAGGATTTTTGCATCTATGTTCATCAGTGATATTGGCATATAGTTTTCTTTTTTTGTGACATCTTTGTCTGGTTTTGGTATCAGGGTGATGGTGGTCTCGTAGAATGAGTTTGGGAGGGTTCCTCCCTCTGCTATATTTTGGAAGCGTTTGAGAAGGATAGGTGTTAGCTCTTCTCTAAATGTTTGATAGAATTCACCTGTGAAGCCATCTGGTCCTGGGCTTTTGTTTGTTGGAAGATTTTTAATCACAGTTTCAATTTCAGTGCTTGTGATTGATCTGTTTATATTTTCTATTTCTTCCAGCCTGTTCTTTCTGTTTGTTCCAGGTTCAGTCTTGGAAGGTTGTGCTTTTCTAAGAATTTGTCCATTTCTTCAAGGCTGTCCATTTTATTGGCATATAGCTGCTTATAGTAATCTCTCATGATCCTTTGTATTTCTGCAGTGTCAATTACTTCTCCTTTTTCATTTCTAATTCTATTGATTTGAGTCTTCTCCCTTTTTATCTTGATGAATCTGGCTAATGGTTTATCAATTTTGTTTATCTTCTCAAAGAACCAGCTTTTAGTTTTATTGATCTTTGCTATGGTTTCCTTCATTTCTTTTTCATTTATTTCTGATCTGATTTTTATGATTTCTTTCCTTCTGCTAACTTTGGGGTTTTTTTGTTCTTCTGTCTCTAATTCCTTTAGGTGTAAGGTTAGGTTGTTTATTTGAGATGTTTCTTGTTTCTTGAGGTAGGACTGTATTGCTATAAACTTCCCTCTTTGAACTGCTTTTGCTGCATCCCAAAGGTTTTGGTCATCGTGTTTTCATTGTCATATGTTTCTAGATATTTTTTGATTTCCTCTTTGATTTCTACAGTGATCTCTTGGTTATTTAGTAGCATATTGTTTAGCATCCATGTGTTTGTATTTTTTACAGATTTTTTCATGTAATTGATATCTAGTCTCATAGAGCTATGGTCAGAAAAGATACTTGATATGATTTCAGTTGTCTTAAATTTACCAAGCTTGATTTGTGACCCTAGATCTGATCTATCCTGGAGAATGTTCCATGAGCACTTGAGAAGTGTGTTCTGTTGTTTTTGGATGGGATGTCCTATAAATATCAGTTAAGCCTATCTTATCTAATGTGTCATTTAAAGCTTGTGTTTCCTTATTTATTTTCACTTTGGATGATCTGTCCATTGGTGAAAGTGGGGTGTTAAAGTGCCCTAATATTATTGTGTTACCGTCGATTTCCCCTTTTATGGCTGTTAGCATTTGCTTTATGTATTGAGGTGCTCCTATGTTGGGTGCATAAGTATTTACAATTGTTATATCTTCTTCTTCAATTGACCCCCTTGATCAATATGTAGTGTCCTTCTTTGTCTCTTGTAATAGTCTTTATTTTAAAGTCTGTTTTGTCTGATATGAGAATTGCTACTCCAGCTTTCTTTTGATTTCCATTTGCATGGAATATCTTTTTCCATCCCCTCACTTTCAGTCTGTATGTGTCCCTAGGTCTGAAGTGGGTATCTTGTAGACAGCAGATATTCAGGTCTTGTTTTTTATCCATTCAGCCAGTCTATGTCTTTTGGTTGGAGCAGTTAGTCCATGTACATTTAGGGTAGTTATTGATATGTATGTTCCTATTACCATATTCTTAATTGTTTCGGGTTTGTTATTGTAGGTCTTTTCCTTCTCTTGTGTTTCCTGCCTAGAGAAGATCCTTTAGCATTGTTGTAAAGCTCGTTTGTTGGTGCTGAATTCTCTTAGCTTTTGCTTTTAAAGGTTTTTATTTCTGCATTGAATCTGAATGAGATCCTTGCTGGGTAGAGTAATCTTGGTTGTAGGTTTTTCCCTTTCATCACTTTAAATATGTTGTGCAACTCCCTTCGGGCTTGCAGAGTTTCTGCTGAAAGATCAGCTGTTAACCTTATGGGGATTCCCTTGTATGTTATTTGTTGCTTTTCCCTTGCTGCTTTTAATATATTTTTTTTGTATTTATTTTTTGATAGTTTGATTAATATGTGTCTTGGCGTGTTTCTCCTTGTATTTATCATATATGGTACTCCATGTGCTTCCTGGACTTGATTGACTATTTCCTTTCACATATTAGGGAAGTTTTCAACTATAATCTCATCAAATATTTTCTCAGTCCCTTTTTGTTTTCTCTTCTTCTTCTGGGACCCCTATAATTCGAATGTTGGTGCATTTAATGTTGTCCTAGAGGTCTCTGTGACTGTCCTCAATTCTTTTCATTCTTTTTTCTTTATTCTGCTCTGTGGTAGTTATTTCCACTATTTTGTCTTCCAGGTCACTTATCCGTTCTTCTCCCTCAGTTATTCTGCTATTGATTCCTTCTAGAGAATTTTTAATTTCATTCATTGTGTTGTTCATCATTGTTTGCTTGCTCTTTAGTTCTTCTAGGTCCTTGTTAAACGTTTCTTGTATTTTCTGCATTCTATTTTTAAGATTTTGTATCATCTTTACTCTCATTACTCTGAATTCTTTTTCAGGTAGGCTGCCTTTTTCCTCTTCATTTGTTTGGTCTAGTGGGTTTTTACCTTGCTCCTTCATCTGCTGCATATTTCTCTGTCTTCTCATTTTGCTGAACTTACTGTGTTTGGGGTCTCCTTTTTACAGGCTGCTGGTTTGTAGTTCCAGTTGTTTTTGGTGTCTGCCCCCAGTGGGTAATGTTGGTTCAGTGGGTTGTGTAGGCTTCCTGTTGGAGGGGAATGGTGCCTGTGTTCTCGTGGTTGAGGCTGGATCTTGTCTTTCTGGTGAGCAGGACCACGTCCGGTCGTGTGTTTTGGAGTGTCTGTGACCTTATTATAATTTTAGGCAGCCTCTCTGCTAATGAGTGAGGTAGTGTTCCTGTCTTGCTAGTTGTTTGGCATAGGGTGTCCAGCACTGTAACTTGCTGGTTGTTGAGTGGAGCTGGGTCTTAGTGTTGTTATGGAGATCTATGTGAGAGCTTTCGCCATTTGTTATTAAGTGGGGCCAGGAGGTCTCTGGTGGCCCAATGTCCTGAACTCTGTTCTCCCACCCCAGAGGCTGAGGCCTGACCACAGGCTGGAGCACCAAGACCCTGTCAGCTACTGGGATCCGAAGAAAAGGGAGAAAAAAAAGGAAACAAAGAAAAATAAAATAATATAAAGTTATTAAAATAAAAAATAAAAAAGCATTATTAAAAGTAAAAATAATTAAAAAGTAATTAAAAAAAGAAAGAAAGAAGAGAACAACCAAACCAAAAAAACGAATCCAGCAATGATAACAAGTGCTAAAAACTATACTAAAAAAAAAAAGGACAGGCAGAACCCTAGGACAAATGGTAAAAGCAAAGCTATACAGACAAAATCACACAAAGACCATACACATACACAGTCACAAAAAGAGAAAAAGGGGAAAAAAATATGTCTATATATATTAAAAAAATGGAAGAGAGCAACCAAATCAATAAACAAATCTACCAATGATAATAAGCTCTAAATACTAAGCTAAAATAAACGTAAAACCAAAAACAAACTAGATTCAGAAATCAAACCCCAAGTCTACAGTTGTTCCCAAAGTCCACCACCTCTATTTTGGGATGATTCATTGTCTATTCAGGTATTCCACAGATGCAGGATACATCAAGGTGATTGTGCAGATTTAATCTGTTGTTCCTTATGCCGTCAGGAGAGATTTCCATTTCTCTTCTTTGGCCGCAGAGCTCCTGGGTTTCAGCTTTGGATTTGACCCCACCTCTGCATATAGGTTGCCTGAGGGTGTCTGTTGCCCCCCCAGACAGGACAGGGTTAAAGTAGCAGCTGATTAGGGGGCTCAGGCTCACTCAGGCCGGGGGAGGGAGGGATATGGAATGCAGTGCGAGCCTGCAGTGGCAGAGGCCCACGTGACATGGCACCAGCCTGAGGTGTGCTGTGTGTTCTCCTGTGCAAGTTGTTCCTGGATCACGGGACCCTGGCAGTGGCGGGCTGCAGAGGCTCCTAGGAGGGGAAGTGTGGATAGTGACCTGTGCTTGCACACAGGATTCTTAGTGGCTGCAGCAGTAGCCTTAGCATCTCATGCCGGTCTCTGGTGTCTGTACTGATAGCCGTGGCTCGTGCCCATCTCTGGAGCTTGTTTAGGCGGTGCTCTGAATCCCCTCTCCTCGCGCACCCAGAAACAATGGTCCCTTGCCTCTTAGGCAGTTCCAGACTTTTCCCCAGACTCCCTCCCAGCTAGCTGTGGTGCACTAATCCCCTTCAGGCTGTGTTCATGCCGCCAACCCCAGTCCTCTCCCTGGGATCTGACCTCCGAAGCCCGAGCCTCAGCTCCCAGCCCCCACCCGCCCCGGCGGATGAGCAGACAAGTGTCTCAGGCTGGTGCGTGCTGGTCGGCAGTGATCCTCTGTGCAGGAATCTCTCTGCTTTGCCCTCTGGACCACTGATGCTGTGCTCTCCTCCGTGGCTCTGAAGCTTCCCCACTACCACCCCCGTCTCCACCTGTGAAGGGGCTTCCTAGTGTGTGGAAACTTTTCCTCCTTCACAGCTCCCTCCCAGAGGTGCAGGTCCTGTCCCTATTCTTTTTTCTCGGTTTTTCCTTTTTTCTTTTGCCCTACCCAGGCACTGGGGAGTTTCTTGCCTTTTGGGAAGTCTGAGTTCTTCTGTCAGAGTTCAGTAGGTGTTCTGTAGGAGTTGTTCCACATGTAGATGTATTTTTGATGTATTTGTGGGGAGGAAAGTGATCTCCACGTCTTACTTCTCCACCATCTTTAAAGTTCCTCAAGCTCACTGATTCTTTCCTCGGCCATACTGATTCTACTGATTAGTTCCTCAAAGGGATTATTTATATCTGTCAAGGTGTTTCTGATTGCTAACATTTTTGTTTGTTTCTTATAGTATTCATCTCACTTCTTATATTTCCTATCTGTTCTTGCATGTTGTCTACTTTTAACAACAGTGCCCTTAACATATTAATCGTAGTTATTTTAAATTCCCTTGCTGATAATTTCAACAATTCTGTCACATCTGAGTCTGTTGATTGCTTTTTCTTTGTGTTTTCTCTCATCTTTTGTCATGCCGTGTAATCGTTTTTGAAAGCCAGACTTATTGGATAGGGTAATAGGGGCTGAGGTAAATAGGCCTTTAGTAAGAGGACATATGTTCATATGGCTAGAATTTGATCTTTGTTTAATGTTTCTGTAGCTATAGTTGCCAGAGAATTCAAGTTCCTCTACTATCCTTGTTTTTTATCCCCTCTTGACTTTGGGCTTTCCTAAGTACTCCTCCTCATGGAGAATCTGTCCTGCAGCTCTCTCAGTTGTAATCCACTGTTACTATACTGGAGCCCTGTGTTATATTAAGCTGTTGGGGAGAAAGTGTGCTCTATAATGTTCTGGTTAAATCTCAGTGTTTTAGTGGACCTGTGTCTCAGGGCTGTGATCATCACAATTGTTTCTCCACTGGTATGTATTTCCCCCACCCCTCTTCTCTGCTGCCTTCCTTGGATGCAGTATTCCCAGTGTATTTCACTGAATTCCCAACCATTGTTGACTTTTTTTTTTTCTCTTTGGGAAGGCAGGAATACCAAAGGGGGATGGAGTGGGAGGAATTCTCTTCTTCCAGCTCGGAAAAGGCTATGGAAATATCTTTTCACCTGGACAGTAGGCCTTGGTTATGGAGTTAGTTTGGGGTGTATTTCACAATGATTACTCTTTGTCTCATGCTGTTGGAGCCACACAGGGAGCTTTCTAGTTTCTTCACTGTGAGAATCTGTTGGAGTTCCTAGAGTAAAGGCACCCAAAATTGTGGGGAACCCCTAATAAAGAGCTCCATGACACAACGAAGACAGCAGAAATCTAAAGTGGGGCTTTTGATCCTGAGAAAGGGATTGACTGAAGAGGGAGTTAGACCCTTGAGATGTAGGAAGAAGGAAGGAATGACTCCTTGTACATACTATTAATCATGTCTCTCTCACTTCTCAGAGTCTAGGCTGAGCTTGCAGGGAGCCATTAGTGCCCTAGAGCAGGGGTCCCCAACCCCCGGGCTGCTTAGGAACTGGGCTGTAGAGCAGGAGGTGAGCGGCGGGCGAGTGAGCAAAGCTTCATCTGCAGCTCCCCATCACTCACATTACCACCTGAACAATCACCACCCCCATGTCCCCCAACCCCCTGTCCGTGGAAAAATTGTCTTCCATGAAACTCATCCCTGGTGCCATAAAGCTGGGGACTGCTGCCCTAGAGCCTCTTATCTAGACCTTAATCAGAGGCAAGTGGAGATGGTACCGATATTCAACCAGAGTGTTGAACACAAAGTGGGTGATATACAGTTGAGATAATGAGAATCAGAATTGTAATACTCAAATCTTCTAATGCTGAATGACTGCAAATTTTAATATTTTTAAGACCTTTCTCACTTCTCTTCCCCTCTCAAAAGGTGGGTAATGTTGAATTGTTAAGGGAATAGCCTAGGGAGAATGGTGGTCATAGACTAGTGGGAGAAAGGGATCAAAGAATTATTCCCATTCCCTTCCCAAATCAAACTTATAATGAACATCTTCTAATGCTTTTTAAACAGTTATGTTGGATATAAAACTGTTACCTTACTCCAGTGGCTCCCAAATTTTGCTGCACATTGGAATTAATTGGGTGTCTTAAAAAATATTGATGCTTAGCTTCTACCCCAGACATTCTGACTTAATTGGTATTAGCTGTTACTTGACATTGGGATTGTGAAAAGCTTCCCAGATAATTTAAATGTGTAGCAGTTTTAGAATCATTGTTTTACTCTCCAAAATTTTGCTGTATAGTTTAGTCTGTCTCTGTAGGAATCAAAAATCCTGCAGAGATTTTGGCAATATATTTGTTTGCCAGTGTACAAACTACTTTGGTGTTTATTTAGCTGTTGTCATTATATCAGCCCAGTGGGACTTCTAAATAGTTATTTGTAATTAGCTAAGGGTTTACTGCATATTTTTATGAGTGGGAGCTTAGAACAAATAATTGGTGTTCCCAACTTTTGATATAGCTCAAATAAACTCAAAAGGATGGCAGTTGTTCACTCTTTAATTTCTTCAGAGGTGAAGTCACTCAAACAATCCTGGCCACAAATTAAAGGAGTTTAAGCTTATAAAATCATTGTAATTGCTACTTTTTGACCTCGGTGCCAGACACAGTAGTTAGCACTTGCTATATCCCTGGCATTGTGCTAAATATATATTTAAATTAATTTTAATTTCCGCAAATGTTTGTGTATATCCATTCCAACTTGCCAATGAAAGATAACAGTCATATGATAGATTCATCACATCACTCTCATGAAAATTTGAAATTTCAAAGAAAACATCATGGAGAAGAAAATTCTTAAGCATAGATGGATCTTTAATAATGGAACTTCAGCCACCAATCAGGCAGAACAATATTTTTAGGGAGAAGGACTTCACATCTAATCTTAGTGCCACTATTTGTCCATTGCCTCCTTTTCTTCTCCTTATTCAATTGATGGCAAAGTCTAATCGGTTTTACCTTAGTTTTATATTTAAATTAGTCTGATGTCTTAGTGTCAGCACATCAATCTGTAAAACATGAAGGTAAAAAACAAAACAAAGCAAAATTTCTTTCAGTGCTCCTTAGTCATTGGTAAAGCATTTTCAAGTTCTGTATAGACAACAGTCAAAAATGTTTTTTTCAATTAAGGCAGGAAAACACAGAAATGGAATCTTTCCTTGTTAAAGGAGATATTTATGTTTATGCACATCTCTAGCTTAGCAGGTAATATAGCCTAGAGAGGAGAAATGGCATCCCAGATCTTCTCTACTAGTTAACAGCATCACCAGCCCATGGTCACTCAAGTCAGAAATTTTGGAGTTATTTGAAACTTTTACCCTAACCTCTTTTTAATTAGTCACTAAGTCCTGTTAGGGCTATTTCGCAAGTTCTCTTGAATTTATCCTATTTCACTATTCCCACCTCTCTGCTTCAATTCTGTCCCTAATCATCCCTTGTCTGAATTAAAATAACAGCTTTCTGTTTCACTTGGAAAACAGATCATTTACCCCAAATATAATATGCATTGTGGCCAGTGTTTATGTGAGTTGTGAGGATTGAAGGTCTTATGTATATTTAGGAGCAAAGCTTCTGACCAAGTAAGAGGAAGGGAAGTTTACACAAGTTGTTTTTTATTTTTTTGAAACTCTTTTATTATGAATATGAGCCACATATAGAAAAAGTATAAAAAACAAATCTGCAGCTCAATGAACCGTCAAAAGATAATACTCATTAGCCACCACCCATGTGAAAGAATAGAATGTTGCCCCACCCCATGAGCTTCCCTCTGCTCCATCTCAATCATAATCTTTTTTTCCTCCCCAAAGGTAACACATTATTCTGACATTTATCTCTATAATTTGGTTATGCTTATTTTTGATCTTTGTATAAATGCAATAGTGTCTAGAATCTTTTACTCAACATTGTATGCGCTTTACGAGTTCTCCCCTTGTCATACCATCATGCTCAATTTGAGTATGAATTGGGTTGACTGCTGGCTTCCCTCAGGCCCTGAGAACTAATGACTCATTTAATAGTTCTCTGTTCTTTTATTATTCTCTGTCACAACAAATACTACCATGGCACTGAAATTCATAGGTGAAAAGGCCCTTGTGCCTTCCCCTAGGGTTCCAGCAGGGCAGGAGGCAGCCTGATGAAGGGCGCTGAGGATGGTAGGGTACCATGGTCTACTTCCCTTCTAAAAGCTTTGACAAAGGGTATAACTGACCCGTCATTACTAGACTTCTAAGGGCCCCTGCAGGCTGACTCAACTATAAGTATAGTTGACCCTTGAACAACATGGGTCTGAACTGCCTGGGTCCACTTACATGTGGATATTTTTCAGTAGTAAATACTACAGTACCACGTGATCCCTGGTTGGTTGAATCAGAGGATGTGGAGGAAACATGGATACTGAAGGCCAACTATATATTATTATACTCGGATTAACCCCCTCCTTGTTCAAGGGTCAATTGTATGTCTTATTAAAAGTGCCTATGGGAAGCCATCTTTCTTTTTGTTTTCATTTGAAAACAAGTTGAAATGCTTTTGCCTTACTTTGGGAACGCAACATATAAGCAACACTCCTGTCCCT
Organism: Balaenoptera physalus; assembly: GCF_965194825.1. Lineage (NCBI taxonomy): Eukaryota > Metazoa > Chordata > Mammalia > Artiodactyla > Balaenopteridae > Balaenoptera > Balaenoptera physalus. The sequence continues at coordinate 78,846,279 of NC_138890.1, read as the reverse complement.
TTAAGTAGAAAGGAATTGTCTAAGCCATTGGGATGTTCATACAGTAGGTGCTCTTTATGCATAGTATGTTTATTCTCATAATCAGATAATTTTTCTAATGAGATCTCTAATAGTCATGTGTTTTATTAGTATTAACTAATAGATGTATGTAGAACCTTCTGTCATATTTGATATTTTAAATATTATTAAAAAGAATTAAGAAAATGCATATAGGTCCTTTATGGTTAGGGTAGCCAACTCATTAAAATTTTTTTAAATTATAATTTGTCATACAAATTGTATCTTTGAAACCCCTGTTGCCTACAATTCCTATACCTGGCTATTTCATATTTCTGTACCTTTATTTTCCTGTTCCCTCAGACTGAAGTTCCTTACTCAACATCCCCCTTTCAAGGCCATGTTCATTTGACATGCCTTCCAGAAGGTATCCCTGAACTGAAGTTTGGGAAGATGGCACTCCTTTATACTCTCATAACATCCTGTGTCTATGTCTAGTTTGTTATTTAATATTATATTGAAATGCTCTCTATGTCTGTTTCTCCCACTAAACTAAATCTCTTCAAGATCAGTAATTATTTTCTACATTTGTACACTCTAGCACAATGCCAGTCAGAGAGCAGACAGTTGATTACTGGTTTGTTGAATTGAGTTCGTGATTTCTTACCACTAACGATGATCAAAGACTAAAAATCGTGAAGTTCTCCAAGTGTGATCCCCCAGACCACAACTTCAGTGTCACCTGGGAACTTGTTTGAAATGCATATTCTCCAGTCCAGTTTCAAACTTAGTAAATCAAAAACTCTGGGGGTGGGGTCCAGCGATCTGTGTTTTAAGAAACCCTCCAGGTAATTCTGAGACAACCGAAGTTTGAGAATCCCTGATCTCAGAAGAGTTGTTTGATCTTTGGATGAGGGTGGGGTCTAAATGCCTTTTAAAATGTCTTCTAATGCTGAAATCCCAATGATCGTATAAAAATTTCTGCAACCTTCATTTCCAAAATAACTTTATTTATTCTTCCTGTCTTTAAGTTTGAATCAGTTTTAGGAAGGAAAACACCTTGTAGGTGTTTGTTTTCTTGTTTTTGATTAGTTCAGTGGTTTGATAGAATTACTAGGAAGCAGACAGTTCATTGTGGGCACCTTAATTGTAAATACAGGGGTTCGATGTTAAATGAGTGTTTCAGAGTGAGATTCAAGGGTCTTCAGGGGCCCTGCCTCTCATCTAGTGCTCATGGCTCTTCAATACAGTTCTAACTTTCAGACTTTATCCCAAATAGCAGCAGTAAACTTTTAAAGCCGTGAGACTTAGGCTGAGACAGCTACTTTCTCATTCACCCATATGAACTTGACACTGCACTAGATTTTCAATATTTTATTTTATGCTGATTCCTTGAAAAACCCACTCTCTTGGGAATGTTAATGTGGCTGCTGTCTGCCTTATGAGTGTTTTCCCACGTATGAAAAAACATCCAATTTAGTGCTAAGCATTAATCCTATCTTACGTTATTTGTACCTGAACATAAAAGGTACATCTTAGGAAAATCCATCATGATTACAGTGAAACACAGTCTGAAAGCAAAAGTGTTAATATGATCAAGGACTTTTTGGCCATAAATTGTGAGATCAAAGGTATTTTATATGGTCTTTCAGAAAGCTACACACTTTCCAAGCACTCTAGCTAATGAACAGTTCTACTGTGATTTTATGCTATGTGTCTTTACTAGCACCTGACCTCTTGTTACTTTGGCACACTATCCAGGGTGCCTAGAAACATGGCAACAATGAAAGTACCACTTCACCATTCTGTCTTTCTTGCTCTCTTTACCATTAAAAGGGATGAAGAAATACACACTTTGTCTTTATGGTAATCATAGCCAACTTATCTTTTAAAATTTCTTTTATTGTAATTTATAATATCAAATTATATATTTACAATCTCTGTTGCCTATACTTGCTGCCAAGAGGAACTTAGATAATAAACTTTATACATATAAGCACTTTAGCATGTATTGTTGCATGTGTTATTTCTGAGATTATATAGCAAAATAAAGCACACTGTCTTTTATATTCCAAGGACTATATCTTTTAGTTTATCTTAACTAATTTTGCAAAGCACTTTCTATGTGCAGGCACTATGAAGACATCAGAAATACCAAGATAGTAACACCTAGTCCTTGCTCTTAAGGAGCTTCTAGCCTTATAACCAAGATAGATATAGAAACAAAAAATACCACTCAAACCCAAAGTTGTATTAACACATTTAATTTGCATATATTTAGCCTAAAACACATTTTTACTACATTTAATTAATGGTTAGAATTTCCAGCTGATACACTCTTTTTATAACATGCCTGCTTTTGTAAATGTCTCTGATCTTGCTTATGGTGGCAGGAGATATGGAGGGTCTTTTGGGGTAATGTCCTCATCACTGCTGTGGGAGTTCCTGTTGCTCAGTGTAATAGTTTGCTGGGGCCGCCATAACAAAGTGCCACAGACGGGGTGGCTTAAACAACAGAAATTAATTTTCTTACAGTTCTGGAAGCAAGAAGTCCAAGATCAAGGTGTTGGCAGGATTGGTGGCTTTTGAGTCCTCTCTCCTTGGCTTGTAAATGACAATCTTCTCCCTGTGTTTTCCCATGGTCTTCCTCTGTGCATGAGTGTGTCCTAATCAACTTTTCTTATAAGCGTGGCAGTCATATTACATTAGCCAACCCCCCACCTATGACCCCATTTTAACTTATCTCTTTGAAGAACTTATCTCCAAATATAGTCACACTTTAAGGTCGTAGGGGCTATGACTTCAACATATGAACACAGCACAGCCCGTAGCACTTATGTCCTATCACCTCTGAAGTCTTCTATTACAACACACCAAACTTTCATCATGAACTTCTGTCTTTTCAGCTCTATCACCAATCCCATCAAGATCTCCAGTGTTGAACTTTTTGTTTTCCAGAGTCATCATTTCATTATGACTTTACTGATTTTCCGTCCACCCGTGTCTCCATAATGAGTTCAACCACCGTATTACCGTAGGCTTAACATTAAACCTCCCAAGTTTTCAAAGCATCCACCCTATTTATCACATGCTGAGCTATAAATTAACTTGAGGAAATCACCCAAATATGAAAGTTAGTGCCCCTGTGAATTCATGGTTTACTTCCTCAGTGGCTTTGGGTCCCTAGTGCTGGTTGACAATCTTTCATCTTTCAGGTTTCTTATCTATACCTTGACACAACACTCCTTAAGCGTCCAAACTCCCTTCTATCTCAGGAGACAACTTTGCCTCTCTTTATAATGAAAAATCATCTGTTGAGTACCTTAACTTTCTTTCTTTACATAAGTGTTTTATTGACATTTACTGTGATTTCTTCCCTCCTAATGAAAACAGGACTATTCTTTTCCCCTTAAAGCAAATTATTCAATCCTCTCCTATTCTTTTTTTGTGTTTTTAATCCTTGGGAGCTTTATCAATTAACAACTTTTTTAGCCTTTGTTCCTCTTCTGGTTCTTTCACCTCAGCATAGAAGAATACCCTAGTAATACACATCTTCAGCAGACAAACACAAAACTTCTCAGTCTTTTGCCTTCATTGTCTTTTCATAGCCAAGCTTCTTACAGCAGCAGTAGTCATCATTTGTTGTCCTCTTTTCCTCACTGTTCAAACACTTTTCTACGTTCTGATTTCTGCCTCCACCATCCCACTGAATTTGATTTTGCCAAATTACTATTGACAGCTTTGAGTCTCAAAACAATGGATACTTTTATAGTTCCTTGCCTTAAATGTCTCTCCCAGATTTTTGGTCCAGCTTTTATTTAAACTTTAAGTCTCAGTTTGAGAGCCATGGAAAACTTCTCTTCCTCCTTTGGCTAAAAGAATTTTCACTTTGTTTCGCCAAATACTCTGTGCATATCTTTGTCATTGTATTGCATCCTCTTCAACTTTGTGACCCTTTTGCTTGGAGCCTGGAACAATGCTTGGCAAACTGTAAGCGTTAAGTGAAAGAATACTGGTTGACTGAAACGTCTTCCACCTTTTCACTTCAAGTAAGCTTGATTTAAGCATTTAAGAGCATATGAGTATATAAATAAATACATTTTTATATATATACACACATACATGCACACACATATAATATCATACATTATATATCACATATAATTTAAATATGTATTATTTTTTGCCATTTCTGCCATTGAAGAAATATACAGGAAGCATCGTGTGTCTAAAACACGCCAAAAAATAGGCTCAACTGGTCATTTTAGGTTTCTATATGATTTAATTCTGTGCTTTAAATAACTAAATAATTGTATTTTACAACAGTTATATCTATTAACTTCACTGTAGCTTTAAGTGAGAGAAAAATGTGGCAGAGGTAGCAGAATATTGGCAATCTAGATAAGCAGCAGTTTTCCTCTTCTCCATCACAGAGCATTATGAAAATGAGTATGACTAAACAAGCATAAAGGAAGGACTGTGAATATAAAGTTTTTTATCATGAAAGTCAATCCTTATGATTGCTTTTCTTAATGAAATGTTCTGGAAGATAATGAAATATGCACAAATACAAAATGAATGCTCCATTTCAAAGAATGTCTATGGGACTTGTGGGAATAATGTAACAGATAGACATAATTAATATGATAGCTGTTAAATAACTTAAACTTGGGTAAAGCAGATAATTGTACGGGAAAAGTACTCGCACAGTTGTGGTTTATGTTTCAAATGGAGCTTGGAAAAATGGTTACTTAAGAGCGGAAAGTGAAAGAGAGACTCTGACCATGACTAAATAGATACAAAAGTGAATAAATCCAACTGGCTATCTTCTCCATAAAATATTTCTTTTAATATTATAAAGAAAGAGCGAAGACATTTTAAGTTCAGTCCTTCTTTATTATGTACTTCCCTAAGTATGACATATTTTTTCCTGTTTCTTAGAAGTACTGTTTTTAATTTATTATGACACCTGTAAATTTTTATTTTGTTAAAATTAATTTGGGTCTTATCTAATATAACTAGAAAATGCAAACATATTTTAAATAATGTTCAATTAATTAAACAAGGAGGCCATTAGACTGAAGTGGCTCTAATGCCATGGCATCTACCTCAGCAAAGCAAAATCTAAGACTGTAAATACCTCAAGGTTATGAAATCAAAACCTAAGGACAACCAATCACAAATAGCCAACTAGGTGCTAGGCTATCGCCAATTAATAATATACTTACTTTGCTGCCATCTTTCCTCTATAAAAGTTTTCCCCAGCTCCTGTTTGTTCCTAACCACTACCAGTTTGGCACTGACCAATTAAAATCAATTCTTGCTCAAATAAATTCTGAAAATTTAAGATGTCTCAATTTATCTTTTAACAATAGTAAAGCAGTTTTATGGCTTGTAAAAAGAAACCTAAGACACAACCTAGGCGATCTCATTATTACCTACAAGATCTTTGTGAAATAGAAGAGAGGGAAACTGGGGAGCAGAATAGTTGTAGGATTTTCTTGAAGTCAAATAGGATCAGAGTGATGAGCTGATGAAAGGTCATCATTCAGGAGCTCTCAGTAGCATCTAGGCTTCAAAATGAATGTTTAATGGTTATGAATTGGTGGCACAAGCACATTTTAATCACTTGGATTAAACTTTGTTGTTTCCTTGGTTGTACGTTAATCCTGTGGCAGGGTGGCAGTCTCTGACGTGTCCTCTTATTTACTATCCTAGGAGTTGGAGACATTGTAAGGTAACTGTATTTGGAGCCCAGCCACTCTTTACTGGGCTGCTTTATGTTTCAACCTGCCTACAGTAAATGTAGTTCTTAAAGTGTGAACTTCTGGATTAGTGAGGAATCCTCCTTATTACAAGCAAAGGACTAAAGTCAACATGAAATTAAAGCTTTAAAAACCACCATAAAATTAGTTCAAATAAATTCATCCCCGCTCTATTTTTTTAAAATTAATTAATTAATTAATTTATGGCTGTGTTGGGTCTTCGTTTCTGTGCGAGGGCTTTCTCTAGTTGCGGCAAGCGGGGGCCACTCTTCATCGCAATGCGCGGGCCTCTCATTATCGCGGCCTCTCTTGTTGCGGAGCACAGGCTCCAGACGCGCAGGCTCAGTAATTGTGGCTCATGGGCCTAGTTGCTCCGCGGCATGTGGGATCTTCCCAGACCAGGGCTCGAACCCGTGTCCCCTGCATTGGCAGGCGGATTCTTAACCACTGCACCACCAGGGAAGCCCCACTGCTCTATTTCTTAGGGATGTACGTGTCTTATTTTCCATCCTGCTCTCACCAATCATAATTTGAAATCAGGGAGAAGTTTGCACATTTAGTTTAAGAAGTGAGAAGGAGGTTATGGGCCCAGAATTGCTAAGAAATAAGGCCTCTCTTTTATAACTTTAGAGACCACAATCCTTTAAAATTCCTCATACTTAAACAATAAATCACACTTTAGAATAGCAACTTCTCCTTTGAAAGAAGTTTTACAAGAAGGAAATGGTATAATTTCAAGAGGATGGACTGGACATCATATAACTGCGTTGTGCCAGTAGTCTCATGGGAATTTAACACCCTGCACAGAACCTCTGGGAGGTTGATACCACCATTGTCCCCATAGGCACTTGGAGCAGCTGAGGCTGAGTGCGATATAGATCTTGTCTAAGGTCTCTTGGCTCATAATTGGCAGAATTGGGATTTAAGCCTAAATTTATTTGCTTTCAAAAATCACATATGCTTTTAATTGCTATGCCGTACTGCATATCAACCTTCAATAAGCTGATTTACACTTTAACTCATTTGATTAGCAACCCAGATTTACTACTAGGTTAGGCAAAGCAAGTGACTCTCTGAGTTTCAATTTTCTAATCAGAAAAATGTGCAGAGTTGATCCTTAAACAGCATGGGTTTGAAGGTGCGTGGGCCCACTTATAGGCAGATTTATTTTCAGTAGTAAATACAATACCATACACGGTTGGTTGAATTCACAGATATGAAACTGGTGGATAAGGAGGAACCTACAGGTATGGAGGAATCTGCATGTAGCGAGGAACCTGTGTATACAGAGGACTACAGTAAATTAAATGGGGATTCTCCACTGCATGGATGGTGGGTCTACCTAAATCCCTCCCCTCCCCCAGTTGTTCAAGGTTCAGCTGTATAATGATACCTAACATAAAGTGTTATTTTTAGAGTTAAAGTTGTCAACAGTCGTAAAATAGCTATCCTGGCACAAAGTTCATGCTGAAGGAATGTTAGTTTTCTTCTTCCTCTGCCACTTACCTGTACAATCAGTAACTCACCTCCGCTCAAATTTTGTGCAACTCAAAGCAGATAAACGGGTGATACGTCATGACCAGTCTTTATTCCCACCATTTGAAAGGATCAGAAAATATTTTATTGCAGGTCTTTGTGCAAAGAAATCCTTGGTGTGCCTGAAAAGCATCATGAGCAAAGTGCTGTGGCTTCACAGAGGAAGAAATGAATGAGGTTTTATGCTCAGAGCTAGGAGGCACGAAGGAAATTTGGGAGGTGTCGACTTAAAAAAATGTACAGTGCGAGAGTAGCGAGTTAAATTTTATTGGGGGCAAAACGAGGACTGCATCCCGGGAGACAGCAGTTCAGATAGCTCTGAGAAACTGCTCCAAAGATGTAGGGGGGAAGGTCAGTATATACGTTTGATGAAGGGAGAGTACATGCAATCGAGCACATTTTTTTTGCAGAAGATTTCTGCTAGTCACGAGGAGCAGTTGTCACCATGAAGGATTTTAGTGTTTTTCTAGATACGAGGAGATACAAGAATTGGGCTCATAAAATTGGCTCCTCCTGAAATTATCTAACTATCTGAAGACGTGTTCTGCCAGTTTTTGCCAGAGCACAGAGCGCCTCTTTTCTGTTCTCCACCTGAGCTCCTTACAGGGGGTGTTGAAAGACAGCAGCTGCAGCAGCACATGCTTTAATCCTTGTAGAGGCAGATGGCAAGTGCCAATGGAAAATGCCAATTTGCAGTTGACAGAGGCTTCATGGAGGAGATGGCACTTTCAGCTGAGTCTTCAACAAGCACAGTAAGCAAAAGTGAAGAAACTGTGCTATTTCTCTGACATGAAATGCAGGGGAACAGCACAGCAGAGGCAAATCGTACCCAGTGGACCAGTGGACCATTGGATCATCTGATCCACTGTGGCATCTTGGGGCAATTCTAAGGTAAGAGGCAGGGAGGAATGTAGTAGGAGATGGTACTCTAATGGCAGGAGAGAGGCTGATGTCTGAGCAAATTCAGTGCTTTGAAAATTAGTGTTCTTTGTTTTGTTTAGATTATCCTGAATAGCCAATAAATGATTTTCATCTTAGTTGCTTTTTAGTAACAAAGCATGAAACATTTTGGCCTTGATCTTGTCAATTACTAAGATTTATTTCATTAAATGCAGCAATGCCTAAATTTATTATATAATACCAACGGGCTGAAAGACAATGTGTGTTGAAGGATAATCAATTTGCTTTTTTTTTTTTAAACCTGTCTATATAAGGGTTTGTGGAGGTCACGTGATTTTTGAAACTAACAGATTTAATACTATTTGTGTTTATCCTGCTAACTTTCAAAGTTTGGGGAAGTCAGCTTAAAGTACAGCATAAAGAGAAATCTTAGATGAGATATGGTAAAATTCCACATTTCATACCACTTTAAAACTGTTTAGTTCAACTAATTTATCAAAGCCTCTAAAAAAAGACTTGCTGACACTGAGAAATGCTTTTCAATCATTTGTTTTAACTGTCAAAATTCATGAAACTATATGTGAATCCAATATTTAAAAACCCTTTTTAACTTTAAGAAATGCTGGTATACCTTCTCAAAAGATTTCTCTTCCTGAGTTAAATTAGAACCACAGGGTTCTGAGGATTATGAAGGTACATATTTGAACTAAACCTTAAAGGGAGAGAAAGAAAAGTAAGATTAATTTCATTTCTCTAGAACGAATACTATGTTATATAACTAATTAAAATAGTTCATAGATACTGCATTTCACTGAAGTCAAATATTTATATAGTTTATACATATTTAGTGAATTTCATTTAAAATGAAAACTACTTTGAGCTTCAAATGTAATTTTTCCCCTTTGCTAAAATAAAGGCAAACTCTGAAGTTTCTTTTTGTTCTGTAAACACTTGTAGCTTTGGATATTTAGAGGGTGTTCTTGGGGTTCAGTCTCTTTTGTCAGATATATTTGAAATCATACAAGTGATTGTTAATTCAAGTACCCAACTTCCATCTCGCTTTCTTACAATGAATTTTCCAAGCCACACAATGATCTATTTTTTGCAGCTTTGTGCTGCAGTGCTTCATCTTTTAATCATCAAGTTTATGCTGGTAATTTCATTTCGTGGGAGTGGTTTCTGCTTGATGCTCTATTTTCTGTTCATTGTCCTGGTACTAACAGAACCGTTGAGTGTTTATTAAATGTCTGATGAAGTGCGTTGGAGTGATCGTGAATTATTGTTCCCTTCACAGGCACATCATCTATTTATAAAATTTCTGGTATTAGTTTGCTTCTGTATGTATATATATATATAATATACATCCATATTATATATATATCATACAGTCTTACTTTTTTCCTGCCTTTCTCCATATACCCATTCCAATCAACCTCCTCTCATAATCAATTAGACTGTTTTATCTGTGTTACAGTGAAGAGATGAAAAAAAACAATGACTGAAGATTAGAAAAAGTCAAGCCATGAGAATATAAACTATGCCCAGCACATATAATCTAACATTCCCATAATCTAAGTCGTTCCTTATGTGTAGAACAAACCATAGCCTACAAAAGATATTTAAAGATAACGAAAAGCCTAGAAAAATATTTGGAAGGATGTACACCAAACTCTTATTATTTTGGTTACATATGAGGAATAGCAGTGGAGACAGAGGATGGGAAATTCTTTTTTTTTTTTTTTTTAATTAATTTATTTTTGGCTGTATTGGGTCTTCGTTGTTGCGCATGCGGGCTTTCTCTAGTTGTGGTGAGCAGAGGCTACTCTTCATTGTGGTGCACGGGCTTCTCATTGCAGTGGCTTCTATTGTCGCAGAGCATGGGCTCTAGGCACGCAAGCTTCAGTAGTTATGGCACGCAGGCTCAGTAGTTGTGGCGCATAGGCTTAGTTGCTCCATGGCATGTGGGATCTTCCCGGACTAGGGCTTGAACCCGTGTCCCCTGCATTGGCAGGCGGATTCTTAACCACTGTGCCACCAGGTAGGTCCCTGGGAAATTCTTTTATTTATTTTTATTTCCAATGTTCACAAGCTACTTTTGGAATGTAAAAAAAATGTATCATAATGTGTTATGGGTTAATATTTCCAGAAGTATAAATGCTAAGAATTATATATAGACCAGCAATGTACCACACCCACATACTAGGTCAAAGTAGTCAGAGTACATGCAGAATGGATTGAGTAAAGGAAAAGTGTATAATAATAATTATTATAAATATCTAACATTTATTGAAAATCTATTATATGCTAATAACTCTTGTAGGTGCTGTACATTTATTATCCCATTTAATCCTCACACCAATCCTATAAAGTAGAGATAATTATTATCCTCTTTCACAGATGAAGAAATTGCTGCAGAGGGAAGTTTATTTTCTTACTAAGTTGAAACAGTCAACAAGTGGTGGTTCAGACTTTGAACTCAGGTGTTTAGATTCCAGAACACATACTCCTAATTACTACTCTATTCTCTGGTTGTGATTGGTTGGCCAGAAATATCCTCCTTGTCTTTAGTCTTGGTCGTTGGAAATTTCTGTAAGATGATTTCACTTTTGTGCCTTAATTCTTTGAGTATAACTCAATTTTGCTTCCACTGAAGATTTTTCCACATCTAGGCATAGAGTTCATGTAAGGTTCATGTCTAGACATCTGTTCTTATTCTAGAGACCACACGTATAGGAACCTAGGTTGAATTTGTAGTTATACAAGCAGCTATCTTGGAAGTTAGCTATTAAAATAAATTCCTAATATTTTTATCCTAAAAGTAGAGTTCTTAGAAAACATTACTATTTGAGGGTAGTCCTATTTGGATAGGTTCTGGCATTGCATTTTTAATTCAATGTTATATAACATCCAATCTTAAAAGGATCTCCAGTGACCATCAACAACTTACATTTGGTAATCTGTTACAAAGGAACACAGTGGAATACATTTTTGCTTTGAAAGTACTTGGGAAAATCAGTCAACTCTATGCAACTCAATAAAAATTAATTTTTTAAAAAAAATTTATTTATTTCATCTTATTTATTTTTGGCTGCATTAGGTCTGCATTGCTGTGCATGGGCTTTCTCTAGTTGCTGCCAGCGGGGGCTACTCTTCGTTGCAGTGCACGGGCTTCTCAGTGCGGTGGCTTCCCTTGTTGTGGAGCATGGGCTCTAGGCGTGCGGGCTTCAGTAGTTGTGGCGTGCGGGCTTCAGTAGTTGTGACGCACAGGCTTCGTTGCTCCGCGGCATGTGGGATCTTCCCAGACCAGGGCTCGAACCCGTGTCCCCTGCATTGGCAGGCGGATTCTTAACCACTGCGCCACCAGGGAAGCCCTAATTTTTAATTTAATATCAGAGAGTTGTAATCTGTAAATATCTACAAAAAGAACTGGAGGAATGAGAGAGAACTTGAAAAATTAAGATAATTACAATTTTGAGGCTATATTCAACTCCCCCTAGAATACACTTTTTGGCATATTTCTGGGCTAGACTGTAATGGTTCATTTATTGATTTTAATTATATAGCATGATACTTAGAAATTATGATTGGAAGTAAACTACTAATTGGATACATTTACTTTTAAAAATGGCTAAACATATAAGTTTAACTGTTTGTAAATTAAATTTCAATTAAAGCCTCTGAAAATGGGTGGGTAAAATGGGAATCCTACAAATAGATAAATGCATGGACTTCATTGTGTGTTAATTACTTACTCAGGTCAGTGGGCATCAAAATATTATACAGCCTTTGTAGTTATATGTAGTAAAAATTTTAAAAAGGATCTATTAAAAAAAGGAATATATTGAGTCAGTGGGTCCTTGAAAAAGCAAAATTAAAAAAAAAAGTAATGACTGTGACTTATACCTGAAATGAATGGTTCATAGGAGGCTTAAGACCATGTTTTCCTTTTATAGTACTTCACATTTTGGGGAAGACTGTCAGTTACAATTGCTACCAGTGGCCATTAATGTAATGTGTTTTTAGTGTTGTGTTTATCCAGCTGTGTAAAAGCAGTGTAGGGATAATCAAAGACTCATACTAAAGGGAAACTTCTTAAGTATCACATTAACTAATTAACTACTTAAATAATTAACGCAACAGATGAGTCATGATTAGATTAAATGGGCATCTGAACAAGAGTGTTTATTGTTAATAAAGAAATTAGCCATGTTCTCCATCCTGAACATTCATGATGTAAAAGTCAGTTTATGTTACTCCAGAGCAATTTGCTACGGCAATGAATCTAGTCTGGGCCTTTTTGTTTTTAGTGGGCATTTGCTTTTTAAATATCATAGCATTTACAGCAGGGAGTGCTTCCTGGTGTGATATATGGAGAAAGTAATAGATGACGGCAGGATTAATGGCTAGAAATAATTAAAATGACACTACAAAGCTCTGTCTTTTCAGGGAGAGAACTCCAATTAAGCCACATCTCCTTTCCATTATCACTCTACTGTCAATTAAAGTCTGATGTATTTTGTCAGTTTTGAAAAGACGAAGCTTTTAGTCTATCATATACTCAAGAATTTACATTTTGACAGGATTATAAAGGGCTCTGTCATTTTAATTTTTTTTTTTGTCATTTTAATTTTATATGCCTATAAAAGACTCCACTCAGACCTTCCTTTTCCCACTTTGCAACTTCTCTCATTGTTACCGAATCAAAAAATATCTTTTATTGTCACAGCAATGTGATGCTTGTTAATGTTTAACATTACATTTACATGCAATTATGTAAGAAAGAAAAATTCAGAATAGTTAAGCAAAGGGTACATAGCATACTAATAAGAATTCTTACTTATATACCCTTTATAGGCATCACAGTTTTGTTTGGGTCAAGTGTGAGGCAGAATTGCCTTTAGTCTGTACTTTTCAAGGCAATGGAAAGCTAGAAGGACAGATACTTATTATTAGGGGTTGGTATATTTGTTTAATATTTATCTGCGGTAATGATAGAATCGTTTTTAGGAGAATATGGATAGTAGGGTAAAATATAAAAAGAGAGAGAGCTTTTTAAAAGTTATACATAGATTTAACCTACTAAATTGCAGAACATTGGTAGTAGAGAAGCAGCATGGCATGTTGGAAAGAGGTATGTTCTGGAAGCCATCAGTCCTGAGTTTGATTCTCCAGCTCTATAGCTTACTAAATTGGAAGAATTCGTCAAGTTATATATTCTCTCCGAGTATCAGTTCCCTCATCTTTTACATGAGGATAATAATTTTGAGTCAGAGATTTTTGTGAAAAGTAGACAATGCTTGGAAAGCACCAAGCATGACAGGGAACAGATACCAGCTCTTTGGTAACTGGTAATCATTGTTGGGGTTATGGTTGTCATTCTGTTGTTCTACATGCTGAGTTATTACCAGTCCCGGACAGATACCCTTATTGTTCCTTCCCCTTATTCCTGGAAGGAACAGCATTGTGGGTTCTCACAAAAACATTTGTACTGATCTTCATATCAAAAATTTAAGCTAATCACTAAGAAATCCTTTGGAAGGACAGAGCATTATAAAACCAAAGATAAATGAATATTCATATTTATATTCTCTTGTCCGTTGATCTTTTTCTCTCCCCAAGTCTTTGGTGTAGATAATAAAAAAAATTCACTACGGAAAACAAAAGAGAGTAGTATACAGATTCTATTCTTCATTCTGTTTTAAAGAGAATTGTAGCAGAAGTGAAATCTATGAATACATTGCCTTAATATTTGAAAATGACCTATTTAATCCTCATGATAAAAAAAGATACCAATGTTTGAAACTACTTATAAGTCTGGTCTCTTTGTTGTTGTTTGTTTTACTATTATTGTTTAACCTCATTCATTCATTTATTCATTCATTTATTCCTATTATTATTCATTCATTTATTCCTATTATTTATATTATTGTTTAACCCTAACCCTAACCCTAACCCTATTCATTCATTTATTCCTATTATCACACAAACCCCTAACTCAAAAATAAACCTTCCCTTGAACCCATGTTTTCTTCCAGCCATGCTGCTTGTCTCTGGGCCTCTTTCTAGAAAAATTCCTTAGAAAAATTGGCCAATAATTAATGACTCTGCTTTCTCTCCTTCTGTTCTTTCCCAAACCTTATATAGTTATGTTTTCACCCTACATTTCCATCAAAATACCTCATATAAATATCACCAATGACCTCCATGTTACCAAATTAAATGATAATTTCTTAATCTTACTTTACTTGACCTGTAAGCTTTAGTCGAGACAGTGATCACTCCTACTTAGAACACTTCCTTCGTTTAGCTTTCAGGGTTTCATGCTCTCTTTATATTTATTTCACCAGTCATGTCTTTTCAGTCTCTTTCACTAGTTTCTCCACATCTTCCCAAATGAGGGCTCAGTCCCTGGGCTTCATCTCTTTTCTATTCCCCCTCCTTCCCTAGGTGGTCTCATATAGGATTGCTGATGACTCACTAATGAATGTCTATATCCTGAATTCCCCACCAAACTGCAGATTTGTTTATACAACTACTTACTTGATGTCATTACTTGAATGACTGTTAAGTACCCCACTTTACTGTCTATGCCTTTCTCATGCTTCCACCTTCTTTTGCAACAGTCCTCATTTCAGTAATGGGAATTCTATCCACCTAGTTACTCAGATCAAAAAACTTGGAGACACCTTTGATTTTCATCTCTCACATCCCATCTATCAGTAAGTGCTGTTGGTCCTATCTTCAAAATACCTCTGACCACTGAAACTGACCACTCCTTGCTACGTGGAGTCACCATCAGCTCTCATCATGTACAAGGCAATAACCTAACAGGTCTCCTGGTTTCTACTGCTGATGCTGTGCTCTACTCGTACCAGATAGGTCCCCATTTTATGCTTTCCTCAAGCTGTCTTTTGGCTTTCTATTTCGTGTGGTGAAGTATCTAAAGGCCTTACAATGCCTCCCAAGCCTGAAATGATCTGCCTTTCCCTGTTATCTCTCTGACCTCCTTTCTTCTCCCTTCCTTACTCTGTTCCAGTCTCACTAGCTTCCTTGCTGTTCCTCAAATAAGGCATGCAGCCAAGCTGTTCGCTACCCGAGGGTCATACCATGTATTCTTCCCGTTGCCTGCAGCTCCTTTTCCTCAGAATTCACCGTGCTCACTCCCTCATCTCTTTCAGGTCTCTGTTCAAATGTTATCTTCTCTCTAAAGCTTTCCTTGACATCCTGTCAGAAAATATCACACCTCAATTTGGCACATCTTATTCCTCTTATTCTAATTTCTTTTTTCTCCAAGCCACTTATGACCATCTGATAAATGTTGCTTATTTAAAAAAATTTCTGCCTACTCCATTATGATATGAGTGCTTGGAGAATTTGGGCTTCATTACTGAATCCCAGTGTCTAGAACAGAGCTTGTAAGTAGTAGGCAGTCAACAAATATTTCTTGAGTGAATAAATGGTTAAATAAAGAAATACATATTGCTATAATCATTTATAAGAGGGGACCTAATCCAAACCTAGGGGCTCTGGAGAGATTTTGCAAAAAGAAGTGACTTCTAAGCCTAGACCTAAAGGATGAGTTGGCGTTAACCAGCTGAAGATGAAGAAAAAGAGTGCTCAAGATGTAAGAAAATGAGTATGTTAGAAAGAATGGTGTGTTTGAGGAATTGAAGCAGTTTATTCCAACTGGAGTGTGATTTGTGTCTGGGACAGGGAGTGGGGATGGGTGAGTGGCCATAGATGTGTATGAAGACATAAGTACAGAGCAGCTCACCATGAGGACTTTATATGCAATGCTAATGCAATGCTAATGCTTTGGAATTTTATCTGAGGGACATAGTTGCCCTGGTATTAAATCAGGGTTTTAGGGAGAGAAGTGACATGCATCTTAGAAAGATTACACCAGCTGCCACATATACAATTGATATGAGACAGAGAAGGCCAGGAGGGAAGACTAGGTAAGAGGCTGCTATAGAAATCTGGGTGAGAAGTTATGGCTCCTGACCTGGGAATTGGCAGTGGAACTGGAGAGCAGTGGGTAGAGTCTGAGATGTTCATGACCTTGTAACTGATTGCATGTGAGGGTGAAGAAAATGGAGGAATCAAGAATGTTTTATAATATCTAAACTGTGTACTGATACTTGAACAGATAGACTTGTAGAATTCCCAACCTATCTTTGCACATCTGAATTTCCAGTAAATTCCTGAGGTAACTGTAAAATATGTTCTTGCATATTTTCCTATGCATATTTTCCTCTTAAAAAGTTTATAAAACTGTGGAGGAATATTTGCTTATAGAGAGTCAATGAACTATGATTTGTTTGGAAAAAACCCACCAAAATTTACTAAGCACTTAATTGGTGCAAAGTGTCCTGCTATTGGACTACAAAAAAGTATAAGAAATAATATTTTTCCTTAATGAGTTTAAATGATAAACATAGTTGTCTATTTGAGCACTTGTATTTAAATATTTCAGTGTTTCAGAATATAAAGTGGGTCTCGAAAGTCTAGTCGTCATTCTGATTTGGCTCAACAGTGTGTTTCTGCAATTTGAAAATAGCCCAACAATAAGGCAGGTACCATTTACTGAGATCTGTTGTCAAGCATTGTGTTAAGTACTTCACATGTGTATTATTTCATTCAATCTGAATGACAATCCTATGGGGGTCGGTACTGTTATTATTCCTATTGTGTATGGTTGAAGGAATTGAGGGTCTGAGAGGCTAGATAACTAACTTGCCTAACATCACACAGTAAGTAAATGGTAGAGCCAGACTAGAATTTCCAATGTTCTGTGACTCCAAATCCTGTGCTTTTCCATTGAGCCTACTGCCTATCTATGCAGTTTCTGAGCTTATTAGAAGCCTGGAAATAATATGGATTTGCTGAGAGCTCTTAAAAAAAGTGTAGAACTTTGCACTCATCCATCAGTTTTTGTAATAAACTTTGCACTCATCCATCAGTTTTGTAATAAGTGCGCTTTTAATGTTTCTAATTAAAACTCATCTCACAATAATATTCAATAATGTTTTTTATTGAGTGCCCTTTACAGATTTATGCATTCGTATCAAGTTCCTCAATTACTGCATAGCTAAGCAATACTTATTTCATTCCTTTAATCTGACAAATGCGTAATGTGAAAACTAGCAATAGTGTGGGACCCTTAATTTGCAGTGTTCCCTGTGTTAATTTTTTTAAGTTTCCAACTCTCACATTTTCATCGCATTTAATATGCATCGTAAAAGTGCCTCTTTGGCAAGTTCATTACATTATGCTCTTAGATTGCAGTTAGAGCCTTTGGAATTGCTGTTAGGCATAGTGGAAATAATTAACAACTTATGTCTAGGCTGATTTTAGAACAAATCACTGCAGTCAGTCAGTTTCTCAAATAACTTAATTACTGTTAATCATTGTAGTAATATGATACTCTATAGCAATGTAGTTGGTGGATAACAACTGTTTATCCACCAGCACATATTTCCTTTTCTCTGGGAAAGAATAAATTAATGTCTTCTACAGTTCAAAGCTGATAAAGATAAGCTTTTGATGTATCTATAATTTTAAAAAGAACCATATAGTAATTTTGCTGGAAAATGTTAAAGGAAATTGTTGAAATTCACTTGTGACAATTCCAAATTTCTGGATAATATTCAAGAACTTAAGTGATGAATAGCCTAGGTAATAAAAGTACTTGAGGTTTTTTTATATTCATTCATTCAAATATTTCTTTGGAAAAATGAAGCAGTTAATAAATTTAAACAAAGGGAAATTGGAGGCCTCTCTCCCAATCAATCAAAATAGCAATTGAAAAAATACAAAAATGAGTCAATTTGTTGTGTTTGGGGTAAGAAAAGGTAAGTGATTACTTGTGTAGCAATACATAATTATGGGTGAAGTGTGGAGGCTGTCAGCAATGAGGACATTAGACGCATATGGAGATATGGGACTGAGCAGTGGTTTACGGTATCATGTCTCCCACCTCTACTTCCTGCATGTGAGTTCACCTGTGGGATATAGGTGTATAAACAAATCTTTCTCTTTAGCTGATAGAACTGAAGCCTGCTAACAGTAATGTAGGTAAATTGCATATAAAGTCTTTGTGTAGTGTTTTTGATATTTTCTAAAACCCCATCAGAAGTTAGATGTCTATCACAGTTACTAGCAGATACTGTGCATACATACATAATGAATCAATATCATTACTCTATTGGAAAACTCTAGTATTAACTGTTTTAATACCTTTAAACTTGCCTGAATATTTGGCTTGGCACAAAGTAGGCTTTTACTTTTTTATTTTTACATCTTTATTGAGGTACAATTGATGTTCAATAAACTGCACATTTTTAATTACATAATTTGATAAGTTTTGACATATGTATACAACTCGGAAACCAAAATGGCAATCAAGATAATGAATATATCTATCACCTGAAAAGTTTCTTTGTGTTCATTTGTAATTCATTCCTTCTTCCATGCCTGTCTTCAGGCAACCACATATTTCCTTTAGGTCATTATAAATTAGTTTTTTAAAATCATTTTATATATATGAAATCATACAGTATATACTCTTTTTGTTTGGCTCCTTTCACTAATTGTAATTATTTTGAGGTTTATACATATTACATCAACAATTCATTTCTTTCTATCGTTGGATAGTTCATCACTCTCCTGCTGATGAACATTTGATTTGTTGCCAGTTTTTGGCTATTCCAATAAAGCTGGTATAAACATTCACACATAAGTCTTTGTGTGGGCTTCTGCTTTCATGTCTCTGCAGCAAATGCTGAGATGTAGAATGGCTAGGCAAATATTTAACTTTTTAAGAAACTTAAAAAGACTTTCCAAAGTAGTTGGCATTTCAGTTCAGGCTGCTATAAGAAAGTACTATAGACTGGGTGATTTATAAACAACAGACATTTATTTCTCACAGTTCTGGAGATTAGTCCAAGATTAGGGTGCCAGCATAGTTTGGTTTTGGTGACAGCCCTCTTCTGGGTTATGGACTGACTATTCCTCCTTTATCTTCACATGGTGGAATGAGCAGGAGAGAGCTCTCTGGGGTCCCTTTTATAAGAGCATTAATCCTATTCATGAAGCTTCCATTCTCATGACCTAATCATTCCCCAAAGTCCTTACCTCCTAATACCATCAAATTAGGGGTTAGGATTTCACCATATGAACTTTGGTGGGAAACAGACATTCAGTCCATAAGCATAATTGTACAATTTTAAATTCTCACCACTAGTATATGAAGGTTCTAGTTGATCCACATCTTCTCCAACACTTGTTATAGTCACTCTTTCTAATTTTAGAGTTTCTAGTGTCCATAATTGTAGCTCATTAGATATCCACTTTGTCCAGTACCATTTGTTGAAAAAAATTTCCTTTCCCCATTGAAGTGCATTGACACGTTTATTAAATATTATTTGAACATAGATTTGTGGGACAGTTTCTGAAACCTCTGTTCTCCATTAACATATATGTGTACCTCTTCACCAGTACCCAAATGAATTGATTACTATGTTTTTATAGTGAGTCATGAAATCAGGAAGGGCAAATCCTCAAGCTTTGTTCTTAAAATAATTTTAGATCCCTTGCATTTCCATGAAAATTTTAGAACCAGTTCATCATCTTCTAGACACACACACACACACACACACACACACACACGCAAAATACTGCTAAGTTCACTAATATTTTCTTCTGCAATATCTAATCTGCTATTAATCCTATCAAGCATATATTTACCCTCATATTTTAGTTTTTATCTCATCTCACTTAACTCATGGTAGTTTTGGTCTTAAGTTCAATTTGGCATTTTTTAAAAATACCTTTAAGGTTTCACTTTCATGTTCAACCTTTCTTCTAGCTTTTTGAACATATGGAATGCAGTTATAACATTCATTTTAGTGTTCTTGTCTGCTAATTCTTATCTGTGTCAGTTCTGAGTCTGTTTCGGTTGACTGATTTTTCTTCTCATTATGTGCAGTATTTTCTCACGTCTTTTCTTGCCTGCTAATTTTTGAATGGGTGCCAGACATTGTGATTTTTTTGTTTTTTTACTTTGTTGGGTGCTTGAAAATTTTATATTCTTATAAATACAGTTGAATTTGTTCTGGAATGTGGTTAAATTATTTGGAAATAATTTGATCATTTCACATCTTGCCTTTAATATTTATTTGGCAGTACCAGAGTAGCATTTAGTCTAGGGATAATTATTTTCCACATCTGAGGCAAGAGTGTTCTGAATCCTCTACCCAATGCCCCTGTATGGCTCTTGGTAACAAGTATTATTCTCAGTCCTGTGTGAGTGCCTGTTCTTATTCCCTCTAACATTTGTGTTATTTTTTCCCTCAGTCTATGGTAGTTTCATCATATACATCAGTTGATCATATTCTGCTTAATACTGAATAGAATCTTCATGCAAATCTTCAGAGTTTTCTCTCTGAATACCTCTTCTCTTTGGTACTTTGCCCCATGAAATTTAGTGTCTTGGTCTTGCTGGTCTATCAGACATGCCTCCTCATCTCAGGGAATGTTGTGGGTTTGCCCCAGATTCCCTTCCTGTGCTGAGCTTGGAAACTCTCCCAAGGCAATCCGTTGGGACAATCACAGACTCTTGTTTCACATCTTTTCT
The DNA here is from genome assembly GCF_965194825.1 of Balaenoptera physalus. Lineage (NCBI taxonomy): Eukaryota > Metazoa > Chordata > Mammalia > Artiodactyla > Balaenopteridae > Balaenoptera > Balaenoptera physalus. The sequence continues at coordinate 78,825,444 of NC_138890.1, read as the reverse complement.
TCATAGCCTGATGTCCAATGTCTTTAAAACATTTGTTTCATATATTTTGTTCAGGTTTTTATCTTTTTTTAGGTGAGACTATAAATCTAGTCCCTATTACTTCATCTTGGGCAGATTGGAAGTCACAGATTCACTGAAAAAAAATATCATAGGTATCATGTTCTTAAATAGATTTTGAGATCATATATAATGTTGTCTTTTAGTAGAGCAGAAGTTATGTGTTCTAACTAGTAAAATAATTATGATTATATTTCTAAGCAGAAATATAATTGCTCACTTAGGAAGAGATCTATATGGCAAATAGTGTAAAAGAGTTAGATTATTTATTGTGGTTATTATTGATTATTGCAACTGGTGGTTTCTCCTCTCCCACCGCCACCTCTCTGTATCTGTACTTTAGCCACAATTGTTTGCTTTCTTAAATGATAATTTTGATGTGAACAAGATTCTTTTGCGGATTGAAGTTCATATATCACTCAAAAGCACAAATTTATTATTTGTATATATAGAAAAAAGCCTCAAAATTAGCAAGCATATTAGACACGGTATTCCTATGTTAATTATTGAATAATACCTGACATAATTCTAAACTTAACTCCAAGCTGATAACATTGTGCAAGAACATAGAACTAAGTTAATTTTTGCAGTATTCAACAGGAATCTTTTTATGCTGAAAATTGATAACGGAACATATCATGGGTGTGGTAATTAACACTATAAACTGTATGCACTCCTGGTGCTCAAGACATAGACATTTTAGCACCATTGCCAATGAATTAGCTGTTGAATATGGCACACATGATTTATTTATGTTGTGGTCAAGAGAGTCTTTGTACCATGGGAGAAATGAACTTGTACATGTCATCTTAGAGTACATCCTTGCCTCAGCTTACAATGAAGATTAAAAGAAAGACTTGGTCTTTTAGATGTATGTAAAAATCCCATCTCAGTAAGTTCAACATTTCTCTGAAAGAGTGTTCAGAAATAGCTATTCAAAACATATAAAGCCTGTCAACACAAGTTCATCAATTGTAACAAATGTACCATTGTACCAAAGGCTCTTGGTAGTGGGGGAGGTTGTGTGAGTGTGTGTGGGGGGTATTTGGAAACTGTGTGCTTTCCACTAATTTTGCTGTAAGCCTAAAAGTTCTCTATCAAATAAAGTTTATTAATTAAAAAAAATAAAGCACAGTGCAATTTACTTATTCCTAATGAAACAGTCATTGGGAAAATCATTTGTCAACAGAGTTTTGCCCCCTTTTCCATGCTGCCAGTTACAGGAAATAAAATAATAACTTGTGCTAAATTTGAAAATTTTGAAAGTTAAGAATAGATTCCCAAAGATGTTCCCTGATATTTAACTTATGAAAATGAACCACATTGTTCAGTTGGTCTGTTTTAATTTATATCACTGGGATAAAGGAAGACATGTGAATATAAGTTATTGAACTGCAGTAAAATGTGATACTGAAATTGAAGCACTTATACATTTTTCAAGAGAAGTTACCCTAAATGTTAAAACCATTATGCAAATAATACATTCAAGTTTAGAAGTATATGTGTAAACAGGCATAGTTTATTGTTATGAAACTGAGTCAAGTTAAATATTATGCCATTTAGAGGAGTTAAGAATGAATTGTGTGCTGTGTATCACACTGGGAAATATTAGACTGGACAGCACCATGTTAGCACAAAAAATTCATAGATATTCTTTTTCAAATATATAGGCAACAGTAACAAATAACTAAAAATGATTGAAAATTTTTACACTTTCCAACATTTATTTTTTAAATTTAGATTTAACAGTATGATCTAAGATTTTATATATATTATATATTGTTTTATGTGCTAAAACTATATTTTCGATGGTGTGCTACAGTCAAGTCATACTGTCTCTTGAGGGCGGGTGTTTAACTATTCAGGATTTTTAAAAAAATGTGGTAAGAACACTTAACATGATATCTACCCTCTTAAATTTCTAAGTGCATAAAAGGATATTATTAACTACAGGCAGAATGTTGTACAGCAGATCTCTAGAACTTATTCATCTTGCATTTCTAAAACTTTATACCTGTTGAATAGCAATCCCCATTTCCATCTCCTCCCAGCCCTGGCAACTACCATTCTACTCCCTGTTTCTATGAGTTTGACTATTTTAAATACCTCATATAAGTGGAAACGTGCAGTATTTGTCCTGTGACTGGCTTATTTCACTTAACATAATGTCTTATTCTGGTTGCTAAATTATTGGTAACTTGTAATTGTCAATGGTAGGATTATTTACACCATAGGAACTGGAAAACACTAAAAGTCAGGTCTTTTTTTTTTTTTTTCCCCCCAAGGAGCTAGTTTACCAGCACATACCTAAATACTTTGCTAAAAATATTTCTGATGGTTGATTTTTCTTTTTCTTACACCTTGCCAGGATCAGTCATCTATATTACTTGGTTAGGTCACTGTAGGCATTTGTGGTTCTGATCTCAGACAGGGGGACGGGGTGGGGAAAGACACAAATATTTTATCAGGCAAGGCAGAAAGAGCCCCATGACCAGTACTCCCAATAGATGGGTGACCATGGAGATTTGCTTCAGATGTATGGATTGCTGCCTGGTCTATTGCATCCTGGACAACCACTGGAGCATGTGTTACACGCAGAGTCAGGGCAGGCTCGCAATATATACTTAGTACTTCTGGAGTTTAAAATAGCCTTGAAGAGTAAAAGTTCAAGATGTTGATGGGCAGGCAGACATCAAGGAAATACCTCACATATCGAGACTCTGGAGCCAATGCCTGAGCAGGTGGATTCAACTTCCTAAGGGGAAAAGGATAATGAAGGCTGAGTTTGCTTATTTCATTCTCCTCTAGACACACCTACAATGCTTATTTTTGGCCACACATGCATCTATCTTTGGAAACATCTGCACATCTGCATCAGTTTTATGCAGAACATTTGTTGCTCTCCACAGATGGAGGTTTGAAGATATGTAGCTTACACCATTTAAGAGAAAAACAATCTCATAAAAACTCAAATGAAATGGTCCAACTCCTATGGCTGGTGCTGAGATGGAGAGATCTGAGAAGAGAAAAAACCCCTGAGACATTGATTGTAGGGAAAAGCCTAGGGCAGGAAGACATGTGGATCAGGGGTTTCTGGACTCCACAGGAAGAGGAGGTCATGGTAGCAGGAGGTTGTTCCAGAAATATCTTTCTAGTGTAATTAGTCATTCTGGTGAGCAGTTTCTATTCTCTTAGAATACATGTATAGAAAGAAACCATGTGGTGGATCACCAAAGTATGGTTTACCATGAAGCCAGTGAAGCTTAAGCTTACATGGTCCTTGGAGATGCCCTTAACAATGTATTCAAGATGGTCGTATACTTTTGTAAATTTTGAAAGAGCAGGCTATTTTAATTGCACTCAACTGAGATCACTATCCCTTTCTTCTGCAACTTCTCTTCCATTATACTTCCTGCCCTTTCAGGTGGCAGTATGTCCCTGGACATTCATGTAGCCCTTCTAAGAAGTTGAGTTGGAAATATGTTACTTTAACTACAATTTGAAAAGATGTTTTAGAATATTTTAATATAACAGAAAGAAATTTAACTTGATTATCAATAATTTCCAAGGTTTATTTATTAGGCCAAAATTTATGCTGAATTTTTTTTGCCCAACAGTCTTTCAACTATAAGGTAAATACCTAATAGTAATTTTCAAGAGGTGAATTCAATGAGAAATAAAATAATATGTTGAAAATATTATCTGAGTAGCAGACTAACTAACTAACTCCCAGGTAAATGCCTGGATTTCTTGAGTGAGTGCTTTGATAAGGCTGTCTGGATATAGGGCTTCCTGATCTTGTGAGAGGGCTAAGTGTTGGCAGAGGACTAAATTTCTCTATATGAGATATTTGAAATTATGAGGGTAAGAGAAACATATTTAGAGTCTAGTTTGGTTTGATTAATTGAAGGAAAAAAAGAAGAGATAATATGTTGGAACTGAATATTCAAGGAAACCTTTACAAAGTCTAGCAACTCAGAAGATATAAAGGAAAAGATAGATATAGGTGACTATACACATTGTATAATTTTTTGGCATGCCAAAGATATTGTAAACAACATCAAAATTAAGAAATATATTGGGAAATACGTTTGCATAATATATGAGAGGTGAATGGACAATATCAATAAAGTACAAACTGTTCCTACAAAAGAGTAAAAAAAAATGGGGTAAATAATCCCATGGAAAGATGAGCAATGACTATGAAAACAACTAATAGAAAAGACAATGACTGGCAAACTCAATCTTACTGCAATTAGGAAAACAAAAATTAAAGTAACGGTGAGCTCTCATTTCACCTCCATCAAATTGGCAGATAGTTAAATTAGTGATAATTCCTTCTGCTGGCATGGATGCTGGAAAAAAGTGTACATTCATATCATTGTAGTAGAAATATGGGTTATTATAGGCTTTTAAGTAAACAATCTGGCAGGAGCTGTAAAATTTAAAGATACACATAAACTTTGACCCAGATCGAAGCTATTCTAAGTAAATTATAACACTACCATATAAGGACTTATGGATATGTGTGTAGTGCTATACAGTTGGCAATGGCAACAAGTTGAAAATGAAATTAATGCCAATTAAGGAGGAGAATGATTGAATAAACTGTGGTACATCCATTGCCCAAGATGTTGTGTATGCATTATAAGATAGAGTAGGTTAGAGCTTTACCTGTTGACCAGCATAAATTTCCTTGATGTAATGTCATGTAAGAAATGCAAGTTGCAGAAATGTATATAAAATACAATCAGATCACATTAAAAATAAACAATGTCAAAAAGCCCCTTGATCCTATTATAGATGCATACCAAAATATAGAAATAAATACATAAAGTTATTTCCACTAGTTATCTGATGTGTGTTGGTCAGGCAAAGAAAAAATGGAAGGGTCCAAAAATGAGACTGTAAGAAACAGGAAGTGCCCAGATTTAAAAAAGCACATGACATGATTGAATTCATGCAGAAGTATAACTATATGTTTGTAAATGTGTATGTACATATGAGGAAGGGAGAGATATTTTAATTTATGGTCATTGTTATGGAGTAAATTGTATCTCCCCCAAATTCATATGTCAAAGCCCTAACTCCTAATGTGACTGTATTTAGAAATAGAACCTTTAAAGAGGTAATTAAGGTAAAATGAAGTCACCAAGGTGGGACCCTAATCCAAGAAGAGGAAGAAAAATCAGGGATGTATGTGTACAGTCAAAAGGCCATGTGAGGTCACAGTGAGAAAGTAGCCATCTGCACACCAAAGAGAGAGGCCTCAGGAGGAACCAAACCTGCCAATACCTTGTTCTTGGACTTCCAGCTTCCAGAACTGTGAGAAATAAATTTCTGTTGTTTAAGCCACCCAGTCTGTGGTATTTTGTCATGGCAGCCTTAGGAAACTAATACCATCATGAAATTGTTAACGTGATTTACCTCGACATTTCAGGTGATTTTAGACTTTTTTTCCTTAGATGTGTATCTGTGCTCTGTGATTTTTTTTTTGAACACTGAGAATACATATTTATAGAGTCATTATTTTTAAAATATTTTAAATGAGATAAAAATAAAAGAAATAGAAGGTAGTAGTCACTGGAATTAAAAGGTCATGTAACCTGAGCAGATTTGGCAAAATGGTAAACTAAAGTCATGTATAGTGGATAGGAGCAGAGACACCTCAAAGAGGCATAGAAAGAAAGAGTGTAGAGAGTGAGGAGATTATAGTACGGTTGCTCAGAGAGAAGCAGAGATGGAGGACAGACTGTCCTGGAGGAAATAAAAAACTTTTCAGCTCCAGTTTCTTTGTGGATTGGTGGTACTTTATTACTGTTTTCAGAATTCAGTGAGATTCCATGTATCTTTCCAAGACAGTTCCTTTTCTGATAACTTGAATTGAATCTCTGTCTTGGAACCCCATATCTACTAGAAAAATATTCAAGACTTACCTCTGTTTTGTTACAGAGAAATCTAAAACCATTGCTTAAAGGGTTTGGTAGACTTGAGTGTCTGTGTTGCCTTCCACCCCCAAGACCAAGGCCTCTTAGATTTCTGAAATTCTCACATTTAAAGATCTGTGTCTCCACTCCAACACTGCCACTCTATGAAGCTATCATTGTCACCTTCTATTTGGTCTTGAGCTTGTGGTGAGACTATGGGGCAGTGAGCCCCCCTAATTGGAAGATAAACTGAAGCCAATATTTATTTGAAAAAAGATTTGGTTGAAGCAAAGGTTTTAGAGCTGAAGTTTTCTGTGACATTTGCAGAATAAAAGTTATGTTCAGCATCTTCAGAGTTTCCTTGATGACCTACGATGAGATCAGCATTTTGCTTGCAGTTTTGTTGAATCAATCAAAGCTTCAGAGCCTTGACTCAGTGCATCATTACTGCTAGTACGTCTTGCAGGATCTGCTGGACTGAAGCACCTTCGTCAAGATTCTTCCTGCCCAAGAGCGTAAAATGGCTCATGGGCCTTGATGACCTTTAGTAGATTTGCCGTTTTCATGGGTTTGTCATTTGTGCTTATCTTATTTGTTAGTTCTTTAGCAACTGCTGATGAAAATGGGTCACACTTTACTATTCTCTTCACATATTATTAACATTTTACCACCACACGTTTGCATGTGCTGTTTAACCTACAGGAGTCTCTTTCCCCTCATCTTTTACTTATGTGGATTCTTCCCTGCTTTATGGTCAATTTCACATCTTTCCCTCACCCTGAAGCATTTTCTGGTTATTCCCATAGTTTAGCCACCACCCACTTTTGACTTTCTCAAGTACTCAGAGTTTTCCCATATAGTTTAGTCAGATATTTAGTTGTGAAAATAATAGAGCCTGTTTCGAATGCTGTTGTGGGGAAAAAGGCCTCCAAGCCTTGATGATGGGCCCCCATGCAGGCCTATAGATGGGCTACTCACTGGTCTCAAAACCACAGCTGGTGATATATTCAAGTATCCACCCAAAAATTCTACTGAAGCCTCCTAATTTTGTGCCAGAAAGAAGGGAAATGACATTCTGACTATGAACATCTATTATACTAGATCCTTAAGATATTCTGTGATCATATACTCTTGAACAAGACTCAGGGACACATTGCGATGACTATATATTACATCAGAGTCCCACAGTACTTAAAATTTCCCTGTTTATTTGAAAGTCTTAGGCATAAGAGTGCATGTAGAGTTAATTGACCCCCATCTGAAATCCAACTATAAAATAGAAAATATTAAAAAAAAAGGGAAGGGAAGGATTGCCATTATAAGAAAACTAGATAACAATTGAAACTTAACAGTTTGTGAAAACATTTTACCAGATATGGAAACATGACTCAACTTGAGAAAACAGTCTGAAATCTGATTTTAAGGCTACAATTTTTGAATTGTATGCAATTCAAAAATGTACATGCATTTTTCTAATTACAGCTTATAGTGTCCTGAGTGGGGGACAGGGAAAGAAATTGGAAAACAAATATGTTAGACAGTTTTGGAGATATAAGCAAAGACAAATGAGCAAAATATAAGTAATCTTGTATATCTGAACTTGTTAACTATGGGACTTCCCTGTGAGTTATAGGACCACATACTGACCTGGCCTCTTGCCAGGGTGAGTGGAGAACAGATTGGGGCACAGATATATTTATAAGCCATGTGTGACTGTACATCCAAAAATCAGCTACTTGTTTTTCTGCCACCTCATATCATAATGGGGCCCAACATGTGGAAGACCCACCATAAATGCCAGTGCAAACGCTGAATTCTTATTGTGTGGCTACCATGAGACATGTGCACACACACGTGACTGATACTTAACCAGTGTGATGTGATAAGGCTGTATGGGTTGTTTATAGCTTCTGTTCCTTCAGTTAGTCAGTGGTTCATTCCGATTGGTCAATGCATGGGTTATAATATTTATTAAATATTTTGACTATAACCCCCATGCACAAACTCAACTCATTCAAACACTGCTCATATGCAAGCTACACTTTTCAGGTAACTTACCGTAACACACATGCTTCTACCCTAAGGAAAATACTGCCAACCCACACTGCATACCACACACATAGCCCCTCTATATTATACTCCCAACTAAACATGAGCATCCAATGAAACCCTAAAATAAAACTCCCTCCAACCCACCATGTTCACCAGTCACAAAGATCACAGATCACAGAGCCCATGCAATAACCAAGAGTATTCATCTTGTTATTGGATATTTACTACGAATTATGTACACATACACATGCATATTTTTTAAAGAAGAAACAAAACATTTTTGTCCTCTGTGCATGATGATGTATGTGTGTGTGTGTGTGTGTGTGTGTATGTGTGTATGGTGGGGGGGGGTGATGGTGGAAGGAGGCACTGGGGAGCCAAATGAAGAGCTGAGGAATTGCTGACTGCCTGTTTAAAAGACATGCAGCATGAGTCCAGTCCATCATTACTACTGCCCAGGGACCAGCATTGTAAATATGGATTCTGGTTGCTTTACAAAAAAGTACTTAAGGGACTTCCCTGGTGGCACAGTGGTTAAGAATCCACCTGCCAATGCAGGGGACACAGGTTCAAGCCCTGGTCTGGGAAGATCCTACATGCTGTGGAGCAATTAAGCCCGTGCGCCACAACTACTGAGCCTGCACTCTAGAGCCCGTGAGCCACAACTACTGAGCCCGTGAGCCACAACTACTGAAGCCCTCGTGCCTAGAGCCCTTGCTCCGCAACAAGAGAAGCCACCGCAATAAGAAGGCCGCGCGCCACAACGAAGAGTAGCCCCCCTCTCGCCACAACTAGTGAAAGCCCGTGCAGCAACGAAGACCCATTGCAGCCAAAAATAAATTTAAAAAAAAAGGACTTAAGCTTTTTCCAGTGTCTGAATGAAAGGAAGACTGTCTTTTGTGCTTCTGATACAGAGTGTGATCTAAGCTTATGATAGTTATATTAAATTCTACAGAATTATTCAAAGGAGTCCAACATTCTTGAGGAGATTCTTGCAAGTATGTTTCTGCAGATTCTCTGTGTTCAAGAATCTAAAATGGCTCCTATTCCTTGGTTCCCCTTAATGGCTAATGTCCCTTAATGGTGCCCTTAATATGTTAATATGATAGAAGTAGACAGACAGACACTTGTCAAGGCTCACTTTGAAATACAGAACTTGACTGTGTCTTGAGGAACAATTACTGAAGCTAATGCAGAGATCTATAAATGTTTTCAAGGCTACAAAGAAAATTTTTAGACTGTAGTGGATCTCTTGTTTTTGCTTAAAGGGCATCCATTTCTCATTCTTCTAATAATTGCACCTTGACTTTTCTTTGGGGACAGCATTCCTTTTGAACTGTGAATCCATAGGAAACCACACCTCCCCCAGGATGGGCACATCACTCAGCATATTTTACTCTTACTCACCTAGGGTAGGGATTGTTTAAGAGATAACATCAGAACCTAATACTTAGATAGCACTTACTGCTGCCAAGAACTGTCTGAAGGCTTTAGATGTATTAACTAATTTAATCCCCCAAATAATCCAGGTGGTAGATGCTATTTTACAGATGATATAAATAATTTAATCCTCCAGTAGATTCAGGAAGTCAGTATTATTTCACAGGTGACAAGATTACAGCTCAGAGAGGCTAAATGACTTGATCAAAGAGATACAACTGCTAAGTCCTGAGTCATGATATGAATCTACTTGCTTGTTCTAGCTGTAGAGTCTGTGATCTTAACCCAAGGGCATGTTTCCTGAGTCAGTCTAATTCTGAAAATTGTTCTGGGATTATTGGAAAGAAGATACTTTCTTTTTTTGTGGGGTTTCTGTATTGCTAGAATGCAGACCTACATACAGAGGCTAGTAGTCATCTTGCCATCTCTCTGAATGGAGAGACTGTTGAGGCTGATAGTAACAGAAAAATAGAGACAAGAGATAAACAGATTCCATGACATTATTTGAAGCTGCTATTCCCTTAGAATTGTAAGTTACATGAGTGATTATGTCTCTGTTTTTCTTTTAACCTTTTTTAAAAAATTAAAGTATAGTTAATTTACAATGTTGTGTTAGTTTCAGGTGTACAGCAAAGCGATTCAGTTATATATATTCTTTTTCAGATCCTTTTCCTTTATAGGTTATTACAGGATATTGAATATAGTTCCCTGTGCTATACAGTAGGTCCATGTTGTTTATCTATTTTATATATAGTAGTGTGTATATGTTAATCCCAAACTCCTGATTTATCTCCCCTGCTTCGCTGCTATCCCCTTTGGTAACCATAAATTTATTTTTTACGTTTGTGAGTCTAGTTCTGTTTTGTAAATATCGTATGATATCACTTATATGTGGGAATCTAAAGAAATGATACAAACGAACTTATTTACAAAACAGGACTAGACTCACAGACATAAGTCTTTGTTTTTAAACTTAAATTATGTAAGCCAGTTTGAATTGGGTTCCTGTCACTTATGACTGGGACGTACAGACCAGTGCATATATACTTCACTTGGATTCTAAGAATGGAGTATTTAGATTTGAGGGAGTGTTGAGGGGAGGTGATGAAAAAGAAAACGGTGTGGTAAACCTGTCTAAGACCACATTGTGCAAGTAGATTTACCCATTCCAGACACACAGGAATCTGGGCTATAATTGTCCATTGGAGTTCATTTAGTTTGGGTTTCAAACTATAACAATATGTGAAGAGGGTCTTTATTTTTTTAAGCTAGAGAAAGAGAAATATATAACAAACAACTATGTACCCATGCTAATAAGTAACAAAGGGAAATGTTGGTCTTGAAAAGAGGGAAAATAATATCACTTGAGTATTAAATGTGCCAAACATTATTCTAAATGCTTTCATATATCCTACTATTTAAGTGTCCCAACAGAATGAAGATATTTTCCATATGTGGAGATTAAGGCTTGGGATGTTAAACTACCCAAAGTAAAAATGAAAGTGTTCTACCTGTAGCAGACACATTTGGCAGAAAAACAAATGACATGTTCCTAATTGCCTCTCCCCTTCTCTCCCTCCATGCAAGTCTTATACAGCTTAATATCTGATCTCCGTCTCTACTGCAGCTAGAAGTGGGCATATGACACACTTTGTGTTAATGAGATATAAGCAGAACTCTTGTTGGGGGTTTTGGAAAATGCTTATTTTATTGATAAAAGAGATGTATGCATCTGATGTCTTCCACTTCCTTCTTATTTTTGCAGTGAACCTAGGCTTAATTCCTGGGGCTTCAGCAGCTATTTTGCAACTATGATGGGAGAAGCAAGTCCTTGAAAGGATAGTAGAACATAAAGATAGAAGGAGCCTGGGTATTTGATGACATCATGCAAAACTGTCTATCTCTGGATTTTTTTCTTGGGTAAGATAATTAAATGTTTTTCTTGCTTATCCCATGATTACTTGCAGCCCACAGTGTATACATGAGTTTTCTGTTACTTACTACCAAATGCACTTCTAGTATACAGACCTTAGACCCATGGCTAATGCTTATGCTATTTTTATTATAATATAGCTTCTCTTCACCAGTATTTCTTGCTTCTTCTTCAACGAAAATGGGGTATAGTTTACCAGTATCTTATTTGAAGATGGTTATACATAATATAAATATCTATTTAGTCAGATGTGACAGAAGGGGAAGTCAGAAGGAGTTGAGTATGAAAGGTACTTGACATACCCTTGCAGACCTTTAAGCTGGAAGGCACAATGTGATCGGGAATGCAGATGAGTTTAAGGAGCTTGAAGAAGCTCCTGGCTGACAGCCAGCAAGGAAATAGGGACCTTAGTTCTTTAACCTTGAGAAACTCATTTCTGCCAACAACCTAAATGAGCTTGGAGGGTCATTCTTTCAAGTGCCTATAGAAAAGAACCCTGCTCTTGTCAATATCTGGCCTTGTGATATCCTAAGCAGAGAATTGGCTAAGATCTACACTGTTCCCAGATTTCTGATCCATGGAAACTATGACATAATAAATGGGTGTTGTTCTAAGCCACTGAGTTTATGGTAATTTGTTGCAGCAACAATGAACTCCAGTCTTTTTTCCCAGTAAGATCCCTGCTCTGTTTGGGCTCCACTTCTCTGTAGCATGTATGGAAATTGCCCCTGGGGAGAATGTGATTTACCTTATGTTTTTCCCTTCTCTCAAGGATTATTGCTTTATATGACTATTGCTCAAACCCTGAAAAGAGTGACTTCATATATTTTGTTTAATTTTACATTATTTATAGCAGGATGGTTAAATCCAATACTAGTTACTCCGTTATGTCTGAAACTGTTCATTTAAATAGATTCCTGATTTCTGATGCAATGTTTGTTTTGGTTTTATTTGTTCTTTGCTTTGTCTCTGAGAACTTTTGGACACATGCCTTTTCAGGGTTTTGAAGTTTCATGATGACATGACTTGTGTGGGTGTTTTTGCACCCATTATGTTGGACAAATGATAGGCCTTACCAATTTAGAAACTCATGTTTTTAAATTCTGGGCATTTTCTTTAAAATACTTATTTGATAATGTCCTTCTCATTGTACAACCTGTTCTGTTTCTTGAAAACATATTACAGTTGGTTGCGAGTGTTCACATCTTCTATATCTGTATTGATTTATTTTGTTTAGTTCTTTTATCAATTGCAAAGAAATAGGTGTTAAAAAATGTAACTATGATTATGGATTTGTCCATTTCTTCCTTTAGTTTTGACAGGTATTGCTTTGAGTATTTTGAAGCTCACTTAGGTGCATATATAGTTAGGAATGTTACTATTAAGAACTAATATTATGTACTGAGAAATTTCCTTCTAAATTTTTAGTAATATTTTTCTTCTTGAAGTTTACTTTTTCTTTTGATGAATTTCTTTATCATTTCTTGTAGTACAGGTCTGCTGGTGATGAATTGTTTTAAATGTCTTCATTTTACCCTCATTAAAGGATAGAGTTCTGGGTTGACAGTTTTTATTTCTCCCAGTACTATAAAGGTATTATTCCATTGTCTTTGGTCCTTCATTATTTTTTGATGAGTAGTCAGTCATTGTTCATATCATCTATTCTCTGTTTGTGGTTCTTTTTTTGGTTTTCAAGGTTTTTCTTGATAAAAAAATGGTTACAGAAAACAAATTAGGTGATACAAACATTTACCACTTCATGAAACACACTGACTCCTTTTAGAGAACTGCAAAATGAGGTGGAAGGCAAGAAGCTTTTATAGGACAAAGAATAAAGAACAAAGAACAAGGAAGAGATGAATAGAAAATATCTGATTGGCTGGGCCACAGAGTCAGTCTTGTTTAGGGTGGGAAGGCCCAGTGTTGGCTTGACGTTTGGGGATTGGCTGACTTAATACACTGCATTTCTGGTCAAGTAGAGCGTTTATAGGAACATGAAAGTTATCTAGTGAACTAAATGATTAGTTCATTTTCCTTAATGTTTACAGGATTTTGGTGGTTTCTATTTATTTTTGAGTAAATTTTGAAAAAAAGAAACTTGTCTAACAACTTGTCAGTTTCATCTACATTTTTATGCTTATGGAGATAAAGTAGTCATAATATTCTTTTATTATCTGTTTAATATCTGCTGCATTCATAATTATGTGGATTTTTCTGTTTCATTCCTAATGTTTATTTGCGCCTTATTTCATTTTCATTATGGTACATTTTGACAGAAGTTTGTCAAATTTATTATAGATCTCAAAGAATCAATTATTCATTTTATTTATCTTTTCTATTATATATATTGTTTTTTGTTAGGTTTTCCTCTTACACTTATCATTTAATTTCTTCTTATTCTCTTTGGGCTTTCTTTGTTAGTTATCTGTTAATCTCCTAAAGTGGGTGCCTAATGTGTAATTTTCAGTCTCTTCTTTCCTAATATGTGTTTGAAACTGTACATTTTTGTGTATCTCCACGATAGCTGCATCCTATAAATTTTTTTAGGTAGTACTTTCATTAAAACTCAGTGGTAAAATATCTTCAATTTTAAATTATAATTTTTCTATGATTGATAAATTTTTAGAAGAGTGTTATCTTTGATTTATATGATTTTAAAATTAACTTTCTTATAAACAGGTGGAAATAAAGCTTGTCTTTATAACATAAATCTTTCCAGTTTCTTGAGACTTGCTGCATTACCCAGTGGTCAATTTTTATAACGTTCTAGGCATCCTTGAAAAGAATGTGTATTTTTCATTTATTGTGTGCCATTAGTTCAAATTTGTAAATTATGTTTTGTTCTGTCACTTAGTTTATTGTTTTGCTTGGTTTATAAATTAAAGAGAAATGTGTATGAAAATATAATCATGATGGGTGATTTTTCAATTCCTTATTTAAAATTTCTGTCAGTTTGCTTCATATATTTTGGAGCTGCCTTGGATGCATCCAGGTCTAGAAACGCTAAATCTTCCTCATCTACATCATCTCTAGAAATGTTTTTTTGCCATAAAGTCTATATTTTCTGATATTGATAAAAGCACACAAAGTTTATTTGATTAACATTTGCTTGATATATATCTTTTATTTTTCTTTCTTTATCATTATGTTTTAAATGAATGACAATAGCTGTATTTTTTTTTTTTTACTTCAGTCTGATAAGTATTTCTATAAATGGAACATTTTCTCCATTTACATTTATTGTTGTCACTTTTATTTTGGATTTGTTTCTTCTATCTTATTTCATGCTTTCTATTCATTCCACTTTTTATATGTTTTCTTTGCTCTTCTATTTTTCTTTTTTTTCTTAATTTTGGTTTGTTTTTTTTCTTATCTTTTTAAACCTCTGTTTACTTAGAAGCTATATAGTAGCTGTGCTTTTTATTTATAGTTATCCTAGACATTTTAACACTATACTTAATATTTCAAAATCAAAAGGCAACTAGCAGTTTTACACTCTTCCTTAATCTGAAGATCTTAGAGGGTTAACACACTTAGAAAGTTATCACACTTCTCTCCTTTCGCATGTGACTTGTATTTCTATCCCATTTGTTTTTCATCCCACATGACAACATTATTTGTTTTATATGGTCAATGTTTGTTTAGATTAATCTACAAATTTATCTTGTTTTCAGTACTCCTTCATGAATTTCAGATGTCCATTTTGGATTACTTTCCATCTGCTTGAAAATTTTAGAATTTCTTGGTTCTATTAATGGTAAACTCTTAAGTTTTTGTATGTTCAAAAAATGCCTATATTTTACCCTAGTGCTTGGAAGTTATTTTCTCTGGGAATATAATTGTATGTTGACAGTTATTTTCCCTTAGCATATTTATTTATTATCTGGGTTTCATTCCTGGTAAAAAGTCAGCTTTTAGTCTTGTTGTTATTCCCATGTAGGGAATCCATCTTTAAAAAATTTTTTTCCTTACTGTTCTTAAATTCTTCTTTTTGTCTTTGGTGCTCTGAGGGTTTTCACTATATTAAGTAATAGTATGGATTTGTTTTTGTTTATTCTGCTCCGGATTCACTGGGTGTCCTGAATCAGCAGTATAGTATACTTCAAAAATTTTGGAAAAATCTCAGTATTTTTTTTTTCAAAAATTATCTTTTTCCATTCTAATTTTTCTCACATTCTTGAACTCTTATGTTCCAGAACCTTTTTTCTTTGTTCTACATGATTCTTAAATTATTTTTATATCTTCATTTCTTTGTGCATTATACACACATCACACAAAAATGATAATATATAGAGAGAGCATTATATATATACATATAATGTATAATCAACTATTTAATTCAGCCATCAATTACAATTTTTCATTTAATATATTTTTTATTTTTATAAGTTCTATTTGGTCATTTTTAATAACTTCTTATTTACGGAGTCAGTTCTGCCTTTTATTCTTAATATTTAAATTATTTTCTTTTTATGTTTGAATATTTTACACTTCATATTTTAAAATATATTTTAAAACATACTAGATTTATCTGTATTGATACAATCTCCTTGTTGGAGGGGGTTTTGATTATTTTTCTTACTGCTATATTTTCAGAGCATAAAGGGATGCCAAAGAGAAGCCAGTCAGTAATTCTTTGTTGGATAAATTAATGATAAGATCCTCTCTTGAATTAGACATCTACATCTTGGGCAGGGCCTACTTTTTTTCTTGGATCCCCTGAACATTATGTCATTGATAACCAGATTTCAAGGCCAACCATGTATGACAAATGCCTCTGTGGAATATTTGCATTCAGAGTTCTTCTTTCCCATTCATAGTCAGGTTTATTTGGGAGGGAGTGGGGAAAATGGTGAAACCTTTCAAACTTCTTTTTTTTTTTTTTGTCAGTTATTAATATATTTTAAATAATGTTTTTAATGTTTTAGCCTACATTAAAACATTTGTTTCAGTGGCAGAGTCAGTTATGTTACCTAGTCTTCAATTCTCCCTGAAAAGGAAGTCTGTTTGAGTCATTTGATCCTGGAGGAAAATACAGAAATGGTTATTCTTCTTAACTGTAACCTCTCAAATAATTCTAAAGTTTAAGGGAAAAAAAGTGATTTAAATAATAAAAATGAAAAAGGACATGCCATTTAAATGGGGTATTTCATACCAAAGTTTATTGTTAGTAAAATATTATAGTTCTCTTATTATTTAGATGAATAATGGGTATCCTATTTGTTGTGCTTGAAATATTGAACAAGTGGGAAATTGCAAATGTTTCAAAATAAAAATAGCATCCACCATGAAAGTTTTATTTACTCTCTTTGAGAAATAGTACAGAGACTGTCTTAAGGGATGATTTGGCAGACTTTATTTTCTATGGGATTAATAAATGTGATTGAGGATAAATTTCTTATAATCTCTCTTACAGCTCTTGAACTGATTGCTACTGCTCTTTATGTTTTAATGTTAACATTCTTTTACTTCTCATACCCACAACTCTTCTTCATTTGTGACACATGTTGCACACAGAGACATGGAAGTCTGTGTTTTAAAATGAGCTTAGTTGTCTATTTACCTGCTTGGAACAAAGTTGACAGTTTCATTATAAAACACTGTGCAACATAAAATGTACAATGCCTGAGCTATTGAACATCCAGTTTTCTTAATAAATCCATGGAATTTTTATATGTTGGAAAACTAGGAATACAGTATTATAAAGCATTTGACAACTAATTTATTTGCTTATCATAAAAAAACTGATGTCTATGATAGAAGTATCCAGTTTCTTGGTACAGATTATACCATTTATTTATGCCATTAAATAAATATTCCATGAAGTAGGTTCACTGTAGGTATTTCATTAGTTTAGCAATTATTTATTGAGCAACTACTATATATAAGGTATAGCTTTATAAGAGATAAATAAGTGAAAAAATATGTTTTTTGGTCCTTCTTGAGTAAGGTGAAAATGGGCATTTTAAATTGTGGTTTCCTAAACACAAAAAAAGGCCATAAAAAACTTTTAAATAACTTGAATGTATACCAATGAAGTTTTCTTTCTTTTTTTCTCGGTATCTACTTGGCTATCTTTAACTTTAATTTTTAGATTCTTCCCTTCTTCCCATGTACTAAGGCTATCTGCAAACTGATATCTGCGATAAGGGTCTCCTGATTTTCCCTTCCTTGCCCCTCAGACAGAAAGCGTTTTTTCATCTCTGAATTTCTGTAGCATGTACTCGTGTCTCTCATTTCTTATTTTGCTTTATACTTTATTTGTCTGTGTACTTATTTAATTTCCCTAGTAACTTTTGAAGATCTTAAAGACAGAATCTATTCTCAGTCCTTGTCATCATCACTTATTGATAATAAGTCTTCCAACACCGTGAAAATGAAAAAGCACAATTAACATATCTTGTACATTTTCCCTTAGATGTAGAGAAATAATATTGCTCTTTAAGTTGAATAGTAAAAGTTAGCCTATTAGCATTCTTATCACCAGGAAAATTGTGGAAGTTGGTAATTCTTATATCACCCTATAACAACTTTCAGTCCAGTAATAAGTAGGCTTATGGAAACTAGAAGTAAATAAGTTATTGTCATTAGAGAACTATTATTTATTGTTTCCGTAGTTCTTCAGTAAGATGGTTAAGATAATACCCAAGGGAGATTTTAAAAATAATAACAATATGTATATTTACAACACTGTCCTTTTATTCATTGAATGATTTCTAAGAGGTAGGAAAAGGAGAATTGCTTAGGAAAGGAAAAGCCATTTGAGACAATACAAATTGACTCTTGGTAGCAAGGTAACATCAATATTTTATTTTGATGAAGTGGCTTTTAAAAACATCTAAATTTTTTTTCTGGTTAATTAGTGCCTAAATAAAAATGCTACTTTTGTTGTGCTTTCAAAAACACTGAAAATTAATACTTATATAATAATTCAATTTGTAAAATCTGTGGATAGATTACAAATAAAATAAATTTTAGATATTTTTAGGAATTTGGCAGATGATCAACATATACACAGTTGTGAATCAATTTAATGTAAATTACACATATTTATACTCTCAAAACTGGTGCTTATAAAAAGCTTGTACTTATACTTAAACCCTGGCCAAATTGTACTTTTATCAAATTGGTAGTCTCATTGTTACAGTGTCATTATTTCATCTAAAACTTCCTCCTTCTAGCCATAAAATAAAATTTAAAATTAGAGGATGTACTTTGTATTGACATATTCAAGTTGTCCAATATTTGTCAGGTTTAAGAAATAATATACAAACACTTTAGTTTTGCTTTAAGCAATTCGTCATTGCAAAAGCCATTTTTTCTCTGATTATTGGAGGGTATTTTCCATTAGTGTAATGACAAAGCTTTTCAAAATATTCATCGGGAGGAGGAAAAATTCACATGTTGCTGTTAATAGACCTATTTTTCAAACTGCCAGAGGAAGTTGTGCTATCTGATGAACATTTTATTAAAAAGTGGAATGGAATAGTAATATCCTGGATTCATGTTTTCTCATTTTTCCCTCTTACAATCCCAGGCGGAAGTACGTAACTAGATAACCCTTGTTTCTATGAACCCTTTACTTGGTTTAACTTTGCTTACTGGCATATATGTTTTGCTCAAGTGTTTCAACTCCTGAGTATCACAACACTGTATCAGAGTAAGCTGAGTTTAGACATTTTGGAATATGCCGCACATGGTTATGGGAAAGGTTCAAGGGCTATATGCTGAAACATGGAACCAGTTTCCAGGTCATTGTGGAAGTGATTATGTTGGTAGGAGTGGCTTGTGATTTTAGTCAGATCTCTGCTAAATTTAATTTATCTAAATATTTCTCCAGAGTTCTATATTTATCGGAGTACATAGACATTAATTGAAAATGTTTAGAAAGGAAATTGACCTGACATAAGACTAAACTAATCTAATACCACAGTGTTGAAACTAAATGACTTATTGATCATTGTGAATTTGTATGCACATATTTTGGATGAGGATGTGGGAGAGTTTTAAAAACCAGTCTATATAAAAAAGTCTTCTGTCCAAAATTATTTTTCATCAATATAAGTCATTAACTGCGATTTTTCAGTACTATAAAACATAAAAAAGGAGCTTTACATCGTAATGGTGTTTGTAGCATTTTCAGTAATTATTGCAAAGAAACTTAATGTGAAACTTATTTATTACTTAAGCTTTTTAAATATAAATATTGCTTGCTGAAATATTAAATTCACACATTGAAGATGAAGAGCTGTTTTTAATAACTTGAAAAAAAACTGATTTTAAAAAAGATCATAATTTCTCTATTGTTTTTAGAATAGCCTATCATCAATATTGAACAAAAAGGGGCTTACGTCTTTATCAGTCAAGACAACTTTAATCTTGCAAATTGGATCAAATTTGTCCAACAGTGATATCATTCAACACTGAAACAATTTGGGGAATCTTATTTCCAAATTCCCTGTTTTTGACCTTACCCTAATAAAAGGTTCTATAGACAGTAGTATGGAAATTGAATTTATTGCTTAACCAAATGCACATGTAGGTCTCATTAAAAATAACAGATCTCTATTTGACTTTTCTTTTACAATACTTTAAAATTTTAATTTTATGCATTAAAAAGAAAGGTGAGGGGCAGTAAATGAATTAATTAGCTATAAAAATATGGTTTTACCATTATTCACTGTAATACTGTTCTCCTCCATTCCATAGGTTAATATATGATTTAACTTTCTGAAATATTTTCTCTATCTCTAATTTAATTACATATTTCTGCATATAACCTATTATGAAATTACTTTTTAGTGTCGTAATAATCAGCATTATATATTCTGTAATTAAATTGTAAAGATTTCTCTAAACTTGAAGCAGATTTCTTTGATATATTACTTTTATTTGTAATTAGAGGGGTCTTATAAAGTATTGGTACTTCATAAATAATTTTTATAAATTAAGTGTAGTTCAGAAAGACTAAAAAATTTATTTGGTAACTAAAGACACATTTCAATTAGATAAAACTAAAATTTGTTGTCTAGAATACTCTATATTGTCATAGTATCTTCTCAAATTAGCCTACCTAGTTAACACACTGGTTATACCAGTGAACAAGTAGGAATTATTCTGTGTGTGTTTTTTGTCTTTCACTATTTCTTCTTGATTCCTTGATATAGTTCCACCTATTTATTTTCAGAGCCGAATCAAAGAAATGGGAATGTCAGGTTTGGAAAGAAGTTCAGAAACCAAATATGTCAACTTTATGATTAACTTTCATGGTGGCCTTTACCAGGGAATTCTCTCCCTGTTATTTTAGTTTACAGAGAAGCAACCTCGGTTGACCCTTGAGCAACATGGCTTTGAACTGTGTGAGTCCACTTATATATGGATATTTTTTCAGTAAAGACAGTCCCACAGTACTATGCTACTCAAGATTGGTTGAATTCTCTGATACAGAGGGTCAACTGTAAAGTTATATGTGGATTTTTTGACTGCATAGAGGATGGGAGCCCCTAATCCCTGTGTTAGAGTCAGTTGTATACATATTCCAGTTCAGTATAGCATCTGCAAGCACATAGCTGCCAAATTCTCTTCTTTCCTAGTTTAAAATTTCCCAGAACCCAGCCCATGTGGTAAGTGAATGAGATTGAGAACAATGGAAAATAGACCTGAAAGAACAGAATTTTGCATAAGAAGACCCCATCCTGATTCATTCTAGTTTTACTGAGAATTCTGAGTTTTATACATTATTCTGTGTAATGAAATATAACTGATTTAGATTTAGATTATATAGGCAATGTTTAACTTATCTTCTTTCTCTGATATTTCTTCATACATTAAATATTTTAGGTCTAATTAATTTTTGTTGATATATAATTGACTTATAATATTATACTAGTTTCAGGTGTAAGACAGAATTATCCAATATTTGTATATACTGCAACTGATCACCACAATAAGTCTAGCTAACATCCATCAACACACGTAGTTACAATTCTTTTTTCTTGTGATGAGAACTTTGAAGATTTACTCTCTTAGCAACTTTCAAATATATACTACAGTATTATTAACTAGAGTCACCATGCTGTACACTAAACCCCATGACTATTTTATAGCTGAAAGTTTGTATCTTTTGACCACCTTCACTCATTTCACCCACCTCCTACCCCCCTCTGGTAACCACCAATCTGTTCTCTGTATCTGTGAATATAATTTTCTTTTTTTAAAATTTAGATTCTACTTATAAGTGAGCTCATGGGGTATTGGTCTTTCTCTCTTTGACCTATATCACTTAGCGTAATGCCTCAAGGTCCATCTGTATTATTGTAAATGGTAAGAATTCCTTCTTTTATGACTGAATAGTATTCCATTGTATATACAGATGGTCCCTGAATTACTATTTCAACTTACTGTTTTTCAGCTTTATGGTAGTGCAAAAGCAATACGAGTTTAGTAGAAACTGTATTCAAAATTCAAATCTGAATTTTGATCTTTTCTGATCTAGTGATATGTAGTATGATACTCTCTCATGATACTGGGCAGGGACAGCAAGCTGTAGCTCACAGTCAGCCTTGTGATCGATTACAAGAGTAAATAACTGATACACTTACAACCATTCACTACCCACACAACCATTCTGTTTTTCACTTTCAGTACAATATTCAATATGTTACATGAGATAATAAACATTTTATTATAAAATATGTTTGTTAGATATTTTTCCCAACTAAAGGCTAACATAAGTGTTCTGAGCATGTTTAAGCTAGGCTCAGTTAAACTATGATGTTCAGTAGCTTAAGGGTATTAAATGAATTTTGACTTACAGTATTTTCAACTTACAATGGATTTATTGGGATGGAACCCCATGGTAAGTTGAGGAATATCTGTACATATCATGTTTTCTTTAGCCATTCTTTCATCGATGGACACTTAGGTTGCTTCCATGTCTTCGCTATTGTAAATAGTGCTCTAATGAACATTGTGATGCCTATATCTTTTTGAGTTAGTGTTTTTTTTTTCCTTTGGATACCCAGCAGTGGAATTGCTGAATCATATGGTAGTTCTACCTTTAATTTTTTGAGGAACCTCCATATTATTTTTCATAGTAGCTGCAACCAATTTACATTCTCACCAGCAGTGCACAAGGGTTACCTTTTTTCACATCCTTGCCAACCCTTTGCCAATTTTTAAATTAGATTGTTTATATTTTTCCTATTGAGTTGTATGAGTTCCTTATATATTTTGAATATTAACACCTTATCAGATATGTGTTTTGCAAATATTTTTTCTCATTTCTTAGGTTGTCTTTTCATTTTGTTGATTGTTTCTTTTGCTGTGCACAAGCTATTTAGTTTGATGTAGTCCCACTTATTTATTTTTGCTTATGTTGCTTGTGCCTTTAGTGTCATATCCAAAAAATCATTTCCAAGCCCAACGTCATGGAGCCTTTTCATCAAAAAATGCAACACTCATTTATGATAAAAATTTTTCATGAACTAGGAACAGAAGAGAACTTTCTCAATCTGATAGGAGCACTATGAAAAACTCACAATAACCATCAAACTTAAAGGTGAGATAATGAATGCTTATACTCTAACATGGGTAATGCCACTGTGATTCATTATTTTACTAGGATCCTAGCTAGTATAATAAGGCAAGAATATTGTATAAAAGACATGCAGATGAGAAAGAATGGAGTCAAATTGTCTTAATTCACAAAATTACTAGAGC
This sequence comes from Balaenoptera physalus, assembly GCF_965194825.1. Taxonomy (NCBI): domain Eukaryota; kingdom Metazoa; phylum Chordata; class Mammalia; order Artiodactyla; family Balaenopteridae; genus Balaenoptera; species Balaenoptera physalus. The sequence continues at coordinate 78,802,314 of NC_138890.1, read as the reverse complement.
TAACAAGTAATTGTAGAAAGGTTGAAATATACAAGGTCAATATAAAATGGTATTTCTTTATACTAGCAATGAACAATTAGAAATTAAATACAAATCATTTACAGTAACATCTGAAAAGTATAAGACTTAAAGCCAAATTAAAGTAAACATATCCAATACCTGTATAATGAAAGCTAAAGAACATTGCTGAGAGAAATTTTATAAAGACCTACAAAAATTGAGTGATATACCATGTTCATGATGCAATATTGTTAAGATATCAATTATCCCTAAATTGGTGTATAGATTCAACACAATTCCAATCAAAACCACCACATCTGTCTTTGCTAAAATGTCAAGTTGATTCTAAAATTCAAATGAAAAGAGAAAGGAGTTTGAATAGCTAAAACAATTTGAAATAGAACAAAGTTGGAGGACTTACGTATCAATATGTGAATGCTTAAATTATGGTGTGATCATACATATAATGTAATACTAGTTAGTAATTGAAAGAGTTAACTACTTAACATATAAAAAAAAATGGATGAGTCTCAAAAACAATACTAAGTTAAAGAAGTCTGACACAAATGAGTACAGTATCATTCCATTTATCTGAAACTTAGAAAACAGTTATCTAATCTGTAGTGACAAAAAACCAAGTTAATAGTTTCCTGGGGTAAATATTGGCTGGGAAGTACAATGATAAAAGTCTGGATCGTTGGAAATGTAGCTTATATTGATTGTGGTGGTGTTTATGCAGGTATAAAAATTTGTCCAAACTCACTGAAATTTCTACTTAACATGGTGAATTTTATTCTATGTAAATTATAATCAGTTGATTTTTTAAAATAATATATTTAAATAACAGGTGAAAATGCTTAGTATTAATATGTATTGAGCACTTGTTATATAAACCATTGCTGTTCTATCAGTTTTACATGTATTAACTAATTTATAATTCTCAAAACACCCTATAATATATAGGTATTATTATTGTTTATTTTACATGTAATGTAAGTGTAGAGTGGTTGTCACAGCACAGTTTATTTTTAGTTGCCAAATTAATAGTTGGACTCTTCAATGTCTTATAAAAACCACTTCATTTCATGAGGATAGTAGAAACATCAGTGAAATATAATGCAGTTCTTTCACTAATTTCTTATGTGATTTTGAGCAAATCACTAAGATTTTCCTATGTTTAATAACTAAAGTCCCATTCATTTATAAAATTCTCCCATTTCATGGCTCTAACTCTTGGAATATGTATGATTATTTAATAATACAGTGCTTTAAGTGAATTCTGTTATGGTGTCCAGGGGAAAAAAAACACTACCCATAAAAGATGTTAAAAATAGATTAAAAAACTAGGTATTTCTTGGTCTTTGTTGTCTCTTAATGTCTGTGAAGATGCTTTGCTTTAGGAGAAAAATTTAAAAACAAAGAGAAGATTGAAAAATAAAAAGAAGCTTATTCAACGCCATGTTTTTTTTTTTAAAGGTACTTTGGTTCTAGGTAATATAAATCAATATAAGCATGCTTGTGCAAGAAAGGGAATTGAATGGAATGGTCTAGGTTTATTCCATACAATCTAAGGAAATGCTAATAATTAGATCTTATGAAAGATGAAGTCTAGACCAGGTTTGTGAATCTCAACACAGGATTCCCTTATCTAGGGCTCAGCTATTAATCTCAAATACTAGTCTGTAAATCACCCAGTTCAATTATTGAGTACTAATTTGATTGGCCCATCTTGAGTTATATGTCCCCCTATTCTATTATTTCTGAGTAGAAGGCCATGTTCCCTTCATCAAAGAAGAAAAATCCTTGCTATTTACAGGATACCTCTATAGTTGGGGTGGGCAGTTCTCAGAGAAAAGTGCTGCGTTATACACCCCTGTATGATCTATGTTAACATTACACATGGGGAACCAACAACATTCTTTTCCTTTTCATCCACCATGTGATAAAATAGATTACAAACAGAGCAAAATACTTTACCCACCCCGATCCACATCCGTTGCAACGTGACCTTGAAGCTCCTCTCATCAAGAGATGGAGTGTTTTTGAATCTGGGCTGGCCTTGTGACTCGTTTTGGCCAAAGACATTGGAAGTGATACTGTGTCAGTTATGAGGCCTCAAGAGGCCTGGCGCTTTTGTTCTTTTTCTTGAATCTTTGTCCATGCCATGTGAAAAAGCCTAAGCTATCCTGCTGGATGCTAAAGACACATTATCCTGACAACCCTGTTGTCCAGCCTATAGCCAATAATTGCAGTGTGATTGAGGCCTTCCTAGAGCACCAGCCAACATACTAGCTGCCTACAGATATAAAAAACAAGGCCAGCCGTGATCAGCTGAGTCTAGCTCAGTTCAGTAGAACCCCCTCACTGGCCCATAGATTTATAAGCAATAATTAATGCTCATTGTTTTAAATCACTGAGTTTTGGGGAGTTTCATTTGGAACAATAGCTAAAGAGAATACCCCATTCAACAAATATTTCCCCCCCAATTTTTACATAATTAGTTCCTTATGTATAGTAATCATGGTTTTCCCATTTGGTGTTAGAATAAATCCTTAATTATAACAATGCAAAGTACCTACATTTCCTCAGGATTATTTTATAGTATTCTGTTTGAAGATAAACAATGGAAACGTTTACTTATATTTTGTAAAATTTTATGACTACTACAAGTCTTTTCACAAACCTTTCACTTTGAAATTGATTATGAGTTATAGTTTATTATCACATAATCATCATCAAGCTTGGCATATTTAAACATTTTAAGTTGTTTGAGCTTTGTCTTTATTAGTGAATTTGTGTTTGTTAACTTATATAGAACTAGATTATTTTCTCTAATTTATACTTTTGGTTCTTTTCAAATTGCTCATACCATAATGTTAGTTGAAAGGAGTACAATTTAGAACACAATTATATAGTTGGTCCAGTAGCTAGATAAGCAGATTAGATAGATGATAGATAGATAGATAGAAAGAAAGAAAGAAGGGAAAATGGATAGTTGCATGTAAACTGCTTAGCACAATGCCTGGTTTATAGTTTGCCCTCAATAAATAATTGGGTATTGTTTTATAGAAGTTTGTTATTAATAATTATTGAATGCACCATGGGGAAATTTTAATCTTAAAAATAAAACAATTACTGGGCAGTTGCACTATTCAACAGAATATTTTGAAAGTGTCATGTGGTATCCCTTACTATGATTTATTTTGTTTGCCCGAGCAATCAACATGGTTCATAAAAGAGGACTCAGCCTCAGAGATTTTTAGCAGCTGTAAAAAGTATATTTTAGTTAAAATATATTTGCTACAAGATACTTTTCAGTTTAGGATTTGGAAAGGTGGTGGCAAAATTATAGTTGTCAAAATAGTGATTTTCAATAAGTACTGTAATTAGCATGCATTACTTCCAGAAATTGTGCTTTTCAGCAATGGGCCATGACTCACTTGTATTTGCATATAACCAGTGCATGTTAGAAATAAATGTCCACTTATCCTCAGAATAAAAAGAAAGAAAATTTGGTATAAATAGCCCTAGTAATTAAAAAACCTTGCCAGACCATATATCTTATATGAATTGTTGGTTCTGTGCTCTGCAGAGAACACAATTCTCTGTTACTGTGTATGTTATGTGCTATTTCAAATCTAGCCTCTGCCAGGTTGTGATAACAGCTGGAGAGCTCCTTCTTTCCCCTGATTCCTGGAAAAACAGTCCAAGAATTCTCTTTAAGCATTTGGTAAATGTGTGTAAGTCCTTCTGAAGCCAGTTCCCACATCCATACCTGTCGTACAGAAAGCACCACATTTCACCGCACACTAGTAGATATCCAGAGAGAACCCTACCTAACCATTCTACTGATTGTTCAGGCCCCCTGTCCCACATCGTTTGTGCCTCAGCACTTTGCACGTGCTCTCAGCAGCTTGGGCTCAGAGGCTTGTTACTGTGCATGACCTTTCATATCTGCCTTTGGTTTCCTCTGATTTAAGGGGCTTTCTGGGTTCCCTTCCTGCCTTTTTGAATCATGTCTCTCTTGCATGATTTTGGATCAGTACCTTCTTTTAATTTTGACACGTTAGATTCACTGCACCCAGACAGTGTTCCCATCTCTAGGTCCAGGAAACAAACTGTTCTCTGGGAGTCCAGTCTCCAATCTTCCCATGACAAGACATAGGATCACTTCCAAATGATTAGTGGCAATTTCTATTATCAGGAATTTAATTTTAGCTTTTCTAAACAAGTGACTCTCATCCATTTATCAGTCCCACAAATATATTTATTTTTCTAATATTTGATAAAAAGTCAATGGAATGCTTTTACTTTTCTCTTCATATTATTGAAATTTTCAGGTCATTGATTATTCTTTTATGTGCTTAAATATCCAACTTACTGACTTAATTTTCAAATCCCCAATACAAGAACTCCTGTTGTTTGTTTTTTATCTCTGTGCATTACTAATTTAAACCTGACTGGGTGAGACATTGTAAGCATAGTTAGCCTTAATTTAATAAGATTTCAGAATTTCTAGCATATGTGAAACACTAATATTTCAATCAGACTTTCAATATATGTACCCCATTAAAAAGGAAAATATTTTGCTTTATCATTTTATTGTATACAAATTATCTACAGGTGATGACATTTAGTACATCTAGACAAGGTAATTCCTTATCAATGTGGTTTATAAAGGGAGAAAATCGTTGTCCTGTTGCATCCTTCTGAAGCTGGTTTTTAGTGAGTAATTTTTATTGATCTTTTAAACATGATGCCTCTGAGTGAATCTGGGCATGAAAAGTATGTGCTACTGCATTAATTTTCAGCTTAATTCAGATTATCACACTGGGTAATAGTATATAGTATTGCTGATTAGTGTAACATTTAAAGTAGCTCACTGGATAAATGGATTCCCATAGACTTTTATATGTGGATCTCTACTTTTTCTAAGAGAAGTTGCTTCTGACTGCTGTAGCCAGAATGAAGTCTTGTTCCAAAGACATTTACTTCACCTTCTGTGTTTTCCATGCTGTGATTCTAGATTCTCTGTATTCTACATCGCTGCTTTCCACCCAATAATGGAGTTCTGATCCTCAGTTGCCTCTTGCCCAGAATTTGATGTATTTCTCCAAAGTGCTGTCATGGCAAAGCTGATTTTCACTCTCACAGAACCAGGTTCTATCCTTTGGTTTCTAACTGATAGATGTGCTGGATATAGTTTAGCTTCTTGAATATGGCTGAGCAAGTGTGTCCCTGGCTCTAGTTAAGGGCCCTTTAATATGAGATTATGGGAATTCCCTGGTGGTGCAGTGGTTAAGAATCTGCCTGCCAATGCAGGGGACATGGGTTCGAGCCCTGGTCCGGGAAGATCCCACATGCTGCGGAGCAACTAAGCCCGTGCGCCACAACTACTGAGCCTGCACTCTAGAGCCCGTGAGCCACAATTACTGAGCCTGCATGCCACAACTACCGAAGCCCGCGCACCTAGAGTCCATGCTCCGCAACAAGAGAAGACACTGCAATGAGAAGCCCGCGCACCGCAACCAAGAGTAGCCTGCACTCGCCTCAACGAGAGAAAGCCCGCGCGCATCAACAAAGACCCAACGAAGCAGAAAAAAAAAAAAAAAAAAGTATGATGCTTGAAGAAAGAAAGTGGTTTTTCAAAGCCTGCTGTTTAACTCTTGAATCCATTCTAGGCTCCCAGATTTTTCTGTTTTCAATTTTATTTCATTATATTCAATCTATAATGATTCCTTTTCTTAATTAGCAAGGAAATATCACTTATTTATTTTAAAAAGTCAAATACTGCTGAAATCTATAAGGTAAAACAGTAAAATTTTAATTCCCTAGGAGAATTCCCTTTAACCGATTTTTTTTCTATTCACAATTTACATGTATTAAGTGACATATTGACATCAAGACTGCTAGTGGGATCCAGGTATAAAGCAAACTATTTTTTCTCTCATAGACCTTTAATTTGGTCAGTGTAATTAGTTTTTTCTTGGATGGAAACTTAGAAAATTCTATGTGAGTTCCCTAGATTTATCTCTCGAATTCTTTTTTGTTGGTTCTTTCCTCAGGTAGATCTATCACATGTATGTATTGGTCAGTACTTAGCTGAAGATTTTAGGGTAACCCTCTGAAGAGCTCCAATACTCTCTCTGTGAAGTCCTCTCATCTTAGATACTGTGGCTATGATTTTTAGCCATTTTTGTCTCCCCAGACTTCCATATTTATCCCCACAACTCAGGGAGATCTAGTGGTTTCTGTGAACCTCGGCCTAGGTTCACTGTCTCTCTATTGTGTTCTGTAAATTATCTATAGGTAGTAAGATGGGCAACTGTGGTGTTTCATAATTTGTTTCATGTCTCTTGGGATCACTGACAGTTTTTGCTTGCTACCTAAGTTTTGAAAGCCATTGTTTCAATTATTCTGTCCGGCATTTTAATTGATTTCTGCCAGCCGGGTAGCTCTGGCCCTCATTGCTTCATTTGGCTAGAAGTAGAAGTCCTTGTGTTCATACTTAGATTTTATGATTGCTAGATTTCTCTACTACGAAGTTACTCTTTTTCCCTTTCCTTAACCTATCTTTTGGAAGCAAATCACTAAGTCCAGCTCATCTGTGGGGAGGGAGAGTTAAACTACTTCCTGGACAGGGGAGTATCTTTATATATATTATTTGGAATTCTCTAAGGATAATTTGCCTGTTCTCCCCCATTTATTTATTCAACCGTCTATTCATCAGTATATTTACTTTACACTTTGAGTTAAAATCCAATACCACATATAACTTTATTTTAAAATGTTGTCACATGTATAGTAATATATACATATTGAGTCCATACTGCTTATTCCTGACATGTCCGTTGTCTAGTCTCACAGGATTCTTTGAAATTAGGCAGCTCTTCAGTTTCTGTGTTACCTGTGTGCATCAGAGTCTTTGATAAGGCTGGGAGTGTAGTTCTGTGCCTGAGTTTCTGTCTCTATAGACTCACCATACAGACATTACCTGGGAATTTTTAAGAACATAAGCCTGAAATTGCATTTTTTGGTGAAAACCTTGAAAACTTCATTTTTTTTCTGGTGTTGGGAAGACTTCCTTTCTCTCCTGGTGCTTCTGTTTCTTAGAGGAAAAGCTGTCAACTTTGAATTGCTGAGAATTAATATTAATTTCCTTTCCTGGCAATTGCTTTTTAGTATCATTTGTTACCTAACCATTCTTTGTTACCTAAGTCATTCTTCTAATTTTATGGGCTTGAAGTTTTACTTTCTGGGTTGCACCTAGCAGCTACTATTGGATTACTAGGAATAACTTATTTTGTTTAACTGTTTCTGAATGTTCTGAACACAGGAATGAGTGCCCTGAACTCTTGAATAAAAAAGTAAGGATAATTTGATACATCCCTAAGCAGCTAGAAATAGAGGTAGGGACCTACATGAGGCATTATTTAATTTTGTTGGTTTCTGATGTATTATTTAAAAATAATTACACAGATAATTTATGAAAGTGAAGAAAAAATGCCATTGTTTAATGGTGGTAGCTCTCAATTAAAGGACAAACTCACTTAGATACATAGAAAAGTTCAAAACTTCCAACCTTTAGATTCTCCTAAACAGGCTTTGATCTCTTTGGATTATGGTGTGTCTATCTCTACAAACAAAAATTTCTCTGACACAGGCTGCATTTTTCTGAATTTGAGCTGAAAATATTGCTTAGGTGTTCTATTCAAGTGTTATTACTTTCGATTCATTTCTTAACATGGTTGTTCATCCCAAAAGGTGGAACTTTGAGTGAATAGCACTTCAGATTACTTGGTTTGAGCCCACTCAATTTTCTATTGTTTTACTTGCCATTCCAGGAATCTCTTCACTTTGGTGGCATCAGTGAGAGGTGTGGAAACTAGTAAAAGCTATAGTCCTGAAATGAACCTTTCACTTTCTCTCTCTTAACTTCAACTTCCACCATTAGTCTCTTATTTTTTGTGTGTATTTAGGAAATATCTATGAAACTATGCTGCTTTTATAGGTATTCACCCACAACTTTGGTTTTGAGGCTTTTATCCCTTTTTAACTTCATCGTGCATAAAATGCACATATTCACATAATATATTAAATCAAGAGACCATGACATAATGTTAAGAATTTAAAAGAAGAACATACAAGATGCAAAGTTTGATACTGGCTCTGACATACTCCATTTGTGGGAAAGGCACTATCTATCTCTTGGACCTCTTTTGTTTATATTACCTTACCAAATCGATTATTTTAGAAATCAAATTAATATATTTTGAAAAATGTATTTTAAAATGAGTCATAAAGTGTGATACTGAGGTTGTTTCAATCAGGTTTACTAAGTCACAACATAAAATAAAACAAGGATACAGACTCAGATTTCATTAACATTTACATACCCTAAAGTCTTATATATAACATATTATTATTGTTCTTGATATTTATAATGATTATTATTGTCTATGTGAACTTCAACAAATTTCTTTTTTTGTAAAATGATACTAATATCTACTCCCAGTTGTACTGGGAAATTCAAATGTAAAATTGCTGAGCATAGCCAATGGCATGTTGTAATCTTTTGGCATGTGTTATCTTTTCATTTTTCTCCCTGCTCCCCCTCAACAACTCAAGTAAGGTTATCACTGCTGAGATCTACTGTCTTAACCCTTCAGCCTATATTACTCTTGTAATGAATGACATCAGTTACCCAAGGGCTTTGTTGATGGACTGAAAGGCAGGAATCAATTAAAATAAATCCCACAAGGGACAAAATAGAAAACAGAAGGGAGACTCTCTCATCAATGGACCATATAATCTGTGCAATTGGAGCTCCATTCCTTTTAAATATCATAGCTCACTAAGCCTCTTCCTTTCTCTTGTGTGACCACTACTCACTCTTAAGCTTATAAAGTCTCCTACCAGAACTTTCTGCAAAGGCTTTTCTGAGAAGTGTTCTTGCTGCCAGCTTTTCATTCTATCCACATTAATGAAAAGGAAGTGTTCATAGAGCAGTTCTTTCATATGCAATTCCCTCACCCCTGGACATTTATTGATCCTTTATCCTCAACAGAACAAAGTCTAAATAATTTAGCCTAACACTCAAGGACCTCACAGAACATTCTTGTGCCTTCTCTCTTCCATTTGCTTCTCCAGATCATTCTCCACCCCTCTTGAACTACCCTGTGGCCCTGGCGGCTGATCTGCATGAACTACATCAATGGGAACCCTGGTGGGAAATGGGAAGGAAGGAGAATGAAGTCAGGGAATTTATTCCCCAAGATTCCTCCTTTCTACTAAAAGTCATGCATCTTATCTGGCATCCCTCTCCACAAGACTCTGTCCTTTTGGGGTTTGGTAACTACCACTCTCCACTCCACCTTTCAGGCTGAAGGGTGGGAATAGTTTTGCTAGTGCTGGGATCCTGTCTTATTCTTGTGGCTTCTCTACACCTTGTACATCCTTTGTAAATATTCTCTGCATCAAACTCAACTTCAACAACCCAATTTGAATATGCCATCTGTCTCCTGGATGTTACACTTCCTAAATTTATCTCATGCCATACACTGTATCCTTTAAAGCTAGATGGTTTATTTATTATTGCCATAGTGGTTCAGAATACCCATTTTGGAATATAAAGTGTTGGGTTTGAATCCCGATTTTACTACTTAGTTCAATGACTTTGATCAAATTACTCAACCTCTCTCAACCTCATATCCTCATCTATAAAATAAGGATAATAATAGTAGCCAACTCACAGTGTTATTATGAGAACTGAAGAAGTATATAGAAGTTCTACCACAGAGCAGATGTTAAAGAAATATGGTTTTGACCATAAATATTTTTTGAGAACATATACCTTATGCATTCATGCTACCATACCTCTTTTCCCATTTTCCCCTATTCTCCACTTCAATTTATTCATTCTAGGCTCAATTAAATTCCTAGTTCTTCTACTATCTCTTATGTTTTTCAATTCTTATGACACCTACTCCCTGAAACTTTCCTTTACATTTTCATCTATATATGTTTCCTCTCCCCAATTATATTGCTAACAATCTGATAATAGGGAAAAGTCCTTTTCATTTCCTTGTTTTGCTCCTAACTAGCTCAGTGTTGAGGATATAGTAGAAGCTAAGCAAATATTTCTTAGTTATTTAATTTTAATCATTTAATTTCAATTAATATAGGCAAATTTTATAATGCAAATGATTTCAATTAAGTTAGATAGCCAAACTGCATAATGCAAGGCTCCCAGCATAGATTTTTTTATTATCACAGTGCCCATTTCAAAGTAGATACTTAATGAATATGATAATTTTAGATAATTATTATACAGACAAATTTTCTGTAATGCTCTCTAAGCACCTCATTGACTACTGTGTAGACATAGTGTAATAAGATACTTTATATTAACCATCAAATGTTAATGATCTAAGCAAGTTAAAAAGCACAATAAGGAAATAATACTAATGCCAATATATAGCTTCTTAATATTTTATCATCTTTTAAACATACCAGCTTGTAATATCACCACAATACTATAGAATAAATAAGTAATTCACTTCCTCTGATAATAATATAAAAACTTTGGTCTCTGTTATATTTTAAATTATGCCCTTTGTGGAGTAATTATGGACCACTGAGTTAAAGTTAAACTATAGGAGAGCCCAAACATAAGAATCAGCTTTAGTTTCTGGTGAGCTGTGTGATTTACCACCTCTCTTGGTATATTGCCTTTAATTTTGTCCTAGGAAAAGAACTAAATAGAGATATAGCCTATAGGTGGCACTTGAGTCCACTGATAGCTATCCTGTGCTCAGTCTTGATTCTTTATATTGCAGTTTCAAGGATAGCAGCATGGTTATAATTAGTGTTGGCTTCTCAGCATGATGATGAGGTCCAGTGGTACAGTGGAGTTTGGGCTACCGTGAAAAAGCCTCATTAACCCTGGCCAGGTTCCTGTTGGAATGTGGCAACTCCCCAAACTTCTGTCCTGTTAGTGAAATGAGGTATAGCACAAAGGGAGCAATGAGGATTGCCTGAGTGTGATGTGTGTATCCCTGAAACTAATCTTGGTGCTAACTGTTTCATGGGAGTTAAAAGTTAATTGATTGTAAACAGTGAGCTTGTTGAAGATTAGAAAGAATTGAGGATAGTTTCTTTTGAGACCATCTTAGAGCACAGTAAGATGAGTCTTGTTCGTTTTTTGATGCAACACATTAAGAAAACATTTAAAATTGGAATATTAATAGTCTGAGTCACCCAATGTACTATATTTAAGCAAAAATAAATGCAAAACTGTGAATTAAAATATGTATTGAGTAACTGCTTATGTGTGTAAACACTCAGTGAAGATAGTTTTATTTGTTTTTTCTTCTTGCCATGAATCATCTTTTCATACACAGCCTGTGTATGAAGGAAGGAGAGATGGCTTGGACCTTGAAGCTACAAATTCTCAGTCAGTCTTCTACCTCCTTTTCAGGTTCACATGGGATGTAAAAAGGAGGCTTTGGGAAAAGTTACTACTCATTTGTGTTTCTTCTTTCACCTTTATTCGCCAGAATGCTTTACATAGTCAGAATCTCTGGAGTTGGAGGGGAGTGGATGCATGGGGAGTGCCCTTCTCCCTTCCACTTTCCTAGTCCCCCAGTGGAGACATATTGCTACAGGGCTTTGACTCAAGACCGAGAAGACTCCCCTGGTCCTGGTGAATTGAGAAGATGCACATGTGAACCAAGAGTGTTTCTTCCTGCTTGATATAAAAGATCTCTTTGGCATATTTCCTTTAGGCTTACCTCCTAATCTTGGTCCTAGTGGTCTTAGCATTCAGAAGGTCAGCAGAACATAGATCAAAAGAATAGAGTGTCTTTTCAGTGTTTTTCCTGAGGTCTAAAGCAGAATTTATAAACTGTGCATTCATACACCTTTCTTGGATAGGAGGTCACACCCAAGTGGGAGCGGGACCTGCCCATTACACAATACTACCCCCATTAAAATATCAAGAAACAGAACTTTGCAAAGAGAAATATGCACCAAAAAGGCAGTCTACAAAACAGAGTTCAAAAGTGAGCTAAATGTGAGTAGTATTAATGAGAAAGATAATTTATTAAGTTGAGGGAGGAAAATAGAAAAGATTAAGTAATAGGTATAAAGAAATTATATTTGCTTAGAGGTTTTACTAAAAGAAAGGTAAAAATGTGTGGCTAAGTATGTTTATATTTCTGTTTTATGATCATTTAGTTGAAATAGAATGTGCTAAGTCACTGAATTCTGGAAAACACATACTATTCAACAGGATTCAGGGAAAAAAAAGAAAGATGAAGAGAAGTCTGCAGGCAGTGTTGACATTATTGCTACCACATGAGAACTGGTGAGAACTCGATAATACTTTTTAAATAAATTTAAGTGGGCTAATTTAAAATGTTTGAACCATTTGATTGTCAATGGCTTGTTTCAGTGAGATATTCAGAAGCATTAGTTCTACCACAGTTCTTCCTTTGAGACATCCCTGCCACCAATCTGTAATCCTAAACTGACCAAGTTTTTGCTTATTTCTAGAGGATATTTGATTCCATTTCTTTTCTGGTAATGGGCATTAAGTTTACAAATGCAGTGGCTTTCTAACAAATCCTTGCATTGAGGTTGGTAAGAGGCCATGGCCTTAAAATATTAAAGGGTCTCTATTCATTTCTATGCTACTTTAAGCATCAAATGCAGTGTTAAAGATTTTAATCAACAGAACTCTCTGGGCACTCTGGTCCACAGTGATACTTCATGTACTCAGACTGTCATTCAGCAAGTATGCACCAGTATGATTATTGTCTGTTTCTTTCGCTTGTTTGACTTGGTTTCTCTCCTGCTTAGTCAGCTGGTACATTTGCCATTTTTGAATTATCTTTGGGTATACTGACTGCAGAAAATGATCCTTTATTTTAAAAAATACTCTTCATGATGATTAGAAGTTAAGATATTTAGATCAAAATTAGTGAATTATTAATCAATGTAGTATACCTCTAATTTTGTCTTTTACTGTTGTTGTTGCCAATTATATGAATTGCATCATTGATAGCTGATGAGACTGTAAACAGTTTGAAAGAAAATGTGGGTTTTCAATTTCTGACAGTATAGTGGAGTAGAAATCCTCAACGAACTTTTTACTTCAAAGTAAAATAAGACATTGAAAAATATTAGCTATATTTTAAATGTGCTATCAAACTAACAAGAAAGTAAGAACAAATATTCAGATGCTAAAAACAGAATATAACCTGGAATCCAGAAAGTTAAGCAAGCACAAAATAGCTGGTTATCTTGGGGCAACTATTAATTAATAATGACCCTGAAGATTCCCTTTGTAATCTTAAAAATGTTGGGAAAAAGAATGTAAAGACTAGCCTGCACACATTGGAAAATCTAAAAGGAAACTCTTGCCCAAAACCTGGGATCCCAAAACACTATATCCTCAGTGAAAGGAAAACTTCACTCACTGAGGGAGACAGGAATGATAATCTCTTATCTCAACCATGATAGTATACAAGGCAGAAAATTTGTAACCCAAGTCCTTTTCCCAGTGGGTTGAAAGTTAAAATTCACACTATTCATTTGTGAACAAAAAACGTCATCTAAAGCTTTATTTTGGACGATACTTGATTAGGAATGCTCCTGAGGATCTGGCAGAAACAAGAATAGGAACAAGGAACACACTTTCAATCCAGGCTCCAAGAATTCCCCCAAAGAAAAGTCTAGCTCAGATTATAAAAAGAAAAAAAAAAATCACAAAACACAATACCCCTTAAAGCCAAAGAATAAACGCTAGAAGAAGCAAATGACAAGAATGAGACTTTCAAATAATTCAGTTATTGGAATTAACAGCCACAGGAGAAAAAATAACCTTTGAAAAACAAGTATATCAAAAATACTAATGAAGATATTATGAAACTCATTAAGCAGTTTAAAAATAAAAAAACTAAAATTTTTAGAAATTAAATGTAATCAAATAAAAATTTCAATGGACTGGTTAAAACTTTGACTTATATCTCATTCCTTGCACAAATTAAGATGGGTCATATACATAAACATGAAAGTTAGAATCATTAAGCTTCCAGAAGAAAAAAATAGAAGTATATATATTCATGTCTTTGGAGGTGGTCAAAGATATTTTGACGAACTGGAAAAAACACTAAATCAAAAAGGAGATAAATCAAACTAGACTTCCTGGAAATTGAATACTTTGCTAATTAAAATACATCATTCAGAAATAAAAACTCAAGCCAGTGACTGTGGAAATATCTGACAAAGAACTGTGTCCAGAAAATATAAAAATTTCTTACAGTAAATGCCAAGATTATAAACTCCTTTTTTAAAATGGAAAAAAATAGAGACATTATACAAAAAATATTATTTATAAGAACCCTAAACCAGAAACAACCTGAGTATATATCAACAGAAGAATAAATAAACAAGTTGTGATATACTCATATTGCAGAATACTACTCAGCAATAAAAAGGAACAACCTACATGCAACAATATGGACACAAGAGAATACATGCAACAATATGGACACAAGAGAATATATACTATAATATTCTATTTATATGAAGTTCAAGAACAGGCAAAACTAATCTATAGTGAAAGATATCAGAATATAGGGTACCTCTGGGAGGAAGACTGATGAAAGGGAGCATGATGGAATACTCTGGAGTGATGAACATGTTCTGGATCTTGATATGAATCATATCACATGGACATATACAATTGTCAAAACATCAAAATGAAGATTAAAGATTTGTGAATTTTATTCTATTGAATTTTATATCAATAAAAAAGTAAATGTTAAAGCAATAATTCTAGGTCAATTTATTACCTTACATGATTGTATTAGAAAAGAGGAAAGGTTGGAAATTAAACTGAAGGAATTAGAAAATGTATAAAATAAGCAGTTAAAGAAAAGTAGAACAAGAGGGTGTGGAGAAAAGGTGACCCTCCTACACTGTTGGTGGGAATGTAAATTGGTGCAGCCACTATGGAGAACAGTATGGAGGTTTTAAAAAGCTAAAAATAGAGTTACCATATGATCCAGCAATCCCACTCCTGGGCATATATCCAGAAAAGAAGAAAGCTCTAATTCAAAATGATACATGCACCCCATTGTTCATACAACACTATTTATAATAGCCACGACATGGAGGGAACCTAAATGTCCATTGACAGAGGAATGGATAAAGAAGATGTGGTATATATACATATATATCTATATATATAGATATATATGTATATATATGTATATATAATGGAATACTACTCAGTCATAAAAAAGAATGAAATAATGCCATTTGCAGAAACATGGATGGACCTAGATATTATCATATAAGTGAAGTAAGTCAGATAGAGAAAGACAAATATATGATATCACTCATATGTGGAATCTAAAAAAATGATACAAATGAACTTATTTACAAAACAGAAATAGACTCACAGATATAGAAAACAAGCTTACAGTTATCAAAGGGGAAAGGTGAGGGGGAGGGATAAATTGGGAATTTGGGATTTACAGATACACACTACCATATATAAAATAGATAACCAACAAGCACCTACTTTATAGCACAGGGAACTATATTCAATATCTTGTAATAACCAATAATGGAAAAGATTCTGGAAAAGAATATATACATATTCTTTTGTATATATGCGTATATATAGAATATATACGCATATATATATGTATATATTCTATATACACGTATATATATTCTCTTCCAGAATCTTTTCCATTATAGGTCATATATATGTGTATATATGTGTATATGTATACATATATATATATATAAAAAACTGAATCACTTTGCTGTACATCTGAAACATTGTAAGTCAACTCTACTTCAATTAAAAAAATAAAGAAAAGTAGAACAAACCCAAACATAAATCATGAATACAGAGCCAAAATGAATGAAAAGAAAACAAAAATACAATGGAAAAGATCCAAGAAATCCACAGTTTGTAGTTTGAAAAGCTTAAAAGTTATGACAAACCTTTGGCAAACTCCATTTAGCAAAATGAAGAAGACACAAATGCCAGGAATGAAAAAGAGGACATAAGTATGGATGCAATAAAGATGAAAAAGATGAAAAGACAATGTTTTAAAGAACTTTATAATTTATGTAATGAAAAATTTTTAGAAAAATCTTTTTTTTCAAGAAAAGCCACCAAAATTGACTCAAATAGGTAAAACTTTGTCCTGTAACTATCAATAAGATAAGATCAATTATTTAAAAACTTCCCACAAAGAAAACTTCAGGTTCAAATGATTTTGTAGGCAAATTCCATCAAACATTCATAAAACAATTCATTCCAATCTTATACAAACTTTTCCAGAGAATAATAAAAGAGGCAACACTTTCTGACTCTTTTTATAAGGTTAATACGACTTTGATACACACCAGAGAAGAGATACAGGAGGAAAAAAAATCACAGGCTAATCTCAGGCATGAACAAAGATGCAAAAATCCTGGATAACTTGCTAGCAAACTATATCCAGCATTGTGTAAGCAAGATAATTCATGATGATCAGTTTAGGTTTAGCCCAGAAATAAGGTTGGTTTAATATTAGAAAGTCTATTTCTATTATATAAATAGATTTAAGGAGGAAACAATTTCTCAATAAGTGAAGAAAGTGTACAATAAAATTTATAATACACTGTACTAATAGCTCCTAGGATATTAGGTATAGAGGAAACTTCCAAGAGAATTTGATTAAGGAAAATATTAAAGAAAAGATTGTATATAATAATGAAATATTAAAATACTTTCCTTTAAATTTAAGATCAAGGCAAGGGCTCTTACTACTGTCTTCACTCAACATTGTACTGGAAATCCTAAATAATGAAGAAAGTCAAGAGAAAAATATACAGGTTTTAAGTGTTAGAAGAAAAGAAACAAAAATAGTATCATTTAAAAGTATTGTGATTGCCTACATGAAAAAATAAAATTATACTTAGAAAATTAGAATAATAAATAAGATTCTAGCAAAATTTCTAGGTGCAAAATCAACATAAAAGATTAATTTCATACACCAGGAAGAAATAGAAATATCATTTAAAATTAGTTACTATTTAAAATAGGAACAAAAGATGTAAGATACCTAAGAAGAAATCTAACAAGAGATGTACAAAGCTTTTATGTGGAAAGATATAGAAAATCCTTTAAATGTAGTAATAAATATCAAAATAAGTGTAGAGATATGCCATATTTATGAAGGGAACATTATTATTCATCCCCAGTTGATCTATAGATTTAATACAGCTTGAATCAAAATCACAAAAGGTTTCATAGAACTTGAAAATCTCATTCTAAAATAATTACAGAATAGTAAAGGGCTAAGATAGGCTAAAATAGATGAAGAATAACATAGGGGCTTTTATCTACCATAAATCAAGACATTAAAACCTGTAGTCAATGAGGTAGTACTATATATATATTTTTTTTTAATTTTTACGCTTTATTTATTTATTTTTGGCTGTGCTGGGTCTTCGTCTCTGTGCGACGGCTTTCCCCGGTTGCGGCGAGTGGGGGCCGCTCTTCATCGCCGTGCGTGGGCCTCTCTTGTTGCGGAGCACAGGCTCCAAACGCGCAGGCTCAGTACTTGTGGCTCACGGGCCTAGTTGCTCCGCGGCACGCGGGATCCTCCCAGACCAGGGCTCGAACCCGTGTCCCCTGCATTGGCAGGCAGACCCTCAACCACTGTGCCACCAGGGAAGCCCCGGTAGTACTATATTTACTCACACAAAGACAAATTGAACAGTAAATCCAAATAAAGAGTTCAGAACTGGTTCCTGTGTATATGAAAATTTGACTCATGGTGGTGGGGGCATGTTGATCAGTGGGTGAAGGATGGATTGTCTAATAAATGGCGCTGGGATTAATTACCTATGTGAAAAATATAAAGTTGGATCTCTAAGTTATATAATGCAGAAGAGAAATTCCAGAAGGAAGCATACTTGAATAAGAAAGGAAAAGCTGAGATATTTGTAGAACATATAGTAGAGTACGTTTATGACCTCAAAATTTAGAAGAATTTTTTAAAGAAGACAGGAACAGCACAAACCACAAAGAAAGTCATTAATAAATTTATTTAACTTCAAGTTAAGAATTTTATAAAAGGAAAGAATCAAAAAAGGGGAGAAAAGCCACTGACTGAGAAGATACTTCTGACACATAAAACTAACAAAAGAATATTCTTCTAGTAAAAAATTGATATGGTAATTAACAAACATGAAATAAATTCAGATTATAATACGTCAAATAACACAAGATCAAATAGGCAAAAACATATTAAAAGACATTTCAAAGAAGATGAACCACTTTATGACCAATAAAATGAATAAAAATTTGATCAACCTTGAGTGCAAATGGTAACCCACAATGAATTCAAATCTGCCAGACTGGCAAAAGTTAAAATGTCTATTACTATCAAGTGTCGATGAAGATGTAGAAAAACAAAAACTTTTATAAACATTGCTGGTAGAAATATCAATCATTTGTGACAGCGTTTGGCATTATTCAATAAAGTTGAAGAGCGTTTTATTTTGTAGGGTAGCATATTATGCTCAGAGACTGAGATTATCTTTGCCAAAACAGTTAGTTTATTGGGAGATTGGGATTGACATATATACAGTAATATGTATAAAATAGATAACTAATAAGAACCTGCTGTATTAAAAAATAAATAAAATAAAATTCAAAAATTCAGAAAAAAAGAAAACCAAAAAAACCAGGTTTGTAACCAAACCAAACTTGGGTCTGCTCACCCATGTGCAGTAAAGCCAATCTACTGACGCTGGGTTGTGGTGAAGGAAAGTGCGGTGTTTATTGTAAGGTGCCGGAAGGAGTCCAGGGCAGCTCAAAAGTCCCTGATGGGATTCAGGAAATGCTTTTTAAGGGAGGGAGGGGAGTTGCGGAGTGTGTGATCAGCTCATGCACAATTCTCTGATTGATTGATGGTGAGGCAACAGGGTGGTATCACAGGAGTTAACATTATCAATCCTCAGGCTCCAGTATGTCTGGGGGTGATGTGCCCAAGGTCATCAAGTAGTTAATGTCTTCCATTTGGTGGGGTTTTAGCATCTGTAAAACAACTTGGGAAATGTGCATAAGATAGTTACCTGGGTACTTCAGAGAGGAGCTAAAGCAGAGGATATTGGGGAGGGGTCTGTCCTGGCAAGGGCCCATAGGGTCCTGCTTGGTTACAGATTCAATGTGGCAATTATGATTTCACAAGCCAATAACGTCTCTTAATAAGCCAATAAAGAAATAACATACTACTAACAAAGAATAGATTACTTACACTATTGTTCCAGGCAAAGGAAATGACAGAAATAAAGTCCAATTCCAGTTTAGCTGTACTTTTTCTGGGAGATTGGTTCTCAGGAGAGTTGGTGTAAACCACCATGAGCTGAGTTCCAGCTGCAGCTGAATGACCATATGATCTAGCTAACCCCCTTCTGGATATTTATCCAAAGAATATGAAAATACTAATTCAAAAATATATGTGCACCCCTATGTTCATTGCAGCATTGTTTACAATAGCCAAGATAATGGAAGCAATGTAAGTGTCCATTGATAGATGAAAGGATAAAGAAGATGCATACAGTGGAATATTACTGAGCCATATAAAACCATGAAATCTTGCCATTTGCGACAGCGTAGATGGACCTAGAGGGTATTATGCTAAGTGAAATAAATCAGACAGAGAAAGACAAATACCGTATGATTTCACTTGTATGTGGAATCTAAAAAACAAAACAAATGAACAAACATTAAGAGGAACAGAGTCATAGACATGGGAACAAACAGGTGGTTGCCAGAGGGGTGGGGATAGAGGGATGAGAGAAAGAAGTGAGGGAGATTAAGAGGTACAAACTTCCAGCTGCAAAATAAATGAGTCACGGGTATGAAACGTACAGTGTGGGGAATGTAGTCATTAATAAAGTAGTATCTTTGTATGGTGACAGATGGTAACTAGATTTTGAAATGTATAGAAATATTGAATTACTATGTTGTGCACCAGGAAGTAACATGGTTCTGTAGGTCAATAATACTTCAAAAATGAAGAAACAAAGAAACAAACTTACAGAAAAAGAGATCCGATTTGTGGTTACCAGAGGTGGGGGGTTGGGAAGGCATAATTGTATGAAGTTAGTCAAAAGGTACTTCCACTTATAAGTACTAGGGATGTAATGTACAACATGGTAAATATAATTAACACTGCTCTGTGTTATATATATGAAAGTTGTTAAGAGAGTAAATCCTGAGTCCTCATCACAAGGAACAACTTTTTTTCTTTCATTTTGTATCTATATGAATTGATGGATGTTCACTAAACTTATTGTAGTAATTATTTCATGATGTATGTAAGTGAAATCATTTTGCTATACACCTTAAACTTATACAGTGCTGTATGTCAATTATATCTCAGAATTGGAAGGAAAAAAAGAGCTAGACTAAAAGAGTGCACATTCTATTACTCCATTTATTAAAACTCCTAGAAAATGCAAACTAATCTATAAACCAAAAGCAGACTAGTGGTTGCCTGGGAGTGGGGTGGTAGGCAGGAGGGGGGATGTGTTACAAAAGGTCATGAGGAAACTTTTGGGGGTGATAGGTATGTTCATTATCTTGATTTTGGTGATGGTTCCATGGGTGTATTCATGTGTCAAAACTTATAAAATGGTGTGTGCATTTTATTCTATGTGAATTACCCCTCAATAAAATGATTTTTTTTTAAAAACTTTTTTTGTGATCTTTGTCATAAACAAGTGGATTAAAACAACTTCACTTAAGTCATAAACATATCATATGAAATCAATACACAAAAAGAGACAGGTATTCTATGTCTTAGAAATTTTACTTCTAGTTATGTAGCCTTGAAAATTTATTGCCAGTGTCAACAAGAAGGAAGTTCAAAGTATCATTGCATATTATAGAAAAAAACTGAAAATAACCTGAATGTTGTCAATACCATAACGGATAAATATATTAGTATAGTCGTATGGTGGGATAATATACCACAGTTAAGATGAGTTAATTACAGCTATAAGTATCAACATGAATGAATCTCTTAACGTTGAGCTAAAAAAAAAAGACACAAAAGAATACATGTAGAATTGTTGCAAAATACAAAACTTACTATGTTATTTATCGATCCATAATTGTATAGTAAAACTATAAAGATTAGTAAGGGAAAGATAAATACATAATTCAGGTTGGTACTTACTTTAAAAATGGCAAGGAATAAAAGGGTTGGGTCTGGGAATGGCTACACAGGGGGCTTCAAAGATATTTGTAGTGTTTTATTTCTAAGCTGGGTGGAGGGTATACAGTGTTCATTTCATTGTTAATTTAAAATATATACTTATAAATCTTTCTTGTGTGTATTTAATAAAACATTTTTTATAAACAAAAACAGGAATAATGATGTGTTTTTCTTTCTGGGGCTTACAGAATTGGAGAATAATTTAATAAAAGTTTCCAAACGGAGTTAAATGAGGTATTCCTGAAAATTCTTAGTTATTATTTGAGATAAATTTTTTAAGGTCCATTAAAGGCTTCATAAGGGCCAAGAAAATATTTTTAATTTTTAAAAAGTGGTGGAAATGGTGTGTAAATTTGAATGCTTTGTATCAGATTGCTGTATTTTTTAGCTTTGGTTCCAAGTAGACAATCAGAATGGCTGCAGTCCTAGCAAAATACAGGTGAGTTGTTTGTTGGTTTATACTCTTTGCTATGTTTGTTTGTCTGCTAGTTGTTTGTTGGTTTATACTCTCTGCTTCTGTGCTTAAACCAAGCCAGGGCTCTCTAATCAGCAATCAGCACCTGTTTTCCAACTGCCCTGCCCAAATGCCTCCACACTTTAATGATTGCTTTAGGGCAATCAGTGCTCACTGGGAGAACTGTATCTATGTGGAACCCTGAAAGTGTGACTCTGGCCAGATTGGGAGTCTTCATAATATCCCCAACAGGAGGCTGCCTAAGGAAATCAGGTGGCTTGAAAGAATGATCTCAGCTCCAGACTATCCAGGGATGTTTGTCCTTTGCCAGGGCTAGTGAATGAAAGGGCGTTTCTAGAAAGACATTTTCCAGGCCTTTGAATGGAGTTTTCCTAACAACACAACCAGCCTCTGATTGTCTGGCTAAAGAGAAACCACTGTATATTAGCAGAAAAAAAAAAAAATAGGGCTTATACTTTCTCTGTGTTAGAGTCCATTTCTTTTAAAATTATCAATTTGGCCATTTGCAAATAGTTTTTCTGATTCAGTTGCTTCTTTGGTTCTCTGAAGTGGTGATTGCTGTAATGGATAACTCCCCTCCAAAGAGCTTGAACTAACTTCCCTTGGGATCAATACCGAGCAAAATTAAAATTGTGTTTATTTAGTAAAGTTTAAATTGAATTGTTTGTGAGGAAACTCATGTATTCCTGCACAGTATGTCATACATATTGAATGTATATTTTATTTTAATTTTCAACATTCTAATGTTATTTATAAAATATGCATTTATAATATATGGCAGTTTATTTAAAAATTATTTTTCTGTGTTCTATAAATTTAAAATACATAGAAAAGAATATGAAATAAAGTTAGAAAAAAGAAAGAGAAAAAAAGAATCAAGAAACAGTATTGGAATCTTTCCCATTAACTCTAAGAGCAGATTTCTTTCCTCCAAGGATTAAAAAGCTTTTCAAATAATCTCAAGATGTCCCAAATCCTTGCGAGGAAATGTTGTATAATCACGGATTACCACTTCCTTTCTGATTTGTTATGTGATTGTGGATAAACCATTTGAGCTGTCCTCTGTTCTCCTATGCTGTCTCCTAGAATTTATTGACATGGATGTTTGACAGTTGAAAAAGAGGATGAATAATTTTATAGTTCTCCTTGGTACTCTCTACTTAAAGGGAAATCTTCTTAAACCTCTCTTAAGCTAGAGCTTAATTTGTCTGTCCTGTGACTTCTGTCATTACCTGACTCTATTTGTAGTTTTAACCACCACAATACCAAGTTGCTGATATACTCACAAAAATAATAGGCATTTCATTCTTTGGAAACACAAATATTATTATGCATTTTTTGCACATTTCAGAAAGTGAAAGAGATGGTATCTTAAACACTGATTTGAGAATTCTATAAAAGTGCATACATGAGCATAGTTTAAAAACAACTTTAGACTTCAGATATGTTTATTATCTCTATTAATAATTTTCAGAAAAAAAGTGTTTCACTTTAAATTTATTCAGTTGCAATCACTCAAAAATACACTGATTGAACCCTTGCTCTCTACTAGTCATTGCTAGATTCTGAGGAACAAATAAATATAAAATATTTCTGTCTACAAACAGTTCATGGACTCCTGAAGGGGTCAAGCAATTACAGTAAATTCATAACATAATAAATGTGCTAAATTACAGAGTTTTATTTAAAGTCCCATGAGAGCACAAATGGGGAACGATGGAGTTTTCCTAGAGGAGAGGGAAATGGGGAGAGTTGTGGAAATGTGATTTTGAAGTGGGTCTTAATAGACACCAGGAGACCATAGAGGAGTGAAGGAGCAATCACAAAAGAATTGTTTTTAGATCTTTTTGCTTTCTTTCATTTGCAAACAGTAATCAAAATGATGATTGGCACAATGTAAGGGCGGAAGCTCCCTGCAGCTCTAATTCTTCATTTATATGTAGTGTCACTGGGGTTCCCTGTTTCTGATTCTGCTGAGGGCAGAAATTCCACTCATTAGATATTTTTGTTTAGCTTAGTTATTTGAACGTAGTAAGAGCTCGTAAACTATATTTTAAAAATTTATCGCTAAGTAGTACATCTACATGGTAGACTATATTGCTCTTTATATGACCTAAAAGAAATAATTTGTAACAAGTAAACCGGGTATATTAAAATATAAAGTCGGTTGGAAAACATTTATTATAATAACTGAAAAAGCGCGGTATAATGTTTCATATTTAGTATATCAACTATGTAAAAATATGTATTGAAAAGAGAAGAGAGAAATGACAAAATAATAAATAACAGTGGTTACCTCTGGAGGTAGCATTATGGTTTTTTTTCATACTTATGTGAACTTTATAATTTTTCTGCTAACAACATTAATGTCTTTTAGAGTAATGAAAACTATATTTAAGACAGTATAGCCTCAATTCAACAACATCATCTAATTATTCCTCTCTTGAAAGTGAAAGTTATTTTATATCTCTGTTGGATGGTGGTATTGGCAACATTTCAGATCATCATAAAGCAGCATTGTTTTGGATCATTTTGCTTTCTCTCATTTGCGAAAACAGGATTATTGTCAGTGATTCCTTGGTTGGTTTTGTGTTTTCTTCCTCCCTCTGTGCACCTGAAGGTTATTTTGTGATTGAAGTGTTTCACTTTCTCAAGAGTTGGTTGCCATATGTGACTTAATAACACTTAGAGTCTGAGCTGACCTGAAGCTTGGCTCAAGAGAGGCACACACATTCTAGAGGCTGTTGCACAATCAGCCTGTTGGCGACGTGGTTATCCAGCAAGCCTACAGCCATGTTACAGGGCATCAGTTCTGCTTCCTCTTGCAGCTACACCTTTTGATCTCATTGTATCTCAGCTGCCATGGTGGTCTCTTTCTCTCTACCCTTTCCCTACACGCAGCTCAGAGGATAGAATTCCCATTAGTCACCAGTCACTTCAGCAGGAACTGAGCTGGTGTGGGGGAAGGTGTTACTTTCCCCATTTGATTTTGAACGCTTCTCTGTGGAAGCAGCTTGGTTAATGTCTCACCCATGCAGAGGTAATTAGGAAGTCATATTATCAGAGCCCTGTACTCTGGAGTGCAGCTTGATGCCCCTTGCCACATTAGAGACACATTATGCTTCTCAGTCTCTCTACAGGGACCCGGGCCTCCTAGTTTCAATTCTCTCCCTCTTTGATGATGCAAACACCATTTGACCAGTGCTCAGCTTTAGCAGCTGAATGCAGTAGCATTTTTCCTTGTATGTTGTGCATGCAATTCTTTGGCTGCAGGTCGGTCTTCTCTAGTGTAGCACAGGCTGACTGCTTCAGTCCCTGGTAATGGGAGTCTTGGATGGGGTATGGGGAAGGGGAGGAACCATACCTACAAGTTGCAAGCCAAGTAATTGCTGTGAAGATCTTGCTTCATAATGTCGTTATAGTGAAAATGGGACAGAGGCAATGTGTACTGCTGAGGAAGGCATTCAGAGAATTATTTCCTCAGTTGTTCAAGGCATCCTTAGCCCCTATCCTCACAATGTGTGCTGTGGAATATTAGGTGAAATAGGAGCCTGAGTGAGGGCAGCCTAACCTAGTAGGACTCTTGCAGAGAGACAAGACTTCATAACTTGAGTCATTTGTGGTGTGCTTACACTCCCTCTGTCTGTCTCTGTCTCTGTCTCTGTCTCTTTGTCTCTGTTTCACTGTCTCTATTTCTTTCTATATATATATACATATATACATCTAAAAAGGGCACTTTTATATTAAATACCTAAGGATATAAGACATAATATATATAAACATATATATGTATACACACTTAGGTATTTAATATATAAGCTCTCTTTTTAACACCAAACACCATGCCAATAGAAGAGTTGTACAATGACACTATATTTACGTTTTATGAGTAGCTGCCTAGGTTAAACTTTCTTGTATACACATAAAGTCATGGTAGCTTCCCTAAGTTGACAAATATGTAAAATTAAAGAGTGAAAATGTACTTTTGCATTTTTTCAGTTTTGGAAAACTGATGATAAGTGTTGATCATGGGGTAGAGATTTTCATGTATGAAGCATATGTTAAAACAAGTGCTGGGGAATGGGAATGGAATGCTTTTTTCAGGAGACCTATATGGTGGAACTGTGGAATGATATATAAGCTGTTAGACATTTTTCATCCTAATGGAGCTGGGAATTTCCAAAACTGCAGCTTTACCATTTCCCTCAATCTGACTATATTTTTCCTCTTTAACTTCAGAGTATTTTCTTTGTTTCTATAGGGATGTTTGCAATTATGAATATATTTCATAACCATTTCTCAACCTTTAAATCAACCACTGATACTGTTCTTAGGTGGTAAATTTTTCCAACCCACTGAATTTATTAATTTCTTTGTTGGCCCACAGTTGGAAAGCATGCCAATAGATGAACTCTGTGTAGTTCAAAAATACGTATATTTTTATCTTATGTATTATGATACCATCAAATTACAAGGATAATTTAAAAGCTGGCCTGCAATAAAAGGAAGAAACATAAAATGGCCTCTGGTCACGAGCACCATTGCATTGACTGAATCTCCCTACTTTCCTGCCTCCTCCATCTCAATAGTTTTGAGAGTCGTTATGCGTTGTGGGAGCTGCCACTAGATGAGTTAGTGGAATAGCCTCCAGAAGTTAACTGTAGTCCCCAACCCCATCTCACTGAAACAGTCCACAGTCTCATGGGCAGGTATCCCTGG
The DNA here is from genome assembly GCF_965194825.1 of Balaenoptera physalus. NCBI lineage: Eukaryota > Metazoa > Chordata > Mammalia > Artiodactyla > Balaenopteridae > Balaenoptera > Balaenoptera physalus. The sequence continues at coordinate 78,775,815 of NC_138890.1, read as the reverse complement.
AGATTCCTTGTGGAGGTAAATAGCAGTATTGGTTGTTCTCTGTCATCAACAGCACTGTAAGGACAAATGCCTCTTGCCTCGCATCCCTATTTATCCCAGTTACCACCAGAAGGACAAGCCTCTCCTGCCATCTCTCACCACCTGGAGTCTTTTCCCTGTACTGCCCAGCACAGCCCTGAGCTGACCCCCACTCTACACCCAAACTCCCACAATGCCTCCAGAACTCCTTCCTGCTTGTCAGCACATTCCCTCTTCATCCTCATGTTGTCTGTCACAAAGCATCCCTTTGGCTTCCTTGCCTAAACTGAAATCTAGCTTCAGAGGGTGCTGGTTTTCTTGCAGTCAATAGAGGCAGTTTACCCTCTTACATCCCTGTATCTCGTATCTCAGGGCTTGAAAATAGTTTCATTATCCACCCAACCACTCTTTGCTCCTTCCAGATTGTTGTCTATCACTCTGCTTTCAATCCCTATCCCCTGGCTACACCAAACTTTTTTTTTTTTTTCTTAAACCATCCCAAGCTCTTTCCTATCTTGTAGCCTTATAGATGCACTTCCCTCTTGCTGGCAGATTCTAATTTCAGTAGCAACGTCTTCCTTATCCTTTATTCTTCAGCCTAAACTTCACCTCCTTACGCAATCCTTCCTTGAAGCTCTCTTTCTAAGAGAGCTTTCCTGCTTCCTTATTCTCTCTCCCAGGCCCATTTGTTTCCTTCGTAGCACCTCTTTCAAATTAAATTATTTTATATCAGTTGCTTTCTTTTTTTTTACTGTGTATCTTCACCAACAGAAAGTGAGCTTCCTGGGGGCAGGTACCACATTCATTTTTTTTCACTACTGTGACTCTGATACCTAGCATGGTGCCAGTCACTCAGGCATACATTATTTGAGGACTGAAGAAATATGCAATGTGACTATTAGAATAGGAATATATATTCAAGAATCATAGAAATTATGGATATGAAATTATTATACAAATCTGTGGCAGCATTTTCATTAGAAGGTAAAATCATATGTTTTAGGAATAACTTAATGAAAAGAGAGTTGGAATTCAGGGACTCTGGTGAATTTGAAATGGTGAGAGCTGATGTGGTGCTAGAAAATAGCCTGTCTAACAAGCATATTCAATATTTATTGGTTATAATTTGCAAATAATAGAAAGCCAAGACTTTTATAACTATGTTTGTTATGAACACGCAGACGTTATGGGAGGAAGCATGGAAAGAGGCATGACTTAAAGAAGATCAAAACACACTGGTTGACTATCATTGTCAAATATGAACTGTCTTATCTAGTCTTTGGATTGGAACCACATGGCTGTCAATTCTAGAATGAAATTTTTGGAGAATGCTCTAAATATAGGTATTTGGTGTTTCTGAATGTTTCACTTTAGCTGTCAGGAGTCTGGGGTCAAATTTGGCTTTTTTTTTTTTTTTTTTAAATGTTCTGTGCGTCATTGCATTTTTTTTTTTTTTAATTTTATTTATTTATTTATTTATGGCTGTGTTGGGTCTTCGTTTCTGTGCGAGGGCTTTCTCCAGTTGTGGCAAGTGGGGGCCACTCTTCATCGCGGTGCGCGGGCCTCTCACTTTCGCGGCCTCTCTTGTTGCGGAGCACAGGCTCCAGACGCGCAGGCTCAGTAGCTGTGGCTCACGGGCCTTGTTGCTCTGCGGCATGTGGGATCTTCCCAGACCAGGGCTCGAACCCGTGTCCCCTGCATTGGCAGGCAGATTCTCAACCACTGCGCCACCAGGGAAGCCCAAATTTGGCATTTTTAACACGCAAATGGCAGTATCTGACTTACTATGAAGAGCCATTCATCTCTGCAGGAAAGTAAGCTGAAGGAGCTGTAGGCACGGTCAAGCTATGGGCATTATATAGTATTGGATTCCTTCTGGTGGGCTTTTTAAATATGTCAGGTTATTTTCCATCCTTACCTACCTTGCCCAATGGTGGGGATAGGACCTAATATGACTATGCATATTAGGTCTCTAAGCAGCCTTTTGTTAGTCAAGAGACATCACTGTCTGCATGGGTGAGTGTGTGTGTGTGTGTCTGTGTGTGTAATTGTACATTGTTCCCAAAGACAGCATATCAGAAAAAAAGCCAATGATAATTTTCTTGATGAAAATGATGTCAGAACATAAATCAGGATTCTCCCTGTTTTAACAGTTTCATCTTCCAAAGTGCCTTAAAGTCATACATGTATTATCACATTTTATCATTACTATATCATTATGATATTGTCATTATCTTCATTTTACAGATGATAAATCTGAAGTACAGAGAGGTCAAATAAAATTTTCAAAGTGAGTGGTGCAGCTGGTACTTGGCTTTTAGTCTTGCCAATTCCAGCTCCAGTGTTTTATGTTCTATCTGAATTGGAGGGCTGGACAGGATAAACTGTTTCACAGGCCTCATCCCCAGAAGAGGTATTGAAAACATGTGAGACGAATGATAGCTTGGAAGGATTGGCATCTTGTCCATTCTGAGGTACAGTGCGGGACCAGATGATCTGATACCTTTTTGTTGCAGATTTCATAGGTACATTTATCTGGAAGAGTTTACTGTGAGCATCAGCTATTTCAAATTTGATAACACTAAGAGAATAGTGTTGTTTAAGCCCATCAATGCTTAGGGAGAAAGCCCTTTTGGCTAACGATCATGAATTTTTTAGACTGCTAAATAGACTCCTAATAGGAATGTGAAAGTGCTAAATGTTGTAGCTTATGCAGGTCCACCCACAGGGAGTCAGTGCCCCTGGAGTGGTTCATTTTCAGGCTGCAAGTCCCATTATTTTCTAAAAACAGGATAAGAAATGAGAGAGCTGACAGTTTTAATTAAGTACTAAAGCTGATCTGTGGTTCTGGTGCAGAAGAAGCAAGTCACTTATGTTTCCCTGTACTACACTATTCAATCATCAGTTCCACGTTCAGGCCTTGTTTGGCTCATTTCATATTACAACATGTATAATGTCCCCGTGTTATATAATAAAGAATTTGGCTGGCCTTTGTCCCTGAATCCTGGAAGGGAGACTGTAAATTCTTAGGATTTCCTGAGAATAAGAGTGTCTTTGTTATTCATGATCCCTGTGGATCATTCCTGAATTTATGTTAATAAGGTGACTCATGGTGGCCCTCTAGATAGCTTCAGGAAGGAGGCTGGTCATAGGCAGTCATGTAATTAGAGGGTTGGGACTTTGAGCCAGCCTGACCTCCGGGGTGAGGAATAGGACTAGAGATTGATTTCAGTCATGTGGCCAAGGATATAATGAAACCCCAGTAAAAACTCTACATGAGGTTCAGTGGAGCTTCCTGGTTGGGGAACACATCAGTATGCCTGGAGGATGATGTGCCCTGATTCCATGGTTTGGGAGCATGGAAGCTCTGTACTGGGGACACTCTCAGACCTTGTCCTTTGTGGCTTTTCATTTGGCAGCTCCTGAGTTGTATCCATCATAATAAAACTGTAATTGTAAGTACAGCGCTTTCCTGAGTTCTTTGAGTTATCAAATGTGAGAAGACTAATGGGAACCCAGATTTGTGGCCAGTTTGTCAGTAGTGCGAATGACCTGGGGATCACTTGAACTTGTGGTTGGCATCTTAAGTAGGGGCAGTCGTCCAAGGACTGAGCCCTTAACTTGTGAGGTCTACATTAACTACAGATAGTGTCAGGAATGATTTTCAGTATACTAGTTGATGTTAGACCAGTTGGGGTTGAAGCGGAGGACCTCAAAAGGGATGATGTATTATTAAATTACCCACTGACTCATCATTTGTTAATTGAGAGTTACACTTGGCAGGTGAAGCTATTTTCTAAATCTTGGACTTTTAATTTCTCTGATCTCAGTTATTTACTGGGGTAAGTTTTGTCTTTGGGACTAACTCTGCCTGGGTATAGGTGGGATAATTTCACCTGTACTAACTGATTCAATGATAAGCATTATGAGTATAATCAGCATCATGTTAAGTGCCCATGTGAACTTGCCGAGGTATTTAATAACTTAGGAAAGGGGTGCCAGTGACAGAGTTTTGGTCCTTGGCATTTGATGGCGATGGGACTATATGACTAATTCTCATTACTCTCCAGGTGATTAAGAATGTCTGAAAAGATAGACATAGGCCATGCTGTCGGCACATTCCTGTAGATTGTCTTATGGTGGCCTCATGGTGATGTGTTCAAACTCAGTTGAATCAAAGTAAACCTGAAATAGACCTCTGCTCAGAAGAAACTGTTGCATGTTTGATACCTCTATGTCCAAGATGATTTTTAACCTTCTATTGATTGCCAGAGATCTGGAGAATGACTCATCATCTATGCTCTCTTTCTGTGTTCTTTTTAAGGCAATTCTTTTTCCCTCTATATGATAGAAAACTCTCCATTTACTTTATAACAGTTTTTAACAATTTATGAATTGGCCTCTCAAAAAAATAAAACATTTATTTTATTATTTACTTAGTATTTTAAATTTACGTTTACATTTTATATTTAGTATACAGCATGAAGAGTTTTGGGTTGTTTGCAGAAAGTTTAGAGTTATATTTAGTTTCCATGTTTTTTTAATTCAGAGAATTCATGAAGGTGAAATATTTTGGAAGAGTTGGGGGATGAGCTATGAGATCACTGAGGAAGATATAAGAAGCTAGGAAAAGAAAAATTGATCTCAATGTTTTGCCATTATCCTCCATGAACTAAATTGAGAATGTGATTTAAAACAAACACCCATCCTTTTCCCCCTCAAAAAACTGTAGCTGAGTGAGGAAGTACAGAGCATTCTGTCATCTTAAATGGATTTAAGACTGTATATTAGCTTGTCACTTCAGCTGTGTACAAAGATAACCATAGCATAAAATTGTCCCTCCAGGATGTCACACTTTTACCACTATTAATCTTTCTCTCAGATGCTATTTGATGGAGATCAGAACTTCTGAGTCATATGGCATTTGCTTGTCTTACATTTTTTAAAGGCAAACACATTTTCATTACATTCAAAATGTAAGTCTTGAAGTTACTTGTTATATAAATTGTCATTAATGATTCATATCTTACAGGTATACATTGGAAACAAAATCTAGTTGAACATCTAGGTTCACCGTCTACTCTCGGGCATTACTTACCAGTAAAGTGTATTCTAAATTCTTGTTCTTTACTGCTTCACTGTGTTTTGGGGGTTATGGAATGATCTGGATAGGGGTAGAGTTGAGCAAAGGGAATTAAAATGTATTGAAGGCTTACTTATGTGCCAGCTGGTTTATAGTAACCATCTCATTTTATCTAAATAGCTTAATGGTAGGTGGTCTTAAGCCTATGTTATATACAATATAAAGAACCTGACTGAGATTAAAACTTGCCCAGTGTCACACAATTGCAAAACAGAATTTCATATCTCATAAGTAAACAATTTTTAGCTTATCACATGCTGAAACCTGCTGTTCCTCCTCTTTCTCCACTTTCTTTTCCTCCTTCTCCCCTTTTTTCTTTCTTTTACTATGTATGAAACCAATCAAAATCAGCTAATGATCTCTGCTAATGCTAGGAATCAGTGGAGAGAAGAAAAATATACCTGAGACTTCTTAAAGTTATAATTGAAATGATTTACTGGCACGTTTGATGGCTAGGTTTGTATAATGCTTCTTTGTGTATGCTTCACTGAGCTATTATTTTTGTTTTTATTACCATACAGCAACAATGTTGAAATGTAATTAGCAGTTCTAGTCACTAATTATCTAATCAGTAGTAATTATTAGTTGGCTGGGTTTTCATGCTGCATATGATTCAGTGTCCTGTGAAGTGCTCTAGCACACAAACTCCATGTGATTTTGTTTATATTAATACAGTTATAGTGTATGGGAAAAGTATGCACTTTGACTTCCACAATCATGAGTCAGATTATTAGTGGTGCCACTGTGGACCAGTTATCTAGCTTTTCTGAACTTCAATTTCTCCATCTGTAAAATTGGGAATAATAATACAGTCGATCCTTGAACAATGTGGGAGTCAGGGGTGCCCACTTTCCGTGCAGTCAAAAATCCGTGTATAATTTATATCGACCCCTCTCTATATGCTGTTCCTCTGTGTATGTGCTTCCTCTGTGTCTGTGGTTCCACATCTATGGATTCAACCTATCATGGATTGTGTAGTAGGGTAGTATTTCCTGTTGAAACAGCATCTGCATATAAGTGAACCCGTGCAGTTCAAACCTGTGTTGTTCAAGGGTCAACCGTAATACCTGTTAAAGAATAATTTTTTTTTTAAGGTAAAATCATGACTCTTGTCCAAATATAAAATGTCAAAGATTTTGTTTACTCATTCTTTTTTTTTATGTGGACCATTATTTTAAGGTCTTTATTGAATTTGTTACAATATTGCTTCCGTTTTATGTTTTGGTTTTCTGGCCGTGAGACATGTGGGATCTTAGGTCCCTGACCGGGGATCCAACCCATGCCCCCTGCATTGGAAGGCGAAGTCTTAACCACTGGACCAGCAGGGAAGTCCCTATTTACTCATTCATTATTGAGGAAACCAAAACGATGTTACAATATGTTCAAAAGCGAATTCAAAATACCACACAGAAATAGGTAGCCAGGAATGTTTTAATGAATTTACAAATAGGTGCAATGTTAGCTTTTTCTACAAGTTGGCGGAAGTCCTCTATTGGAAGAATTCATCTGCATGTCTATTGTCAAGACTCATTTTCATTTTAGTCAGTTATCTACAATTTACGGGGTTGTAAAAAGAAAGTCAACAAAAGGCACAGATCCAATAGAATTAGATAACTAGGAATATTGTGCCCTAGAAAATGCTTGCTTTTTATTGAAGACTCTCACTAATCTTTTTGGGTACATTTCAAAGTCTTCCACAGATTTTCCCTAAATATCTGCTTTGAGAGGTTACTGAGAAGTTTTTTTGCAAAACCACATAATGCTTTTTCAGATATATAATTATATATATTATATAATTTATATATAATTAAAACAATAATTAACACATGAAATGAAAATTTACCAATTCATTCAGACTACTAACATGTTAAAGAAGAAGTTATTATGACATGTGGTAAAGAACATTAACACAGACTTTACTCAGGGAGACTACTATAATGGGTTTTATAGTAGGGGAGGGAGATTGGGCTCAACGCTGAATACACCAAGGATAAATGGAGATTTATAGTTAAGAAGCAGGGTGAGGATAAGTGAATGGAAAATTATTAAGGGAAAACATCAGGGGTAATTGGGGATTCTGGCTAAACTGACTTGACTCCACACATTCTCTTGGGAAACTGAAGACACCATTTTCACTACACTATTCTTATCACTTACAGCAATGAAGGGCTTTTACTTTCTTAAACTAACTCTGGGAGCAAACTTTTCAGATCTTGTGAGGGTTGCATGCTGTCTTGTGAGATGCCTCCTGTGTCTTTGGTTGATCCATAAAAAGACATTAGTTTGAGTACCTATTTGACATTAATACAAGATCCTACTCATTAATGGCCAGATGATGGATCCTTTGAGTTGGCTATGCTTGGAAGGGAAATTATAGAGAGTTTTCATCCTAAAAGCAAATTAAAAAGTGGATTAACATTATATATATATATATGTGTGTGTGTGTGTGTGTTTGTATGTATGTATAAAACAGCTAGTTTTAGGGACTCCTTAACAAGATGAAAGTACACAAATTAGACTTGAAGGAAAAATCCAAGGCAATTTCCCCTTCTTAAAAACTGCCCCATCTCAGCAATTCTCCAGGCCCTCCTAGAAATAATCAGGAAGTTGGTCAGCTAGAAGCCAATATTCAAGAGCTAATAGAAGCAATTATCTTTGTCTTATAAATCTCTGTAAAACCAGAAATGCAACTCTAGAAGCAAGTTAAGACCAACCTATCTTTACCAATCCCTGTTCCCTTTACCAATCACCTGTTCCTCTCAAAATACGTGTAGATATTATAAGATCAGGATATTGGAAACAAAATTGTCCTGTACTTAAGAAAAAGAAGAAAAAATTTAAATAGTAATTACCCTAAGATTTCTGATTTTAGACAAATATATTCCAAAACTCGTAGGAGAAAACTTACATTTTCTTTCTCTGTCCCATACAGGTGTAAATATTACCATATATTTGAAATGGAAACACCTAAGGAGATAACAAAAACTTGCCTGAGACTGAAAAAAAAGGAGAGAAAGAGGCTTTTTAAACACAAACTGCTAAAAGGGCTTCCTTGCCCATACTCTAAACCACAGCCTCCTTAAGACTGTCAAGGGCAAATATAAATCTTAAAAGCCTTCTCCCCAAGTAGTAAAAAACTTTAGCCATCTGAGCAAGTAAATTTAATTTATTCCAACTGTTATTTATGTGTTTGTGTCTGTATATTTGTCTATATTATGTATATTATAGATATGGTATTTTTCTGTCTCTGGGTGGTATTGTCAAAATTAATATGTAAAAGAGTTCTATTTAACTGGCTTTAAACCAACCACAATTTTATAATGAATTAAATTATAATAGAAACCAACCCAAATGATTTTCAAGTTCACATGACCTAGCATTAATCTTTAGTAAATGCAAGCTAGTTTAAGTTTAGGTTTATTTAATACAGACATGTCTTTAGAGTTATCAGCATTACATACAATACTTTTATTCTAACTAAGTTTACTAAAAGTCAAATAAGCTCATGTTATCTCTGTTACAAAATTTGTCAGTAAGAAAAAAAATCCTGAATATGATGACTAACTAATGTCTCATGAAATTTTCATGAGTAATCTAAGTATAATTGTTAAGAACAACTGAATTAAATAGACGTAAATGAGATAAGAGTTTTTAGGTGAACTTTTAAGCAATGATTATTTTATAATATGTCTACTTAAATAGTTTCCCAAATCTCTTTGTTAACTTCTACCCTTCAAATTTTGCTAAGTTAGGTTAAGCGATGGAAAATCATTGAATATCTAGACAATTTCTAAATAATATAAAATTATGAAACTTTAAGTAATGAACAATGGTTTATCTATGTTTGACTTCCTATTACAGAGAAACTAAAAATAAATTTGGTATTATTAGTAAACAAGTCTTGTACTTTATTGAAACATTGTATATGAAGTAGCATATGTTTCTAGAAATTATGAAATGTATTCATAAATTTGGTGATCCACAGAATGCTGGTGTAAAAGATAGTTCATAATTGTTTACTTCTTTTTTTTTTTGGCTGTGCCACGTGGCTTGTGGGATCTTAGTTCCTCGACCAGGGATCAAAACCGGGCGCCTGGCGCCCGGCAGTGGAAGTGTGGAGTCATAACCACTGGCCCACCGGGAATTCCCAATTGTTTACTTCTTTAATTCGCTAAAAATTAAGGTTTTTAAGGGTTAAAAATTCTAGTTAATGTATGTAATTAAAACAACTAGAATTAATTAGGAAAACAACTCTGTATTCAAGGAGAGTAAGATACGTTTTTGCCTAAAAAAGGGTACCGGATATGGAGATACATTTTTGTTAAGGAAAATGAGAGTAATTTTGTCTAAACTAGAACTTCTGGTTATGAAGGACAAACTAAATGCATACAAAAAGTTGGAGAGAGAGAGAGAGAGAAAGAGAGAGAATCTTACCTTTTGTTGTCAAGCTAGCTGAAATTGAATAAATGTATTACAAAGATTATAAAAATAAGCTTTAATATCAGTAATATACTAATATAAAACAAAAACTTGATTTTCTTCCATCTGCTAAAAGGAAAAAGTTTAAATAGACTATTGGCCTGCTCCTGATAAGATTTTTGTGAAAATATTTTTGTTTTTGTTTTTGTTTTTGTTTTCCCTAAAAAGCAAGGGTAAGCACAGTCTTACTAACTGTGCTTCACACTGTCTTCATCAGATCTTTGATTGTTTAAAATTGAGTCTTCTTAATATTAAAGGAGGTAAGTTTAACTTACGACACTGTAACCTTTTGTATTTTCCTTTGAAATTTTTTATTGTCACTTTGGTCAAATAGATAATTAAATATTGTTTCATAATGATCTGTGATTCTGTTAAGTCAAGTGTCCAAGGCTTTTTATATTTTTGACAAACTTCCCCAAATCAAATTCTAAATGAAGTCTTATTGACCTAGAAATAACTTTGGGGATTTCCTGAGGGCCCTTGGAATACCTCAAAGGATTTCTTTTCTCTCCTTATAAAAGAGAGGTATTAAGTTAATTAGGCTTTTTTAAAAAATTAATTATTTATTTTTGGCTGCGTTGGGTCTTCGTTGCTGCGTGTGGGCTTTCTCTAGTTGTGGTGAGCTGGGGCTACTCTTCGTTGCGGTGAGCAGGCTTCTCATTGCAGTGGCTTCTCTTGTTGCAGAGCACAGGCTCTAGGCATGCGGGCTTCAGTAGTTGTGGCTCACAGGCTGTAGAGCACAGTCTCAGTAGTTGTGGCTCACGGGCTTAGTTGCTCCGCGGCATGTGGAATCGTCCTGGACCAGGGCTCGAACCCGTGTCCCCTGAATTGGCAGGTGGATTCGTAACCACTGCGCCACCAGTGAAACCCAGTTAGGCTTATTTTGATATGTTAAATTACATGGGAGCCTTCTCAAATAAGTGATGATAAGCCTTAGGATATATTGTATGGGTAAATGTTAATATAAATATTCTATAAATTATATGAAGTTCCTAAAATTTGGATATGTCCTGGTATAATGTTATCAATCATAATTCTATTGTAGTTATTATCTTAAATGTTGTATGTCACAAAAATAACGAAATTTCCTTGTCAATTCCATTATAATTAATCAGATCTTTAATAATAGGCATTTTAAGTCTTTCATCATTTGCAGACAGTTATTGTTTTACTCAGATGCTTTTATAAAAGCTTCCTGCAAATGTGTTAAATCTTCAGAGAAATTCATGGAAAGGAACAAGTACTCTAGAATACAAGTTTCTGATAACTTTCAAATCATACCACTGAACTGGGTAAAAATTTATAGAACCTAAGGGAGAAAATGATAGCTTCATAAAAAAAGATCAAGGAGAGCAAGAACTAATTAAATGGTACTAAATAGACTGATGAGGATGACTGTAATTTTTATTTTTTTTAATTGCTGATTCTTTAATCTTGTTTTCCAGATATAAGAAAATCTTTCCTCTTAAGCTAAATATGACTCAGAGTAATTTGATAAAGTATACCTTTGTAAACAAAGATGAAAAGATCTCCATATCTTTTCTTTCTACCTGATCCCTCCACAGTTCTGTAACTTGTAATGAGAATTCTTGTTTTCTTGGCAATATGGCTATTTACATAAGTTCAGTAAGAATCTGTTCTCCTTTTAGCAGGACACAATTGGAAACTGGTTATATCAGCAAGGCTTTGACTGGAGTGTCATATTTGAGAGAGACACATGGAGACTCATATATGACCAGACAGCTCTAAGGAACTAAAGTTGTCTTTATTAAGCCAATAAAGCCCCTTGGAAAAACAGTCTAGTACCTTGCTTATATGGTTACCAGCAGCCTTACCAGGTGAGTAAGGAAGGTCACTTCCGGGAAGATGCAGGAACCTCAAGATATTTTGGGGACCTTGCAAAGAAAGCAATTTACTCAAATCTATAGGTATTGCAGGCAAGTCTGATTGCAAGTCCTTGACTTGGCTCATCTTCCTGGCCCTGAGAGACATTTAAAAGTTCAGTCTGGGGGCTTCCCTGGTGGCGCAGTGGTTGAGAATATGCTTGCTAATGCAGGGGACATGGGGTCGAGCCCTGGTCTGGGAAGATCCCACATGCCATGGAGCAACTAAGCCCATGTGCCACAACTACTGAGCCTGTGCTCTAGAGCCCACAAACCACAACTACTGAGCCCGCATGCTGCAACTACTGAAGCCCAAGTGCCTAGAACCTGTGCTCCGCAACAAGAGAAGCCACCACAATGAGAAGCCTGCGCGCTGCAACGGAGAGTAGCCCCCGCTTGCCACAACTAGAGAAAGCCCACGCACAGCAACAAACACCCAACGCAGCCAAAAAATAAAAAAATAATAAATAAATTTCAGTCTGAAATTTCTTTTGAACTGGTTCAGCAAAGAAGATTTAAAAGAGCCTATATGATCAATTGCTATTCTTGCTGCACTTATGCAAATAACCAGGCCAACTTGCTTGAATCTAGGTTTATCTTGCAAACAAATTTGTCTTAATTTGGCTATCTTTCATAGAAAATGAGAGTGATTTCAGAGAGAAAAATTAAGTTTCAGTAGAATCTATAATACATGCATGTGAATATCAGATTCTGCTTCTATTAATTGTCTTTGAGATTTGTTATTTTCCTGTAAACTGGACTAAATCCTGAATTATTCTAGTTTCCTTCAATATCTGGCTATGACTCTCCAAACTAATGTTTCCAATTCTCTTCCATCTTTTTTTTTTTTTTTTAAATTTTGGCTGCACTGGGTCTTAGTTGCAGCACATGGGATCTTTACTTACAGCATGAGGACTCCTTAGTTGCAGCATGTGGACTTCTTAGTTGTGACATGCAGTCTTCTGAGTTGCAGCATGCAGGCTTCTTAGTTGTGGCATGAAGACTTCTTAGTTGTGGCATGCGGACTCTTAGTTGCGGCATGCATGCGGGATCTAGTTCTCCGACCAGGGATCGAACCCAGGCCTCCTGCATTGGGAGCATGGAGTCTTACCCACTGGCCCACCAGGGAAGTCCCTCTTCCATCTTATTGATTTGGAATCATTAAGAACTTAAAACTGCCCTTTTTCCTGAAGCCCTGAAAAGGGAAGCTAGGTGACTTGATATAAACTTCAGAGAAATTGCCACAACAGCTCATGTTTAAACAATCTTCATGCCTGTTGCTGTATGGGTCACTTAGAAAGTTTACCTGAATATCTGGTAACATCATCAGAGACATTTCAAACTACAAAACATGCTTTGACACTGATATCTAGAATTTTCTTGATTAGCTGCTCCCTGGGTTCAGAAGCTTGTTTATAGTCTACTCCAATCATTAACCTTTGGGTTTTTGTTGTTTGTTTGTTTCCATAGACATGCCTCTTATTAAATACCTGAATGCATGTGTAATGTAGGCCTAACTTTGGGAGCCTCCTGAAATGAGTTTAACTGAACTGACCTATTCTTAGGACTAGGAAACTGATTCAGTGAAATCATAGAGCAATCTACCAGCTCAGCTTTTAATACGTGAAATTTCCAGGGAAATTTCAGAGGAGGGAACTTTTGAGGCCCAGGGCAGATTGCCCACAAATACGCCAAAATGGTATGTTAATTATTTGAGTTAAAGTTACTTGAGAAACAGCCAGTGCAAGGACACTCTGACAGATACCCTGCCTGTATGAAATCACAAAATAATCTTTCATGTGAAAGGTACCCTCCCTGCACCAGGAGGCTGAGAGACATCCTTGTAACCAGAGGTAAGGAATTCAGAGCTGAAAAGACCTTGTTACTTCTTTACTACCTCAAGCTCAAACTCCTTTAGGTTCTTTACTAATTAAGCATCCAAGCCAAAATTTATTTGTCTTGTCAGTACTTCGCAAATGTATTGTGTCTTTGTCTAAAAAGTATGAAAGCCTCCTGCTTTGGTCATTTATTTGGATCGTATATCTATGAGACCCCCATAAATACAAGATTAAATTTGATTTTCTTTTGTTAATCTGTCTTGTGTCAAATTATTAGACTAGCCAGAAGAATCCAGAGGGGTAGGAGGAAATCCCTCCACACTCCAACAATGATAAGATATCCAGGGTGGAGAATTTGATCAAATATCAAGCATGGTCAGATACCAAGGGTGGAGGGTGAGAAATTGTATCAGATATTAAAGGTAGGGAATTTTTGCTAAACTAACCCAGCAGGATTCTTGATAAAACTGAACTAAGCAGAGCCCAAGGGCAAGTCATAGTCAAAAAGAGAACTTCAAGGAGCCTGACTAAAGTTTTGTTAAGGAGAGAGTCTTTGTCAAATATCAAGATTTAGGCTATTTCATTTAAGCTGTTTACTGATTGAGTGTAAAATCTTTGGCTAAAAGTGGGTCTAGGAATTATAAATCACCCTATAGGAGAGAGTATAGAAAATGACCAAAATTAAAGTGAGCCATTGCTCTGTTTGCTAAGCACTCACCAAAAGTGTTAAAAGCCTCATTAGATTTTGACACCTCTGTCTTCTGCACAAATTCACAACTTAGATTTATCAGGCTTCTGGCTCCTTTCTTCCTTCCTTCCTTCCTTCCTTCCTTCCTTCCTTCCTTCCTTCCTTCCTTCCTTCCTTCCTTCCTTCCTTCCTTCCTTCCTTCCTTTCTTTCTTTCTTTCTTTCTTTCTTTCTTTCTTTCTTTCTTTCTTTCTTTCTTTCTTTCTTTCTTTCAATAATTGAGCATTTTCTTCCTGTTGACTATGGATTCGTATAGTAAAAGACAAATATGTCTCAAAATAAAGGCTTAGACTCCACCAGTCAAACCCCGGAAGATGTCGGATGTGACACAGCTATCACACTAGGTCTCCTAGAATTAAAACAGACTTGGCATGGTTGAGGAACTGAGGATAAAATACAGTGAGCAAAATAAAGGCTCTGGGCTGAGGCTATTTCTAAGGAATAACGGTTTGATTCAATTATTTATTTATTATTTGGGCTGGGTAGTTTCTGTTGAACCCTTCATCCCCCTAGAAGTTTATCTCTGACCTTCTCTGCCCTAGTTGAAGCCCTGGAGGCTGATTTCTATAGACTACAGCACCTTGACTCCCTTGCCCTCTGGTTTCCTTTTGGGTTTGGTCAGTTGAAAATAGAGATATTTCCGCTCTCCCATTTCCATGCTCTGGTTCTGTGTCCCTTTAAGACTACCATGTATGGTAATACTGTCCTCCCCTTGCTTGCCTCTACAGACCTCATTGTGACCATGGCTTCTGACTGTTCCAAGTACTGGGGTCCCTCAGTATCTCTTATTTTTCCTTTCCCTGCCCTCATACCAATAGTAAGTTCTTTTCATAATCCCAGCTAAATTGTGTTTTCTATTTCCAGGACCCAAATGAATTCAAGAAATAATAAGAACAATTAATTATTGAGAACTAACTATTCTTGACAGCTGTGTACTTTATATATATTGTACAAGTGGAAAAACTTTCTCTTCTTCCCTTCTAGGTTCTTTGGCTGGTCTAATAATTAAATTTATATAAGACAGATTAACAGGAGAAAAACAAACAAAAGTTTAATAACAAATATGCCTCCTTTATACATGGGAGAGACCCAGGAAACGTGAGTAACTCTCGGAAATGGAGGAAACCCTCACCTTAAATACCAACTTCAGTTAAAGGCAAAAGAAGATGTTGGGAGTGGGGAGTCAGTTATGGGAGCTTACCAGGAAAAACAAGGGTAAGGCTGTTTTGCAAATTTAAGTTGTTGCCTTCTGCATTATAGGAGTTCCCAGAGATTTGGAGTCAGCCTTCTCTTCCTGCTATTGCAAGGGAGACACCTTACAAATAAAAACTTCTTTTGTACATATAAATGTCTCTTATGAAGGGGTAAATTCTTTTCAGTTTTTAGAGCTTCTCCTGTGTCTGCAGTTTCTTAAAAAATAATCAGCCTGAAATAATCCTTATGCCAAAGAGGCATATTTTGGGGTGGCAAATTCTGCTCCCCTGCACTATGAACTCACTTCATCCTGAAAACTCTATGATGTAAAAATTTAACAGAAAAGGAAACTGAGGCAGAGAGAATGGCAGTGACTTACCCAAGGCACGTATGACTAAAAAAAGGCATGTTGTTAATGATGATGCTGTATTTCCTAATTAACTTAAGGTTCATACTACTTTTTAAAAATATAATATCTTTTTTCTTTGCAGGATGTATTTTCTCTCCTAAATGGTCCTACACTCCTATCATAAATTATTTTATATTTCCTGAATGAGGGTCAAGCATGTGCTGTCCCACCTGTCTTTGACTGCATAAATCATCTCGTTTTGTCCTACCTATAATGATTTGAGTTACGGAACTCATAATATCATCACACTTATTACTAGCTAAGAGAGCATTAATCATAGATGGTCATAATGACTAGAGAAATCAACAGTACAGTTTGCTGGAAATTGTGTTAATCATGTGGAGTCTTGAAAATGTCAGATTGGAAGAATGCTGCTCTTTCTTACTAATACAAGTTGATAAAACCATGGTAGAGAAAAGAGATAAAACAAAATTAATGTTATTCTTTAAAACTACAGATTTGTGCCAGGCCCTCTCCTCAGTAATTTACATATGCCACTTCATTTAACCTTCCCAATGACCCTACAAGTGATATACACTACCCATTTTTCATGTACAGAAACTGTGATTCCCTAATATTTTCAAGGTTTGAATAACTATTAGGTAGCAGAGGTAGAATTTGGATAGCAGTCTGACTCCAAATACTACTGCTTCCCTTTTAAGAAAAAAAGTCATAATAGTCTGATATGTAGGTTGGTTGGATTCTATTTTAATTGTTTAGTGCTAATGTTTTGGCTTAGATTTATTTGAACTCCTTATCCCTTAAGCCAGTCCTAGTCAGCATCTTTTTCTGGCCTGTGGAGGTGAGGGCTCTACCCCAGAGAGGGCTTATAAAAAACCTGCATTATTGAGTATCAGTGGGAGGTGTGCAGTTTTACAGGCTTGGATTTATGAACTATTGGTAGGTTCTTTCAATGTTAATATAAGAAAGAGACCTCTGCTTAGGACTAAAAATAAAAACATATTGGTTTTAAGTGCAGGCAACTATTTATTATGTAGAACTTTATATGTTCTTTCATTTTGATCGTTTTGAAGCATAAGGCTTGCTGGTGGCAGTTTATAGCAGTGTGGCTATCGGGAGCAGTCAAATCAGCTGGAGAGAAGCCATGTGTCTCCATTTTTCTCAGTAGAAGGTAAGTAAATTATGGTGTATTTCATCAGATTTTCTCTCATATTGTTACTTCATAATTAAAAACATACCCTTATGTATACTATAAAGATTCCCTGCTTCATGTTTTGAAATGAATTTTCAAAAGCTAACAAATTTCCATGACCACTAACAAATAAAAGGCCCAAACAGTCTTTTATTTGTTACAGCAGAAAATAATTCATGATCTTTATTTTAAAGCAATATCTAGAAAGATTGACAGGTCCTAGTTGATGTTGAGTTTCTCTTCTTAATTTTCTGGATGCTCCTTTTTAGTTTCTTTACTTGGTTTCACCAGATTCCGCTGACTTCAAATGTAGATGAATCCTAAAATTCCAGCCTTGGCTTCCTGCTCTTCTTTTTGCATCTCTTCCTTAATGTTTCTATCATGTCCCCAAATATACACCAACACTGTATTCTAGGTGTCATCTACAAACGCCTGCTGCAAGTAGAGGCATCTCTTCAATCAGCCTATCCAAAATGCCACACTTCTCTCCCCTTCTCCAGCCTTGGTTCTGTTCTGAATGTTTTGTCATCAATATCTTATTTTGCCTTCAGCACTCAGACTTGAGAACCTGGACCCCAACTTAGTCCCTTTCTCTTATTCTCCCTCCCATATTGTTATTCACAGGGTCTTGTAATTTCGCCATTACACGGGTTTATCTTCTACCTTTCCTTCTTTGTTTTTTCTGCTCTAACTTCAGTATCCATAACCTTTCAATTGAAACCATAACCTTATATATACTATAAAGAAGGCTTTTTTCTTATTATTTTGAATATTATTTAGGAATGGAAGCTCTAATTTCCTGATCAGGATGATAAATAAATGACCTAGTCAATTGTGTCTCCTACATGGTCGTTCTGTCTAATCTTACTCCCACTATTACCCTAATTTGTGTTCCTATAGCATTTTATGCATAACCCGTTCTAGTAATTTCTTCATGTTTGGTGGTGGTGGTGCTTTAAACTCTCCTCCCAACCACAGTGAACTCTTCAAAGGCGGAGCCATGTCTTACTCATTGTTGCTCTCCAGTGTCAAGCATGATGCCTGGCATTCGTTAGGGAACTCAAAAATGTCTATTTAGTTAAATCGAAAACTGTGGAGTTGGAATGAATTTCCCTCTAAGAAATATCTCCCAGAGAAACTGACTAGGCTTTTTGGGCTATTTCCTGGTCAATGCATAGAAAACCACCAAGGGTGAAAAATTGGGTAGAACCCAGGTTAGGGAAAGATGCTGATGCATAATTTAGTTTTGCTAATTTTTAGAAATAGCATTTTAGAAAGATTCACCTGGCCGTGCCCTATTAAATGTCCTAGAAGAAAGAAGGACTTTAGGAAGGTAAGGAAGTATTGAAGTGATTCAGGTGCAAGGTTACTAGAGTCTGGAGTTTGGAAATGGAAGAGGAAATAGAAATGCATTGATAAAGGGAAGTTCAGTCAAGAGAAGAAAAAAATGTCAACGATAGGAAAAATAAAAGTTGACTATAAGCCTTGACGCAGTAGGAATTAGATGTAAGAATTAGAGATCTCACCCGGAGACCTTCAAGATGGTGGAGGAGTAAGACTTGAAGATCACATTCCTCCCCACAAATGCATCAGAAATACATCTACATGTGGAACAACTCCTACAGAACACCTACTGAACGCTGGCAGAATATCTCAGACTTCCCAAAAGGCAAGAAACTCCCCACGTACCTGGGTAAGGCAGAAGAGAAAAGAAAAAACAGAGACAAAAGAATAGGGATGGGACCTGCACCTCTGGGAGGGAGCTGTGAAGGAGGAAAGGTTTCCACACACTAGGAAACCCCTTCACTGGCAGAGACAGGGGGTGGCGGAGGGGAAGCTTCGGAGCCACGGAGGACAGCGCAGCAACAGGGGTGCGGAGGGCAAAGCGGAGAGATTCCCGCACAGAGGATGGTGCCGACCAGCACTCACCAGCCCGAGAAACACAAGCTTCAAATGATACATTAAACAAGATGGACATAATTGATATTTATAAGATAATCCATCCAAAAACAGCAGAGTACACTTTCTTCTCAAATGCTCATGGAACATTTTCCAGGATACATCACAACTTGAGTCACAAAATAATCCTTGGTAAAATTAAGAAAATTGAAATTGTATCAAGTATCTTTTCTGACCACAACGTTATGAGACTAGATATCAATTACAGGAAATAATCTGTAAAAAATACAAATACATGGAGGCTAAACAGTACACTACTAAATAACCAAGAGATCACTGAAGAAATCAAAGAGGAAATCAAAAAATACCAAGAAGTAAATGACAATGAAAACACGATGACCCAAAACCTATGGGATGCAGCAAAAGCAGTTCTAAGAGGGAAGTTTATAGCAATACAATCCTACCTCAAGAAACAAGAAACATCTCAAATAAACAACCTAACCTTAAACCTAAAGCAATTAGAGAAAGAAGAACAAAAAACCCCCAAAGTTAGCAGAAGGAAAGAAATCATAAAGAACAGACCAGAAATAAATGAAAAAGAATTGAAGGAAACAATAACAAAGATCAATAAAACTAAATGCTTGTTCTTTGAGAAGATAAACAAAATTGGTAAACCATTAGCCAGACTCATCAAGATAAAAAGGGAAAAGACTAATCAATAGAATTTGAAATGAAAAAGGAGAAGTAACAACTGACACTGCAGAAATACAAAGGATCACGAGAGATTACTACAAGCAACACTATGCCAATAAAATGGACAACCTGGAAGAAATGGGCAAATCCTTAGAAAAGCAACACCTTCCAAGACTGAACCAGGAAGAAATAGAAAATATAAAGAGACCAATCACAAGCATTGAAATTGAGACTGTGACTAAAAATCTTCCAACAAACAAAAGCCCAGGACCAGATGCCTTCACAGGAGAATTCCATCAAACATTTAGAGAAGAGCTAACATCTATCCTTCTCAAACTCTTCCAAAATGTAGCAGAGGGAGGAACACTCCCAAACTCATTCTACGAGGCCACCATCACCCTGATACCAAAACCAGACAAAGACGTCACAAAGAAAACTAAAGGCCAATATCACTGATGAACATGGATGCAAAAATCCTCAAGAAAATACTAGGAAACAGAATCCAACAGCACATTAAAAGGATCATACATCATGATCAATTGGGGTTTATCCCAGAAATGCCAGGATTCTTCAATATATGCAAATCAATCAATGGGATAAACCATATTAACAAACTGAAGGAGAAAAAATATATGATCATCTCAATAGATGCAGAAAAAGCTTTCGACAAAATTCAACACCCTTTTGTGATAAAAATCCTCTAGAAAGTAGGCACAGAGGAAACTTACCTTAACATAATAAAGGCCATATATGACAAACCCACAGCCAACATCGTTCTTAATGGTGAAAAACTGAAACCATTTCCCTGAAGATCAGGAAGAAGACAAGGTTGTCCACTCTCACCACTATTAGTCAACATAGTTTTGGAAGTTTTAGCCACAGCAATCAAAGAAGAAAAAGAAATAAAAGAATCCAAATCAGAAAAGAAGAAGTAAGCTGTCACTGTTTGCAGATGACATGATACTATGCATAGAGAATCCTAAAGATGCTAACAGAAAACTACTAGAGCTAATCAATGAATTTGGAAAAGTAGCAGGATACAAAATTAATGCACAGAAATTCTCTTGCATTCCTATAAACTAATGATTAAAAATCTGAAAGAGAAATGAAGGAAACACTCCCATTTACCATTGCAACAAAAAGGATAAAATATCTAGGAATAAACCTACCTAAGGAGACAAAAGACCTGTATGTAGAAAGCCATGACACTGATGAAAGAAATTAAAGATGATACAAACAGATGGAGATATATAACATGTTCTTGGATTGGAAGAATCAACATTGTGTAAATGACTCTACTACCCAAAGCAATCCACAGATTCAATGCAATCCCTATCAAACTACCACTGGCATTTTTCACAGAACTAGAACAAAAAATTTCACAATTTGTATGGAAACACAAAAGACCCCGAATAGCCAAAGCAATCTTGGGAAAGAAAAACAGAGCTGGAAGAATCAGGCTCCCTGACTTCAGACTATACTACAAAGGTACAGTAATCAAGACAGTATGGTACTGGCACAAACACAGAAATATAGATCAATGGAACAGGATAGAAAGCCCAGAGATATACCGACACGCCTATGGTCACCTTATTTTTGATATAGGATGCAAGAATATATAATGGAGAAAAGACAGCCTCTTCAGTAAGTGGTGCTGGGAAAACTGGACAGCTACTGGACATTCTTTCATGTAAAAGAATGAAATGAGAACACTCCCTAACACAATACACAAAATACACAAAAATGAACTCGAAATGGATTTAAATTTAATTTAAATTAAATGGATTAAATGTAAGATCAGACCCTATAAAACTCTTAGAGGAAAACATATGTAGAACACTCTATGACATATATCACAGCAAGATCCTTTTTGACCCACCTCCTAGAGAAATGGAAATAAAAACAAAAATAAACAAATGGGAACTAATGAAACTTAAAAGCTTTTACCCAGCAAAGGAAACCATAAACAAGATGACAAGACAACCCTCAGAATGGGAGAAAATATTTGCAAATGAAGCAAATGACAAAAGATTAATCTCCAAAATGTACAAGCTGCACATGCAGCTCAATATCAAAAAAAGAAACAACCCAATCCAAAAATGGGCAGAAGACCTAAATAGACATTTCTTCAAAGAAAATATACAGATTGCCAACAAACACATGAAAGGATGCTCAACATCACTAATCATTAGAGAAATGCAAATCAAAATTACAATGAGGTATCACCTCACACCGGTCAGAATGGCCATCATCAAAAAATCTACAAACAATAAATTCTGGACAGGGTGTGGAGAAAAGGGAACCCTCTTGCACTGTTGGTGAGAATGTAAATTGATACAGCCACAATGGAAAACAGTATGGAGGTTCCTAAAAAACTAAAAATAGAACTACCATATGACCCAGCAATCCCACTACTAAGCATATACCCTGAGAAAACCATAATTCAAAAAGAGTCATGTACCACAATGTTCATTGCAGCTGTATTTACAATAGCCAGGACATGGAAGCAACCTAAGTGTCCATCGACAGATGATGGATAAAGAAGATGTGGCACATATATACAATGGTATATTACTCAGCCTTAAAAAGAAACGAAATTGAGTTATTTGTAGTGAGGTGGATGGACCTAGAGTCTGTCATACGTAGTGAAGTAAGTCAGAAAGAGAAAAACAAATACCATATGCTAACACATATATATGGAATCTAAAAAAAAAAAAAAAAAATGGTTGTGAAGACCCTATGGGCAGGAAAGGAATAAAGACGCAGACATAGAGAATGGACTTGAGGACATGGGGAGGGGGAAGGTATGCTGGAACGAAGGGAGGGAGTGGCATGGACATATATACACTACCAAATGTAAAATAGATAGCTAGTGGGAAGCAGCTGCATAGCACAGGGTGATCAGCTCGGTGCTTTGTGACCTCCTAGAGGGGTGGGATAGGGAGGAGATATGTTGATATATGTATATGTATAACTGATTCATTTTGTTATAAAGCAGAAACTAACACACCATTGTAAAGCAATTATACTCCAATAAAGATGTTAAAAAACAAAAAAAGAATTAGAGATCTCTGTGGGATGGATCCTGAGCCTCTTCACTCTGCAGATATTAGCAGCTCCTAGTAAAAGTAAAGAATGGACTTTTGGAACTTTTCAAGCCACATGATATCTGTTGCACATGAGTTGCAACTCTTTTAAAACTTAATTAATTAATTATTGAGGTACTATTGATTTATAACATTACATTTTTTCATACATACAACATTATATATCTACATCTGTATAACTTACCATGTACTCACCACCAAAAATTTATCAATATTTTCCAGCCATCACCATATAATTTATCCACTTAATCCATTTTGCTCTCCCCCTGGCCCCTTCCCCTTTGGTAACCACTACTCTGTTCTCTGTATCTATGAGTTTGTTTTTATTTTATTTGTTTGTTCATTTATTTTGTTTTTGTTTGGTTATTTATTTGTTTTTTATATTCCACATATGAGTGAAATCATATGGTATTTGTATTTCTCCATCTAGCTTATTTCACTTAGCATAATTCCTTCAAGGCCATCCATGTTGTTGCAAATGTCAAGATTTCATTTTTTTAAAAAATTAATTAATTAATTAATTAATTTATCCTTGGCTGTGTTGGGTCTTCGTTTCTGTGCAAGGGCTTTCTCTAGTTGCGGCGAGCGGGGGCCACTCTTCATCGTGGTGCGCGGGCCTCTCACCGTCGTGGCCTCTCCTGTTGCGGAGCACAGGCTCCAGACGCACAGGCTCAGCAGCTGTGGCACACGGGCCCAGTCGCTCCGCGGCATGTGGGATCCTCCCAGACCAGGGCTTGAACCCGTGTCCCCTGCACCGGCAGGCAGACTCTCAACCACTGCGCCACCAGGGAAGCCCCAAGATTTCATTTTTTATGGCTGAGTAGTATTCCATTGTGTGTGTATATATATATATATATATATATATATATATATATATATATATATATACCATGTCTTCCTTATCCATTCATCTATTGATGGGCACTTAGGCTGTTTATATATCTTAGCTATTGCAAGTAATGCTGTGATGAACATGGAGGTGCAGCTGTCTTTTCAAATTAGTGTTTTTGTATTCTTTGGATAAATATCCAGAAGGGGAATTGATGGATAATATGGTAGTTTTATTCCTATTTTTTTGAGGAATCTCCATATTGTCTTCTGTAGTGGCTACACCAATTTACATTCCCACCAACAGTATACAAGTGTTCCCTTTTCCCCACATCCTCGCCAACACTTGTTATTTCTTGCCTTTTTGATAATAGCCATTCTGACAAGTGTGAGATGTTATATCGTGGTTTAGATTTGCATTTTTCTAATAATTAGAGATTTTGAACATCTTTTCATGTGCCTGTTTGCCATCTGTATATTTTCTTTGGAAAAATGTCTATTCACCTTCTCTGCCCATTTTATTATTATTATTATTATATTTTGCTGCGTTGGGTCTTTGTTGCTGCATGCAGGCTTTCTCTAGTTGTGGCGAGCGGGGGCTACTCTTCGTTGTGGTGCGTGGGTTTCTCATTGCGGTCGCTTCTCTTGTTGTGGAGCTCGGGCTTTAGGCCCACGGGCTTCAGTAGTTGAAGCACACAGGTCCTAGAGCACAGAGGCTTCAGTAGTTGCAGTGCGTGGGCTCGGGAGTTGTGGCACGCAGGCTCTAGGGCATGCGGGCTTCAGTAGTTGTGGTGCACAGGCTTAGTTGCTCCACGGCATGTGGGATCTTCCCAGACCAGGGATCGAACCTGTGACCCCTGCATTGGCAGGTGAATTCTTAACTACTGAGCTACCAGGGAAATCCTCCTCTGCCCATTTTTTATTTGGGTTGTTTGTTTTTGTTTTTTGGCTATTGAGTTGTATGAGTTCTTTATATATTTTGGATATTAATCCTTATCAGATATATCATTAACAAATATCTTTTCCTATTCGGTAGGTTGTCTTTTTGTTTAATTGATGGTTTTCCTTGCTGTACAGAAGTTTTTAGTTTGATGTAATTCCATTTATTGATATTTATTTTTTTCTTTTGTTTCCCTTGCTCGAGGAGACAGATCTAGAAGGATACTGCTAAGATCAATGTCAATGTGTACTGCCTATGTTTTCTTCTAGGAATTTTATGATTTCAGATCTCACATTCAAGTCTTTAATTCATTTTGAGTTAATTCTTGTGTATGGTGTGAGATAGCAGTATAGTTTAACTTATGTTGCATGGTGCTCTCCAGCTTTCCCAATATCATTTATTGAAGAGACTATCCTTTCTCCATTGTAAGTTCTTTTCTCCTTTTTTTGTAATTTAATTGTCCATTAATGCATGGTTTTATTTCTGGGCTTTTGATTCTGTTCCATTGATTTATGTTTCTGTTTTTCTTCCAGTACCATGCTGTTTTGATTACTATGGCTTTGTAGTATAGTTTGAAATTAGGGAGTGTGATACAAGGGGTTTTTGTTTGTTTGTTTGTTTTTGGTTTTTTTTCCTCTCAGGATTGCTTTTCCTACTTTTGTGGTTTCATATACATTTTAGAATTTTTTGTTCTATTTCTGTGAAAAACGTCCTGGGATTTTGATAGGGATTACATTGAATCTGTAGATTGCTTTAGGTAATAAAGACATTTTGACAATGTTATGTCTTCCAATCAGTGAGCACAGAATATCTTTCCATTTATTTGTGTCTTCTTCAATTTCTTTCAAAAATGTCTTATAGTTTTCAGTGTACAGGTCTTTCACCTCCTTGGTTAAATTTTTTCCTAGGTATGTTATTCTTTTTGTTGCAATTGTAAATGGAATTGTTTCTTAATTTATCTTTCTGCCAGCTCATTGTTA
Source organism: Balaenoptera physalus (assembly GCF_965194825.1). NCBI lineage: Eukaryota > Metazoa > Chordata > Mammalia > Artiodactyla > Balaenopteridae > Balaenoptera > Balaenoptera physalus. The sequence continues at coordinate 78,750,505 of NC_138890.1, read as the reverse complement.
GCATATAGAAATGCAATAGATTTTTGTGTATTGATTTTGTATTCTGCAACTTTGCTCTATTAACTTATGACTTTTAATAGTGTTTTTATGGAGTCTTTAGAGTTTTCTCTATATAAAATTATGTCATCTGAAAATAGTGACAGTTCTACTTCTTCCTTTGCAATTTGGATGCCTTTTATTTCTTTTTCTTGTCTGATTAGTCTGGCTAGGTCTTCTAATACTATGTTGAATAGGAGTGATGAGAGTGGGCATCCTTGTCTTGTTCCTAATCTTAGAGGAATAGGTTTCAGTTTTTCACCATTGAGTATGATGTTAGCTGTGGGTTTGTCATATATGGCCTTTATTATATTGAGGTATTTCCTTTCTATACCCACTTTATTGAGAATTTTTATTATAAATGGGTGTTGAATCTTGTCAAATGCTTTTTCTACATTTTTTGAGATGATCTTATGATTTTTAATCCTTCATTTTGTATTATGTTAATCGACTAGTGGATGTTGAACCATTTTTGCACACCTGCAGTAAATCCCATTTGATCATGGTGTATGATCTTTTTGATGTATTGTTGAATCTGGTTTGCTAATATCTTGTTGAGGATTTTTACATTTATGTCAATCAGAGATATTGGCCTGCAATTTTATTTTTTTGGGTTGTCTTTGGTTTTGTTATCAGGGTGATGTTGGCCTCATAAAATGAGTTAGGAAGTATTCCCTTCTCTTCAGATTTTTGGAATAGTTTGAGAAAGATAAGCATTAAATCTTCTTTGAATTTTTAGTAGAATTCAACTGTGAAGCTGTCTAGCCCTGGACTTTCGGGTTTTGGGAAGTTTTTGATTATTGTTTCAATCTCTGTACTAGTGATTATTCTATTCAGATTTTCTGTTTATTCCTGATTTGGACCTGGAAGTTTATATGATTTTAAGAATATGTCCACTTCTAGGTTGTCTAGTTTGTTGGTGTATAGCTGTTCATAATATTCTCTTATAATACTTTGTATTTCTGTGGTATTTCTCCCTTTCTGCTTCTGATTTTATTTATCAGGGCCTTCTCTCTTTTTCCTTAGTAAGTCTAGCTAACAGTTTGTCAAGTTTGTCTATTTTTTCAATTAATCAGCTCTTAGTTTTATTGATCTTTTCTATTGCCTTTTTAGCCTTTATTTCATTTATTTCTGCTCTAATCTTTATTATTTCCTTCCTTCCTTCTACTAACTTTGGGCTTCATTTGTTCTTCTTTTTCTAGTTCCTTTTGGTGTACAGTTAACTTGTTTTATTTGAGATGTTTCTTGAGGTAGGTCTGTATTGCTGTAAACTACGCTCTTGGTACTGCTTTTTCTGTATCCCATAGATTTTGGTATATCATATTTTTATTTTAATTTATCTTCAGGTAATTTTTGATTTCTCCTTTGATTTCTACATTGACCCAATAGTTGTTCAGTAGCATGTTGTTCAGTAGCATGTTGTTCAGTCTCAATGTATTTCTGATTTTTCCAGTTTTCTTCTTGTTGCTGATTTCTAGTTTCTTTCCATTGTGTTCAGAGAAGATGATTTCAATCTTCTTAAATTTACTAAGACTTGTTTTGTGTCCCAGAATATGGTTCATCCTTGAGAAAATTCCATGTACACTTGAGAAGAATGTGTATTTTCTGCATTTGGGTAGAATGTTCTGTACAAATATATCAAATCCATCTGGTCTAATGTTTCACTTAAGCTGCTGTTTTCTTGTTGACTTTCTGTCTGGATGATCTACCCACTGATGTAAGTGGAGTGGGTGTTAAAGTCCCCCACTATTACTGTGTTGCTCTCAGTTCCTCCCTTTAGGTCTGTTAATAATTGTTTTATATATTTTGTTGCTTCTATGTTAGGTGCGTATATCAATCACTGTTAAGTCTTCTTGATGAATTGTCCCCTTTATTATTATATTCTGTCCATTTTTGTCTCTTGGTATCTTTTCTTGGCTTGAAGACTCTTTTGTCTGATATGAGTATGTCTGTACCCACTTTCTTTTGGTTGCTATTTCTTTGGAGTATCATCTTCCATCCCTTCAGTTTGGGCCAATGTTTGTCTTCAGAGCTGAGGTGAGTGAGTCTCCTGGAGGCAGCATATAGTTGGGTCTTGTTTGTTAATCTTTCCCACCACTCTGTGTCTTTTGATTGGTGGATTAAATTCATTTACATTTAGAGTGATTATCAATAAGTGAGAACTTAGTACTGTCATTGTATATTTTGTTTCTTGGTTGCTCCATCTCCATTTTTTTCCCTTATGTTTCTGTCTGCCATTTTGGTTTGGTGGTTTTCTATGTTTCTCTCAGTTTCCTCCTTTTTTTTTTAAAATGTTTCATGTCTCTGCTCTAGATTTATATTTTGTGGTTACCATGAAGTTTGTATAAACATCTCAGAGCTAAAACAGTCTCTCTCCTGCTGAAAGCATCTTATCTTCAGTTACCTATATGGGCTCCATTCTTTTCCTTTTCCCCTTTTATGTTTTTGTTGTCTTAAATTATCCCTTTTTATGTGTGAGTTTGTTACCAAACTGAAATAGCTATAGTTATTTTTCTGCTTTCTTTTTTTTCTCCCTTTAACCTTTATACTTTAATAAAGTATTTAAAAACCTATTCTGATAGAGAGTAGCAATTTTATTGTTTTGTCTATTTATCACCTTCCTCAAAGTTTTGTGTATTTTTTGCTGTTTTGTTTCTGGTAAAAAAGCTGTTTTCAACATCTCTTGTAAGGCAGGTCTAGTGTTGATGAACTCCCTCAGCTTTTGTTAGGGACAATCTCTTTTCTCCTTTACATCTGAATGATAACTTTGCTGGATATAGTATTCTTGGGTGACAGTTTTTAACTTTCAGTATTTTGAGAATGTCATCCTATTCCCTCATGGTTTCTGCTGAGAAATCTGCTGATAGCCTATGGGGGTTCTTTTGTTGGTTACTGTTCTTTTTTACCCTTGCTGCCTTTAAAATTCTTTTTTTGTCATTGACTTTTGACAATTTTAATATTACATGTCTTGGGAAAGGTCTTTTGGTATTGAGGTAATTAGGTGTTCTCTTAGCTTCATGGCCTTGTATATGCAGTTCTTTCCCCAGGCCTGGGAAGTTGTCAGCTATTATTTCTTTAGATAATCTCTCTGATCCCTTCTCCTTTGCTTCTCCTTATGGTATACCCATTATCCCAATGTTACCCTTCCTAAAAGATTCAGATAGCTCTTGTAGGATTTCCTCACTTTTAAAATATCTTATTTCTCTTTCCTCTTCTACTTATATCATTTCTAGATTTCTATCTTTGGGCTTACTAATTCTCTCTTCCACATGGTCTGCTCTATTTCCAGTGCTCTCTAATGCGTTCTTCTTCTCATTTATTGTGTTCTTCAGCTCCAAAATTTCTGTTTGGTTCTTTTTTAAAGTTTCAACCTCTTTGATAGAGTATTCCTTTTGTTCATTAATTTTATTCCTTAGCTCATTAAACTGCCTTTCTGAGTTTTCTTTTTCTCATTGAGTTTCTTCATGACAGTTATTTTGAATTCTCTATCAGTTAGATCATAATCTTCTTTAAGTTTGGTTTCTAGAGAATTGTCTTTGTTTTATTTTTTGTGGTATAGTGTTGCTGTTGTTCTTCATGTTGCTTGATGAATTGTTCCTCTGCTGGTGCATTTGAAATTAAATGACAGATTAGGAGTTAGACTTCTTTCTTTGATTTCTGGTAGGAGGCACTATCACACAGGTTTTTTGTTTCTTTTACCTGAGCTGCCTCTGGTTATATTTGAGAGTGGCACTTTCCAACCTCCAACCTCCTTGTAAAAGGTGTGGCTCACAGGGGTCATTTCTGACTTGCTTCTGCCAGAGACTCTGTTGTCCCTGGGATGGTGGGCTCTTTCCTTGCATCTGGAATCCCCTGAGACACAGGCTTTGCTGTAGGGGGGAGGGAGACAGAAAGGGAGGAGCCAGGGTTGTGCAGGCACCTCTACCATATCCGTTGTTGTAAGGTTCAGGGGCTCTGCCACTGCAGATGGGGAGGGCAGGCACCAGGGTCATGGGTGCTTCAGCTGCTAGAGGGTTGGGGTCCCAGGCTCCAGTGCAACTGCTGCCCAGTTACCTGTTCCTGTGGGCATTTGTGTGGTTGAGTAGATGAAGTTGTGTGCGCCATCTTTCCTGCTGCTACTGGGTTCTCTGTAGCTGTGGGCTCCATTGCTATGGTCAGAGGGCTATGAGTACAGACACTGTCTTTGTTGTTCCCTCAGTTCCCCTTCCTCTATGTGATTCAGTCCACCCACCTTTTGATGTACAGATGTTTGGAATTCTCTGTCATCCTGTTGTGATGGGCAGAGGCAGCTTTGTTGAGTTATGGATGTTTTAATAGTTGTAGATTGAAGGGGAGGGACAAAAGTAGTTTTTCACTCCACCATGTTTCTGATGTCACTCCTGGGTTGCAATTCTTAAGAGAGGTTTGTGAACTGAAATTACTTTGGCCTCCTTTTGTCAGAATGCCTTTCCTTCCCTTGGGAGAATAAGATAACTTAGAGCTTAGAACTTATGTTTTCCAATGTCAAGGTAGTTTGAGAACAAAACTTCTGTATGAATTCTACCCTACAAGCAGCTAGAAGATAGCATCTTGTGATCTTTCAGGCATATAGAAATTGTTGATTTAATGAAGTTAGATGGATAATATTATTTAATATTCTTTAATGAGTCTTTTCTAACAATCTCTGTCTTTATTGAGTCTCCAGGGGCAAAACCATCTTAGAAAGATTATTGAACACAATTACAGAGAGTGAGCTGAAGGCATGCACTCTTCAAGGTTTTGTATAATTTTAAAGGATTAAAAAAATAGTTCAAGAGTTGTGATATAAGTGAAATGGGGATAGAATATATTATTCACACTGCAACTTAGATTTCAGAGAAAATGTAATTTTGAAAATTTGTTTTTTTGTATCTCTTAATCCCCTACCCCCATATTTCCCTCCCTCTGTCCCTCTCCCCACTGGTAGCCACTAATTTTTTCTCTATATCTATTTCTTTTTTGTTATATTTATTAGCTTGTTGTATTTTTTAGATTCCACATATAAGTTATATCATACAGTGTTTGTCTTTCTCTGTCTGACTTATTTCACTTAGCATAACGTCCTCCATGTTTATATGTGTTGTTGCAGATGGAAAAAATCCTTATTTTTTATGGCTAAGTAGTGTTGCATTGTGTGAGTGTGTGTGTGTGTGTGTGTGTGTGTGTGTGTGTGTGTATTCCACGTCTTTTTTATCCATTCATCTGTTGATGGACATTTAGGTTACTTCCATATCTTGGTAATTGTAAATAATGCCACTATAAACACTGCTTGTATCTTTCTGAATTAATGTTGTTTCTTTTGGATATATACCTAGGAGTGGAATTGTTGGGTCATATAGTAGTTCTATTTTTAGTTTTTTGAGAAACCTCCATATGGTTTTCCACATTGGCTACACCAATTTACATTCCCACTAACAGTGTACAAGAGTTCCATTTTCTCCACATCCTTGCCAACATTTAATATTTGTGTTCTTTTTTATGATAGCCGTTCTGACAGGTGTAAGGTGATATCTCATTGTGGTTTTGGTTTGTATTTCCCTGATGATAAGTGATGTTGAGTATCTTTTCATGTGCCTGTTGGCCACCAGCATTTCCTCTTTGGAAAAAATGTCTATTCAGTTCTTCTACCTATGTTTTAATTAGGTTGTTTGTTTTTTGGTTGTTGAGTTGTATAAGCTGTTTACATATTTTTGATAGTAACCACTTATCGTTCATATTATACGCAAATGTTTTCTCCCATTCAATAGGTTGTCTTTTTGTTTTGTCAATGGTTTCCTTTGCTGTGTAAAAGCTTTTAAGTTTAAGTAGGTCTCATTTGTTTATTTTCACTTTTACTTTCTTTGCTTTTGGTGACAGGTCCAAAAAATATTGCTATGATTTATGTCAAAGAGTGTTCTGCCTATGTTTTCCTCTAAGAGTTTTATAGTATCCAGTCTTACATTTAGGTCTTTAATCCATTTTGAGTTTATTTTTGTATATCATGTTAGAGAATGTTCTAATTTCATTCTTTTACATGTAGCTGCCTAGTTTTTCCAGAGCCAACTACTGAAGAAACTGTCTTTTCTCTATGTATATTCTTGCCTCCTTTGTCACAGATTAATTGACCATAAGTGTGTGGGTTTATTTCTGGGCTCTCCATTGATCTATGTGTCTGTTTTTGTGCCAGTACCATACTGTTTTGGTTACTGTAGCTTTGTAGTATAGTCTGAAGTCAGGGATTGTGATTCCTCCAACACTGTTCTTCTTTCTCAAGTTTCTTTTGGCTATTTGGGGTCTTTTGTGTTTCTATACAGATTTCAAAATTATTTGTTCTAGTTTTGTGAAAAATGCCACTGGTATTTTGATAGTGATTGCATTGAATCTATAGATTGCCTTGGGTAGCATGGTCATTTTAACAATATTAATTCTTCCAATCCAAGAACATGGTATATCTTTCCATCTGTCTGTGTCATCCTCAATTTTTTCCTCAGTGTCTTACAGTTTTCCAAGTACAGGTCTTTTACCTCCTTAGGTAGGTTTATTCCTAAGTATTTTATTCTTTTTCGTGGGATTTTTTCCTTAATTTCTATTTCTGATAGTTCATTGTTAGTGTATAGAAATGAAACAGATTGCTGTGTATTAATTTTATATCTTGCAACTTTACTCAACTCATTGATGACCTCTAGTAGTTTTCTGGTAGTGTCTTTAGGATTTTCTGTGTATAGCATCCTGTCATAGTGACAGAAGTAAAACAGTGATGGTTCTACTTCTTCCTTTCCAATTTGGATTCCTTTTATTTCTTTTTTTTTTCTCTGATTGGTGTGACTAAGACGTCCAATACTATGTTGAATAAAAGTGGTGAGAGTGGATATCCTTGTCTTGCACCTGATCTTAGAGGAAAAGCTTTCAGCTTTTCAGTGTTGAGTAAGATGTTAACTGTGGGTTTGTCATATTTGGCCTTTATTATGTTGAGGTATGTTCCCTCTATGCCCACTTTCTGGAGAGTTTTTATCATAAATGGATGCTGAATTTTCTCACAAGCTTTTTCTGCACCTATTGACATGATCAAATGATTTTTATTCTTCAATTTGTTAATGTGGTGTAACACATTGATTGATGTGTGGATATTGAAAAATCCTTTCATCCCTGGAATAAATCCCACTTCATCATGGTGGATGATCCTTTTAATGTATTGTTGGATTCAGTTTGCTTATATTTTTTGAGGATTTTTGTATCTATGTTCATCAGTGATATTGGCTTATAATTTTCTTTTTTGTGATATCTCTGTCTGGTTTTTGTATCAGGGTCATGCTGGCTTCATAGAACAATTTCAGAAGTGTTCCTTCCTCTGCGATTTTTTGGAATAGTTTTAGAAGGATAGGTGTGAACTCTTCTCTAAATGTTTGGGGTAGAATTCACCTGTGAAGCCATCTGGTCATGGAGTTGGGTTTGTTGAGAGTTTTTAAATTACCAGTTCAATCTCATTACTGGTAATTGGTCTGTTCATGTTTTCTGTTTCTTCCTGGTTTAGTCTTGGGTGCTTGCACCTTCTTAAGAATTTGTCCATTTCTTCTTGGTTGTCCATTTTATTGCCATATAGTTGTTCATAGTAGTCTCTTTTGATCCTTTGTATTTCTGTGGTGTTGGTTGTAACTTCTCCCTTTTCTCTTCTGATTTTATTGATTTGGGCCTTGTCACTTTTTTTCTTGATGATTCTGGCTAAAATTTTATCAATTTTGTTTATCTATTCAAAGAACCAGCTTTTATTTTCATTGATCTTTTCTATTATTTGTCTCTATTTCATTTATTTCTGCTTTAATCTTTATGATTTCTTTCCTTCTACTAACTTTGGGTTTTGTTTGTTCTTCTTTCTCTAGTTCCTTTAAGTGTAAGGTTAGTTGTTTTTATTTGAGATTTTTCTTGTTTCCTGAGGTAAGCTTACAACAACTCTCATTTTAATCTAACAATTTTCATGGGTCAGAAGTCAGGGAATTGCTCAAGTGGATCCTCCGTTTAGGGGCTTACAAGGCTATGTATATTCAAGGCTGGCTGTCTGCATTTTCATTTGGAGGTTTAGTTGGTAGCCTGCATGTAAAAATTGCTTTCAATGTTGCATTTGTCTCGATTGTAGAAATCTTTGCCTTACTCAATCCACAGACATTCAAGAGATTAAATTAATTAGGATTGACTGTAAAATCTTTGGTTATACCAGAATTATCATGTTATTGTTTATTTTAAATGACAGAGACAGAATCATATTCTTGATACCTTAGAATGAAGAATGTATGTGAAGATTTTTTTCTAATCAAGAATTCATTTGACATCAATAGAAATGAATCTGAGTAATGATTTCTGTGAAGATATATCTCTATCTATCTACGTATCCTATTTCAGGATATAATTGGACTTCTCAATAGATTTTTGTTAATATTTTTGGAATAAATATATTTATTCCCTGATTTACCCTGCATTTCACTAGCTAAAAGTTTATCTTTGAGATAGATTTTATTGAAGCAATTAATAGTTTCTCTTATATCAAGACATTTAAAAGTTGGTAGCTATTTAAGAGGAGAAATGTAAATAAACATACAGTTTACCCATTACATGACATTTTTCTCCTTAAGAGATTAGTAGTCAGTGGAAAGATAAAAAACTGTGGTATCATCTTGAGAATCAAGTGATTTGAAAACCTGATTAATGTTGCTATTATAAATTCTGTTTAAGAAATATTTTTTCAGATTTCATCAAATGTCAAAACAGGGAGATGCCGGCCTTTAATCACCTACCACCACATGCAAGCTGCCATAGCAGCAAGAAATAAACTGTCGGGCTTCCATGGTGGCGCAGTGGTTGAGAATCTGCCTGCCAATGTAGGGGACACGGGTTCGAGCCCTGGTCTGGGAAGATCCCACATGCCGCGGAGCAACTAGGCCCGTGAGCCACAATTACTGAGCCTGCGCGTCTGGAGCCTGTGCTCCACAACAAGAGAGGCCATGATGGTGAGAGGCCCGGGCACCGTGATGAAGAGTGGCCCCCACTTGCCGCAATTAGAGAAAGCCCTCGCACAGAAATGAAGACCTAACACAGCCATAAATAAATAAGTAAAAATAAAAAAAAAAGAAATAAACTGTCATCAGTTAGTGTGATAGACCAGTGTTTTCTCAAAATACATTTAAAAATGTGAATTATAAGTAGTATATGGCATAGTTTCTAATTCTGTGCCATCAAACTTTACAAAGTGTGTTGTTTGATGCATTTTCTTGGTATGAGGTATGTTCTAATTCCTGTTGCCTTGGAGAAAACTCCGATTAGTGTCTGCATTTGATTTTTATCATTTGTCCAATGACCTTGGGAATGTGGTCATCAGATATGACTGTCACTGTGTTATAACTTAATCCTCTTGCCTTTTTATATCTATTCCTCCCAGCCTACTTTCTTCAAATTCTTGAATTAATTTTTAGCCACAAAATTAAAATATCGAGGTTTGAGATACACAAATGGGACACTGGGGGCAAATGAAGAAATAGTTAGACTTTTGGGATTTGACAACTGGTATATATAACATGCATTGTATTTTTCTCTATATATAGTCAGCCCTCCATATGCACAGGTTCTGCATCTATGAGTTCTGCATCCATGGGTTCAACCAACTGGTAGATCAAAAATATTTGGGAAAAAAATTCCAGACCTTTCCAAAAAGCAGAACTTAAATTTGTCATGCTCTGGTAACTATTTACATAGCATTTACCTTGTGTTAGATACTACAAGTAATCTAGAGATGATTTAAAGTATATGTGAGGATTGCATAAGTTATGCGCAAATACTATGCCATTTTATATGAGGGACTTGAGCATCAGCAAATTTTGGTATCTATGAAGGTCCTGGAACCAACCTCCCCAAGGATGAGGATACAAAGGGAGCAGTGTATACATGATCTTGAGGAATGACCCCATTGTGCATGGTTTGCTGGAGAAGTATCAAGCCTAAGGAAAACTGGGTACTGTATTCTATTCCAGTGGTCAGTCTTGAACTGTGCGTTTCCTCATCAATACTTGAAAGAATTTCCTTGAAGTCCCTTTAGAATCCAAGCATACGCAAGGAATTTCTGCATTGATTCCATGGTGCTGTAACAAATTTGCTACGATTCTCATGAAATCCCATTGAATGAATGAATAGGTTGGTTTGCCAATTCTGGATAACTTTGTAGGTTTCAAGATGCTCATGAATTATACTCAGTTGGCAAAATCTTTTGATAGGGTAAAGAAATTGTGGGTGGTATTTACGGTCATATTTATTCTTTTTCCATAGAGCTTTTATTAGTATTGAGTAATTTGACCTATAATTTAGTAACAATGTTGCACACTTTTCTGTTGCCCTTCATAATTTATAGTGACTTTTGGGAAGTAGTTTTATATTTATACTTTATTATCATTCATTTGGAAAAATTATAGCCTTCTTATTTTAAAATATTAAGAGAACTAATAAAGTTTTAAAAAATTCATTCTGCATTGGGTAACATAAAATGAGGAACACCGTGTTAGGTGTAAGGATGATATAAGTGATGGTCCCTGACCTCCCAGTTTATAGTCTAAGAGATACATGAGGGAAATTTTTGTCTTCGATTTTTATTTATTTTTATTATAAATGATTCTACTTTCTTGACATAAAGACATAGGCCATCATGAGGAATGCAGTGTATTTCAGAAATAGATGGTTAGATCGGAAAATATGACAACGTTTGAAGATATTTGTTGGACTTAGGAATGCTTATAAGTTTGAACATGAGACAGAATCTGAGCATGTTGTTTTTTTAGCCAGAAGTTTTATAAATATTTGAATTTGAATATTTTTGGTTGGGGAATGCATTCTCCTCTTTTACACTTTGCCACTCCCTCCCAGCTTTATTTCCTGGCTTTGACTTCCTGCCTTGCCCCTTAGCATTTGAGGTTGCATTTCCTAGTTTACACTGCAAATATCAATGAAGATTATAGAATTATAGAATTTCCTGCTTGAGAGTTATAAATGACATTTTAATTTTAAATTGAATTAAAGATAAGGAGAATAAATCATATTTCCCAAAGCTAATATTCAATCAAAACGTATAAATCTGGCTATACCAATGGGTATGCTGTACTCATTCTGATTAGGCATTTCATTCTTTCTAGTGGTTGGGTCTATACTGTACTAGTTGTAACATATTTTGAATATCAACCCTGATTAACATAATTCCAACAGGATGTATTTGTGTGTGTATGTGTATGTGCGATCCATTTCTATCTAGTGCAAGCACTCTGCATGCCATGTTTTCTATGAGATAGAATCCTTCAACATCAGTAGGCTCCTTGTTTAACTTTGCTTCCTGCACTAACAAATGACTTTTTGTTCAAGGATGACAAGAGATCAATTAAAAAGAAAGAAGAATGTTAATCCAAGATGGAATAGACCTACCCTAATTGAAGAATGGTGAACAAGAATCTGGTCAATGAATTATAACCTCATTTTAAAATTCATTCATCCATTTGATAATTAATTCTGATGGCATCTTACATAATCATCAGAGGCTTTCCCTGCAAAGTACATGAAGGTAAATGAACCTCTACTTGAAGATTGACATCTATCTTTGGCTCACTGTTGAAGAACACATTATAATGAAGCAACAGACAGGATGCCTGATCTCTCAAGTTCGGTGAAGAAGCAAGAAAGATTAATAACACTGCTGTGTAATGGAATAATGTCAGGTACGAAACACCGTATCCTCTACCTTCGAAAGTGTTCTTTAATCCTGTGGATTTACAAATACTTTATTTTCATTTTGCGATTAGAAAAAAATATTAAATTCTCATTTGAGTATGATTTCTAACTTTAGTAAAAGTAGAGAGAAGGGAATAATAAAAATTCTTGTTAGTGAGAGAAGTTTGTCATTGGAGTTGCCTCTTCACCTGGTTAAGTTTCAAGAATAAATTAGGAAAATGAAGGGCTTTACCATCAGAACGTGAAGCCAGTCCGTAAATAAGAGTCAGGGGCTGATCCAAGAGAGTCTCCAGACATGCCCTACCAAAGATAAGAATAGTTTTCGCAGCCTCTGAAGTTGGTCCCTGTTGCTTACAGAGCCTTGGGCACTAATAGATGCCCCTTGGGGAGTACAGCGCTCTTTAGTGGTCACTTGCCATCAGCTACGCTCAGGGAACTAAGTATACTGCTGACCTCTGTGAGGTGTACTACCAAAAGTAAGTCACAGTCCTGATAAGGAGTTTAGAGGGTGCGCTAATGAATGTTCCAATCACAGAAGCCTCTTTTCTTTAAACCTCCCTCAACCAAGGGATTTATGCAAATGTAATATCACCCAATTTTCTCAATATTTAAATACGACCCTTTCCTCTTGGAGTCTGGAATTCATCCAAAGGTAAGGAGTTGTGTTGGTCCTCTAACAAGCTCCAGAACAATAGGATTGGCCCTTTGGTGAAGTTCTGCTCCTCTCACTGGTTTTGATCTTCTTTGAGTGCCTTTTTCCGTTTCAGTCACCACAAGTGGGAGATTTATTTTTTATTAATTCTTTAACTTTTGACTTCTTAGTGAAATAAAATACCACCCTGCTAGAAATGGACATATTTTATTGTTAGCAATTGCTGACAAATGCAAGCTTATGCCTGTCTCCTGAAAGCAATCTATTCAACACTAAAATCAACATGATAACTCAAAACTCCCATCTCTTCTCAAGGCAAGATATTCACAAACAAAACACTTGCTACATAAATATACTTGGCAACTAGCAACTCCCATTTCCTCTATTCTGAAGGCAAAATAATCACAAACAAAAGTTTTAAAGAAAATCCGTATACCTTCATTTGAGGTTTAAGGATTGCCTTGAGTGCTAGAGACTGAGACTGATAGCAGATATTAGATCAGCAGAGTGAAGGAAGAGAGAAATGAGTACAAAGGGACCTGGATTTTTCTGTTCTTATAAATTTTTAAAAATTCTTGACAACCCAGAATCATCCTTAGATCACTTATTTTCCTGTCTAGTTTTTTCTTTGTAACTTTAATTATCTTTGCTGCTGCCTGTGTCTCTTACCTTTTTAATGTAATGTCTTAATATTTAATGTTGAGATGTGCTTTTGGAGAGAGAGTTCCAAGGTTCAGCTGTGAAATCATCATTCATAGTGTAAGGAATCATGTGGCTGAACCCCAAGACATCAAATAGAAAATAGATTTATGACACAAAAAAGAAAAAAACTTGGCCATTGACTTTTATAGAGAACAAAGATGAAATCTTTAATCTTTTAATCTTTACAGGAAAAGGACCTCCTCATTTAAAATAGATATAGAGAAGTGAATTGCAAGTGAAGTGCTCATATACAAACCTAGGACTTCTAAAACATATTAAAATGTTTGTTCATCTTTTGTAGGCCTTGTGTACTTCTGTCTCCTAAGCCAGCAATTGAACCTAGGTTCTGAATGTAATGGAAGTCACTGATCACTATCAAGTTTAATGTGTTATTTTCATAGCAAGTAACAGTCGTAACAGTTATTGCTGTCCCAGTAAGGAAGTCTAACTATTTCACATAAATGAAACACCACATAATAAGATATTAAATCATATGAAACAAAACTGACTTTTGAATCTATTGTCACCTAAGGACAGTGGATGGTAATTTCTCCTTATGATTCTGTGGGTAGCTAATTTATTATTTTCTCATGTACTTAGCTTATTATAGAGCCCTGCAACCCTTTCAGAGCTCCACCACTTATTTGTCAGATCATTAACTAAAAATGTAAAAACTGGTTACTATTGTGTCATCTGCTTAAGTAATTACACAGAAATAAACCACATTTTTCTATCACTTTGCTTGGTATCTTCTGCACTCGTAGCCATAATACATTGCAAATATATAGTTTTCTCTTCAGCCAAGCCCCTGTCATTGTCCTTTCAGACTTCAGCATTCATGTTAATGACTCTGATCACTCTGATCTCATCAATCTTTCATGTCTTCCACTCTAATGATCTTGATCTATTCTTTATTAAGTGTATAGAACTTTTCTATAGCTCAGATTCGACTTACTAAAGATCTGGAACACTGACATTATGTCTCTGACCATTCTTATCTTTCTCCTACTTCCATTTTTTCCTCCTCTTTTTCAAGTGCATTATGACATCATTTCCCTCACCTCTCTGAATATTTCCAAGACATTTCCTTCTGTTATTATTTGCTTCTCTCTGTATATTCTGAACTTAATGGTCACATACTTCATAGATGTACCCATTAACCATAAAGTCACAAATATACATTTCCAGTTTAAACTTCTCTCCTGAGCTACAAACACAAATTTCCAACACGTTTCCTGAATTTCTCAAATATACTTTCAAATCAGAGATATTGCATACATCTTCATCTTGCATTCTCTATTATACTTTATTAAGTCATTAAGAATAGAATCCTTTGTCATCTCCATTTCTCTCATATTTTGTAATTATTTTTTCTGTCACCAAGACTTGTTAATTCTACCTATTCATAAAGCTTTACTCAGTGTTTCTAGAAGAAATATAATCTCCTTTATCTTCTTCCCTAGAATATTCTATTTATCCTTTTTTGAAAATACAGACCACATTTTACAGTACTTTTGTTGGGTCCCAAATTTAACCCAATTGAACAGATATTTGTTGAGCATGTATTTTATGCCAGGCACTATGTTGAGAACTTGGAATATATCAGTGAACAAAACAAAAATTCCTGCCCTTATGGGAAGGGAGACAGATAATGAGTAATATACATCATAAGTAAGTTAGCTACATCGTATGTTAAAAAATGATAAGGTTATGAAAAAGAGAAAAAATGAGAGCTGGACAAAGGGAATCAGGATTCTGGCTGGTATTGGGGGACAGGTTAAATTTGAAATAGAATGGGTAAGATAGACTTTGTTGAGGAGATAATTTGAGCAAAAACATGAAGATAGTGAGGGGATCACCCATGTGACAATCTGGAGAATGAACTTCTAAGGAAAGGAAAGAGATAGTGCAAGACCCTAGTTTTGAGTGTGCCCGGTTTGTAACAAGGGGAAGAAAGCTAGGAGATGAAGTGAGGGAGATAGCAGAGGCTACATTATGTAGGGCCCTATAGTTCCTCAGGGACACTGGCTTGTACTCAGAACAAAAAGTAACCATTGGAGGATTCTGAACCGAGGAGTGACAAATATTATATTATTTACATTTTGCAGGGATCATTCTGGTTGCTGTGTTGAGAACAGACAGGAGGGGAGCAAAGGAAAAAAAAAAAATCTATGCTAGGCATGATACAGAATGGAACTAGGATGGTAACAATGAAGGAGTTCAGAAGTGGTCAGATTCTAATTATATTCTGAGGGCAGAGCCAATAAGACTTGCTGGTATTTGGGATATGGGTTGTGAAGGAAAGGAAGGAATTGACAAGGATTCCAAGAATTTTGACCTGAGCAACTGAAAGCATGGAATTGTCCTCACTTGAGAAAGTGGTAGATAGAGCAAGTGTGGAGGGTAAGATTAACAGTTCAATTTTGGATATGGTAACTTTTTGGATATAGTAAGTTTGAGATATCTATTGGACAACCAAGTGAAGCTGCTGAGAAGATTATTGAATGTATGAGATTAGAATTCAGGAGAGAGATCTGAGCTGAGATGTGTATATATATATATATATATCTCATACATAAAATGTATAGCCACGGAACTTAATGAAGTCACCAAGAAGGAGAGAGTTTGGGGCTCTTCTACATTAAGAAATCAGTGAGAAGAAAAAGAATTATCAAAGGAAATGGAGAAGAAGTGATTAGTGATGCTGGAGGAAAACCAAGAGAAGATGATGTCTCGGATGACAAGTGAAATAAGTACATGGAGGGAATGCAAGTTATTCACTGCAATAGGGGTGACTTAAGATGAAGACTAAGAGTGAGTGCTAGATTTACTAACACGGAGGTCATAGGGAAAATAGTGTAGAAGTGGCAGTTAGAACCAAGAGAATCTCCAAGCTTAATACTATAAAGACTGTGGGAAGCAAAAAGAGAAAAAAG
The DNA here is from genome assembly GCF_965194825.1 of Balaenoptera physalus. NCBI lineage: Eukaryota > Metazoa > Chordata > Mammalia > Artiodactyla > Balaenopteridae > Balaenoptera > Balaenoptera physalus. The sequence goes on along the minus strand of NC_138890.1, from coordinate 78,734,431 downwards.
AAAAAAAAAATCCAACACTTGAAATGCTTGCAAGGGAAGGAGTATTCTAAGGGAATAATCAGCCTTTTGTTAAAGCTGGAAAATGAAGAAAATATTCAGAAATATTAAGATGGAGGGTTTTGATGATGCTGAATGGTGAATTTCAGAGGAGAGGGTGGAAGAGTTTTTGAAGTTTGGGTGGAAGTGGGGGAAAGAGAGGATGTAATTTGTATCTACTAGTGGAGATTAGGGTGCAGGTGATGGATGATATCTTGGGATTCTGGATTCTTATGGTAACATTATAGAGAATAAAGGGAATAATGAGATTAGTCCTGTTGGAATCAACACAGATTGTGACAAAGGTGTGAGTTTTGGGGATAGGAAGTGGTTAGATTTTGGGGTTCCTTCTTGAATCCACTGATCTAGGGTCAAGATGATAGTTAAAGCCATCTTGAGATGTAGTCTTAGCCTCATTACACAGACTTCCTCTTGACCTCTGATAAAGGGGGAAGAAGATCTAGAGGAGGCTTGGTATTAATTCCAGTCATTTAGTTGAGGAACAAACTTATACCAAACCTTGAGGCTCCACCTTAACCCCTTTAATGAGATTGATAGCTGGGAAAGCTGAGCATCACTCTCTCTCTCTCTCTTTTATTGAAGTTTAGTTGATTTACAATGTTGTGTTAATTTCTGCTGTACAGCAAAATGATTCAGTTATATACATATATATTATTTTTCATATTCTTTTCCATTATGGTTTATCACAGGATATTGAATATAGTTCCCTCTGCTGTTTATCCATTCTATATATAATAGTTTGCATCTGTTAATCCCAAACTCCCAATCCTTCCCTCTCCCACTCCCCCTTGTGCTGTTCTCTCTTAACTCTGGACCACAGCTGTAAAAGGCCTAGGGGTGCTGTGGTCCAAGTAAACAGAGACCATCTATCTTGGGTTTAGCCAATTATTTCCAATTGATTGGATGACCTGAGAGCTCACATCTGCTTGCACAAGGCCTGAGGTGCCTCTTTGGAGAGGATGTATGCTGAGGATAGAATGATACAGGCACAGTAAGCCAGGTCGATAACGAAGCTGGGTACTAGGAAAAGAGTAGGTTATAAATAAACATTGAAGGTACCGTGTTCTGGACGTGATATCGCAGTGCCTGTCAGAAACTGCAGAACACAAGTGCCATCTGGGAAGAACAGAATAGAGTACCTGGCAGACACCAGAAATGTTAGTGGGGCCTCAGCATGGAGTTGAAGGCCATGCTTCAGCAATCAGATAAGAACTAGTGAAATTAGAGTTATTATTGTTAATATGAACTCCATTTACTACCAATAGACTAATGAAGCTTGGACAAATTTGTGTTACGTAGTAATGAAAACAAATTTCTCCACTCTGCTGGCCCGTGAGCTTGGAGGGACAAGGTTATGCTTGTATTCCCCACTGAATGCAGTTTAATGAATTTGTTGAATTGGTTACATAAAATGATTAGAAATATCTTCTTATGCCTCTACGTGATGTTGCAGATGCTTTGTCAATGTTCAGAAGTCTCCCATAACACTTTTGAGCGAGAGGGAAGAAGAAAAGAAACCCAAGTTATGTTCATGGGACAAGTAGCCTCACTAACTGAGTCAATTATTTTTTCTAGCGAAAACAATGCAGGCCATACAAGAAATTTCAAATAAAATGTTACAGAATATGCTCTGACCCTTGTTTCACATCTTAAATGGTATTTTAAATACTGTTAAAATACTTAAATAGTATAATGTGACAAAGTTGTGAACATGAGGTTAATGACGAATAAAGTTTTGGCTTAAATTTCCTTATACCAGAGAAAAACGGTGAATTTCCATAAGATTTCCTAGCTGACAGGCCACATACACAAGATAAGAGGGAGTAAAAGTGTAGAATAAATTAATAAGGCAACCAAATAAATACGGATGAGAAAGAAAACAAATTCATAAGGGTATGTCACTTAAGATTAGAAATTTGAAGAAATGGAAAAAAAAAAAAAAAAGAGAGAGAGAATCTAAAGATAGTAAGAAAGAATGGAGCAAGTGAAGACTTTCTTTCTCCAAGGGCCTTCTTTGACTATTCTATCTGAACATATCCCCTTTTTATTTTCTAGTGACTTGGACCGTAGCCTTGACTTGTAGGTTTGTTTACTTGTTTGTGGTCTGTCTCCCGGTGTGACTGCTCTTGACCCCAAGCCCTCTTTCCCAACTGGATTCAATCCTGGGGATGTCAGAAACTGCAGTTAGCAGAGGAGACATGGTGAGTAGAGAAAGAAAGATGATGCACCCCCCCAGCTTCTCTTCCTTTTCACTTGTAAGTTTGTGGAAAGCTTTACAAAGGCAGAAGCCATGCTGTGCTTTATCCATCATTGTGTCCTTACAACAAAGCACAATGCCTAGTGCATAGTAGGCACAAATATTGGTTGAATAAATGAATGAATGAACAAACGAATGAATGGGTAGAAAGCATGTGTTATAAACTCATGATTTTACATTTTGATAATGTAACAGTAGCAAAGATAATTCCCAAAAAGTAATTTATTCAAATACAGTTATGCCTTTCTGTCCCAATAATATAGACAAATACTCTTGGCATAACACAACAATTTCTGAGAGATCATTAGTGAGAAAATTGCACTTATTTATAGCCTTCTGGATATGAGAGGTGACCTAGGATCCTGCTGGGTAGATCAGAGAGATAACCTTAAATTACATCAATATTCCTAATGTCAGAGTCCTGGTGACATAAAAGGTTCTGTGGTATTGATATAAATACAGAAAATAAATCATATTTAAAGATAAATAATTGGCAAATTATGCTAAGTCTAAGTTTCCCCAAAGCAATCCCATAAAATCACAATTTCTAGATAAGTGAGTTGGCAAAATTTGCTCTTTTGGATGTGCTCTTGCTCCCACATGGTCTGGTTGTTTCTATTATGGGATTGCATGGTTCATGAGTTGATGTCATACTGAGCTCTCTAGTTATTAACTCAGAGAGCCTATGAGTTAGTCGCCATCTGTGGGAGGTAGACACTGTGTGGGCAGTGAGGTGTCAGATCAAGTCTTTTTCCTCTCTTCCATTGCTACTATCTTTAGCAGTTTAAGTAGTTGAAGATACACACAGCTCAGCCATGAGCCTCCACACATTGTGTATCTCCTCACATTGTGACATCTCTGCTTCCTTTGAAGTTGCATTTTTATTATTCTATTCAAGAAAAGCAAATATCCTAGACTCTGCCTTCGGAGATTGAAAGCTCAGCTAGAGTGACCATGAGTTGCTGCTTGCTGGTTTATAACTCTTGTTTTGGCATATTTATTAGTGCTGCTCCTTTTTTAAAAATTGATTTTATTGAAATATAGTTGATTTACAATGTTGTGTTAGTTTCTGCTGTACAGCAAAGTGGTTCAGGTGTACATCTATATACGTTCTTTTAAAATATTCGCTTCCATTATGGTTTATCAGAGGATACTGAATATAGTTTCCTGTGCTATACAGTAGGACCTTGTTGCTTATCCATTCTATATGTAATAGTTTGCATCTGCTAATCCCAAACTCCCAATCCATCCCTCCCCTATCCTCCATCCCCCTTGGCAACCACAAGTCTGTTCTCTGTGTGTGTGAGTCTGTTTCTGTTTCATAGATAAGTTCATTTGTGTCATATTTTAGATTCCACATATAAATGATGTCATATGGTATTTGCCTTTCTTTGACTTACTTCACTTAATATGATAATCTCTAGGTCCATCCATGTTGCTGCAAATGGCATTATTTTATTCTTTTTTATGGCTGAGTACCATTCCATTGTATACATGTACCACATCTTCTTTATCCATTCATCTGTCAATGGGCATTTGGGTTGTTTCCATATCTTGTAATAGGTCCTCCTTTTGATCTCAAGAGCATCCTGAGCTGGATTATAAATTAGCCCTAATGGGGAATTTTTCCTCAAGAGGCTGTTCTGGTTTCCAAAATCTAGAAAAGAATCACCAATTAGTATTAAATCATAGTAGACCCTGGCAAAGTACATGCAAAATATCCAGAAATAACAATGCAGGTTACTGACACTCATTTTTGATAAAGTGTTTTAAAGCAGGTTTCTAAATATTCATGATTTATGGGTTGTCTGACTGTTCCTAGGTATCAGCACTGGTGGAAGCCAGGTATATCAGCTGACTTTAGGTGCAGCTGGTAGGTCTCTTGACAATCTTAGGGGTAATTCTTCAGAATCCATATCCTATATATCTCTCTAATAAAGCAAAAAATAAATGAAATGTCCAAGTAACCCATAAATATGAAATGTCCAAGTAACCCATAAATAGAGGAATAAGGTAGTTTATAATATTTAAAGTCAGATTTCTGCTGGCAAAATAAACCTTATAGTATCTTACATGTCATCATTATTATAATATCAACCTTCATCCTCTTTGAGTGTACAGAATGAAAGCAGCATTGATGAATGAGGAGGGCTGTTCTGTGTACTACGTATGAAGTGTGTGTGTGTGTGTGTGTGTGTGTGTGTGTGTGTGTATTTGCAGGCATTTTCTTCAGCAGACACTGAGCACTTGTTCCAGGCTACAACCTTCCTCCTTCATTAGTTTCTTCAGATTGGAGGAGAGCAATTCTGAAGAAATGTGATTACCTTATGTTTATTCTTTTTCCTGTTAACTTCATATTATACACAGCAAAAATATTTCTTTGCCTTTCTCTACCTTTACTCTGTTAAAGGTCAGTTCTTTTATGTTTGCCTCATGAAAAGAACTTGTACGGCAGATGGCTTTCTAAGGATTCACATTTTTGACTAAAGGCACATGTTTCCTGTGCATATTTTCACACCATAAATTAAGCAGATTTTACCTTTAATCACAATTTTCTTTCTTTCTTGATGAGTAAGTAGGGTACTGGAGGAAATAATTTCATGAATCTTTGTTTTTTTCTTGTTTTTAACTAGAGTGAATATAGATAGTAAGCTTCAAAGGAGCAGGAATCATGCTCATTTTATTCAGCATTTATACTTAGCTCCCATCATAATGGATTGCAGATGCTAGCTGCCCAGTTAATATTTGTTCAATGAATGAATTGTCTGGTGGGTTCTAATAATCATAGATTGAAGCCACAGTCATATTCTACAATCCCAGCCTTTGATTTTTTGATACTTTGATACTTTTACAACTTCTATTTTCTAAATAAGAATGATCTTTTCCTTAAACCATTCCACAAGATTTACTTTCTATTTCACTCAGGGTAAAGAAAATCAAGATAACATATGGATAAGGATGTAGAATAGTTTGCTAGATCATTTGTTAGCCAATGTGATTCAAATTCTTGATTCAGCAAACAGTTACATTCACAGTCATTCAACAGTGAGATTTACCTTCAGGTTCATAAAGCCTATAATGTAGATATTTTCCATGAATACTGTGAGTGCTTCATTAATGGTTCTTTGTCAGGGGTGGGAGGGATAGTAATAGAAACCAACTAATGTTAATGATACATGATAAAATTTAACTTTTGCCTGTGGCACCAGGATGCAATGGGAGCTACATACAAAGAAAAGGACCTATATTGAAATTAAAAAAAAATGGACAGTTTGTTTTTAAACTCTTGGACCTCTCTCAGGGACCATGACTCAGGCCAATTGCATAAAGTGATCCAGGGAAGAAGGGAGTTGTGAACTCTTGCCTTGATTTCCACTCCTCCATGAGAAAGAAGTGAGGGTAGTGCTACCTCAATAGGACAACTCAGAAACTAAGATGTATCTGCTGGTCTAGGTGAGGGGCTGTTGCTGTCAGCTGGTGGCAGCAGAGCAAAGAAAGAGAAGAGAGCACTGTTTGAAATGTAACCCACTCCTAGTGGCAGCTGTGGAAAGTATGTGTTCTTCCCATGCACCAAGGGTAGACCTCACAGGAAAGACAGAAGTGGTGAAGCCATTTATAATTCTGTCCAAGAGAACTTCCCAGATAGCTTGAGTATTCCAAGATGGAGTTTTGTGTGGTATGAATTACCTGGATTCCTGGGAATCTGGGGGTCAAAGAGGAAAGGACTACCAAAAGAATATGTGTATTTGTCACACTGCAGGTATGGCAGCCCAAGGGATTAAGCATGAGGTGAGAAGGGTCTTCCTCTAGAAAGTTCACATAGGTTCTGATGAAATAGGTCAGCATCTGTACATCTGTCATTGAGAGGGGCCTATTGCCAGATGATCCCTGCACTTCCGGTGTGACTGCTCTTGACCCCAAGCCCTCTTTCCCAACTGGATTCAACCCTGGGGATGTCAGAAGCTGCAGTTAACAGAGGAGACATGGTGAGTAGAGAAAGAAAGATGATGCACCCCCTCAACTTCTCTCCCTTTCCACTTGTAAGTTACTAACCATCAGTAGTAGCCTGAGAGGAAAACTGAGTTTGAATTATTACCTACACCTTGATAATTAGAGAACTGAGGCAGTTTTTGGATTTTAAAGTGACTGGAGGTCATTTTATACTTTAAATGAGAACAAAAACTTATGGGGTTTACTAGAGAAAGAATTTTCATGCAAGGGCAAAAGAAAAATTTTCTTTCACTGAATGAAGTTTAAAGGACAAGGGGAGATAAATAAAGTTGCACTTTGATTGCATCCCATAAGGCATGCTAGGTCAATTTTTCTGTTATAATAGTTTTAATGAAAAAGGAGAATTTATTAAAATAATTTCTTATTGGAACTCAGTGTCAGGAAACGTAGATGTGTCTCACACATAGAGATTACTGAGGACTGTAAGGCTATTATAACCTCATTTACTCTCTCCCAAATCATCTGTTTCTCTTTGCATCTCATCTTTACTCTCTTCTCTCTTTAGATAACTTTCTTGGCTTTTCCATGTAACAGCTGTAGGTAATTATAAAGGTCATTTCAGTTCAGGCACCAAAGAAATTAACTGGTATCTCTAGGTTTCATTCCAAATTTTGGTAGGTGGAGAATTCTCTGAGCTTATCTTGACTTGTATAACTCTACTACTGTGGGTACAAGGGTATGTGATTCCAACATGACTGCAGGACCCACAACTGTGGGAGAGCAACAAGTTCTCTGAAAATAGGGGCATTTGTTGGCCAGGAATTCCATCTTTGTTTACTACAAAAGCGTGTGATATAGAGGCCACAGGAAGAATGCTGGGAACTCAGGAATTGGCAGTTTATCTGGGGTGTAAGAATATGGGGTTTTGCACATTGAAATTATCTCAGAAATTTCAATGGTTATAGGTATATGTGTTTTATAGTATATTCTGCTAATTAAACATCTTAATAAAACTTCCTGGGAAGTGTACTTGTTCTGTATTTCAGAAATGTCTGGGATTTCTAGGAAAGGGGATCATACCAACTTGTAATTATTTGAGAAAATTCACACAGATTGTATGGATTGATGCATAAACTTGGTCAATTTGATCATGATGCTTCATTTCCTTAATACAGTCTTGCGTTCTCACATGTAAGTATTTTGAGCTAAAGAGACAGATTTGGGAGTTTGGGAGGGCTGATGTGGTTAGAGTTCTCAGGGAAAAATACTGGAGAGGAGAGAGCTGCAGAGAGAGATTGAGAGAGAGAGAGAGAGAGAGAGAGAGAGAGAGGGCACTCCAAATATCTTTGAGAGTCTGGGATCTTCAGCTGACTTCTCAAAGCAGGGGAAAAAAACCACCAAAAGGGAACAATCAAAACAATCCCCTGAGCACAGAGAGGGCCAGAAATTGTTGGAATTCCCATCAGCCACATGGGGGTGGGGGTTGGGTGGGGTACCCAGAAGAGTATTTATTGCTTCATCAGTGAGGTAAAATTAACTCTAAAGACTGCTTTGGTCCCTTCTAACAAAGTTTAAAATAAATTCTTACAAAGATCAAATATTTTAAAGCAATTTAATTGCATCCCAGAATAGAGATTTGGAAATCTTTTAAAAAGTACTGGCACCTAAGATGCCAGTACTCCACTGGCATCTTAAGATAAAACAAAATTTGCAACTCCACTTTGCCCCTCATTTTGATAAGTGCATACCCCTTGTTTCTGAAGTATTCTGAAGGGGGAATATTCTCCCCCTTCCCCTCATGGCCGGTCAAATAATTAAAATGACATAAGGCAGATTAACAAGAGAAAATCAAATTCTATTATGTTTGTAGGGGAATACACATAAGCATGAAGAATTCCAAAGACAGTAAGGTAAGATGAATTATGCATGTCATTTTGACTAAGGAGAAGAAGGTAGGGGTTTGGGACTTCAAAGGGAGGTGAGGTAATTCACAGGAAGAAGAAAAGAGTTAATGTTTGGTAAACAAATGTCTGCTGGGCCATCTAGAGACAATGGAACACAGAGAGGACTTTGATCAAATGGGTCTTGCTTGGTTCCTCCCTGTCTACCACACCTAGTCCATACTTTACTATAGTGATAGCTCCTTCCTGGAAGAGGCCTTCTATCTTAAATTCTTTTAGGCAGTTATGGTGGAGTTCAAAGGTTCTTCCTGGGCTTTGTTTGTTTTCTGCTCAAAATAATCCACAAGCCAGACTGGCATATTTTGTGGTGGCGTACTCTGAATTCCATCAATTCCATCCTGTCCTGTATTATTTTAGGATTATAAAATTCCGGTTACTATCCAGTAGGTCAATACAGCATCTCCTACAATTATCCCTGCATTAGAAAGAATAGGTACCAGTAAGTTTCTCACCATTTCTGGTGCTTCTTTCACCAACGCATTCCTTATTGCTTTAGGAAACAGTGTCGCCCTTCAAGTGCATCCATGGAACACAGTTGGTCAGCGACTAGTTTTTTTTTTTCCCCCATTGTATTAGAATGTCCTCCCTGGCATATTACCTCTCCTGATCTTTTTGCACCCTTTTCCAGTAGCACAGCTGTTCTCCCATTTCTTGTTCTTTTAGTGTGGGCCATTGCTTTTTCTAGGCATCCAAGATGTGGATAACAGTGTCTTAGCACCATATCCCAGGGTCCTGCCAGATTACGAACTCCTGTGTCACTGGATAGTGTCCTCGTATGGATAAACTCTCTCTTACCTAACTTCATACTCCGCACTCATTGATCCAGCACGCTCAGTCTCCAGCTCCATACATATTCTCCTGGCTCCTCCCAACTCACATTCGCCAGGTCCTGCAGCTCCTTCTGCATCCCTGTTCTCCCTCAGCAGGCCGAGAACGTGCTTGGCTGGGTTATGTAGTGATTTGACCCTAGTTATTAGTCTTGTAGCTGGGAGCGTCAGTAGGGTAGAATCTGAGGAGGGTGTGTGTTCTCTTTCAAGGCTCTGCATCATCTAAGAGCCAGGGCAGAATACTAAGCTTTGAGAAAGGTAAGCTACTTCTGCAGGGCTAGACAGATCTGAGGGGTCAAGATTCTCAAGTGTCTCAACCCAGATGTCCCCATTCCAAAGTCTCAGGGTTTTATCTTGAGTGGCATACCTGCTGTGATTGAGAATTCAGTTTCTCTTCTCTGGACTTTTGCTTTCCTTATAATTCATTGTTGAACCTGATCTTAAGCTTTCTCTGCCCTCTGGCTGCAGTAGATAAGCATCTACTTTATATGCTTTATATGCTTCCAAGGAGGCCCTTTGATTTTGGTAGTTTTAAATTTGAGATTAATCCCTCTCAGAGTACCCTTGAATTTTTACAGTGCATCAGTAGTAGCCAGCAAAAGTTGTCAGATTCTATAGTTCTTATAATTATTTTTCCCCTAATTCTCTCAAATACCTAAGACGCTGTACCTGTCAGTGCTTTCTGACACACTGTCTCATTTCAGTTTACCACAGGTAAAAGTTTTAATAATTGTACCACTTTAGCATGCCAGGAATAAGTATTCTATCTACCACCAATGAAGGAATCCTCATTATCAGCTCCCTCAAATTCCGTTTTATAATTTGCTTTCTAGGACCACTTGTTGGATTCCCCAGGACACAGACTTGAGATGGAGATGTGCTGTTAGGAGGACGCTGGGGAATACTCTTGGACACAATACCTAAAAGGGAGTGAGGGAAGCAGGATTGGGTTGGGGGAGAATTTGCACTGTGGTTGTAATGGGCTTTATTTGAGTCCTTGGGGTGCTCTAGACCTCGGATTGTCTTTCAGAGTTGGCCCAAATTGAGGCAAGAGGGCTGAGTCCTCGTATCTCTGCATTGATTGGTAGCTACTTCTTCCTTGGGAAGAAGTGTTTGTTGCCAGTCAAGCCCCTGCACCTGAGGTTAATTCCTTGAGAGAGACTCAGCTGTAAGCTATCTGCAGCCAGCACTCCCACCGCCCGAGAATAACGCTGTGAGAGCCCAGCTTTGGTCTTGAGAGCAAGCTCTGGGCAGTGCAGCCCAGGAATCGCTCAAAACTCATATATACTAATACAGTTTATGGGCAGTTTCACCCCCATTTTACTTTTATTCTCAGGAAAAAACAAATCAAACATGGAATTCTTTAATAATATGCCTCGAAAGAACCTTAAAATCACAGCAAGTTCAACGTACTCAGTTTTCAGATTAAGAATCGGAGGTGCAGGTAAGTCAAGTGCTTTGCTTGGGTGAACAGAAGATACAGATGCTGGGTTTAGAGTTCTGGTTCTCTGTCTTCACCCCAGTTTTCTTTCACTCTTATAATCTGTCAGGTCTAGAGAACTATAATATTGTAAGTTGTTTCCCATAGTTGAAAGTTTTAGAATTTAATCTTTACTGCAGTATACAATAGATGTCAACTCCGTGATTGTGTTTGCCTCCCAGGACAATTTCTTCTTTCCCGCTTATTTTTGAGAGGCACTGTTGCCTTTTGTAGGACCAGGATATTAAATAGATTAAGGTTTTAAGTTCCAGGAGGAGATTCGTGGTCATATATAATCTATTGTACTCTTTTTCTTGAAAATTGTTTTGGGTAAAGTTGTTTCTTTCCCCCCGCTTTCTGACTGTAACAAGAATCACCTGGGTAATAGTGAAGGCTTAACAGAAACGGCTCAAATTCTGTTCTTTTGAAATGGGTTCTTTGTTGGATTATCTCAAGATTGGGCACTAAGCATGCTTCTTCCATAAGGCTACCCTTGTTTCAACCAAAAGGCTATTTTGAATCTACCTGCTTTCAACAACAGGGAGTTTTTCTGGCAACTGGAAAAGGCTCTGGTCTTTGGTCTCCCTGCTTGTTACTCCTCACATTAGTTTGGTTTTTCTTAAAGCATTCTCTCTGAAATGCACTGTCTACTTCCAGGCTGAAGTGTTTCCAGAAATAAATTGTTTTCAATTTGATAAGTAAGTCACATAGTCTTTTACTGAGCATTTATAATGTGCTAAGTGTTGGGTTATGTATAGGGATACTAAAATGTTCAAGATATGATCTGCGCTCTTAAGGAACTTGGTCTGATTGGGATACGATAAAGACCTAGAGAAATAATTTCACTATTAAGTAATATGTTTTACAAAGATGTGCACAGGGCTGTAGGTTTACAGAGGAAGCTGAGGAATAACTTTGATGTAATTGAGGCATTAGAAAGCCGTGGTATTGTCAGAAGGCTACAGTTCACATACTTATGGAGCAGTCAACTTGTTCTCCTAATTAGCATGCTAAGCAGGAATGATTTATAATGCTAGCTAGGAAATATTGTGGACCATGAAGGAAAGGGATACAGAAGGTGAATTTCCGTGCAGTGCTTAAGAATCAGGGAGCAGAGGGTCGAGTAGAGCAGATACAAGGCAGAGGTAAGATTTCGGTGGTGAGGAGAAACAAAGTGAATGAATAAATAACACGTGCTTTGGATGGTGAACCCCTGAAGATGTGGGAATCTTCTAAAAGGGAGGAGAGAAGCCTGGGAATGAAGGATAAACAGGCCAGCCCTGCTTAGTTTAATATGACACTTTCCTGAAATGTATGTTATGCTACATTACCTAAATCACCTTTGGATTTAGAATAAGTGCTAATGTTAAAGTAATGTGTGTTCAGTATGTCTTTTTTGTTGTTGTTGTTAAACCAAGACACATTCTTTTTTTTTAATGTTTATTTTTTAATTTATTTTCTTATTAGTCATCCATTTTATACACATTAGTGTATACATGTCAATCCCAATCTCCCAATTCATCACATCCCCCCACCCCCAGCCGCTTTCCCCCCTTGGTGTCCATACATTTGTTCTCTACATCTGTGTCTCAATTTCTGCTCTGCAAACCGGTTCATCTGTACCATTTTCTAGGTTCCACATATATGCATTAATATACGATATTGTTTTTTCTCTTTCTGACTTACTTCACTCTGTATGACAGTCTCTAGGTCCATCCACGTCTCTACAAATGACCCAATTTCATTCCTTTTTATGGCCGAGTAATATTCCATTGTATATATGTACCACATCTTCTTTATCCATTCGTCTGTCGATGGGCATTTAGGTTGATTCCATGACCTGGCTATTGTAAATAGTGCTGCAATGAACATTGGGGTGCATGTGTCTTTTAGGATTATGGTTTTCTCTGGGTAGATGCCCAGTAGTGGGATTGCTGGGTCTTATGGTAGTTCCATTTTTAGTTTTTTAAGGAACCTCCATACTGTTCTCCAGAGTGGCTGTATGAATTTACATTCCCACCAACAGTGCAAGAGGGTTTCCTTTTCTCCACACCCTCTCCAGCATTTGTTGTTTGTAGATTTTCTATGATGCCCATTCTGACTGGTGTGAGGTGATACCTCATTGTAGTTTTGATTTGCATTTCTCTAATAATTAGTTATGTTGAGCATCTTTTCATGTGCTTCTTGGCCATCTGTATGTCTTCTTTGGAGAAATGTCTATTTAGGTCTTCTGCCCATTTTCGGATTGGGTTGTTTGTTTTTTTAATATTGAGCTGCATGAGCTGTTTATATATTTTGGAGATTAATCCTTTGTCTGATGATTCGTTTGCAAATATTTTCTCCCATTCTGAGGGTTGTCTTTTCGTCTTGTTTATGGTTTCCTTTGCTGTGCAAAAGGTTTTAAGTTTAATTAGGTCCCATTTGTTTATTTTTGTTGTTATTTCCATTTCTCTAGGAGGTGGGTCAAAAAGGATCTTGCTGTGATTTATGTCATAGAGTGTTCTGCCTATGTTTTCCTCTAAGAGTTTTATAGTGTCTGGCCTTACATTTAGGTCTCTAATCCATTTTGAGTTTATTTTTGTATGGTGTTAGGGAGTGTTCTAATTTCATTCTTTTACATGTAGCTGTCCAGTTTTCCCAGCACCACTTATCGAAGAGACTGTCTTTTCTCCACTGTATATCCTTGCCTCCTTTGTCATCAGTATGTATTTCTAAAGAGACTACATTTAATTAGGATTGTGTTGCAGTTTGCCTATCAAATAGACACATACAATATCCTGCTATTACAGTATTTACATTTATTTTTGTATTAGTTTCAAATGTCACTTCCACTTCCCAGGAAATCCTCAAATGTAACTTTTAGTATTTTAAAATAAAGTAGTTCTTGAGAATGCATTATCCATAGCAAACTGTATATGGAATTACATTTGCTTTTGTCAGAGCAGGTAGTTTAGTGCAACTTATTTTTTTTTTTAGAGGGAAGGTAGGTTGAGGAACAGAAGGGTGAGAGAGACGTATATGTCTCTGCATCTCGCCATGTACCTGCTCCTTGCCTTTCAGACTGATCTTCATTATTTGTTTCCTTTCCCCCAATTTTTAAAATTTTTGAAACATTTTAAAGTACACTTGAATACCTTTCTCCTAGATTTCCAAATTGTTCACATCTTGGACTTTCACTTTACACATGTACAGCTTGTCCTCTTTCTCTTGTTTTCTCACAGTATCATTATGAACTCAGTTTTTTTTTCTTAAATTCAGTATTTTGTCCATTACTGTCATTATTTTTGCTGTAAACATCTGAGTGAATTAAAGAACCCTAATACTACCTGTAGATGTAAATACTCTATTTCAAAAGACTTCTATCATTTTACACATTAATATCTTAAAAGATCTGGGAAAAATGGGTTAAAATAAATCTGGTATATTCTATAGAGCCAAAAGAGCATAGGATACCATGGAGTAATCCTGGGGTTACATAGGATCTTAGAAATCATTTTATTCTATTCTTCTCAAGCATTTGCACCCAAATACCATTTAGAATGCGTAAAACCAATATATATCATCTATAAGTCTGCAGCTTAATCTGAAGCTACCATAAGTAGGAAATGTCTTTGAAATCATATTTATCTTGTAAAATAGGTCTAAATTTTTCTTTCTTCTCTATTATACACCAACTTTTGTTGAAGATTAATATTTTAAATATATTCAATATAAAAATGAACTCAACTATGAGTAAATGGATGTTCATTACAGCAGGGTCTGCAGCAGTGTAAGACTGGAAACAACCTGGATGCCATTCAACAGAGGACAGATTAAATACACTATAGCCTTACCATGGAATATTATGTAGCCTTCCACAAATAGGGAAAAATTTATGTGGAATGATCTCCAGGAAATATTGTGTAAAAAAGACAAGTTTTGGAATAGTCTTTATAGGGTGGCTCCAATTTGTATAAATAAATATGTTACTCATTCATGAAATTCCTGCAACAAATATGTATTGAGTACCTACTATGCATGGGATTATTCTAGGTTCTTGGGGTATAGCAGTGAATGAAACAAAGTATTCTTAGGTAATTTATATTCTAGTAGAAGCAGATAATAAATAAATAAATGAATGAATGAATAAATAAAATTATGTCCTGTAGTGATAGGTAATATTAAGGACAATAAAGCAAGTTAAGTATGATAAAGTTAAGGGAGTAAGGCTACTCTTCCCCATAAGAGTCAGGGATAATATGAGATTTCAGAGCAGGCCTTAAGATGGGTAGGAACAGATTGGAGAGGTTAAGGATAGGAATGCTATCTCTAGTTTTATCATTTTGAGTTTTGAGTCATGTAAATATTTAATGAAACTAAGATTAAATTATTATATAATTAGTAAAAATCCCTAAAATTAAATAGAAACACATATAAATGAGCCTAATGTGTTATGAAATTGATAACTTCACAAAGTAAAAATTCAAATAACTTTAAACAACCCTTTGTAGAATGCATTCAAAGGGCAGAATGGCAATCAAATCTTAAACTTTACCTAGCAGGTTTGCTGTAGGTATTGCTATTGGTATTATAATTCCAAAACTATTTTATGTATATTAGAAGATAAAGAAGGTGAGTTTATATATTGATCTTTTTAGGAATCAGGGTTTTCACCTTTAAAGAAGGCAGATTGCAAGAATGGTATTGTAGAATATGAAGGCGACCCTGTGTTAGGGTATGAGGATATAGGTATACAGTTTTTTTGAGCCTTGAAGCTTATACAATTGTGCAGAATCTCTTTAAGAAAAATTAGAAATAACAAAATTAGGTATAGAACATTAGAAGGAGCTCATTAGCTTCACAGTGAACCTTTAACTGATCTGGTGGTGTTGACTTGGACTTGAAAGCATAGGTGTATTTTCTTGCTCTATGAACTGGAAAGGTCTAGATATAAGAATACCCTTATAGCAATGAACACACCTAGTGCTCAGGATTTGTTTTCTAAATACACTCACCAAGAGAAAGAAATGAGGGTCTCTAGAGAAATGGCTGAGCCAGGTCGGGGGAAGAAAAGTACAAGGAGATCCTGTCACATCTTGTGCCAGATGCAAGAAAGTGCTCCAAGACGAAAGGGGTCATATCAAGATGACACAAGAAGTAAAATCCATAAGCTTTTTGTCCAACTTTGCTGTTTATATTCACATACTTACATGCTAATACAAAGCCACTTTCCCCCAAGTAATCTTCAGGTCATTGTTCTGTGTCAGAGGGAACTGATGCCCTGACAGCCAGATAGACTAGGGAGCTGAGTTTGATCAAACTGGGGGGAGTTGAGAAATTCTCATAGGAGAAAGGGCCCAGAGCCATTGCTCAGGGATGGGCTTGCTTGCGCCTCACTGCAAAACTTGCTGTGCTTTTCAGAGAATCTGTAAATGGGTGAAATTGCCTCCTTGTGAATATCTTGATTGGCTCTTTGCTAGCTGTCGTTTACCCAAGGGGGCAAAAAAAATGGTTTACTCTTCTCAAACAGTTTTGTTCTCTCCTCTTCTGCTTTTGTCTGTAATTAAAGAAATTAATCTATTTATTGTTTTCCCTTGTATAAAAATAAAATGGCTCACTGACAGATAATGTCTTAAAATTATTCTTTGACATTTCCTAAATTTGTTTTAAATTCATGAATCCTATTATGTCTGAAAACCAGTTGTACCAAAGAAAATAGTTCCTTTTTTTTCTTTTTTTTTTTAAATTAAAGATGCTACAGGAACAATAATCACCTTCTTTCCTATAAGGACCTTTTTTGAGAGTTAATAACTAGCTGGGTTAATGACCTTAAAATTTTAGGAACATCAGTTTTCTCATGTACTCATTAATTCTTCCAAAATGCCCAAGACTGAAATGATTAGCATTTAAATAAAAGCAGAAATAGGGAGACCCAATAGGATATTGGCGAGATGTCAGAAACAGTATTTAGAGTGAAAATTATGAGAAAATACTGAATACATGTGATGAATTGGTTGGCCTATAAAAAGAACTGAAAGCAAGCAATTACTGGAGTAAAAGGAAAAGGGGAACAGAAAATAGCGGAGGTTGGCCAAAGGAATAATGACTGGGTAGTTCAGTATTATTCAGAGTGGGTAAAAAAAAAAATGCTCACTTAAAATGATAGTGGGAAATAGTCTAAATATAATCCTGGTGGAAATTTCAGCCAGGTTTGAATACTGCACAGCTTTTGAATACCATATGTAATTGAAAGTCGGCCTTCAGATACAATGTTACCCCTAAAAAAATGGGCCTATACATTAGGGAGTAATAAAGGATAACATTCTGAAGAATGCTGCTACCATGAAGCTTGATTGTTGTTAGAGCCTCCCTTTGATTTGCATGGTGGTAAATTAACATGAACATTTTTTTGTGTGATGGACCAAAAGGAGAATATATAGAATACCATTGAAAACTCAGATAAATGAGAGAAAATGCAGAATTAACTCACGTCCCCCAAATCAAACCCATTATATCATATCTAAATGAAAACATAAGTGTGCTGCTGCTTCCCAGGAAGGCATACCTCATTATGTAGAATAAAATTGCATTAGAATGGATCAACATTTTGTGAAATTTGAAAAAAAAAAAAAGTTCTTTAGCTTGTTTAACTGAGGCTGGGCCTGTCATTAAGAATATAGAAATAATCTAGTAGAATCTGGAGAAGTTGTGATATCTTTAGGAAGACTACTGGAAAGCTGATGAGACATTTATCTGATTTGGAGTTTAAGAAAATTGGACCAAGAATACAAAGAAAGCAAGAAGGGCAATTACATATATAGACTGAATATTGTTACACAATTGTACTGTCACTCTTAGCACTTAAACAAATGATTACCGGCAGAGAATGATGCATTTGAAATTCACTCCATGTTACTCTGGAAAAAAGTTCTGAGGCAGACCATAAATCTTGTGTGTATGCTTAACATAAGCTTGGGTTCTTATTATTTTTTTGGCATTACCTCAGTCATTCTTAAGTTACAAAATCATAGAATCAGAGTTGGAAGGACATCTAGAGATGTCAACTAAATTACTTCTCTGCATCAATTTACCTACATTTTGTCTAAACATTTCCAGGAACAAACATTTCACAACTCTCTCAAGGAGATTGTTAAATCATTCCAATGTTTATAAGCTCTCAAAGCTAGGAGTTCTCCATCTGATTGCCGTATTTACCCTCATTCCTCTGTTCCCTGCCTTCTCCTCTCCCACTCCATCCAGCTTCTTATATTTTGGATACTGTTTTTCTTTCTTCAAGTAAATCTGTCTTCCTTCTTTCTGCAACTCTATGTCAGGTTTTGTCTAATGTCCCAGTGCCATATTTGTTTCTCCTGTATTTCTTCTCAGCATCCCCAGATCTTTTATATTTTCTCCTAAATCCTCAGTAAGCTTATTTTATTTTCTTTTGGATTGAGAGCAAATGAACCAAAATACTACAAATCAAGCTGGGAGGAAAAGGAGGGATTGGAAAGTGTGAATATCTAAAGAAGTATTTTCACCAATTCCAGCATGTAAAGGTATTCTTGCAGGCTTAGGAGAACCTCAGTGGGGATGACTGCCAACCTCTCTCTTAGGTTTACTTACCCAGGCAAAATTGTTGGGGATGATCTCTGGCCAACACTATTAGGATACATAAAGCTCTCTGTTGGAAAGTTTACAGAGTCAATTAGAGTTCCCAATATTTTTTTTTTTTAAGTATGGTTGAGGGACTCATTTAATGAATTGCATTTCAAGATGTTTCTATTCTTGTAGGGACTGTCTGTAAAAAATTAGCAGGTGGCACATTAAGGCCATAGGAGATTGTGCACTTACATAGGCATTTATTTGGGTGTATATTTTCCATCTAGTAGATTACCACCTCAGTTTAGGGGTTGTACTCTTTCCCAAATCCTAACTTTATAAGTTCTACAACATTTTCTAAAGGAGAATCTTTACTTCTTATCTAGAATCACTATCTATAAATTGATTTACAAATAAATCCAGTGATTCTTCTTTTGTGAGCTAAATTCTTGATTTATTTATATGGATAATGCTAAAAGAGTCCTGTTGAGATTTCACCATCAAGACAGTCCCTTGATTTGTTTAGCATAAGTGGATAATTTTGTGCTAAGTGAAGAGCACAGTTATTTCCAAAGTCTCTGCTCCTGATAACTATAAGATTATATTCTAAAAAAGTCATATATATTCATTAATTTTTGGATAAAAATAAAAGCAGTATTTTCATTTATAATATTTTTATTAATAGAACGTCTGTAGCCCAATTATGTTTATGGAGATTTACTACTTGCAGGATGTATTCAGTACAGTATCAGTGTCTATCAGATAAGAATTTTATTGTAGGAGTAATGCAGAGGAATAGGTTACTGGTTTGGATGACTCAGGAGTGGGAGTGTTGAAAGTTTGGAGTCAGGGCTCAAATACACTGGACAAAGGTTTTGGGAAACATGAATGAATCAAGAGGGTAATTGAAGAATTCTTCATAGCTGAAGAAATAAATGTATCACTTAATTAGATTGTGACAACAAGGTTAGCCCTGGCAGATAACTGGACAAAAGCCACTCCCTTTTTTCTGGAAGTGTGCATGTATGTTTGTGTGTATGTTCTGTGTGTTCGTGTTCTATTCTATGGGATGATGAAGTATGAATATGAGGTAGGGATAATGAGTGCCCTGGTTAAATGGATATTTAAAAAGAATAGTTTTTTCTGTACCATCAACCCATAAAATCTATTCTGGAGCCTGAAGCTGCACCTTGTTATTATTCCTGGCTTCTGTCCTTAAAAGCCTATCTTCTAGGTAAGGAGATGGACAACATTTTCTGTAAAAAGCCAGATAGTAAATATTTTCAGCTTCATGGGCCACGTGGTTTCCATTGTAACTACTCAACCATTGTTATAGCTTGAAAACAGCCATAGACAATGCAGAGACAAATGGGCATGAATGTGTTCCAACAAAACTTTATTTTTAAAAACAGGTGGCAGGTGGGGTTTTTGCCCAAGAAGTATAGTTCACCGACCTTTGTTACAGATTGGTGATTCCTACCCATTAGTCAGCTCTGTCTTTCCTAGAGGTCCTTAGATCATTTCAAATTCTGCTTTAAGAATGTTTTGAAGAGACATTTTTCAGTCCTTTTCAATCAAACCCAGAAGAACCGTATTGCAGTGTGTCCTTTAAGTGCCAAACAGTATCACATTGGGAGCATGAATGGGGTACTACTTCTCTTCTGGAAGTGCTGGAATGACTCCCAGAGAAGAAGGGCTGCAGTGTGTGGGAGAAAGAGCTATGGCACAAGACTCAGAGAACTTGAGGTCTAGTGTCTATCTCTCTGACTGCAGGCCTGGGTTTCCTCAGTGCCAGAGGAGGATATTGGGACTAGACATTCTACAAATTCTCTACTGGCTCTAGGATTTTACAGCGCTAAATTAAGGTTCTTGGCAAAGCTGATTCTGTAGGCAGTCTTGGATCTTCGTTTCACTTTCAAGACATTTCCTCAGACAGAGCAAACAGCAGACACTGGTAATTTTGAATGGGAACACATTTCTTGTTTCTACCTTAGGAGGTGATGAGAACGATCACATTTGGGCAGTTTTTCACAGTTTTGGAACTTGCCATACATTCATTGCTTATCTGCGTGAGACTAACATTGCCCTTGAAGATACTTGTGGAGAGAATCAGGAGTATTTTTCTTTTAAAATTTGTAGCTATAATGCACATTTAAAAAAAATTGGCTTACATTTTTGGTGTGATATATTTCATCATTTCTAAGAACCATGTTTCTTTGTACATTTTAACATGTGTGAGATCAAAAGGTGTCATGCAACTGCTGTCGTGTAGGCAGCAATTGTGATGTATTTCTTACTGCTCATATTTGGGTGTACAAATTTATATCAATAAATATATAAATATCGATATATAATCTGCAGCTTGCAAGAAAATCCTGAAGACAGACATGAGGCAAAATTAAAAAACGCTGTTTCACCAAGGCTCTTGATGGCACAAAGGGATATTTTATATGGAAAATTATGGACTTTAATGATTCTGAATTGATCAGTAATTTGGATTCTAAATGTGAAGAAATTTTAGAAATAATTTATTATGTTTATATTTCTTTTCACATAAACACCAGTGATTTAGTAAACATTTATGTCTAAATAAATTCAAATGGGTTCTTTTTGTAATATAAAATGAATCATAGTAATAATGAATAAAGTGAATAATATCATAAATCAAATATACCTCAATAAAATTTTTTTAAAAAATTGCAAGTGATAAAAAGTATTGTAACATAATTTAATTATCAAAGATTTTTTTTTTGCTCTTAGTGGTACATAAAATAGTGGTGAGTTCTTATAATTTATGGCATCTTAGATTTATAAACATGGTATTATTAAGTATGATGAGAAATTTTTGAGAATTTAGAAGAAATATTAAGAATTAAAAAGAGAATTAGGAGGTAAATTATGGCAAAAAAAGATTTTATATTGCCTTCCAGCATTGAGAGAGGGAAAGGATGAGGAAAATAGAGATCTTGAAGTACGTTTGCCAGTCAGAAAAGAATGCACTAAGATTACCAGTGGAATGCTACAAAGCCCCTTGAAGAACACTGACCTTGCCCGTCTTTTACCTCAATGTCTCTAGCACCCAGAGCAAAACCTGGCAAAGAGCTGGCTGCCCATAATTTTTTGTTGAGTGAGAGAATAAGTGGCCCCTAGAGCAAAATTGGTATATGGGAGAAGTTGAGGCTATGCAGAGCTTCAGAAACAGCCCTGGTCCCAAATTTAAATCTTCCTTTGGCTTTGAGGGTCAAGAATGTTTATAAAAGTTACTCTTACACTTGATGTCTGAGTTTGTTATATAAAGATGCATGAGTCAGTAGCACTGATACTCAGAATTACAGGTGTTTGTACTGAAAAGTAACTCAGCTATTAAGATCTTGGCAAAACACTTCCTAGTAGTATTCCTTGATTAAACTGTCCTTGAAGCATTAGCCTGAGAGAAGAAACCAAAAGCCAAGTTTCAGTTTCTGTACCAGTTATGACAGAAGCAGATGCTAACTATACAGAATTCTTGCAGAACTTGTTTCCATATGGTCTCCAGTATGCTGTGTTCCTGCAATTTTTAGAGTATGGAATACTTTGGGAAGCTTAGGTGTCATCACCACCCAAGCAAAACCCAATTCTTATAAAACTTACAGAAGTGCCTTTTGGACTAGAGAAAGGAATTTATTCTTTAAAAAATAGATGTTAAGATGTGAAAGATGAAAGCTTTGCTGGGGTGGATATTTAGAATTTTAGTATAAACACATGGGTCTTAGCTTTCTTTAAGATCCTTCTTATGAAGTTATCTAAGATATCTAATAAATATATCTAATACATATGAAGTTATCTGATTCTAATCAATTGATTCTAAACCAATGTTGTGTTCTTTGACATAGTAACTCTAGGAATAAGTAAATATATATACAAACATATGTATTCAGAGTTTAGTTGAGGAAATGATGGCAATTTATATTAAGGAATTGGGATATTGTATTGTGTATATAATGTTGTATATATAAGAATTAGAATTTTGTGGAGAATTTTTAAGTGATAGAGAAATGCTAAGGAGCAAAAGATCAGTGAGGGCAAGATGACTTCATCAGAATTTTGGCAGACCAAGCTGGAAGGGTTGAATATTCCAATCAAAGGGGATGAGTGAAATCTCAGAGATGGAAATAGTGTACCTTGATGCAAAGACGAGGCAATTGTTGTGAACACAGTGGAGAGCAAGAATCTGGGAGTAGAGACAAATAATTAGTTGAATAAAATTAAAACCACTGATAGAATGTTCCACAAATAATGATGGCATGCACACCATGCACTAGGCTCTATCCAGTTCTGGTGAGTCAGTGGTAGACAAGACAGATGTGATATACTGCCCTTGTATGACTTACATTCTAGTTGAGTGCAGCAAACAAACAAGTAAGCAAATACATATAAGAAGCAAGTTTGTGGTAAGTAATGGTAGTAGTAATGCTACTAATGTGACGAAGACAATATGAGCTAGATGCTACAACAGTGAATATTGGAGATGGGAGGGTTTTTTTAGGTGGGGGAGTAAGGGAAAACATCTCCAAGGAGTTGACCTTCAAGCCAAGATCTAAAAGTTGAAAAGGAGCCAAGTAGGTGAGGGGGTGAGGAGAGAACAGATAACACAGAAAGAGATTGATGGGTTCTAAAAACTAACAGAAAGTTAAAGCCTGAAGCCAAGTAAGGAAGGGGGCAAGTGGCTCAGGATGAATTAGACAGATAGACAGGACCCAGATAATGCTGGACATTGAGGAGCAGAGTAGAGAATTTGGATTTTGTTCTTAGGTAATTAATAGAACTTCTTTGGAGGCTTTTAAGCAAGATCATCAAATATGACCTATTTTTTATAAGATTGTTCTGGTTCTTGTGTATACAGTAAATTGGGTGGATCACTCATCATCATCACCGTCATCATCAAGCTACTACCTATACAGGCTTGCTGTAGTCTGAGAGAGAGATGCTAGTATCTTGGACATGAGAGTAAAACAGATAGGACTTGGTGATAGGTTAGAGCTTAATTTAGGAGGGGAGTTGGCAACAGAAAGGGAGAAGTCAAGAATGGTGCCAGATTTCTTAAGCTGGGTTACAGAAAGTATTAAATGTCAGATAGCGAGGGTCTGTGTTGATAAACAGGAAAATCAAGGAACACAATAATTTTGGGAAGTGTGATAGAATATGCTTGTTTAAAAAAGATGTGTTATGTTACAGGGAATACTGTACCAGAATTGCAAAATCTGAGAATCAGGAAAGTCTGTGTGATGTCTGCTACAGTGAATCTTCTGTGAAAAGCTAGGGGCTTGGGTTAGGCTAATGGCCATGGGATTAGAAAAGAAAACATAGCCATGAAGGATATTGTTATGGAAGATTTTTGTCTTTTGAAGCTTATTGGAAATGAGAAATGAGAAGCGTGTACCTAAGACAACTGTGGAATCTTTTGTGTGACCTGGATATAGTTTTTAATCACTAGGGCCTTCAATTCTGTTTCCAGGAGGTTCATGAACTCTTAGGCAGGACTGAACCTAGTTGCCTGGACCAAACACCTTCAAATTAGCAGCCGCCCTCCCTCCCCGTGAAATGTATCATGCACAGAGTTGAAATTATACAATTAAAACTCATATCCTGCTCATGACTTAGAAATAAAAAATGCATTTTTTATTAAAGTTCAATTTAATATTCATTGTGGGCTTATTCTAAGTCAATGAGGTGCCAGGGATACAATGGTGGCAAAAAAATAAAAATCGTGTACCTTTACTTTTACTTTGGAAGATTCTTTGTACTTTGTGACACACAGACCCACAGTGCAAAATGGAAAGAACATATATGAACATATTAAAAATAACGTGACTTTCCATAAATTTCCCTTAAATGTCAAGTCATCAAAGTCAAATATCCAGAGGCTTCATTTTCTGGGGGTGGGGATGATATTTAAGGTAACTGTTGTAAAAGCCTCCTGAAATTTGTTCCAGTTTGTATTTTGAGCAAAATGATTTCAAAACATGACCCATAAAAATATCAAATGGCAACAAAAATAAAAATGTTTGTTTTCCTTTATTTAACACATATTGAGTGCTAATTTTCTGTTTTCTACAAAGTACGGATAATTAAGCTTTGTCGTTGCCCTGCAGGAGTTTGCTGTCTGCAGCAGATAGTGTTAATGTGCCATTTCCATTTTCACACAGGACTAGACCACGCCAAGTTGGGAGCTGGGAAAACTGCTTTTTTGAGGGGAACTTTAAAAGTTGTTTAAATGAAAACAGAAGCAGAGGAAGCTGTAGGCAGCTAGGTGGAGTGAAATAAAATGCGTATGTTTGCACATAAGACAGCTTTGCGGAACCTCAGGGTGGGAGATCAGGAAGAGGGCAAGCTGTGAATGAACCCATGATAAACTGTGGAGAAGTGGCCAGGCCCAAATGACGTGGCATCAGACATACAATTCAGTCTTTGTTGGGAGACTTGAGAAAATAGGCTGAGCATCTTGGCTATGAACACAAGAGCCAAGAGAGTTATTTTCATGTCTAGAGTAGAGTGTGACACTGTAGGAGGCCAAAATGAAGAAGAAGGATTTGCTCTCTCAAGTTACTGCTGGCAGATAAAGGGGAAATTGTAGTTGCCTAGGTGAGAAATGGTCAAGTCTAATGCTGAGACAGTGGCAGACTGATGAAGAAAAGGAGGGTGTGGAATTATCAAACCATAGCATTTTAGAGTTAGATGGTGCCTTAAAGGCAACCTTCCAGATGAGAAATTGAGATTATGCCTTTTACTATCTGAGTCACATTGAACCAGTTTCCTAATGCTGCTGACGGCCAGTTTTATTAATCTGTGAAATGGTGTCCCGGTGCTGTTGTGACTACGTGGACATCGTGTATGTGTGTTGTAAACCACATAGATAGTAAATAGGAAAGTTATAATTATAGGAGGCATTTAAGAAGTGATAGATTTTGGCAATAGACTCCATGTACAGAGTGAGAGAAATGAGTCAGAGTTTAGTCATTAACACATTCTGTTCTTTTCGGTCATATGTATTTATGAGACTCTATAAATGAGGAGGATTAACATTCCCTTGACTGTTAAGAGGCATATTGGTAAAACAATTTTCTCTGTTGGCCTTCTGTACTATAACTCCCAAACATTCCATAGCTGGAAAAGCAATCATTTGTGTTGATTTTTTTATTGTGTTCTATCATTTGTTTAGCACAAGCATCGGGTCATTTGTTCCTCTTTTACCTTCTGAGCTAGGCTGTCTCTGAATAAAATATTTAATTTTGTGTAAAGATCTTGGCCTGGTTCTTCAGTGTCATCTATAGATGTCCTTGTCACCTTCATTGGCTATGTTTTGCTTTTGAGCACTTAGCATAGGGAGTTTATTTTCAGCAAAGTGTTTCACAGAATCATTAGGCAGCTCTTGTTTCATATGTACCATTGCAAAAAAAAGTACAGGTGCTGTTCTTCTGTTTGCTCAGAGAAACCTTGGATACACCCTCCAATGCATAGCTCAGGACCCTGACCCCAAATCGCCAACTTGTGAACACACTGCTGCCTATGTGGCAAAAGGATGTTTTAGTTCCAAATAGAAAATTAAAAAAAGAAATTCCAGTTTATTGGCTAAAAAGACTGGCTTTGGCAGCTTGCTTTCACTTCTGCTAAAGGTGTATTTAAGATACATCAATTCTAAAATCTGTCTTTACCCTCACAAAACTCCAGTATCGGTATATCTTATTGCTACAAATTTACAGCATGCCTTCTGAATAGGTCCCAGGGAAATAGAAGAGTCCTGTGACAACTATTGGTGCCCAGATGAGTATCCTGCCAAGACCTAGCACCAGCCTAAAGAGATCAGGCCAATTATAAGACTCAGATGAGCTCAAAGAAACTCTGCTTCCTAGATTTAGAAGCAAGGTTAATAGGTTCATGAGCCACCCTATAAATCTCACACAACATCCTGTCTCTGTAGCATTTCAATGAATCTGAACATTTGAGTCTCTCAATTGAATTAGGGGGGAAAAATCCATTGTATGTTTATGGAGGCAGAAGTGAAAACTTTGCCAAGTAGCAGGAGCAGTGGGGCTCCCTGGAGCTCTCTCCAAATCTACTGGTGGAGAATACATCCAGTTTGGTAGGTATTTAGCAATATCTCTTAGACATAAAATAAAAGCAACGTATCATTTGGGTCCTTCTAAGAACCTCAGACTCAGGGCAGACCCCAAACTTGAGCTCAGAAATCTTCACCCGTGTTTCTCTTAGCCATATTTAAGGATTTAGTTTGTCTACCTGTCACAGTGTTGTCCAGAAGTATTGGAACACTGTGTTTCAATACACTGGCAAAGTACTTTCTCTGCCTCCCTTGCAGATGGGATTATTCTACGTGATCCCAGCAGGCTAAGTGTGTTTATTTGTTCTGTCAGCAATCTCACCACCATCCAAGGGATTGTTCTGTTCTTTTTGTCTTTATTCAACAAACATATGAATGCTCCTTCTATGCCACTCTCTGTGATAGACTCAGTATGTAAATTGTTATTGTTGCATAACGCTAGATAAGCACCCTCATAAAATATGAACCAGCTGCAGTGGGCACAGAGAGAAGAGAAGCAGATTGTACAATTGGGGATTTGGAATTTTGGAAAGGTGTAGTCCATTCAAGAAACTGCAGGCAGTTTGGTGTGGGTGAATTATAGGATCAAATAGGCGGAGATAAGTTTGCTGAGTTCCATGCCAAACCACAAGGGTCTGCTATGCCATGTGAAGCAAACTCATGAATGCCCCACCCATCTTCCCTCAGCCTTCCTGAGTTCACCTGCAGCTGAAGGATGAGACAGTGTCTGGAACACTGATGCTTTTCCATCACAGAAGTATCTGCTTCTCTCTTTTGTGCCTGAGATCTTTGTCTATACGACCAGGGAAGATGGCTCCCTTTCAAGCAGTACAGATTGGGAAGGGTGTTACTATGTCTTGGAGCACTCTCAGCAAATGGGGGGGGTTGGTTAGACAATGACTAAATGCCCCATTCCCTATACAGTTTTAAGACGTGGTCCACACACAGGTCAGTTCTGCGGAGGAACTGAGCCCCAGGTACCTTCAGAGCTAACCTACTTGTTAACACATCCTTCATAGAATTTTCTCCATTCCCTGTCTCACTTTTTTCATTCCATCATTTGTGCATCTTGGGCTTACCTCCAAAAAACCAAATTGTACCCAGATACTTGTTTCAAACTGAGACACAATAAAAAAGTGTAGAGTTGATCCTCTAGGCTACAGGGAGCCAATTATGAATTTTAAAGCAGTGGAAAGATGTGATCTGATTTACATTTCAGAAAGTTCACTGTCTGAAGTGTGGAGAATATATTACAGCAGGACAGGACTGGAGGCAAGAATAGTAGGAGGTTGTTGAGTTAATCTGGGCAG
Organism: Balaenoptera physalus; assembly: GCF_965194825.1. NCBI lineage: Eukaryota > Metazoa > Chordata > Mammalia > Artiodactyla > Balaenopteridae > Balaenoptera > Balaenoptera physalus. The sequence continues at coordinate 78,706,915 of NC_138890.1, read as the reverse complement.
GAAATGATTGTCTGGGGGGAAAAAAGACATAGAGAAAAGATATTTCTTTAATCCTTAACAGATCAGTACCTCTCTTCAATTTAGGGGGCAGTCTTTGTAACAGTATAAACAACCCAGCCTTGTTCCTGGGTTAGTCAATTCTCAACTTTTTTTTTTTTTTTAATTTATTTTTGGCTGCGTTGGGTCTTCGTTGCTGCGCGTGGGCTTTCTCTAGTTGTGGTGAGCGGGCTTCTCATTGTGGTGGCTTCTCTTGTTGCAGAGCACAGGCTCTAGGCACACAGGCTCAGTAGTTGTGGTGCATGGGCTCTAGAGCGCAGGCTCAGTAGCTGTGGTGTACGGGCTTAGTTGCTCCGCGGCATGTGGGATCTTCCCAGACCAGGGATCAAACCCGTGTTCCCTGCATTGGCAGGTGGATTCTTAACTATGACACCACCAGGGAAGTCCAAATCTCAACTTCTTAACTCTGGGTTTGTGATCAGGCTTTCCTCTTTGTTAAACGGAATGACTGATGCTTCATCAGAGTCTAAACATGCTTGAAATCCTGCTTCAGAGCAGAAAGGAGGGTTTGGCACTCCTCCACAGGAGGTTGCAGCCTGGCCATTAGAAGATCAGAGCTCTCTTTTTTGGGGGTTTACTCCCATGAGGCACTCAGTAAGTTTGCAAATTATGTAAAACAAATGAAATTTGGGTAAGTTGGTGATGTTCAGGCTGTGACTTACAGGTTTAAAGAGGCTGTACTTATCACTGGCTTGGAAGGTGACCACAGCTCTAAAGGAGCCTTGTTGTGTTGACTACCACAGGGTGAAGTCCACACCAGTGTCCCAATTACCTGCTGGGTAGGCTCCAAATATGTGGGTTTCCACAGTTAACCTGTTGTCCCAATCAATTACATGTTTTCTCTTTCAAATATGAACTCTGTATAAGTAACCAAGCATAAAAATAATTAGTCATAAAATTACACGTTCTTTTTAAGATGTACAATGTAGTGACTTTATCTGTCTTGCAAAATGCTTGTCACAATAGGGTTAGTTAACACATCCGTCACCTCACATCATTACATTTTTTTGGTGTGTGGTGAGAACTTTTCAAATCTACTTTTAGCAACTCTCAAATATACGATACAATATAGTATTGTTAAATACAGTCACCATGCTGAACATTACAACCCCAGGACATAACTGGAAGTTTGTACCCTGTGACCACCTTCACTCTCCCCCTCCCTCTGACCCCCAGGCAACCACCAATCTATTCTCTATTCCTGTTAGGTTGTTGTTGTTGTGGGGTTTTTTTTGGTTTCACATATAAGTGAGTTCATACAGTAACTGTCTTTGTCTCGCTTATTTCACTTAGCATGACAGATTCATCCATGTTGTCACAAAAGGCAGGATTTCCTTTTTTATGGTTGAATAATATTCCATTGTATATACACCACATTTTCTTTATCTGTTCATCATCGATGGCCACTCGGGTTGTTTCTATTTCTTTGTTTTTGTAAATAATGCTGAAATGAACATAGGAGTTCAGATGTTTCTTTGAGATAGTGGGATTTCATTTTCTTCAGATATATATCCAAAAGTGGCATTGCAGGATCATATGATAGTTTTGTTTTTAATATTTTGAGGGACCTCCATACTGTTTTCCATAGTGGCTGCACTAATTTATATTACCACCGATTTGTATACAGGGTTCTGTTTCTCCACATTCTCTTCAGCCCTTATCTCTTACCCTTTTGATAATAGCTATTCTCACAGGTGTGTGGTGATATCTTATTGTGGTTTTGATTTGCATTTCCCTGATGATTAGTGATGCTGAATACCTTTTCATGTACCTGTTGGCTATTTGAGTATCTTCTTTGAAAAAAAATGTGTATTTCAGTATTCCACCCATTTTTAAAATCAAATTATTTATTTTTGTTGCTGTTGAATTGTATGAATTCTTTATATATTTTGGATATTAACACCTTATTAGACATGTGGTTTACAAATATTTTCAACATATTCCATATGTTGCCTTTTCATTTTGTTAATTGCTTGCTTTGCTATGAAGAAGACTTTTAGTCTGATGTATTCCCACTTGTTTATTTTTGCTTTTGTGGCTTGTGGTTTGGGTGTCATATCCATAAAATTCTTGTCAAGCCAAGTGTCAAGGAGTTTTTTCCTTATGTTTTCTTCTAGGAGATCCTCTAGGTCTTAAATTTAAGTCTCTAATCCATTTTGAATTAATTTTGTGAGTGGTGTAATATAGACCTCCAGTTTCATTCTATTGAATGTAAATAACCAGTTTTCCCAGCACCATTTATTAAAGAGATTGTCTTTTCCCCATTCTATATCCTTGCCTCCATTATCAAATATTAGTTGACTGTATATGTGTGAGTTTATATAGTAGAATCATACAAATCACATGATATACTTTTGTGTTTATGTAATTATATCAGTAGTTAGGATCTAGGAACAAATAATTATAAACAGGTTTTCTACTTACATGACATTTAAAAGTCTGGCAATTTTGGCCCCACCTGCTAAATTTTAGAAGCACCTTCTAAATTGTGAGAGGGCCTAAAACTCCTTCACAATTTTCCAGATTCCCCAAGGGATGCTATGTCCTTAGTTAAAACCCATAGCTCTCATGCTGATGACTCTAAAATTAGTGTTTCCAGCTCTCATCTTTCTCTTGAATGCCAGATTAAAATATCCAACTGCTCACTGGAGATCTACAACTCACTGATCTTTAACTGGCATTACAATATTAACAAATCCAAAATCAAACTATTGATTTCTTTCCCCAAACATTCTCTTCCAATAGTTTTCCCCATCTCTGAAATGGCACCACCATAATATCCAGCTACTGTAGGCAAAAACCTTGAAATCATCCTTTATTTATATCTTTCTTTTATACCTCACCTCTTCAATTTCTCATTTTTTTCTACACTCACAATCTGAATATGTGCTATCACAGATTAACCCATTGTTACTTTTGTGTGTGCTGTTTCATTTGTTTCCTACCTAAACTCTTAATCCCACAGGGTATTCTCCACAGTGTAGCCAGAGTGAGGTGTTTACAAAGTATAGTATTTTATATCACTTTCTTCCTTTCCCTCTTGACTTCCTGCTTCCAAATACACTTGGGATGAGAATCCCACTATATCCTACATGATCTTTCTTTTGGTGATCTAATTTTCCCCCTTACTCCTGGAGATCCACCATATTGGTTTCATTGATGTTGTATGAGCACACCAAGCTCATTCCTACCTCAGGGCCTTTGCCTTACTGCTTCCCTCCTACTGAAATACCCTTTTGACAATATTCATATGCTCTCTCTGTCATTTATTTCAGCTCTTATTTAATTGTCACCTCCGGAGAAACTTTCCTGACCATCCTGTTTAAATATACTACATTTTTCTCTGTACCTATATCCCACTATAATTTTTTGTAGTCTTTACCTGAAATTATTGATTGATCCACTTGTTTGTTTTTCTGACAGTAGATATAAGCTCCATGAGGGAAAAACCTTTGTTTATTGACTTGTCCTCAAGATCCAGAGGCATATGTGGTCCATAGTATTTACTCAATATTTGTTGAATAAATAAATAAGTGGTGAGTGTATTGTTAGGGTAAGAATAACAACTTTAACAAACAAATCATAACAAATATATATAATGGCTCAAAATAAAATTCCTTCTTGCTCATATACTTGAAAACATGTATAACTATCAATTAGTGACAATTTATGGACTCGGGCTCCCCCTAACTTGTAGCTCCACCATCTCTCACTGAAGGTATCCAGAACTACTGCTGATCATCCATCCCGCTGGGAGAAGGAGAAAAGCATGGAGGAGAATATGCCATGTTTTTAATGAGCTGGGCCTGGAAGTGATACCTTCCTCTTATATTCCATTAGTTAGAACTCAGTCACAAGGACACACTTGACTCTAAGGGCAACTGAGAAATACAGTCCCTTGCTGGGCAGCTATTTCCCTGCTAACAACTCTACACTAAAGAATGGGAAGCAATATGTTTTTTTGGACAGTGAGTTGCTTCTGCCACAATGAATGAATAAAAGAACTTGTAAAAATCCAAGAATAATTAGTTTTGTATATTATATAAAAGATATTATGTTGATATTTATTTGGAAGATTTATTTTCTTATGCCTTATTACCATTTTATATAATTATTTTAAAATACAATTATCCTTTAGGTAATTATGTCCATTAATTATATTTATATGTGATTATATTAATACTATTTTGTCTTTATATAACTTATCTGAGGCACAATTGAATACAAACTAATGAGATTAATACAGTATTCAGGGAGGTTACATGACTGAAAATATAGCATGGATTCTTCACCTGGCTTTGCACCTAAATAACTCTTCCTGTATAGTTTCCTTAACTTTTCTAGATTCTAAGGCTGTATTCCTTGGCTCATGACCCCTTACTCAATCTTTAAGGTCAGCAGTATAGCGTCTTCAAATCCTTCCCTGCTCTTGTCAGATTGCCTTCTCCTCTGTATTCAAATATCCCTGCCTCTCATTTATAAGAACACTTGTAATTGAATTTATGGCTCATCCAGATAATGCAAAATAATCTCCATATATCAAGATCCTTAACTTAGTCATATCTGCAGAGTCTCTGGTGCTGTAATAAATTAACAACCTCCTAATCCAGAGATTAGGAACTTGGTATCTTTGGGAGTCATTATTTAGCCTATGACAGTCCCTTTTCTCAGGTCATTCCTCCAGACCACAGTTTCCTTAATCTCACATTTTGATGAACCAACTAAATCTTTGCTTCTAATCTGAGTATTTCTTAAAATTTGCTGAACTGTGCTTTATATGGATGAACAATATAAATAATTATTTAGAGTTAGATTTTTTTTTTTGCTGTTAATGTCTACAAATAATGGCATAAATCCTATCCAGTTTCATGTGGTGCAAAGAACTCAGAGTTTTGGTTGTAAATTAGACATGAGTTTAAATCTTTTTTCATCTATTTATTAGCCATGTAAACTTGGTCAAATTACTGCACTAATCTGAGCTCATTTCTCATAACTAAAAAAAAAGTTGATAATACTTCACAGGATTATTGTAGTGATTAACCGAGACAATGATATATGTAAAAGAGTTTTAAAAATAATATATTAATCAAATGTGATTTGCACTATTTGTTGCAAAATTACAACTAAAGGCATTTTCCATTATGCTATTTTAATTCCTTTCTGCATAGACTTCCTGAGGAGGAAGATGATTCAAAGAAAGGGCCCTAAAAATTAGATGAGTCCCCAGTAGGTATGTCTATGGAAACTGCTTCTTAGGCATTGCTGACAAAAAGGTAAATTTGCGAGCACTTCTCTAGTTAGCTCCTTCCATTTACAATGTGTGTGGGTCCTTGGAGAACAGTTTTTTTTCCTGGTTTGTAAACTCAAGTTCTTAAGAACATTTGAAATTGTATGCAATGTGGGGGGTCTAAAATGCTTCATTTGAATTTGTTCTATAACATCAAGCTCTTCCCAAGGCAGCAGTTTTGTGGTTCTCATCTTGGCTCATCTGTGTACCTCTTACACCCTTGTCAGCAAATACGTAGCCACAGAACATACACTAAAGCAGACATCAAAAAGAAAGATATGGGCACTCTTCTACCATCCTGCCCACTGGGCCACTGCAGTGTAGGGATCGGTATATATGTGTTGATCAGATGGGAGGAAATGGTGAAGAAAGATTGTCTATTTTTTTTAGAAGGGAAATACTGGGAGTTAGAACAACTGGGTTGTGTTGTTGCTCTGGACTAGAAGAGCAGAGAAACAGAGTCATTAAAATGTACCTACTTATGTATTTGCTTCATAATTTTATGAAAACTTCTTAGTAGATCTACAATCAATTGAGAGTACACACTTGGCTCTGCAGACCAGTGCCTATTAAGAATCATCTCACTCAATACCTAACTCATAAATACATTGATGAACACATCAATAAATATTTGTTGAATGAGTGAATGAATGTTAGGGCTCAGTGGTTCTCTTTCATGTAAGTGGAGGTGCAGATATTGGATCACTATTCCCTCAAAAGGAATGTTATATGTAACGGTATCTCCTGTAATCTCTATGAGAGTGTGGGTGGATTAGGATTTAGGGCTTCATTATGATTCTCTTGAAATTGTCACTTGTATCAGATACTGCTAAGTTTTATTTTTCTTTGACTATAGACCTAGCAATACTTATACTAGAATGTTTTTGTATTTCTTTGGTTCATAGTCATTATGAACTGCTTTAGAATGCAACTGTGGATATTTGATGAAAGTGACAAGTATCAGTTTGTTCAGGTAAACATTAATCACAACATAATGCACTCGTCAGCCTATAATTGTACTCTCTGTACAATTGTGCAATGTCAACGAGAAAGAATGTAAAAATGTCATTACTTATAGGCTGTTGCTTAGTCTCTCAAGACAAGAAGGAAATTTATAATATCTCCAGGGTGGACCTCTTATGGTGAAGGTAGTCCTGATCAGGTGAAAGGAAATCCCCAAAGAATATGTATGTGATAGCGATGAAGGTGAAGTAAAGCAGAATGAAGTGCAATAAATCCCCAGTCACAAAATATACGACTTCCTCTATTACAGCCCCCATTTGCAATTTGGTCAAAGAATGACAGTCTTCTCATAGGGGGAAGTTTTGATGTTTTCTATTCCTCTGAGCAACTTAAATTTACTTAGGAATTTCTATTCCTTTACAAAGTCCATGGGTTGGATTTGATCCTTCTCTATAAACACACACATACACCTACACACACACATATACACATACACATATACACACACCTCTACACATGTCACGTTCAAAGTGTTGAAAATCAAACATTAAGGATAACTTCAAGGCAGACAGAGAAAGAAAGACACACTATACACGGAGGAAAAATATAAGAGTATTAGCTGACTTCTAATCAGAAACCAGACAAACCAGGAGTGACATCTTTAAAGAGATTTTTTTTTTTTGAAGTCAGTTATATCCAGAAAAAATACTTCTCAAAAATGGAAAAGAAATCCACAAACCTACACAACTGATAAAATCGTATAGACCTTAATGCACACATACACTCACACACACCCAAATGAGTACAAGTAAAACTGAGGCAATCTGAATAAGATCAGTGCATTGTATTCATGTCAATATCCTGGTGTGATACTATACTATAGTTTGCAAAATGTTACCATTGGGGGAAACTGGGCATTGTGTACAGTGGTTCTCTCTGTATTACTTATTATAACTGCAAGTGAATCTATAAATATCTTCAACCACAATTTCAACTAAAGAAAACAACAAAATAATCCCCCCAAAATAACAAAAGCAAATGCATTAAAAAATGAAGGAGAATAAAGGCCAAACATATAAAAGTGGAGAGAATTTATAACCAGCTGATCTATGCTACAAGAAATATTAAAAGAAGTTCTTCAGGCAGAAGGAATATGACTCCAGACAGAAAATTTGATCTATATAAACTATACATGAAAAATAAGCAGAGGAGGAAAAATTTTATGAGTATTATAAAGGGTTGTTTTAATGGTATATATTAAATTATAAAGCTACAGTAATAACAATTGTACAGTAGACCCTTGAACTATGTGGGTTTGAACTGCATGGGTCCACTTTATACACATATACTTTTCAAGAGGAAATACTGCAATATTACACTGTCAGTAGTTGGTTGAATCCACAGGTGCAGAGGAACCCTAATTATGGAGGGCTTTTGATAAATTATACTCGGATTAACTCCCACACTGTTCAAGAGTCAACTATAGTTTGTCCAGGGGTAATATAGATATAGATATAGAAATAGAAGTGATATCTAAGAAACTCTCTCTCTCTCTGTATGATGAAGATAACATGTCAAGTGTTAATATTAACCATTAAATAGTATTGGTTAATTGGTGAGCATTTTGGAATAAAGTTTGGTCCATATTGCACTCTAAAATATATCCAGGAGTATAAGTATTTAAATACAGATAATGAAATCATGAAGTAAATAGATAAAATATTGTTGAATATTTTTCTGATCTCAGAGTGTTGAATGTCTTTCAATGCAGCATACAAACAATTAGTTTTCTTAACATCTGAGATGAGAATTTATTTCTAGAGGAAACCCTACTTATTTAGGAAAATGCTTTAATATGCCTGTGAGATTTGCTACTGTCCACCAATGTTCATGTCTCTTCTTTTACTTGAGCACACTTAGACCGCATATCCAGGCCCCACTGTATCTAGACGGGGCCATATCACTATTTCCTGTTAATTGAATATGTGTGTCAGTGATGTATGTTATTTTAAGACCAAAGCAGTTAAGAGCATTTATGCCTTTCATAAGCTCTCTTCCTCTCTTTTGACCGCTGCAGTTTGAAAGCAAAGAAGATAGTAGAAACACAAGATGGAAGAATTCAGGGTTCCCAAACAATTGAACTTAGCCTCCATTTTACCTCTACCATAGTACTGATCATAGCTAAAAAAACCTGTTGCCTTAAGCCACTGAGATTTGGGAAGTGTTTGTTACATTAGGTAGTCCACTCTGACCAAAACAAAGTTGTAGGACTTAGTCAGGTCTAAGACAACAAAAGAAGTATTTAAGCCATTCTGCATTAATATTAATTTGGTGTTTGTAGAAAAAGATCTGTGGATTAGAGGAGAGCGAAGAGTTAGATCCGGGTAGGAGTTGTAATCCATCAAAAAGCCAAGAGTGTTTTAAGAAGAGGAACATCTAATGTTGAATTTTGTCACATGGTTTTCCCCAAATTTGTACACAAAATTACCATGTGTGAATAATTTGTAATAAATTGAAGAAAGAGGCTGGGTACTTGGTCTGGGTAAATATAGTTCAGAACAACAGTAGCCCGAGTGAGATGGTAAGATGATCATTAAATTGAACTAATTCAGTGGAAACTGGAGCCTGAGGTGACTAAGAAAATGAATTCAATGCGTGTGTTTATCTTAGTTTTAAGAAGTGTAGTGATATCATTTGACATTTAGTTTAAATGAGGGTAAGAATAATAGAAAACTATAAAAATAGATTAGTGATTTTACATCTTTAATCTACTACATCAACAACATTAAAAGCTAAATGACAAATTTGCTCTATTGGGCAAAATAATTATTTAATTCTCATGGATGATTATTTACAATAATAAAACTTGAATATTGCAATTGAACAAATGGGCAGAAAATATTAAAAGCCAATTCATAAAAAAAAAATTATAAATGGGGAGTATATTTGAAAAATGTTCACTCTCACTAGAAATCAAAAATGCAAATTAAGATGATAATGAGAAACCATTGTCACCCATTTGACAAAGATTCAAATAAGGACAACACAGTGTTGGACAGAGTGGACAATTGTTTATAATGCTGGTGGAATGTGAATTAGTATTAAGATTAAGGATGTCAATTTGGTAATATACATCACAGCCTCTGCTTTGACTGCACACCTGAATCACCTGGGGAACTTTAAAAAGCAAGAGAAACTCTGCCAATATTTTTTGAAAGCTCCTCAAAATAATTTCAATGTGCAGCCAGGATTGAAAAACACTAATATATAAACAATTTTAAAATATATTGACTCATTATTTCTTTCTTATAAGAATAAAGCTAGAATAAGTAAAATAAAATAAATAAAATAAAAACAGAATAAAATTAGTTCACAAATGAATGTTCGGTAATGTTTTAATAGTGCAAGTGGGGAATGACCTAAATGCCCAGTAAATATATATTGTAGAATACTGTACACAAATTAAAATTAGGAGAATATCCCATAGGAAAATGCTCATTATTTGCTCACAGTGAATACAAAATTGTATATAGGGCGTGATTCCAAACCTGTGAACCATTAGATACACATTCTGTACATTAATAGAAACAGTACTGAATGACATATATCAAATATTTAATATAATTTATCTCTGGGTAAACTGCAGAAAAGTTTTGTAATATTATAATACTATAGATATCATGTGGAAAACATAGATGAATCTAAAATCGTCCATCGGAATCTACTGTACGTGTGTCCAACTTATGATAAAGGGAGCAAGAGAAGGAATGGAAAAGAATGGTTCATCTCTTCTGTGCTGTTTAAACTCTTCCACTGTAGCAGCAGTCTCATCTCTTTCAAACTGTCTTATCAGCTCTTTCTCCTCTTCATCTATCCAGCCAAAGTATTCATTCTACTCCTCACCTCTGGACTGTGTCCAGGTAAATGACCTCTTTAAATTACCCTAAAAATGTGAGCCACATTGCTTAGCAGCCATTCTGATTTGCCTCAGGTGTTGACTGGGTTAGGGAGGTGGAGAGAGACCATTTCTGGTTGTCCAAGATTAAATTTTTAATGTAATTCCTAAAGAGAAATGTGCTTACACATGATGAATAGCTTGCAGAGTGTTTTTCCTAATAGATTTCTATACGTTGAGGTTCAAATAGGCTTGTATTGAAGGCACTGGAGATTCAGTCATCATTTATAGTGATTATTTAATGGAGCGATACCTTTGTAAATAACATACTTGTGGCTTATTGTCTTTTTGGAAATTGAGAATTTTTCATCATCTATTTAAAGTTTTTGACAAAGTATTGAGTTATATAAGACATTGAATCACTGCAGTTAATAGTAACATGATACGTTATCTTTATAAATGTGGTTATTTATGATAGTTAGAGAGCCACCTCACTTCTAACTCCATCTTAATCTTCCTCGCTCTCTTTTTCACTGAGGTAAGGGACAGTTATACCTAGTTTGGGCCTAATTACTTTTTGCTGTCAAGTGGCTAAAGGGCAAGATTTGTTCTGAAATTCTGTTTGGATCAACAGCTGCCATGTTGTTAGATATCTAGAGGTTAACCAAAGAACTGAAAAGAAAGACATTTATTTCACCTTAATGTCCCTATTATCCACATAGTTCAGGATTTCAACTGTGCGTGTGGTCAAGGTCAATGACACTAGTTCCAAGAAAGTTTAATGATGGATATTCTCACTTTCAACTCAGTTTAGAATGGTTGGGTAGAGAAAAGTAATGAAGAGTTGCATTGTTAAATATCTTAGAAGTAGCTCTGTAGTTACAGAAATCACATTCTTCAGGAACTTTTTTCCTAGGGCTGCCATTTTTCATTATAAGCCATTGTTATAAATGAATTTTACTGGATGTTTACTAGAAATTTATCACTACAAGATGGACGAGGTAGGACCAGTTTTTCCAAATCAGATTCTATATAAATGATGCCAAGGAATGCTTACTAATTTTGCTGTTTAAACCTCTGTGAAATGACTAATGGATTTATAGGGCAAATGATATTTGAAAATCTATTAAGTTAATTCCATATGTCTGAAGGAAATTTGTCAGCGTAACAAGTGATTCAAAATTGGTTTGATCAGGATATAGAATTAAATATATCCTTGTTTCCATGGTACTGCAACATTTATCCTGAATTACTGTAACAAAAGTAGCTAGGCCAACCTTTAACTTACCCAATTATGTGTGGCTAGATATCTATATTTAAAATGGACCTCAAGCTGAGAAAATGGGAGCACTCATTTCTCATAATTAATTTGGCTTTCATATCCAAGTATATTAAACAAAAATGTTAGAGATTAAGAATATTTGTATTTGTTTCCCAGTTTGGCTGCTTGCAATTTAACTATAAAATGTAGTGAAGGCCTTTAAGTAGAATGGATACAGCTGTTTCCATTTGAGATTTGGGGTTACATGATTCCCTAATCTCAAATTACAAACATTATGGTGATGGAATGAGCAGTGTGTGTGTATGTGTGTGTGTGTGTGTGTGAGAGAGAGAGACAGAGAAAGAAATGTATACATACATACATATGTTCATACCTAATATATATGTATATAATATATATATACATACATTTCTAAAACTAGGTGAGATGTGGGTATAAAATTTTAAGGTCCTTGATATTATTGACAAATTGTCTTCCAGAAGATTAGTCCATTTCACATCTCCACTCAGTGTTTTACAAAATATTTCAAATCTGGACAAAATATTTTATCATTTACTAATGTTTATAAATATATATGTGTGTGTGTATACACACAAAATACCACTAATATTTTTAAACAGAATTTAAAATATACTGTTTATGAACTTTTTATCCCCTTTTCATGAATATTTTAATAAGTAATTAAATATTAATTGATGAAACATAATTTTAATGACCAAAAAATATTCTAACATATGGAAACATAATTTATGGATTATTTTAGTTATTTATTATTATAAAAATAAACTATGTAGAATTAGTGTTAGTCATATTTTTATACCAATTTCTAAAACTAGGTGAGGTGTAGATGTAAAATTTTAAGGTCCTTGATATTGACAAATTGTCTTCCAGAAGAATTGTCCATTTCACACTTCCACTCAGCGTTTTATGAAATATTTCAAATCTGGGCAATGAATTTTATTATTTACTCTTAGGTACTTTTCCAAAGAAGGCCAAGAACTAGTCCTCAGCTAACTCAACTGATACTCAAGAAACTCTTTCATAGAAATTTAAATGCTGTGTGTTTCAAGTTCCGTTATCTTGGGGGAGTTCACAAAGGTACTTTGGGCTTTTATTTAGGCCTTATACTTTAAAGTTGATGAGTGAAATAGGGTGACTAAACTATAATAGCCTCCATCTTGAACAATCTGATGGGAATAATCCTGATATGTTACTTTCAAAGTAACAAATAGCAGAGTAAGAGACACAGAGGAATTTTGGTATACGAGGAATATATCAGAGGCAGTCTATTTCAGTCTAGATTGTAGTAGCTTTACTGTCTACATTTGATGCACTCTTTACTTGGAGTAAAGACTTAAGATATTTACTCCAAGCTCATTTAAAAAACAAAAACCCTTCAAGTTTTAGAACCCTTCATAAGTGTGGTTTTAATTAGTTCTGGGAAGTTTAGATGATGTAAAAAATTAGGAAACTCACACTGATGTTCATAATTGACACGTGTATTTGCAACAGAGTTGGATAAATATGTTCTGCTTTATAACTTGGATCAGCTTTCTTTGGGCTGTGCTCCTAGTTTTCTTCACATTTAACTTTATGTAGAGTAGTAGGAGACAGAGCAATTTCTAATCTTTATATTAAAAGATATGGATGAATTTTGATAGTTTTAGTTGGAGTGAGCAAGATGTGGAAAGAATAATGTTACTTAAATACAAGTGTTGTTACTTAAATTTTATGTATTCTTTAAAGAGAAGTTCTTCAGTTCTGAAAGGGAAAAAAATGACATGAAATAAAAGCAGTAGCAAAGCAGTATGAGCAATGGTAGGTTGTGGTGATTAGCTTGTGATACCGAATTTCTTAATTTCCTCTTTATTCCTACCTCTTTCACAGGCTCTATGGATTCCTGTGGGTCTCATCTTAGTGGTATAAACTCAGAAGGAAATTTTAATAGGAATTAGTTTTCAAAATTATTTTGGTATTAAAAATTCTTTGGTGAATTAGGGAAGAATAATTTGGTTTTAGCTGCACGAAAGAAAACAGTAGAATTATAAGATAAAACTCAGGACTTTGAATTATAGAGGTTTTTACAACGTCTAATATCTGGTAATTATTTTCTTTCTGTACACAGATAAAAACTGAGTTTGGATATTTTCCCTGAAGAATACTACTGCTCTTTATACACCATTAAAATAGTGATAATATGTAATTAGGAAATGGAAGAATGTTATGTAATTGGTTAGGTTTATATATTTAAAAAAATGAAAACTTAAAAGAATAAAAATGAGGACAGGGATACAAGTGTTTCTCAATTCAGGGGACAGAGGAAAGACATAAAATATTAATTGTGAGAGATAAATATGTTTAAATATAATATTTATAAATACTATCCATAAAAGTATTCCACAATACATAGATATTTAAAAAATAGTTCATGCATAGTGTAATTTCTTTGGCTGAAGTAATAGCTGAAATGGTGGCTGAATCTTATGTTACTAGCAAAATATCATACTTTTTTTTTTTAATTTTTAAAAATTTTTAAAATGCTATTCTTGTCTGCTTACATTCTTTTTATGTATGTATGTATGTATGTATAGCTGTGTTGGGTCTTCGTTTCTGTGCGAGGGCTTTCTCTAGTTGCGGCGAGCGGGGGCCACTCTTCATCGCGGTGCGCGGGCCTCTCACTATCGCGGCCTCTCGTTGCGGAGCACAGGCTCCAGACGCGCAGGCTCAGTAATTGTGGCTCACGGGCCGAGTTGCTCCGCTGCATGTGGGATCTTCCCAGACCAGGGCTCGAACCCATGTCCCCTGCATTGGCAGGCAGATTCTCAACCACTGCGCCACCAGGGAAGCCCAAATATCATACTTTTAATCAGAGTTAATTACACAAGGCAGGCCTACCATTTCTGAAATCCTTTATCACTTTTGAAAAATTTGCTTTTTAAATTTATATCATTGTGAAACACTAGCTAGATGATTGTTACATTTCATAATGTTCTACCACTTATTAGCTATAATATACCTTTAAAATTTTCTTTTATCCTACTTGAAAAATGAAATTACAATACTATCTAATAGGGTTAGAGTGAGAATTAAATGAATTAATACATTTAAAAACACAACACTAAGATGCTCATTAAATAGTATAAATAACTATGAGGTGTAATATAAACAATTATTGTTTGTATGAGTCAGCTTCTAAAATGGCCTCCAATGAGCCTCACCTCCTGATATTCACTTTCTCATGCAGTCTCCTCCTTCATTGCACATGAGGATTCTGCTGCGTGACTGTTAGCATTCTGCAAAAGTGATAATATGTCCCTTAGGAGATCATGTGTATCAGACCCTGCAGCCTCCGTCTTGATGGTTCTCTCACTCTGTTGGATCTCTCACTCTGGGAGAAGCAATCTGTCATGTGAAAACTTTATGGAATGTTCTGTGTTCAACAGAAGGCCTAGTCCAGGAGCCATCCTGGAACCAAGGCCTGCTAACAGCCACGTGAGTTAGTTAGAAGCAGATTCTCCAGCCCCATTAGGCTGTGAGTTGACTACAGCTCTGGCCGACAACTTGACTGCAATCCTCATGAGAGATTGTTAAGATAATCAGTGTTTGTTGTTTTAAGCTGCTAAATACTGGAATAGTTTATTATGAGGATAAAAGCTAACACTGAATATTCACCTATTGTGTAAGATACATTGCAGTCATTTTTGCTAAGTTATTTCATATGTAATCTTACCTCCCCCGCAGTATACCAATATTTAAGTTATTATATCCACTTTACGGGTAAAGAAATAGAAATACCTGAAATATACATCAAGGTACACAAGCAGTATCTCCTTTGGGCTTCATCTCTGTGGTGTAAGTGCCTGACACTAAGTTTTGATTGCCAAGGCATCCAGTTCAAAAGACTTCCGTCCTGAATAAACGTATTACCAACTGTATGACACAGCTACTAGCAAGACAACCAGATAAAGAACTAGAACACCCACTCCATGAAGTTCCCCTTTCAGAAAGCCCTGGGTGACATAGGTAACCGGCTGCTTGAGTGACCCCATCTCCATCCTCCTGTGTGCTCATTCCTCCTCTTATGCTTCAAATCAGCCAATAATGAGTGACCTAGAGAAGTCCTAAACACCTTGCTCTTAGATCCAAATAAATGTAGAGCCCCAGGTTCATTTTCTCTCTCTCTCTGTCTCTCACTCTCCCTGCCCCCCCCCACACCTTTTCTCCCCCTACTCAACCTCCCCCTTGTGTGGTCTTCAGGCATGCTGTGTACCCTTCAGGATTTGTGGATAATAAATCTTGTTCCTCAAATTTCCCTGATAGTATTTTGCTAAAGTGCACTCTGTGACCATCATAAGAACCACAAGGGCCAGCCCAGCCACAACATTGACCTCGGTAAGGAAATATCTGTGGGCTTTTCTCCCGGTAACATGGGCCCAGGCGAGTACTGCAGGCGTTCCTAGGGCAGAGCATTATCATCAGTGGGCTGGGACGAGCATGCAACTTCCATAGTACAGAGCACACATAACCCCAACATGTTGCTTTTCCCTCCTTAGTAGAGCACTACTTTGTAGAGCCTTTAATAATAGAATTGATGTATGCCTCAGTACTTATTGCCTAGAAGTTGTAAAATGAAGAGGAACTTTGCCTAGAGATGCCTGGAGGAAATTTACATGGATTCCTGGACTTGAGAGAATAATCTCATGTCAAATCAAGTGACAGATTAGCTTTAAAGACAGTTTTTTTGTTGTTAATTTTCTATTCATTTTTGCATTCAGAGAGGTTTGTCAGGTACTGAGGTGGTAGAATTGCATGAAAGATTCCTTTAGGGTTTCAAAGGTTGTAAATAATTTTCTATAATCAGCTTTTAGATTTGATCCTCCTAGGTGATAGTAAGCAGTAAAAATTATGGGCAGTGAGACTCTGTGAATCGTAATTTTTATTAGTAAAAGGAATAACTTGGAGATGTTCTTATATCTTTTTAATGTTATTCGTCTTAATTATTTTCCAGTAAATTCAACAGTCCTTTGTGTTTGTTGAGAGACAAAGGGAAAATAATATATGTTGTCACTGAAAAAAGTGGGAGGAGATAAATAAGTTTAGATGTTTTGCTCCAGTTTTTCCTGTAATGGAAAATCTGTCATGAAGTAGAAAATGAAGGTGGATGAGTTTTAGTTTCTCTGTATAGAAGTTTATATTGTATCTTTCAGAGGAATGGCTATTTCATTACAGTATTTCAAGTAAAAGAAAAATAATTATTGTTCAAAGTCTGTAGAGTACAATTGTGCAACCCACTGGTCCTTGACTTTAGAAGTCAAGTTCTCAGGAGTCAAAAACAATTTGATTGAATATGTACCTATCACTAATCATGTGTGTTTTGTAAGTTGATCATTTTTGAGGATTTTGCATACCAACATATCCGGATATTAAAACAAAACAAAACAAACAAAATAAAACCAAAGCAGAAACAAAACCCCAAAATTTAAAATAACTAATACCTTTTGAGAATTTTCTAACTGCCAGAAACTAGGAAAATTGGCAAACTGGTCAACTTTTCCGTACAAAATACAGTTTTGAAAGTTGCCTCAAATGTGACAGCCTCATCTTGGCAAGGAGAAATTTCATCTGCCTTTCAAATACCTGCATAAGAATTTTCCCAGTATTTCAGCTAGCGTGTAATGACTTTAAAGGCAAGTATACCTGAAATTATTAATCTCCTCCCCCTGCCCCCATTGCCCCCTCCACCACCTCCTCTCTCTCGTCTCTATCTCTCCCCCTGCCCCATAAATAAAAGTTCCTCCCTGTAAAATATATTGAAGGATTACTTATAAAATGTAAAAATAATTTGGGTGGGGTTTAATGAATTTTATAAAATAAACACACCTATGTAAACAGCACTGAGATCAAGACATAGAGCATTACCAGGACTCCTGAAACCCCCAAGTTAATCATTATCCCAAATTCCAATACCGTATATTAGTTTTTAAAGTTTTTGAAATTTTAAAAATAGAATCATATAGGATGTACTCTTTTGTCTTTTTTCCCCTCTCAGTATTAAAATTGTGTATTTGTGGATTTATCTATCCTGTACATTTCTTTTGTTATATGAAAAATGCATTTCCATTTGCGTTATGTACTGCACTTAGGAGCGTAATATCTGCATCACAGAACATGCATGTCTCCAGCTCTTTTAGACACTGACAAGTAGTTTTCCAAATGGGTTGTACCAGTTTATACTCCAACCAGCAAAGTATCAGAATTCTAGTTGCTTTATAATTTTGCCGATACCTAGCTTTGTCTCACTCTTTGCTTTAGATGTTCTGATGGGTGTGAAGTTAACTCATTGTGATTTTAGTGTGTATTTCCTTGCGCTTTACTTGAGTTCTGTTTCATATGTGTATGTGTTACTTGGATATTTTCTGTTGTGAAGTGCCTACTCAAGTTTTTTATATATCTTATACTAGTTTGACAGTATTTTCCTTATTAATTTGTAGGAATTCTTTGCATATTTTGAATGAGTTTTTTTGTCAGGTACATACCCGTATCTACATACACACAATAAAAATACTTAACTCTGTGTTGCCTTTTCACTCTATAACTTTTCTCAGAAAAATTCAAATACATTTTATTATATGACATATCATACTTAGCATCTTAGCAACATCCTATTGTTTTTTTAATTAATTTTTATTGGAGTGTAATTGATTTACAGTTCTGTGTTAGTTTCCGCTGTATAGCAAAGTGAATCAGTTATACATACACATATACCCATTATTTTTTAGATTCTATTCCTATATAGGTCATCACAGAGTATTGAGTAGAGCTCCCTGTGCTATACAGTAGGTTCTTATTAGTTATCTGTTTTATATATAGTAGTGTGTATGTGTCAATCCCAATCTCCCAATTTACCCTCCTGTACCCCCTTTCCCCCTTGGTAACCATAAGTTTGTTTTCTACATCTGTGACTCTATTTCTGTTTTGTAAGTAGGTTCATTTGTACCATTTTTTTAGACTCCACATGAAAGTGATATATGATATTTGTCTTTGTCTGACTTAGTTCACTCAGTATGACACTCTCTAGGTCCATCCATGTCACTGCAAATGGCATTATTTCATTCTTTTTTATGGCTGAGTAATATTTCATTGTATGTGTGTATATAGATAGATAGATAGATAGATATACACCACATCTTCTTTATCCATTCCTGCACTGATGGACATTTAGGTTGCTTCCATGTCCTGGCTATTGTAAACAGTGTTGCAATGAACATTGGGGTGCATGTATCTTTTCAAGTTATGGTTTTCTCCAGATATATGCCCAGGAGTGGGATTGCTGGATCATATGGTAGCTCTACTTTTAGTTTTTTAAGGAACCTCCATACTGTTCTTCATAGTGGCTGTACCAATTTACATTCCCACCAATAGTGTTGGAGGGTTCCATTTTCTCCACATCCTCTCCAGCATTTATTGTTTGTAGATTTTTTGTTGATAGCCATTCTGACCGGTGTGAGGTCATATGTCATTGTAGTTTTGATTTGCATTTCTCTAATAATTAGTGATGTTGAGCATCTTTTCATGTGCCACTTGACCATCTGTATGTATTCTTCAGAGTTATTGATAACATTTGATGAACAGAATACTTTAATTGTATTGTCATCTAATTTATTACATTTTATTTATTTTTAAATATCGTTTGTGTCCTGTTTAAGAAATAAAGTGCTCGTTACTCCAAGGTCATAAAGATATTCTCCTATGTTTTCTTCTAAAAGTCTTATTGTTTTACCTTTCACTTTTAAATCTACAATCTGTCTAGGATTTATATATGTGTGGAATACAGTAAAGGCAAAGATTCTTCTTTTTCTCCCATAAAGATATCCAGTTGGCCACAACTCACTGCACTGAAATGTTACTTTTGACATGAGTTAGGTGACCACATTTATGTGAGTCTATTTCTGGACTATTCTATTCCATAGGTCAATTGGTTTATATTGTGCAAAAACTACATTGAATTAATTAGCATGGATTTATAATAGGTCTTAATATCTCATAGTATAAGTGCTTCAGTTTTGCTAGTTCTCAAGAGTTCATTGCATATTCTTGGCCCTTTGGATTTCCATACACATTTTACAACAAGCATGTTGAATTCATGAACAAACCTTTTAGGATTTTAGTTGGTATTGCAACAAATCTATACATGATTTTTTGAGTCTTCCAGTCCATGAACTTGGATTTCCCTCTATCTATTGTCTTTTAAAAATTTCTGTCAATATATTCCTTGTTTGCAGAGTAGCAGTCTTGCATACCTCTTAGTTGTTTTTTTTTCTTAAGTGTTCCAAGTTTTTTGTTGCTTTTGTAAATGGTATCATTTTTTAAATTTAATTTTCTATTTATTTGAGACAGATACGTTGAAATGCAATTAATATTTGTAAACTAACCTTAAATTTAGTGACTTTAGTAAATTCACCTAGTAATTCTAATAATTTGGCTCTTGGTCCTTTTGTATTTTCTACATGAAAAAAACATGCCATCTGCCAATAATGGAAGTTTTATTTCCTTTTTCCTCTTTTTCCAATCTTTATGCCTTTTATTTCTTTCAACTGTCTCATCTCACTGCTTAGGAACTCGAAAACTGTTAAATACAAGTGGTGATAACAGGCATCATTGGCTCATTCCTGATGGCAATAGAAAATTTTCAATAATTCATCATTAAGATATTTATTGGATCTTTCCAAGATGGTTTTCATTAAGTTATTGAAGTTCCTTTCTATTCCTAATATTTTGAGAATTGTTATCATGAACGGATGTTGAATTCTATCAAATGCATCTAATGTGATGATGGTATTATTTTTCTCACTTATTTTCTATTAATAGGGTAAATTGCATTGATTTTTTTGAATGTTAAATCACTCTTGCTTTCATGGAAAAACCCTACTCATTTGAGGTATATTATCTTTCTTATATATTCCTGGATTTGTTTTGCTAATATTTTGTTTAAGATTTTTGCATTTATTATATTTATGAGAAAACTTAGCTTGCAAATTTTGTTTTTTTATAGCATCCCTTTCAAGTTTTGGTATCAAGATTTTTGTTGATCTAATCAAAGAGTTGGTAAATGTGCTCTCTTTGTATTTTCTGGAAGTGTTAGTGTAAGATTTGTTTAATTTATTCCTAAAATGTTTTGAAGAATTCACCAGTATATTCATCTAAGCCTGGAGTTTTCATCATGGGAATGATTTTAATGCTAGATTCAAATTCTTTAATAGATAAGAAACTATTCATATCTTTAATTTCTTTTACTTTAATTTGGTAATTTGTGTTTTTTATGTAGTTTGTAATTTTATCTAAATTGTTAAATTTATTGGTATGAAACTTTCCATAATTTTAATTTATTAACTTTTTTATATCTGTAAATCCTACAGCAAAATCTTCTTTTGGTGCGTTAAATTGGTAATATGTTGGGGTTTTTTTCTTGTTAAGTCTTTTTAATTTTTCATCTTTATTAGTGTTTTCAAATAATCAATTTTTGGCTTTGTCAAATTTTTTAATTTAATTAAATTAAAAATTTAATTAATTTTTTAATTATGTATTTTTTTCTTATGTTAATTGTTTCTGTACTACCTTTTTGGGGTTGATTTGCTCTTTCCTTACAAAGTTCTTTATATGAAAGCATAAATCATTGTGATTTTTTTTTTCCTTTGTTATTTTCTAACATATGCATTTAAGGCTATACATTTTCCTCTAATCATAATTTTAACTGAATACCTCAAGTGTTAGTATGTTGCATTATCATTGTCATTTAGTTTACAATTTTTCTAATTTCTCCAGTGTAGAAACGTATTATTTAACTTCCAAACAATTGTATATTTTAAGTTAGTTTTTCTTATTGATTTCTAGCATAGTTCCCCTGTAGTCATAGTTTTCTAGCATTGGAAAAATGTCAACCGGCAGGGCCTGGCTGCTGCCTGTCGGGCCCGTTCGGGCTCTTGGTGCAGGATCTCAACGACCTGCTCTCGGACGGCAGTGGCTGCTACAGCCTCCCGAGCCAGCCCTGCAACGAGGTCACCCCCAGGATCTATGTGGGCAATGCGTCTGTGGCTCAAGACATCCCCAGGTTACAGAAACTGGGCATCACCCACATCCTGAATGCGGTTGAGGGCAGGTCCTTCATGCACGTCAATACCAATGCCAACTTCTACAAGGACTCTGGCATCGCATACCTGGGCATCAAGGCCAATGACACACAGGAGTTCCTCAGCGCCTACTTTCAAAAGGTGGCAGACTTCATCAACCAGGCCCTGGCTCAGAACAATGGCCAAGTGCTCGTCCACTGCCGTGAGGGTTACAGCCGCTCCTCAACTCTCGTCATGGCACATCTTATGATGAGTCAGAAGATGGATGTCAAGTCTGCCCTGAGCACCATTAGGCAGAACCGTGAGGTCGGCCCCAAGGATGGTTTCCTGGCCCAGCTCTGCCAGCTCAACGACAGACTAGTCAAGGAGGGGAAAATGAAACTCTAGGGCGCCCTCACTGCCTCTTCTCTAGAGGTCAGATGGGGGGGTGGGGGCGGCCCTGGTTGTGGTGTCCCAAGCTGCCATGTTTAGGAAACACAGTGTACCCTGCTCCCAGCATCACCAGGCACTTGCCCACAAGTCTGTCCCAACCCAGCCCTGGGCCACTTTCCCCCTGGGGAGCATATAAAGAAGCTTGCTGAGGAGGGCATTCCTGCTCCCTGGTGCCTGCAATTTATGATGTCCTCACCCTGAGGAGGGGGAGCAGAGGGGGGGAAGGCCTGTGACGGGCGTGCTTCTTCTGGATGACCCAGGGCAAGAGGTCTGTGGAAGTGTAAGTCCTGAGACACTCACAGGGGCCCCTCCTGACCTCCCCACCGCCCACCCCTGAGCCCTCTCCTGAGTGGGGACCCCGACCCTGTAAAGGAACTATGCAAATGCGGGTCCCTAACCCCCGAACAGTGCCTGTCTCCCCTGTCTCCTCACAGCCGTCCACACCCTGCTCCTAGACAGAGGCACGTCATGAGGTCTGAAGTTGGCTCAGGGTCAGTTGTCCTTGGGTGGAAATCCCCATGAAGAGACTGCATTTTAATGATTTCCTTAGGATTAAAGCTACTGAAACAAAGAGACCCTTGAGTGGGCAAATACATGCCCCTGGAGGACTCTCCTAAATCAGTCGCTTGAAAAATGTGACTCCTTGGAAGGCTTGAGTTCAGAATCCGCGGCTTTGGGGTACCCGGCTCTCAGGCGTCACTTGGTCGGTTAGAAGAGCAATGCCTTGGGCAGGGTTTTATTTTTCTTTTTTAGAAAACAGGGTGTTGAAATCCAGCCTATTTTAAAACCCCACCATTTGGAGAATTACAAGGGTTTTGTCCTGAATTATAGTGCTGGCGAGCCCAAGCCACTCGTGCTCACTGCTTTTTGTCTCGGTGCTATTCCAAGAACAGGAGGAGGAAGCTGGCCAATTATAGCGCGGGTGCGCACGTGTGTGTGTGTGTGTGTGTGTGTGTGTATGTGTGTGTGTGTGTGTGTGTGAGAGAGAGAGAGAGAGAGAGAGAGAGAGCAACACAGCCAGTGGCTGGACAAGCAGGGGGATGTACAGGCCCAAGCTCACATCCTGCCCACTCACAGGTAGTTCTTACAGCTCTCTGCTGCCAGAAAAGGTCCTGGAGCCTTGGCAGCAAAAATGACTCAGCCAGGCAGAAAGGAAACATGGCGTAACGTCCAAATGGAACCTTTACTGGTGCTAGAGCAAACAAAAAGGGGCAAGCGGTGCAGTGCTGTCATCTTCAGGTTCCCTAATGGCAGAGAGGTGGTCCTCAGCTCTGCCCCAGTGCTTAGCACATAGATGTCTGATAAAAGTTTGTGGAATTAAACTTTTCTTTTTTTTGAGCACCAAATATATGCAGGGTGTTGTTCTGGTGGGTGTATCAAGCTCCCAGAAGCATGACTTGGTGGTAGGATCACTTGCAAGGATTTGCAAAGGAGTCTTACCTGAAAGGAAATATCAGGGACTTTTGTTGAATATTTAAAATTCAGTTTTAAGTTTCAATTCCGGCAGCGTTATTACTGTATGGAGGTGGGGAATGTGCCTTTTCCAGAGTTGACCAGAAACTTCCAGCTAGGTTGAGGAGAAGCAGGTGTGCCTCTGGCTTCACACCCAGGTGTAATGGTCTCTATCTTGGCAGAAGTAGAAGCAGCACCTCTGCAGCCTGGATGTCCCCTTTGCTTTGTGACCTCAGCAGCCCTGAACAAACTAGAATCTGTCTTCTTTTTCAGACACGAAGCTGCCCCAATAGACCCACCTAAGTGAAATGGCCATCCTCTCCACCATGTCCCTCACAGTGCTCAGATAACTCTTCCGCTTAATCTATCTTGATCCTCACAATAACCCTATTAACTTGGTAGGGCTTATTCATGTATTGCTACCTTTAAGAAAAGGAACTGGGGTTCAGAGTGAGTAGGGGTGTGGTGCTCAGGGCTTCCCAGCTCGAAGGCAGAACTGAGGCGAGATTTCAGGTTGGCTGCTCTCTGAAGCTGAATTCTTTCTCTCATACTACACTCCTCCTCAAGAAATGAGCCCCCGGGCATGTCCATGACCCAGCCCGTGTGCACAAGATCCAGTTAGCTTTGTGGCCAGAGGACAACTGTTCAAGCTGTGGTGTCAAGGCGGGGCTCTGCTCCAGGACAAGGAAATAAAAAGCGTGGGTCCCCAACTGGGTTAGAATGTGTGGCTCTTCTTCTAGGAAACATGTAGCATCCCTAAGTCAGAGCTTTCTGCTCCATTTCCGGAAGAGGCCCAGGAGCTGGGGCTGGCTCCCCCTCCCACGCCCAGGCAGTGGTCCCTGCCCAGGACAGCCACAGCTACTTAGACCGGCTGACCAAGATCTCTTGAAGGGCTCTTTGTTAGGGGTATGTCGGAGAAAAGGCCATGGGGAGAATTAGTGCCTTCACTTTGGAGCTATTTTTTTGCTGATAACTTGGGTTTTCTTGATAGTCTTTAGTCCCAGAAACCCCATATTTACTTCACGAGATGTAGCTCCTCAAAATCAAATTCTATTGTTTAAGAGCCAACACATGCCCAGCTGTGAGTGGAAAGCTGTTTCTGGATAGCTTTCTACCCCTGGGAAGTGATGGAATAGGAACTCAGGGTGCCTCTACCCACTCCTCTGATCCGATCTCTTTCTTTGACTAGCAAACCCCCATCTAGGCCAGATGAAAGCACCAAACGGTTTTCTTCTAAATTCTAAAGCAGTAGACCTTCCGCAGGCTGGTCTGTTTCCCTGCCACTCTGAGTTAGCTGGAGAGCAGAAATCACAATCTCTCAAGCAACCTGAAGACCGCTAAGGTCCCTTTTGGATCTGACACCATAGGGTTCTTTAAGAATCCCCATTGACATTGACCGCCACCTGGAAGTTATAGGGTGTGTAACAATATGATGACCAGCAGGTGGCAATGTGTTCCACCCGTGGTGATGGATGCTTGGAAAAGGAATGTTGGTGCCTCTTGTGTCACAAGTTAATGATAAGATGCTAATCTTTTAATCGAAATAAGCACTGATCTTAAAATGTGAAGATATTAGCTTTTCTTCAGGAAATTTTCTGTCATAGAAACTGCACAAAAATCACTGAAGAGCCAACAAACTTGGTCCTTCCAAGTCAAGATTTTATCCTGATTGGAAAGAGAGGCCATCTCCGGTTGGGAGAGCAGACTGGTTGGAAGCTTTACTTACCTCCTGCCAGCTTTTAGGGTAATTTGATTGTGAAAGTATGAATTTTCTGGACAGAAAAGGGGAGGGTATTAAATTGGTTTAAAAAAAGGAAGTTTAATGTCTGTTATGTCACAAATCAGTGTTAAAACACTAAAACTGTAACCAAAATAAATGTCTTACATTACAAAAAAAAAAAAAAAAAAGAAAAGAAAAATGTCAACCTCTGAAAAATGTTGAAGTTTATATACAATATAGTCAATTTTATGTGCTTTAAAGAATGTGAATTCTGATGTGTTGGATGTTTCCTTTCTGTATATTTTTGTATTTTTTTTGTATCTTTGTTCTGTAACCTATTGAGAGAAATGTTTTTATGCCTATGATTATAGATTTATTTCTCCTTTTAGTTCTGTTGTTATTTGCTTTAGCCATTTTAAAACTCTGTTAATGAGTGCATACAGATTTAGAATTATAATATATTCCTTGTAGGTGGAACCTGTATATATTGAAATGTCCTTTTTATTTTATATAGTGCTTTTTGCCCTTAAGTTTTTCTGTCATATATTAATGTAACTATATCTTCATTCTTTTGGTTAGTGTTCTACAGTGTAATTTTTCTCCTTTTCCTTTTCCTTTCAAATCTGGGTATCTATACTTTAAGTTAAGGCATGTTTCTTGTAAGCATTATATTGTTGAGGTTTGTTTAATGTCATCTGGAAAACTTAGTTCTTTGATACATTTAGTCCTTTTATAATTTATGTATTTTAGTCTATGTGTTTGGGTAAATCTTGTATTCTATTTGTTTTATCTGTTTCATTTCTCTTTTTATCTCCTTTCTTATCTTCTTTGGATAGTCTCGTTAAAATCTATCATTTGAATTCTTAATTTTGCACTTCCAGGTTTCCACTGGCTTTAAAAAAATTCTCTGAAAATTTTAATCATTTAACATGTTTTTCTATATTTTTTAATTTCCTTGAGTATACTAATCATAGTTATTTTAAAATCATATTCAGCTAATTCTAATACCTCATTTATCTGCAACTCAGTTTCTATTATTTTTTTTCCTCTTCATTTTTGGTCATGCAATTGTGTTTTATACCTTTCTGGTAATTTGGATTGCATATATGAACAAAAAGTTACAAATGCTCCAGATAATATTATCTTCCTCTGCAGAAGTTTATTCTTCCCTCTGCAGGAAAGATATAGTGTGGCAGTTATCACTTTAGCCTGTTGATGTGAAACAAAACATTTGCCAGATATTTCTTCAGCAAAGATGGCTTTATTCAGGATTAGCAGAGAATTGCATTTCAGGGTCTGCCACCCTAGCGAGCCATGTACGAGTCCCCCAATGGCAAGGGAAGGAGAACAGTTTTATAGAGAGGAAAAGGAAGTTGGGTGGCTATAGTAAAGAATGCGTCCACGGTTTTTCATTGGCTAAGTCCATACCAAGGAGTCTCTTTTTCCTCTTGGGCTCTGCTATCCTTGCAGGGCATGAGAGCTCCCCCTGCTGGTCTCCCGACTCTGTGTGGGATTTTTGTTTATTAATTTTTTCCAAGTCAAAGAACTGTGCTGGCTCAAAGTTGAGTTTCAGCCTGCAAAGAGTTATCTACTTCTGGTTTATCTCTGGTCTTTCTTGGTTTCTACTCAGGGCCAAATGTATTTTGTGGGGTGCTACACTCTGGATTGTCCTTAATTCTAAATTTTGTTTCAGGAGACTTCAGAAAAACTCTGCTTTCAGAGGTTTTATATTGCTTACATTTCTTCCTTTGTGCCCTGTGAATCTCTGTAATCAGTAATTGCCTTGAGGGGAAAGCTGGCCATGTCTTAGAGATCCTCCAAGTCTCTACCAACCATCTGGAATGCTGAAAGACTGCTAGTTTCTCTCTCTCCTAGCAGCAGCCTTTTCCTGGGATTTTGGTACTGGAATCTTAGCTTCTTGTTCATGCTCAAAATTGGCAAATATCCTCACAGTAAAAATCAGCTTTGAGCTTTTAAATTTTTCTTTCCCCTGTATAGAATCTTAGCTTTGTGGTTTTCATTGCTCCCTCAGCTCTCTGCTGTCTTTAAAATATGAATCTGTATCTCGTCAGACTTTTTTAGTTGTTCTGTGAAATGGCCACTAGCTATTCCACTCAAAGTTGGAAATAAATATTTCCAAACAGAAATTTGAAATCTACAAAGATGTTCTTCAGCGATGGAATGATTAAGTAAAGTATGGTTCCTCCATATTCTGGAAGATAATGCATTAGGTTAAAAGATGAGATAAATCTGTTTGTACTAACATGTAATAATCTTTAAAAATACATTGAGAAGTGAAAAAAGCAGTATGAAAAATAATGTGTAAAATGTGTAATTATGATTTAGAAATATAAAATAATACCCTATATTCCTAAAAGTATTTAAGTACATGTAGAAAGCAATTATAATAAGATTTATAAAAATACACAATAGGCTAATAGCTGTGCTTTCTTCTTTCCTGGATAGGGGACTTGAGATTTACCAATAATGTTTCCATTTTTAAATCAAATATAATTGAGAGATTACTGTGGAACTAAAAAATTTAGGAGGAAAAGAAAACATTCCCTAAAATGATAAGATATAGTCAGTGCACATCTATTTACATGGCCAAGTTCTTTATTTATAGTTGTCTCCACACTTTCCTTGAAAGAGTTAACATGATAGGAATTTCCAGATATGACAAAGGTTGAAGTTTTCCAAAGCATTTTAGAAGAATGTACACAAAGAACTAGGATAGAGAAAGTGAGATGGGATCTTAATTTCAAATTCTATGTATGATCTATGACTTCCCTAGATAGACCATGTTTTAGAAATCAGAAGTGTTTGCGTGTGTGTGTGTTTATATACATACACATGTATATCTCTACTGCAAAGAAAAAGACATAAACAGAGGGATTGAGAAAGAAAAAGACCAAAAAAATCAAAACATAAAATACCTAATTAGAGAGAAAAACATTGTAAAAGATACAATTTAGACTTATAACACACAAATCATCTTCCTAAACAAAGTGCAGGGTATAGTAAACAGACCCAGTACAAAGCTAAATTTATAACTTTCTTTAGTAAAAGCCACAGAGACACAACTGACAATACACTGCTATTCTTCACAGTGAAAGAACAGATTTTTGTTATTTAGTATAGCTGCTGCAAAAATAGAACTCATATTATTTTTACAAATACAGAAACTAAAAATGGATTATTTTTTAATTTCATGTTAAGATTATATATGAAGTTCAATATTAAACACATTTCATGTACATGATATTGGGTTGGCCAAAAAGTTCATTTGGGTTTATGGAAAAACCTGAACGAAATTTTTGGCCAACCCAATACTTTTTAAAAGTTGAAATGAATTTTGAGACACTCTGATTTCAATGTCATTTCTGAAAAGTCTTTGAAATTGACACTAAAATATTAATAAAATTGTCATTTCCTTTTAGAAATTGCTATATTTGCCATGTAAAAATCTTGGTTTCCAGGTGGGAGAGCTTGGACTAATACCAGTTTTTTGGCTGGTATTGTTCCACCAGTCACTGAAAATCCTTACAATCTCAAATAAATATAAGTGTATCATCAGACCTCCTTTCCTTAAGACAGTCCCTTAAGGCAACAAACCTGTGAGTGAAACATGTTTTAAAAGCATTATTTTTAGCTTTACATTTTAATCTGACCCAAGGGGCATGTTGACATGACCGATTAAATGTCATTTCTGTTCTTCGTCTGTGCCAGTTCATTTTTGCTAAGATATTTCTTTAAGTAGAAACTTCCGACGAGATTGTCATTTTGAGGTTGTGGAATTTAGAAATTCTCTGTAACAACATAATAAGTTGTCAGCTTGTCAAAAATTTATTTTATCTTTCATATGCTTTTGAAACAGTTTGAGATAAAGCTTTTTCTGGCTCTGATGACTTTCTGATTTATTAGAATCAGCATTGCACATCTTTTGCTCATAACCATGTGACTTTATACAGGGACACTTTTTTCCATGAAGCTTAAAAAGTCAGTTCTGAGGAACTGCACCTTATTTTTCACCATGACAACTCTGAGATTGTGGGATTTACTCTCTGTATACAAATGAAAATTTTACTTTAGTCATTCATCCCCACATGGCAGAAATAAAAACATTTTCAGAGTGATGATGATTGCTGCTACTACTGCTAAATTTGTGGTAGAACAAATCGAAGCGCCATTAGGTCAATGGCATGCAACAACTGTGGTGTCTTGTATGAGTGCGCAGGTGACATTTTTATGTGTCTTTATGTAGGAAG
Organism: Balaenoptera physalus; assembly: GCF_965194825.1. Taxonomy (NCBI): domain Eukaryota; kingdom Metazoa; phylum Chordata; class Mammalia; order Artiodactyla; family Balaenopteridae; genus Balaenoptera; species Balaenoptera physalus. Next base: position 78,677,432 of record NC_138890.1, on the reverse strand, counting down.
TAATAGAAATACCCCCGAGTTATAATCCCTTTAACCTACAGTAAATGTTCTCTATGCTGGTGCTATAAAAAATGTTTAAGATTTGAGACCATTTACTATTTATAATCGTTATTAGACAATTGGTTGGAGCAGAAAATGGGGCTCCCTTTCCTGGCATCACAAGGCTATCTAAGTTCCCCATAGCCTCCTTTCTATAGAGGACAAGGGAGGAAATGACAGTCTAAACCATTTAGACTTTATTCAAAAGAGCTCGAAAGAAATGGTTTTAATTGGAGAGGACTGCAATAACTTTGGTTCAAACAAACTTCAATTCTACCCACACTTCCCAGCTTGAGGAAGATTAGATGACTTATAGAAAATAAGGGGCTGCATTGTTCCATTTTTCATGTACATCTCAGTAAACATATATTCTTTTGTCTTGTTAATGCATCACAGAACCTACAAACCTTTTGATTACAAAGAAAGTTAGTTTCCCCACAAGGCGTGGAAAAGCAGTTTTGTGGGTTTCCTGCATATGTTTACACAGCATTGGATTCAGACACACTGTCCTGATATCCCAAGTCGTGGAGTACCAGGCCTTCTTAAGATTATAGGACACTTAGGGTTATACTGCCTGTCTATGGCCAAAACTTCCATTTGCCGAGTTCTTTGGACATTCACCCTTCTGCTAGTCAATTCAGACACTTGTCTTCCATTTGTATACTTTTTGGCTATCTTGAGGGGACTAAATTATTATATTGTTACTGATATTCTTTTTTCTCCACCTTCCCTTTCCTTCCTTCCTTCCTTATTCCCTTCCTTCTTTTTTACAAACAACTGAGTGTTGTCACTGCTTCTGTCTTTCCACTGAAGAAGACTATATATATGCCTGGAATTTCCCAAGGGATACAAACTTGCCTGAGAATATTTTAATCAAGACAAAAGCACAAAAATATCAGAACATTCAATTTTCTAAGAATATTCAAGGTTAGTAAAACAGTGATCTTATAAAATCAAGTTTTTGAAATTTTTCAGACATAAGATGTTGGAAAAAATTGTGAAAGCTGGTGAAATTTCAAATTCTATAGAACTGAATTACATCTTCAAGTTATTTATTTTGAACTAATATTATTCAAATTAAGACGATTGTACATTTCCTAGTAATGCTATTTTACTTATAGATTTCAATGAGTAGGTCTTCATACCACCAAAATTAATCTCAGAGTAATCTGAGAAAAATGAACAGGTCTTATACCAGGCCCAAGAATAATAAGGGTATTTTTAAGCAACCCAGAAGACCATCTGGGACAAATGGAATGTGAGCTTCTATTTCTGGGTATTTTGTCAAAGGAATTAGGCTGAATGTAGCAATAACCAGTTTCTCTTATCTTTGCTTAGAATTGATACAAAGCAACCTTTTAATGAAGGATAATAACAAAGCTAGTTTTTATTTATTCTTCCAAATTTCTTTTATCTGTTAAGAAATAATAATTTAGTAACTTTGGTTTAAATTCTTATGAACAACTAGACATACCTTAAAAAATAAAGTCAAAAGAATTTACAAAATTTACCTAAAGATTAAAATCAGTGATTAATTATGTTGTTAGAGTGCATTTAAGGGGATGTGTGACTCTTGTTGAGCATTTGTTTGTTTCAGACATATAAGGAGGTCCAGTGTTTGCTGGATTTTCCTGTAAACTACAGTATCTCTTATTCTTTTATTCCTCATAGCACTCAAGCAGTTACATAGCCATAGTTATACAGAGGAGGTTTTGAAATATACTGATTACCAGCCTACATTTTCAGACCAATTAAATCAGAATATGATGAGTAGTACCCAGGCAGGGATCATTTTTCAAAGCTTTCTAGAGCCTTTATCAACAATTTAAATTTCATAATTGTTACACTGAATCTTACTTCAGTTATAATTAGAAAATTCTGATGGCTAAACATAAATCATTATCCAGAAAATTCTCACCACTGATTCCTCCATCTGTATTGGCATATGGTCTAAAATATAATAAAATATATTCTGCTGGGAACTGCAGTGTAAAATTATGTATTAGGTGTTGTTCATTTTCATAAGCTTCTAAAGCTTGTGATACTACGTTTGGCCTCTCATTTTATTTATGAATTTCACAAGATTATGTGAAATGTCTGAGCCCACTGTTTGTGATCAAGATAATTTTATTCAGTAAACAAAGTAGTTTGAACCAAGAAAATTCTGTTAAATATGAAAATATTTAATTTTCCTATAAATCTGTAAAGTTTATCACATGCAATTTAAAAAAACCCAATATGTAATACAATTGCATGCATATCTACTATGATATATAGGAAGAATCAAAATTTCTTAAAATGGATTATAATCTGTTAGTAGATTAATACACATTGCTTTTTTTAAATACACATTTCTTGGTATAAGAAACTTAAAATCATTGTTAAGATATTCACATTTGATATGCAACTTAATGGATGATATAGCATTGTGATAAAGGTATACAATTTTGCTGTTATGATTTTTAGAAAAGAAATATAAATCAATTATAGTGAGCACACAGGAATTTACTATATGAAGATAGGAGTGCTAAATTTTCAGGGTCCAGGACTTGTTTAGAGTAACTTCATACCTAAATTTACCTCTAAGTTGAAATAATCAGAAGTGTAAAAGCATTTTGTCTTTTGCTTATTCTCAAAATAAAAAATTGATCATCAGTTTACTTCAAAGTTTTATGCACTGTTTACCTGATAGCCCTTCATTTTCTCACGTTATCCTATTGCATTTATAGAGTTAGATTTTTATTAAATATGGTTCCTAGCAGATTTTGTTCCATCATTCCTAGACTGGTTACCTTCAAGGCAATGTAATATTCTTTCCATGTGTGGTATATTTTAAATCATTTAAATTATATTCTATATTTCAGACAAAAGTCTGAACTAGAAGACTAGAATGGTCAGATCTTGGTTGATTTCATCTTAATAACTGAGCATTGTCAAAATTAGACAGATTCCTAACAGAATATTAGGTGTAAAATGACCTTAGACAATGCTTTGTCCTAGCCACTGCCTTATAAATGAGAAAATGCAGACCCAATGTGATTAAATCACCTCCTCAATCTTATTTCAACTTTCTAAACTCCATCCATTAATAAATTCAAGCATTTGATACATACTTGTCAAAGGAACTTGATGAATTTGTTCGATAATAAATATGATAGATAAAGGTAGTTAAAAGCTGAATACAAAATACTCTGCTTACTAAATAATTTGACATTGGTTAAATCTGATTTTTGTTTTACACCAGTGAATAATCTTTGCATACTTGAACAGCTAAAATTACTGAAAAAATTAATTGGCAAAGGAAGTGCTCAAATTATAGTAAAAGTTGGACAGAGCCAAAATAAGTCCAGTTTAGACTGTTTTGAATGGGGTGGGGGAGAGGCTTATCTAAAGCATTATTTGAGGCTTATCTAAATCAAATAAGTACTGTTTTACAGACAATTTTTTAGAGTAGTTTTAAGTTTGCAACAAAACTGAGAGGAAGGTACAGATTTCCCATATACCCTCTTACCCCACACATATGTAGTCACCCCCATTATCAATATCACTTACCTGATCTTACTAAGGGTGAATCTACATTATCACATTATAATCATCCAAAGTTAAGAGTTTACTTTAGGGTTTACTCTTGGTATTGTATATTCTATGGGCTTGGGACAAATGTTTAATGACATATATCCGTTATGGTATTACACAGAGCAATTTCAGATCCTCTTTAGGGCAGTGAGACTGTGCTCTGCCAATTAATCTATCTACCACCCTGCTCCCCAGTAACCCCTCGTCTTTTTATTGTATCCATAGTTTTGCCTTTTCCAGAATATCATATATTTTGAATCCTACAGAAGATAGCCTTTTCAGACTGGCTTCTTTCACTTAGTAATATGCATTTATGATTTCTCCACATCCTTTCATGACTTGACAGCTCATTTCTTTTTTGCACTGGGTAGTACTCCATTGTCTGAATGTACTGTGGTTTATTTATCCATTCACCTAGTGAAGGACACCTTGGTTGCTTCCAAGTTCTGTCCATTGTGAATAAAGCTGCTGTTAACATTATATGCAGGTTTTGGTGTGGATAGAAAATTTCAACTCCTTTGGATAAATGCCAAAGGGTATGTTTGCTGGATCGTATAGTAAGAGTATGTCTAGCTTTATAAGAAGTGTCAACTTGCCTTCCAAAGTGGCTGGCCCATTTTGCATTCCCACCAGCAATGGATGAGAATTCCTGTTGTTCCACAACTTCATCAGCATCTGGTGTTGTCAGTGTCCTAGATTTGACCATTCTAATGGGTGTGTGGAGGTATCCTATTATTTTTTAATTTGCATTTGCCTGATGATATATGATGTGAAACATCTTTTCCTATGCTTATTTGCCATCTGTATATATTCTTTGATGAGGTCTCTGTTAAGATCTTTTGCCCAGTTTTTAATTGGGTTGTTTGTTTTCCTATTGTTGAGTTTTAAGAATTCTTTGTATTTTTGGATAACAGTTCTTTATCACATGTGCCTTATGCAAATATTTTCTTCTGTATCTTGTCTTCTCAGTCTCTTAAAATTGTCTTTCATAAAGCAGAAACATTTAATCTTAATGAAGTCCAGCTTACCAGTTATTTATTTCAAGGATAATATCTTTGGTGTTGTATTTAAAGAGGCATCATCATGCCCAAGATCATCTAAGTTTTCTCCTGTGTTATCTTCTAGGAGTTTTATAGTTTGGGATTTTACATTTAAGTCTGTGATCCATTTTGAGTTAATTTTTGTGAAAGGTGTAAGGTAGTGTCTACATTCAAGTTTTTGCATGTGGATTCCCAGATTTTTTTTAGCAGTATTTGGTGAAGAGACTATCTTTGCTCCATTGTATTGCCTTTTCTCCTGTCAAAGATAAATTGACTATATACATGGGGCCTATTTATGGACTCTTTGTTCTATTTCAGTGATCTATTTGCTTATTCTTTCATTAAACACATTGTCTCAATTGTTGTAGCTTTATAGTAAGTCTTGAAGTAGGATAGTGTCAGTCTTCCAACTTTGTTCTTAATATTGTGTTGGCTATCCTGAGTCTTTCACCTCTCCATATAAACTTTAGAAGCATTTTATTGAAAGCCATAAAATAATTGGGACTTTTATTGAGATTACATTGAATTTATAGGTCAAGTTGGGAAGAACAGACATCTTGACAGTATAGTTTTACTATCCATTAACATGGAATATATCTCCATTTATTTAATTCTTTGTTGCTGTTGATCAGAATTTTTTAGTTTTCCTCATGTAGATCTTGTACATGTTTTGTTAGATTTATATCTAAGTCTTTCATTTTTGGGGGTGCTAATGTAAGTGGAATTACATTTTTAAATTCAAAATCTACTTGTTCATTGTTACATAGAAAATCAACTAACTTTTATATATTAACCTTGTATCCTGCAACCTGCTATAATCACTTATTAGTTTCAGGAGTTGTTTTGTTGATTCTGTCATATTTTCTACATAAACAATCTTGTCATCTGCAAATAAAGATACTTTTATGTCTTTCTCTCTAATCTGTATATCTTTATTTCCTTTTCTTGCCTGTTGTATTAGTAACGACTTCCAGTATGATACTGAAAAGGAGTGATGAGAGGGAACATCTGTGCCTTCTGCCTCATCTTCATAGGAAAATTGAGTTTCTCACCAGTAAGTATGGTGTTAGCTATAGGGTTTTTGTAGACAGTCTTTGTCAAGTTGAGGACTTGATTCCTAGTTTACTGAGAGGTTTTATCATGAAAGCATGCTAGTTTTTGTCCCATATTTTTTCTGCATCTATTGATATCATGTAATTTTTCTGTTTATGTGATGGATTACATTAATTGATTTTTGAATGTTGAATCTGCTTTGCATAACTGGGATAAATCTCACTTGGTTGTGCTGTATAATTTTTTTATACTTGTTTTGATTTGACTTATTAGTATTTAATTGAGGATTTTTATATCTATGATCATGAGAGATATTGGTCTGTAGTTTTACTTGTTTGTATGTCTTTGTCTGGTTTTGGTATTAGGGTAAAGCTGACCTCATAGAACAAATTAGTAAGTATTCTCTCTGCTATTCTCTGAGAGATGTTAGAGAATTGGTATAATTTCTTTCTTAAATGTTTGGTAGAATTGACCAGTGAACCCACCTAGGCCTGGTGCTTTTTGTTTTGGAAGAACATTAATTATTGATTGAATTCCTTTAATAAATATAGTCCTATTCATATCATCTATTTCTCCTTTTTTAAGTGTTAACAGATCATATCTATCAATAATTGGTCCATTTTCTAGTTTATTAAATTTGTGGGCATAGAGCTGTTAATAGTATATCTTTATTATTCTCTGAATGTCCGTGTCATCAGTATGATCCTCCTCCTTTTACTTTATTAGTAATTTGTGTCCCCTCTCTTCTTTTCTTAGCCTGGCTGGAGGTTTATCAATTTCATTGACCTTGAGAAAGAACCAGCTATTGGGTTTCATTGATTTTATTTATTGATTTCTTGCTTTCAGTTTTATTTGTTTCTAATTATTATTTCTTTTCTTTTGCTAACTTTGGGTCTACTTTGCTCTTCTTTTATTCAGTTCTTAAGGTGGAAACTTAGATCATTGATTTTAAATCTTTCTTCTTTTCTAATACATGCATTGAATGCTATAAATTTCCCTCTCAGCACTGCTTTCACTGTATCTCATAAATCTTGATAAGTTGTGTTTTCTTTTTCCTCTGCTTTGAGATATAATTGACATATAACATTGCATAATTTCAGGGTATACAACATGTTGATTTGATACACTTATATATTGTAAAATAAGTACTGCCATAGTGTTAGCTAACACCTCCATGATGTCACCTATACACTACAGTATTATTAACTATAATCCCACCATGTTGTACATTAGCTCCCCAGAAATTATTTGTCTTAAAACTGGAAGTTTGTACCCTTTGATCAACATCTCCCCATTTCCCCCACCCACCAACCCCTGGAAAACCCCATTTTACTCTGTTTCTATGAGAGCAAATTTTTTAGATTTCATGTTTAAGTGATATTATACAGTATTTGTCTTTTTCTGCACAGCTTATTTCACTTAGCATAATTCCTTAAGGTCTATCCATGTTGTTGCAAATGGCGGGATGTTCTTTCTCATGGCTGAGTAGTATTTTTATATTATTTATACTATATGCACACACATACAACCCACATCTATTTTTATCCATTTATCTGTTTTGGACACTTGGGTTGTTTCCATGTCTTGGCTATTGTGAATAATGCTGCAACTAATATAGGAGTGAAGATATCTCTTCTACATTCTGTTTTCATTTCCTTTGGATCTATACCCAGAAGTGAGATTGCTGGATGTGTTTTTAATTTTTTGAGGAACCTCCATACTGTTTTCCATAGTGGCTGTACCAATTTACTTTCCTAAAAATATTGCAAAAAATCCATTTTCTTCACCAACATTGGTTATATCATGACTTTTTGATAATAGTTATTCTAACAGGTGTGAGGTGATATCTCATTGTGGTTTTGATTTGTATTACCCTGATTATTAGTGATGTTGAGCACCTTTTCATGTACCAGTTGGCCCTTTGTTTGTCTTCTTTGGAAAAATGTCCTCTGCCTGTATTTTAATCAGATTGATTGATTGCTTGTTTTTTGATATTGAGTTGTGTAAATTCCTTATATATCTTGGATATTAACCCCTTACTAGATATATAATTTGCAAATATTTGTTCCCATCCCTAGGGTGCCTTTTAATTTTGTTGATTATTTCTTTTTTTGTGCTTTTTAGTTTAATGTATTAATTTTTACTTTTGTTGCTTTCACTTTTGGTGTCATATCCAAAAAATTGTGGCCAAGACCAATGTCAAGATTTTCCCCAATATCTAGGAGTTTTTTTTTTTTTTTGGAGTTTTATTGTCTAGGAGTTTTATTGTTTCATACCTTATGTTTAAATCTTTAATCCGTTCTGTGTTAATTTTTGTGAGTGGTGTAAGATAGGGGTCTAGTTATATTCTTCTGCATGTGATTACCCAGTTTTCCCAGCACCATTTATAAAGGTACTATGCTTTCTCTGTTGAGTAATCTTGGCTCCCTTGTCAAATATTAGTTGATTGCACATGTGGGGATTTATTCCTGGGCTCTTGATTCTGTTCCATTGATCTCTGTGCTATTTTTATGCCAGTGCCATACTCTTTTGATTACTATAGCTTTGTAGTATAGTTTGAAGTCAGAAAATGTGATGCCTTCAGGTTTGCTTTTTTTTTCTCAGTATTGTTTCGACTATTTGGATTCTTTTGTGGTTCCATACAAATTTCAGAAATATTTGTTTTATTTCTTTGGTAGATACCATTAGAATTTTGAAAAGAGTTGTGTTGAATCTGTAGATTAATTTGGCTAGAGTGGAAATTTTTACAGTATTAATTCTTTTAATTCATGAACACTGGATATTTTTCCTTTTGTTTGTGCTCCTCTTCAATATCTTTCAACAAGGTCTTATAGTTTCAAGTGTACTAATCCTTCACCTCCTTGGTTAAATTTATTCCTAAGTATTTTACTGTTTTTGATGCTATTATAAGGGGATTATTTGCTTAATTTCTGTTTCAGATATTTTGTTATTAGTGTATAGAAATGCAACTGATTTCTGCGTGTTGATTTTGTATCCTGCAAATTTACTGAATTTATTGATTGTGCTAACATTTTTCATGGACTCTTAGGGTTTTCTACATATAAGGTCGTATCATTTGGAAACAAAGACAATTTTACTACTTTCTTGCCTTCTGATTTGTATTCATTTTATTTCTTTTTCTTGTCTGATTGCTCTGGCTAGGACAGTACTGTATTGAATAAGAGTGAGCAACCTGTGTTTTTCCTGATCTCAGAGAAAAAGCTCTCAACCTTTCATTGTTGAGTATGATGATAGCTGTGGATCTGTCATATGTAGACTTTATTATTTGGAGGTATATTTCTTCTATTCCCAATTGGTTGAGCATTTCTATCATGAAAGGATGTTGTATTTTGTCAAATGCTTTTTCTGCACCGATTTAGATGATCTGATCATTTTTACCTTTTATTCTATTAATGTAGTGTATAACATTTATTAATTTGTGTATGTTGGATCATCCTGTATTCCAGGGATACATCCCACTTGATCATGGTGAATGATCATTTTAGTGTGTTTAATTCTGTTTGCTAATATTTTCTTAACAAGTTGAACATTGATATTTTTCAGGAATACTGGTCTTTAGTTTTCCTTTCTTGTAATGTCTTTATCTTGCTTTGATATCAGGGTAATGCTGGCCTTGTAAAATGAGTTTGGGAGGGTTCCCTCCCCTTAAATTTTTTGGAAAAGTTGAAGAAGGATTGGCATTAATTCTTTTTAAAATGTTTTGTATAATTCACCAGTGAAACCATCTGGTCCTCAGTTTTTCTTTGTTGGGAAATTTTTGACTACTGATTCAGTCTTCCTGTTATTTATGTGTTCAAATTTTCTATTTTTATGTGAGTCCTTCTTGGTACTTTGTATGGTTATAGAAATTTATCCATTTCTTCTGGGTTATATAATTTTATTTTGGTTTACACTTGTCCCTAGTATTCTCTTGTGTTTCTTTGTATTTCTCTGGTATCAGTTCTAATGTCTCCTCTTCTATTTCCGATTTTATTTATTTTACTCTTCTCTTTCTCTTAGTCAGTCTAGCTAAAGATTTGTCAGTTTCCTTTATCTTTTCAAAGAATCATCTCTTAGTTTCTATGATATTTTCTATTGGTTTTCAGATCTATATCATTTGTTTCTGCTCTGATCATTGTTATATCCTTTCTTCTACTAACTTTTGACTTAATTTGTTCTTTTTTTTAGTTCTTGGAGGTGAAAAATTAGGTTGGTTAGGTTGTTTGAGATATTTCTTTTTTCTTAATGTAAGTGTTTATTACTATAAACTTTCGTCTTAGAATTGCTTTTGCAGCATCCCATAGGTATGGATGTGTGTGTTTCCATTTTCATTTGCTTCAAGGTATTTTTTTTCTCTTTTGCAATTCTTTCTTTGACCCATTTGTTGTACAGGATAGTGTTTTTAAAATTGCACATATTTGTTAATTTTCCAACATTTCTTCTGTTACTGATTTCTAGTTTTATACCAGTGTGGTTGGAAAAGATACTTGGTATGATTTCAGTATTCTTTAATTTGCTCAGAATTGCTTTGTGGCCTACCATATGATGGAGAGTGTTTCATGTGCCCTTCAGAGAATGTATATAATAGTCCCCCCCATCCATGGTGGCTATGTTCCAAGACCCTCTGTGGGTGCCTGCGACTGTGAATAGTATGGAATCCTATATATACTATGTTTTTTCCATACATACATACAAAAACATGATAAAGTTTAATTTATAAATTAGGTGCTGTAAGAGATTCACAACAAAAACTAGTAATAAAATAGAACGATTATAACATAAACTGCAGTAAAAATTATGTGAATGTAGTCTCTATTTCTCTTTCTCAAAATATCTTATACAAATTTAATGCTTTTTCCATCTTTACTAAGGCCTTATCACTTACTGTGGCTGTAACTTTCGCAGTTTGAGGTGCAGCAGCAAAACTATCATGAATTTATTTTTCCTTTTTCACAATTTCACTGATAGATTTGTTCTTACTGTGGATCTTAGCAACTTCAGCGTATGATTTTTTTCCTTCCTTATTAAGTTGAGAACTTTCACCTTTTCACATAAAGGAAGCATTTTACAGCGTCTCTTCAGCATATCCAAATTGCCAGCAGTACTCCTCTTATACTTTAGGGTTATTACTAAGTAAAATAAAAGTTACTTGAACACAAGCACTATGATACTGCAACAGTCAATCTGGTAACCAAGATGGCTACTAAGAGACTAATTGGGTAGGATACACTGGACAAAGGGATGATTCACATCTTAGGTGGGACAGAACAGGAAGGTGGGAGATTTCATTATGGTACCAAAAATAGCACATAATTAAAAGCTTATAATTTGTTCATTTCTGGAATTTTCCATTTAGTAATTTTGGACAGTGATTGATTGTGGGTAACTGAAACCATGAAAAGCAAAACTTTGGACACTGGGGAACTCCTATATTCTGCTGTTGTTGGATGGAATATTGTGTGCATATCTATAAAGCCCATTCAGTCTAAAGTAAGGTTTAAGTTTAATGTTTCCTTGTTGCTTCATTGACTGTGTGATTTTTGCAGTGTTGAATGTAGGTTATTGAAGTCCCCTACTCTTATTGTACTATCTCTTTATCTCTTCAGATCTGTATTTGCTTAATATATTTTTTGTTCTCTCATATCAGGTGCTTATATATTTATGATACATCTTCTTACTGATTTGACCCCTTTATCATTCTATAATGACCTCATTTGTCTCTAGTTATTGTTTTTGGCTTAACATCTATTTTCTCCATTGTTTTTCCTTATTTTTCCTTTGTTCCCCTCTGAATGGATAGTTTCAAAGTTTCTGTCTTCAATCTCATTGATTCTCCTACTTAAGAATTCTGTTGATGCTCTCTATTACATTTTCATTCCATTCATTGTTTTCTTCAGCTCCAGATTTCTGTTTGCTTCATTTTTATGGTTTCTCTCTCTTTGTTAAACTTTTCATTTTTTAGTGTATTATTTTTATGAGCTCATGGAATTGTCTTTCTGTGTTTTCTTGTAGCTCATTGAGTTCCTTAAAACAGCAATCTTCTATTCTTTATCTGGTAGTTGTAGATGTCCATGTCTTTGGATTAGGTTACTGGAAGATATTGAGGTTCTTTAGTTGTGTCATGTTACCTTAATTTTTAATGTTCCTTGAAGTTTTGTGTGGATGTCTTTGCATTTGAAGTAGCAGTCACTTCCTCCAGTTTTCACTGTCTGCCTCCGGGAGAGAGATGCCTTCTGTCAGTCTTGGTAGATGTTCTGAGGATATTTCAGACCTTCTATGGGTACACCTGCTGCACGCTTTTTGCTTTATCTTGTGGAGAGTTCTTAAGCTTGTATGCTATCTATGAACACTGCAATGCCCATGGCTAAGTGCTGACAGCCTCTCTTCTGTTTTCTCAAACATGGTGCTAGAGCCCAAGTTCATGGTCTCTCTCATCTCTCACAGATTTGTCTGACTTTGCTCACTCTCTAGCCATTTTCCAAGGACTGCTCTTACTGCTACCATCAGAAACATGCACAAGAAGCTGGCAAAAGTGTGCAGGTGTATGTGGGTAAGGCACATGGAGTGCTGAGGGTGCTCCTGGATCAATTAAGGGGACCCATGAGTGAGGTGTTCCCAGTAGTCCATTTATGGGCTTCTTGATGGAGTCCATCATACAATTAGTAGGATCTGTGTTCCTTTACTGTCCCCCAAGTGTTCTGTCTTCTGCTCCTCCCAGTCATGTAGCTTATGATTTAGTACTATGAATGGGGTGAGAGAGGAATGAGTCTCTGTGGCAGCATCTTGCATAGCTGGGGAAGTCAGAGGCTTAATAACATGTTCTCCCATTTCCCCACAGGAGAAGTCACAGGCTGAGGAAGACTTCTGTTAGCCCTAAGCTATGCTGCCTTGAGTGAGGGGTGATGCAGGTAAGTCAAGTTGTTTCTCATACCTACATCAGTGTGTCCAAAGTCATATTTATTTTGTTCCAGTAGTGTGCAGAAACTCTTCTCTAGAAAATTAGACTTCCACAAAGGCTCTTTTATTCATGGATGATTGTCTAAGTCAGTGTTCTCCAGCGGCTCCTGGGACCACAGCCAAGAGGGGCTGAACCTGGTTCATGGTCCACAGCCAGGATTGAGGTCTGTCTATCACCTGCCACATGGGTGGGTTACACTACTTCCAGGTTCCTTGGCATATGTCACTGGAACTCAAATCTCCCTCAAAGGCACTTCAATCCATGGATTGATGCTGAATTTTTGTTGTTGGGTGGGGGAAAACACAAGAGATGCTACCATGATGCTGATGTCACCCACCAATACCTTGTGTTTCAGTTTCACTTAGTTCAAAATGGTTTTAAATTTCTCTTGAGCTTTCTTCTTTGACTCATGTGTTATTTAAAAGTATGTTGTTTAATTGCCCACATTTTGGAATTATCCAGTTATCTTTCCGTTATTGATTTCTAGTTTAACTCCATTGTTGTCTGAGAGCAGGTTTTGTTTATGATTTCTGTAATTTTAAATTTAAGGTGTGTTTTATGGCCCAGAAAGTGGTCTATCTTGGAGAATGTTTCATGGGGGCTTGCAAAAAATGTGTATTCTGCTGTTTTGGATGAAGCAATCTATAGATGTCTAGTATATCCAGTTGATTCATGGTGTTGTTCTGTTCAACTGTATCCTTACTGATTTTCTTCCTGCTGGATCTGTCCATTTTTGATAGAGGATTGTTGAAGTCTTCAACTATAATAGTAGATTCATTTATTTCTCATTGTCGTTCTATCAGTTTTTGCCTCATAGAGTTTGATACTCTGTTATTAGGTGCATACACATTAAGAATTGTTATGTCTTTTGGGAATGCCCATTTTTTAAAATCTCTGATGGCTTTCTTTTGATGTCTGCTCTTTAGTACATACTATTTTTACACAGTCATCAAGTTTGCTGGAAAGATCAGCTTGGGAAAGGTTTGAATTGCATTTCTTCTTGATCCTTGTTTGTTATTTTCACTCATTATCCAATGAGAACAAAGGTCTGAAAACTGAAGGCTCTGAGAAGTATTTTTGAACTGGTTTTCTGTTTGAATATGGCAGGATTACTAAGTGTTAAAAAAACATAAAGAACAGAGAATGTCATGTGATTCTGTAATTACTGAAGATTTCTTTTTCACCCCTCCTTCTTTTTATTTCTTTTCCTTCCCTCTCTCCTTTCCTCTCTTCCACAATAATTAATGTTCTAATAGCTATATATATAGCACAGAATGGGAATAGAAAATGACAATCTATCAAAAATAGAAGTAATGAACTTTAATTACTCTAAAATGGGAAGAAAAAAGAAAGTGTCCTAAATGTAAAACACAAAAATTCTATAGAGCTTCTACCAGAAGGGAGGGGAAAGGAAAGGAGAATACAATGTGAATGCCATGTCATGTTGGAAAATATCAGCCTTTTTGGCAAAGTAATCAGTTTAGAACTTTAAATACACATCCACCAATATCAAGTTCAGATTTATTATATTCATTTGATAGGTAATTCTCTTTGATACTCATTATTTTCCTGAGGGTCTATATATAATTGCATTTTTGTTTTCTTTCTTGACTAGTTATCTAGGACACTGATGTAACATAGTTTATCCTAAACCATACATAATTTGGCAATCTTATATTTAATCTGATCTATAGTTTTGTTTTTAAAAATGTGTTAAGGTTTTCTTTGTGTTTATGTGCATTTTGTTGGATACTGAGGTTAATATTCAGACACTGTTTAGTACATGCAGTTTGGAAGTTAATTCCACATCCAGTGGTGAGTTCTAATTAGTACAAGCCAGTGGTTCTCAGTCCCAGATGCAAATTAGAATCACCTGAGGATTTTCTACAAATTACAGATACCTGAGCACCACTCAAAGGGATAAGTCCTGATTATTGGGATATTGTTTTAAAAGCTCCACAGGTGAGTCTGAAGTGCAGCCAGAGTTGAGAGCAATTGATTTCAGGCAACTATTACTCTCATCCTCCTCTGGATCAAAGCTCTCCGGCCTGAGTACTTAGTGACAGCATTGTCCTGACCACAGAGACAGGTCAAGAATGGACACATGATCTGGTTTAAAACATGGGACCAAAGAGGAAGTTGCTACATACTTTTGTAAGAATTCCTCACTTTATAGAGAAAGCCATTGAAATATTTGGTCTCTAAGGTCTCTGAATATTGTCATTTGCTTGGCCTAAGGTCCAATATTTCTGCATCTACCTTGCTAGCAACATCTGCAGAAAGGTTGAGTAGAGGAAACCTCAGGGGAATGGGGTGAGTCACAGAATTTATCCAACTCTAAAACTAGTCTTATGGCTAATGTTTATATATATGAAATTAACCAATTGATGTCCTCCCATAAGATTTTGGACACTCCTGGATTTCATATTTTTATTTTAATAGTTTAGTTATGCCTGATGCAGTAATGAATTTTGTCTGTAAGCACTTTAAACTTACCGTGGATATATTTTAATTAATGTAAGTATGTATATCAGAGCAGTCACCTCATCATTGGTTATATTTATAGTTTTTTCATAAGCATTGTTTATTTTCTATTAAAAATATTTTTTTGTTGTTGAGCACATCTTCTCCTGTACATCTTTATGATAGTTGTTCACAAAAGAAGTTCTCTAAGTATAGTGGAGACAGAATCTGCAAATGTTAGAAGCCGAGGTGTTAGAAATGACTATATTTTTATTCAACTGCATATCAATTTCCCACAGCATACAACTTCTTCGAATACTGATACTTTTACATCTTTGGTACTGTCTTTTCATGTCTTCTAATAATATAAATTGACAGAGCAACACATTTTTCCTTACTTTACTGTTTCCCATGTATTATTTCAGCCAAATAAAATGCAGTAGTCAATGGTATGTGCCATTTTTGCCTGTTTACATTATGAAACCCCCAACAGATGTAACATCATTGTGAAGTTTTATGAAGTACTGCTTCAAACCATTAGATTTTCATCAGAGTTCTCCAACTCAGGCGCTGATAAAAGCTGAGGAATTTACACAAGTGTTCAGTCTCCACATCAGGAAGGCTGAGGGGTGCCATAGCTAGTCTGTTTCAGTCTATTATGGCCATGTGGAATTGTGGGGTCAAAGTTAAAAGGTCTTGCAGTTCTTTTATTATGGGGAAGCCAATTTTTTACGAGAACTTTTGATGTTTAAATGTCAGTTAAACCAGCCAAACAACAAATACACAAACACACACTGTGTGGGCCAAACACATCTGGCTTGCTGGCTAAAATATGTACCCTGTGGAATAGCAAAATAATTACAATCATCAGTCTGAACTAGGGCTGGGAGTCTCCTCTCTGCCCTGCCCCCAGCTCTTGCCTGGTATAGACTCTCTCTCCTAAGACACAGTGGTCAACTACCAGCAACCTGGGTTCACCTTCCTACACTGTTATTTTTTGGGAGTTACCAGGTGTGAAGAGCTATCAAAAAATGTGTTTTCCTGCTTTCTTAAGTTTGTATATTCTACATTTTCTTTCTTAATTTTCAGCTCCATTGGCCACCCAGATTAGAGCAATGGATTAACTTTTGGATTTAGTGTTTGGTGTTATTTTTAAGCCTTTCTCTTGAATCTTTGTAATTATTTTTGAGGCATGCCTAGGGCCTGCTGGTTATTAATTATATTCTATTGAGAACTGAAAGTTCTGTCATGGAGCTCTTTCACTATTATAGATGCATAAATTAAATTATGGTGTGTGTATATGTATATATGTATACTTATGCACATGTTTATACAAATACTTCTTAATAGGTTTTAGGATAAATTTCAATAACACAGTAAATATAAAAGAAACTAAGAAAATAATTGAATCTCCTGGTAGAGTTGATGGCAAAGTCTTATTTTATTAATAAAATTTTACTATGTTCCAAATTTGAGTGAAGTATAAGGTATTTCTAGCTGAAAAAGTCAGTCACATGTGTTGTTCAAAATTAGTGACAGCTTAAGGTGTGAGTTCTTTGTTGGCACCAGATAAGGGAATTGTTAGTGCCACTTTATCATTCTGTGGCCTGGCACGATTGGTAGAAGGGAATGAAAACAGTAACAATTACCTTCAGAAACTGCGTGAACTACTTTGGCAGCGGTGGAGAATGCAGTTGGCAGATTTTCTGGAGAACAGGACCCCAAAGGCCTTTTTGATATTTTCCACAATTTTAGAGGACTGCTCTGGTACTTAGCAGTCCCTACCACAGTTTCACGCCCAGTTTTGGTGGAAAAAATCTGCCATCAAATAAAGCCTTGGATCTAGCAATAATTTTCTAAATGTTCAATTTCTTTGGATAAAATGGCTAAGGACATTTCTTATAACCCAGTAAAAAGTAGTTCCAGTGAAGTCCTAATTTCATTTATTTTTAAAAAGCTGTCTTTTTAAATAAAAAAGTAACACGATAAAAGAATTTACAATGAAAAATGAGTATCATTTCCACCCTAGATTCTGACCTCCCTCCCCAAAGCATTTTATTTTGTAAGCTTTTCTACACACACACACACACACACACACACACACACACACACATATTTGGGTGTTGAATTGTTTTTCCTGTGGTTTCTGAATTTTCAATAAGCTGAAAATAAACTGAAATAAAATATATTTAGTTTCTGAAGAGATATACTATAATTTATATGCTAGATTACTAGTCTAGCAACTATTAATTGCAACCCCCCACCTTCAGGGTATATAAAAGGAAACTAGACTTTGATAGGTGATAAAGAAAGTCTGTATGACAGAGTAGAGAGATTTGGGTCTTGTGTGGAGTGATATGTCTTTTCTCTGTTCCCTACATTAGAGGAGAGATATAGGAACCCAACTTTTCTCAACCTAAGCCAAATGTATCTCTATAGCACCTCTCATAGTTACTAGGGGGAGTCTTCAAGAAGAAGAGGTCAGCATCTCACTCCTCTAGCTGGGACCTAGGTCAGCCATGGCACCAAGGTTAATTTGGTGGGAATGCTAATGGAGCAAATTTCCTTGTATCCCTTGGAGAGGAAGCTCACAAACATAGACACAAATGCCTGCTTCTTGCCTGAAGCATCCTCAAGGCAGAGTAAGGAGAGAAGGCAGTAGCAGAGCCTACCTGTATTACTACCACGTGGTATGGGAAGAGGTGTGTTTATCACAAGCCAAATGGACACTAATGAAGGGAACTTGGCTTGAATTGTCTGGATAAACTTCTCCCAAAATGTCAGCTAAGGATGGTGGTGAGAGGACTCTAGTAATGGAAGGCTTTGGGGTATATCAGTAGGGGGTAGCAGATAATCCCTGATGTTTCACAGGAACTCATCTGGGATGGCATCAGGGATGATGTAGTATGGAGGTTTTCTTGGAAGAGCCACAATCCACCCTAAATTACATCCAGCACTTGGCTGCCTGCTCTCCTGACAGTAGGTATGGCCAGATTACATCAGTCACATAAGAGACTTGAGACTCCTTTCTTCCAACCTCACCTCTGACAGTGTGGGACACCCAGAAGCAGCAGAGTGAGAGGGGATGGAGGAGGAGGAGAATATAATAGAACAAGGAAGGGGAGTGGAAGAAGAGACACATCATAGCATCCCCACTGCATGACTCCAAGCCGCAACCAACCCCTGAAGTGGGGAATGAAGATGTGTTGCATTAGATGTGGTTTGGATTTAGAACGGACTAAATTTTATATATCTGAAAAATGAGTCATCATTATTAAATTAAAAAAAAAGACTATTCTCATGAATTAAAAGTGATCCAAAAGCTATGAGGTGATGAGAAAAGTCACCATGAAGACAGAAATATAAAGTGGATTCCTATTTTCCTCTAAGTTAAGCTCTCAATAAGCCATGTATGCATATAGAAGATTTATCTATGTATACTTTGTAAGGCATAAATGTGGAATACTACTTGTGATGCTCCATGCTTTTATTTCCTCCTTAATATATTTTGCATATCTCTAAAATGAGTGTACTCTTTTAGTTAGGGTCATGCTAGCTGCTGCAACAGGTGGGTTCTGAAATCTTAGTGGCTTAGCTCATTAGAAGCTTATCTCTTGCTCACATGATCAGCAATGAACTTTCCTCCCTGGCCCTTTCTCTAGCAGCTTTGCAACTTGAATGCTTGGCTTCCAAGGTACCTGTGTTCCTCTGCATTAAACAGAGAGAAAGAGCATAGAGGCAGAATGTGGGAGGTTTTTGCAGACTAGGACCAGAAAGGCACGTACCATGTTTGTCCACCTTCCCTTGACTTCTGTACATGGCCACATCTGCCTGCCAGGGTAATTTAGAAATAGAGCCTATTTCTGTGACCAAAATGAAGAGTAAACTGCTTTGGCTATTAGCTTACTATCCAATGACTAGTAAGCTAGTATATCTACATTTAACTTCAAAATAGCTACAGACTATTCCATTTTATGGCTGTTCCATAATTTATGTAACCTTATCCCTATTGGTGGACATATACATGTTTTCCAGTATTTTTCTCTTTCAAACAGTACTGCAAAGAACATTCTTATTCATGAATTTGGACACATGTGCAGGTCCCTTAAGATAAGTTCATAGAAGTGAAGTTGCTATTTGAAAGTTGAAAAAAAATTGGTATTTGTTGCCTTCCAAAGAGATTTTTTATCAATTACACACCTATTAATAGTTTATGAGGTTGTCTCTCCTGCCTACTTCCTGCTCCACTTAAGGGGAATTAGTGTTCCATTGTTATTTCTTTCTTTTAATAAATACATATTTTATTTATTTACATCAGTTTGTTGAAGTTATTCCTGAGTGCTATTGTAGATATCCATTACAGCTAGTTTTCTCCTATTAAAGCAGGGGGTAGCAGAACTATACTCTGCCACTTAACCGATTCTGTGGCTTTGGACAAGGAATCACTTTGTATTACATGGGTTTACATTTCTCGTTTGGAGAATTGGAATGTTAGATATGATTTTTTATAAGGATCCTTAAGTTCATATAGTTCTATCAATATCTACAAAAGAAAGTGTTACAATCAGTTCAACTCTAGGCCAGGAACATGCTAATAATAGATTTCTTCATGAAGTAAAAGCCATATCACTAGAAATAATGCTAGAGGCATTCAATTCATTTAAGAGCCAGAATGCTTACCAGAACATTGGTATAATACTGTATAGTGTGATACCTTATAATCCTGCAAAAACAGATGTTGCTATAATAATACAGAGTAAATATTTTTAAAGCCAAGAAAATGAAAAAAATTAATGAAGTTTCCAGGTTTTATATCATCTGTTTTTACATTCTTTTGTTAAATAATCTCGTGAAATCTTTCTATTGGACAAAAAAAAAAAAAAAAAAAAAAAAAAGGAAAGTAAAATAATTAAACAGTTTTTTAATGAAAACATAAGCTAGTAAAAGTCTGAAGTGAAAAGTCTTTTTTAACTAATGGTAATATTCTAAAGATATCTGTTGCTTAATATGCTTTAACCAAACTTTAATTTGCATTTGTGTATAGGCAGGTTCTTAGGGCTCAATTTGCTTATATACATGTGTACGTGTATACCCTTGACCAATGTGGAGTATATGAGGAATATTTGAGGAATAATTTGGAAGCTCCCTGTATCAGTTAAAATGAGAGCTTGGATTGTTAGACAAGTATGATCAGAAAGACTGAGACTGTGTTGGTAAAACTTGAAGGTCTGCAGTTAAAGTTGTATATCCCAGTAATGGAGCTTTGTAGCCAGTGGCCCCAGAGAAGTGTGTGTGTGTGTGTGTGGTGTGTGTGTGTATGTATTTGTGTGTGTGCGTGAGACCTGGGTGGGGGAGAGAGAGACAGAGAATGAGAATAGGCATCCTATCTTTGCCTATATTGCTATAGTGGCTGCTGGATCTGAAGTCAGTTTGGAGCCAAGGTTCACCTCACAGGTGAAGAAGGGGAATCCAGGGAGAGGAGGAATCTGATGGATCAAGGCAATGAAGTTTTCTGGCAAATTTCCAAGAGGCGTTGCCATGCTCTTTGCTTGACGTGGGCTCTACTAGGTCCAAGGCAAAGCTGTGAAGCAAACTAGGTTCATAGTTGCAATTTCTATTCCACCTCTCTCACTTCCACTCTCCATCCCCTTATAGGGCTCAGAAAGGTAAAGTAACTCTAGGGCCTAAAATAGAAGGGCAATGGTATTAACATAAGGTAGATCTTAATATTCCAAATACAGTTCTCTTTTGCAACATTTTAAGTGGAATTCATTAAATTTTAAGCTACATAAGAGTAGGGTCCTTTCCTTCAAGTTCACCTCATTTTCCAGGCCAGATTCAGTGCAGGTTGTGGGTACTTAGTATTTTTCAGTGAATGTGTGAATAAATAAATAACTGAATAAAGAGAGGAGAAAATCAGTCTCTTTAACCACTAGCATGAATTGCTATCAATCTCTTATTAATACATTTAAAATGATAAAACATTTCCATGTGAAACTAAAATGTAAATATGGAACTGAAAATAGTCCTAAATTATCAATATATTCATTAGGCATCCCATTTAAACAAAGTCAACGTAAAGAATAGTGCCTCATGACTTAGAGACTTTAATCCTCAAAGCTGTATTTTGCACAGTTGCTTTTACGTGTGTTTAACTGTTTCCCTGTGGAATACGTTAAAAGCTAACGAATTCGGTGGCCATTTGGAAAGCCTGACAGTAGCCTTTCATTAGGTTGCACTAACACCACAGGCATCCAAAGTGAGCATTGTGGAAGTCAACCTGCAGAGTCCCTCTGGCCACAAGATAGACATGAGCACTGTGTACAGGGAAGAAACACATTTTCTATAAAAGAGACCAATTAGAAAACAATCTTCTGATCTCGGGAGAACAGCATTCCCAGGTGGTTTTTCAATGGTTGGAAATTGGTTGTTTCTTAAATGAACCAAAACTGTCACCTTGCCACTGAAAAACAAATTGCCAATGAGGAATGTGGGCCAGTCTTCATTAAGGGACTCACAGAAGGGAAGCAGGTGATACCACATATTAGCTATTTACTTAGGAAGGTAAAGAAAGATCGAGGAAAGCTTGAAAGAATGAAATTACATCATGTTAATTCCACCTCTCATTATCCCTTGACCAGAAAACATCAGTGGCCTTCTGAGGCTGACATTACTGTCAGCAGTTTATTTCCCTTGCAATATGCCATTCAGGCGGGTGCTGGAGAGTAAGGGAGGACAGAATTGATCAGGGCAAGTAGTTTTAGATCTATCTTCAAAATATACTTTGAATGAGACCACTTCTGACCACTGCAAACACGTTCGGCCAAGTCAGCTTCATCTCTCATCTAGATGGCTGTGATAGACACTTGTTTATCTTGCTTCCATTCTTGTTCCTCTGCATTTTTTTTTTTTTTTTGGCCATACTATGGCCAGAATTCTCTATTTAAACAAAATCAGATGCTGCTACTCCCCTTGCTTTTCAGGCCCTTTATGATCTGGCCCCAGGCCATCTCACTGGTCTCATTTCTAAACCTCGTACCCATACTCCATTCACATTTCTCATAATTCCATGAAGAATATATTTTTTTGGATCTTTTCCATGCTTTGCTTATTTTGTTTCCTTTACCTGATATTCTCTTCCTTGTTTTAGGTTTCCTAAAGGAGAATCTGGGCACAATTGACTCCTATGTTGAAACTTGTGATTGCATTCCTTCTTGCCTAGGCACTGTAACTTCCTGATTTCTATAGGAAAAAAACATTCAGTTCCATACACTACTACCAAGAGTCTCTACCTACAACATACCCTTAACCTTCTATTTTTGGTACAGCAAGTGGAAAAGAGTGGGTGAATTAGATGAGAGGGTCTTGAGCTCCCAGATTCTAAATCACATGCATTTGGCTGGAAGAGGAAAGGCCCTACTGTCTGAACTTCAGAGATTAAGAAATAAAATTGAAGGGTCTATCAAAGACTTTGCCTCATTTTCCTGAGGGCAAAAGAGCTACTTGTGTGGTGTCCTTATGACTTTACTGATTATCACATGGGACAGAAAATGCACCCTTACCACCTCCCCTCCTTGCCAATAAAGGAGGGACCAATCACTTTTACTTATATTAAGAACTCTTTAAAAACCACTCCAAATACTTGGAGCGTTAAACTTTTCCTTTTAATAGGATTTTGAAAGTGTTAAATGTATTAGTTTTCTATTGCTGAGTAAAAAAATGACCACAAACTTAGTGACTTAAAACAACTCACTATTATGTCACAGTTTCTGTAAGTTTGGAGTCTAGATAGGACTGACTAGGTCCTCTGCTCAGGGTCTCACATGGCCAAAATCAAGGTGTTGGCCTGGCTGGGCTTTTCTGCAGGCTTGCGGGAAGAGTTTGCTTCTAAGCTCATTTATGTTGTTGGTACAATAGAATCCAGTACCTTGTGGTTGTAGGTCTGAGGCCCTGTCTTCTTTCTGGCTATCAGCTGCTGTCTGTTCTTTGCTCTCAGAGGCTGTTCATGTTTCTTTCCACCTGAAATCTTCAAATCAGCCATGACACATTGAGTCTTTCTCATTCTTCCAGTCTCTCTTTCTTTTCTGCTATCATCCCAAGAAATTTCTCTGCTTCTCAGGCTCACGTGATTACATTGGGCCCACCCAGATAATCCCTATCGTAAAATCAACCTGTGCCCAGGTTCCAGTGACTAGAGTGAGACATTTTTGAGGGGTCATTTCAGAAATTCTTCCTTTACCACTAACCTAACACAGGCATTCATTAACACAACTCAAGAGATATGCTCTTGTAATCACTCATTACACTTAAATGCACAACTTCTGGCAAATAAAATTTTCCAATTAAAACACTTGGATTCCAGTTGTCAGACCTTCCCAAATGTAATCACTTTTCCCAGCTAATCATAAGGGAAAGTATCACAGAGTTTCTTGCCAGGAGCAAAATGGTTCTTTAAAAGAGATTTCCTAGGTTTTTTTTTTTTTTTTTAATTAATTAATTAATTTATTTATTTTTTGGCTGTGTTGGGTCTTCGTTTCTGTGCGAGGGCTTTCTCCAGTTGTGGCAAGCGTGGGCCACTCTTCATTGCGGGGCGCGGGCCTCTCACTATCGCGGCCTCTCTTGCTGCGGAGCACAGGCTCCAGACGCGCAGGCTCAGTAGTTGTGGCTCACGGGCCTAGTTACTCCACGGCATGTGGGATCCTCCCAGACCAGGGCTCGAACCCGTGTCCCCTGCATCGGCAGGCAGACTCTCAACCACTGCGCCACCAGGGAAGCCCGAGATTTCCTAGCTTTAACTCAGAATGTCCTTTTTCGTCCATGTGGCAAATATATAATCTTCCTTCAATGACAGTTCACATATGTTTCCCTCTTTGAGAGGCTTATGCATTTTCCTCAGGCAGAGATGGTCCCTTTACTGTGCTCTCACAAAGCCTAGTTCATGCCTCTTTATGTCTCTTAACATTTTGAGCTGTAATTTGTGATTCTGTGTTTCTCTGCATTGGTGGATTTGAACTTCCTGAAGGTAGATACACAGCACAGAGGAAATTTTCTAGAATGTAGTAGATAGTCAAAATATATTTTCTAAATGAATGAGTGAAGATGGCAACTAAAATGGGATACAAGGGATGGGATCACATTATAAAATAGAAGATCAGGGACTCTGGGGTTTAATAAATCTGGCAACTTTATTTTTATGGTTATGATATTAAGTTAATATTTTCTTTGGGAATAACTTGCTCTTTCATGTACTATACTTAATTTTATTCTTCTATCACCCCACCGAGGTAAGCAGGGATTATAGACATTTTACAGATGAGGAAAACTCATCATAAATGAATTGCCAAAGTTCAGGCAGAGCCAGCACTTGATCTCTACCTGGAAGGCAGCATGACAGAGCAGAAAGGAAATGGATTTTAGAGTGAAAAAGGCCTGGACTTTTAGCAGTTGCGTGAACTTGTAAAGTTAATTAAAATTTCTGAGATTCAAGATTTGTTCATTTGTAAAGTGAAGATATCCTGCTCCTTAAATGATTATAAAGATATTTGATCAATTAATGCATTGATATATTGTGATATAAGAAAAATTCCTAGGAACATGGTTGGCTTGTTTTAGGGACTTAGTAAATGTTTTAATTTTCTACTTTGATTGTAAGAGCAGTATAGTACACTTTGTAGTGTATAGTAGACTTTGTAGTCTTTTGTATCTCTACATATTCTTTTTGAACTATTTTATTTCCCCTTTCTTCATTGTCACCCACTTTGCTTCTGCTGCCATTTATCAAGGAATCTTATGTTGCCCCACATCTATCCTGGATGCAAGAAGAGGAATTTGCAAATTCATTTTCACTAAGGAGTTAGAACACAATAATAGTAATAATAAGAGCTTCTGTTTACTGAGTACTGCATATGCCTTACAGATTTTACACACTGCCTGCATCTGCACCACATTTGCAGGGTAGGGATTATAGTTTCCAGTTTTTTGAAAAAGAAATTGAGGCTCAAAAGTTTAGTAACTTGTTTACAGTTGCACATTAGGAATCACAGAAGCTGGTATTCAGACACAACCAGAACTGACTTCAGTGTCAGGCTTTCTGCATTATACAAAGTTTCCTCTTCTCAAGAAGAACTGGTTGGCTGGCCTCTAGGGTTGGATGGGAATATTCTTGGCATGTGGAACTTTTCTAGAATGTTTTCAAATCTCAACACTTAGGCAATTAATGGAGTCCCTGGCCCTCCATGAGCCCTACACCCTGTTGTATAGGATATGGATTCCATTTTTCCCAGGCTTGCGCTCAGAATTGCATGAGAGATTTTTAGCTGCTATGGAAATCTGTCAGGTGGCCTTGAGTAGGGTTAAGTGGGATTTTTCTGAGGTTTAGTAGGGATATTATTGGGCTTGGACAGAAGGAAGAAAGAGGAGGTCGTAGGGAAAAATCTTAATCCTGGATAAAGGAAAAACACAACAAATCCAAGTCAAGTAAATGAGTGCCTCAGTGTTCAGTTAGAGATAGTATTTAGTGGGATAAGAAAGGGATCATGAAGATTAGGTTAGGTGCTGGCGCAGGAGGGCTAGGTCAGAAGTAGGTGCTTTTGAGGTCAGGTGGTGAATTGGCAAGAAGAGAGTAGACTATCTCAATGTAAATAACTCTTTGCATCTGTATTTTGGGCTTTGCTAGTAGGAACATAATAAATATGCGATAGAATAATATTGAATATGAAAATTCTAATAAGCTTATTTAATGAGTGAGTAAGATACAAGCCAATATTGACATTAAAAATTCTAACTAGCTTTGTGCTGGACCTGTTGCAGTTGTTCTGATCCTGGGGACTATATGGGGGTCTTGGGAATGGAGAGAGGCCACCAGAGGAAATCTGGTAGCAAGAAAATTGCCTGTTTGAAAAAGTAGCTCTACATCCAATATTGTTTCCCTCTACTTGAGTCATTAAACTTCTACAAGTTTAGAAAATACATGTTGGTTAAAAAAATACACATTTTATTTATAGAATTGTGTGGAATGTTGGAAGAGTTAACTACTGAGAGGAATTAGTCATGAAAACGTATTTTTTTCCCAGGAGGAGTAAAAATGATATCCTTAGGGATTATTACCAAAGATGTGTTTTGTTGCTGGTGTTTTTTTTTGAGGAGCTCCTATAAGATAAAGAAAATGTAATTAAATATTAGAGAGACTTTTTTTTAATCCGTTTTTTAGAACTAAAGAATGTCTTGAATGCCAAATAGCCTGGATTTAGGAAATGTCTTTGCTATATGATGCCACCATGCCTCTGGTTTGTTCGTGATTTTCTTTTCTTTTATAGGAAAAAGGACATTTTATACCTTTTCATTTCAATGTCAAGTAATGCCATTAGTTAGGTTGTAGTTATCCCTTTCTCCTAGATCACATTAAACCTAAAATAAGTGGGAGACAAAATGATAGTATCATTTTTCTAGGGGAAAATGCTTTTTGATTTTTGGTTTCCTTGGAGCACTTGTATGTTTCAATCAACTTTATACTTGTCTCTTCAATTGCTCTACCCTGCTGGATAGCCAATGAAGACCCTTGACAGGACAGAATGAGGTCAGAGAAACATATGTGAGAAGGACACAGGGAAGTGTGTAGGTCTAGTGGATGACACTAGATTTTCCACAGGAGAAGGAGAGCTGACAAATGGTCATTGAAATAACTGCCTTAAATTAAGGAGATAGCACTTTCAGAATCTGATAAAACTCGTTTGAGAGGAGCTTCAAGATGGAGGAAGAGTAAGACGTGGAGATCACCTTGCTCCCCCAAATACATCAGAAATACATCTACATGAGGAACAACTCCTACAGAACACCTACTGAACGCTGCAGAAGACCTCAGACCTCCCAAAAGGCAAGAAACTCCCCATGTACCTGGGTAGGGCAAAAGAAAAAAGAAAAAACAGAGACAAAAGAATAGGGACAGGACCTGCACCAGTGGGAGGGAGCTGTGAAGGAGGAAAGGTTTCCACACACTAGGAAGCCCCTTCACGGGCGGAGACTGCGGGTGGCAGAGGGGGGAAGCTTCAGAGCCACGGAGGAGAGCGCAGCCATAGGGGTGCGGAGGGCAAAGGAGAGAGATTCCCGCACGGAGGATCGGTGCTGAGTAACACTCACCAGCCCGAGAGGCTTGTCTGCTCAGCCGCCGGGGCGGGCGGGGCTGGGAGCTGAGGCTCGGGCTTCGTTCGGATCGCAGGGAGAGGACTGGGGTTGGCGGCGTGAACACAGCCTGAAGGGGTTAGCGCACCACAGCTAGCCGGGAGGGAGTCCGGGAAAAAGTCTGCAGCTGCCGAAGAGGCAAGAGACTTCTTGCCTCTTTGTTTCCTGGTGCGCGAGGAGAGGGGATTCAGAGCACCGCCTAAACGAGCTCCAGAGACGGGCGCGAGCCGCGGCTATCAGCGCGGACCCCAGAGACAGGCATGAGACACGAAGGATGCTGCTGCCGCCACCAAGAAGCCTGTGTGCGAGCACAGGTCACTATCCACACCGCCCCTCCCGGGAGCCTGTGCAGCCCGCCACTGCCAGGGTCCCGTGATCCGGGGACAACTTCCCCGGGAGAACGCACGGCGCGCCTCAGGCTGGTGCAACGTCATGCCGGCCTCTGCCGCCGCAGGCTTACCCAGCATCCGTACCCCTCCCTCCCCCCGGCCTGAGTGAGCCAGATCCCCCGAAGCAGCTGCTCCTTTAACCCCGTCCTGTGTGAGTGAAGAACAGACGCCATCAGGCGACCTACATGCAGAGGCGGGTCCAAATCCAAAGCTGAACCCCGGAAGCTGTGCAAACAAAGAAGAGAAAGGGAAATCTCTCCCAGCAGCCTCAGGAGCAGCGGATTAAAGCTCCACAAACAACTTGATGTACCTGCATCTGTGGAATACCTGAATAGACAATGAATCATCCCAAATTGAGGAGGGGGACTTTGGGAGCAGTGAGATATATACATATATTTTCCCCTTTTTCCCTTTTTGAGAGTGTGTATGTGTATACTTCTGTGTGTGATTTTGTTTGTATAGCTTTGCTGTTACCATTTGTCCTAGGGTTCTGTCTGTCCGTTTTTTTTTTTTCCTTAGTATCGTTTTTAGCACTTGTTATCATTGGTGGATTTGTTTTTGGTTTGGATGCTCTCTTCTTTCTTTCTTTTTTATTTTAATTACTTAAAATTTTTTTTAATAATTATTTTTTATTTTAATAACTTTTATTTTACTTTAGTTTATCTTCTTTCTTTCTCTTTCTTTCTTTCCTTCTTTCTTTTTCTTTCTTTCTTTCTTTCTTTCTTTCTTTCTTTCTTTCTTTCTTTCTTTCTTTCTTTCTTTCTTTCTCTCTCTCTCTCTCTCTCTCCCTCTCTCTCTCTCTCTCTCTCTCTCTCTCTCTCTCTCTCTTTCTTTCTTTCTTTCTTTCTTTCTTTCTTTCTTTCTTTCTTTCTTTCTTTCTTTCTTTCTTTCTTTCTTTCTTTCTTTCTTCTCCTTTTTATTCTGAGCTGCATGGATGACAGGCTCTTGGTGCTCCAGCCAGGCATCAGGGCTGTGCCTCTGATGTGGGAGAGCCAAGTTCAGGACACTGATCCACAGGAGACCTCCCAGCTCCATGTAATATCAAATGATGAAAATCTCCCAGAGATCTCCATCTCAATGCCAAGACCCAGCTCCACTCAACGACCAGAAAGATACAGTGCTGGACACCCTATGCCAAAAAAGTAGAAAGACAGGAACACAACCCCACCCATTAGCAGAGAGGCTGCCTAAAATCATAATACGGCCACAGACACCCCAAAACACACCACCAGACATGGACCTGCCCAACAGGAAGACAAGATCCAGCCTCATACACCAGAACACAGGCACTAGTCCCCTCCACCAGGAAGCCTACACAGCCCACTGAACCAACATTAGCCGCTGGGGACAGACACCAAAAACAACGAGAACTACAAACCTGCAACCTGCGAAAAGCAGACCCCAAACACAATGAGTTAAGCAAAATGAGAAGACAGAGAAACACACAGCAGATGAAGGAGCAAGGCAAAAACCCACCAGACCTAACAAATGAAGAGGAAATAGGCAGTCTACCTGAAAAAGAATTCAGAATAATGATAGTAAAGATGATCCAAAATCTTGGGAATAGAATGGAGAAAATACAGGAAACGTTTAACAAGGACCTAGATGAACTAAAGAGCAAGTAAACAGTGATGAACAGCACAATAGATGAAATAAAAAATTCTCTAGAAGGAATCAATAGCAGAATAACTGAGGCAAAAGAACAGATAAGTGACCTGGAAGATAAAATAGTGGAAATAACTACTGCAGAGCAGATTAAAGAAAAAGAGTGAAAAGAATTGAGGACATTCTCAGAGACCTCTGGGACAACATTAAACACACCAACATTCGAATTATAGGGGTCCCAGAAGAAGAAGAGAAAAAGAAAGGGACTGAGAAAATATTTGAAGAGATTATAGCTGAAAACTTCCCTAATATGGGAAAGGAAATAGTTAATCAAGTCCAGGAAGCACAGAGAATCCCATACAGGATAATCCAAGGAGAAACACACCAAGAAACATATTAATCAAACTATCAAAAATTAAATACAAAGAAAAAATATTAAAAGCAGCAAGGGAAAAACAACAAATAACACACAAGGGAATCTCCATAAGGTTAACAACTGATCTTTCAGCAGAAACTCTGCAAGTCAGAAGGGAGTGGCAGGACATATTTAAAGTGATGATGGAGAAAAACCTACAACCGAGATTACTCTACCCAGCAAGGATCTCATTCAGATTTGATGGAGAAATTAAAAGCTTTACAGACAAGCAAAAGTTAAGAGGATTCATCACCACCAAACCAGCTTTACAACAAATGTGAAAGGAACTTCTCTAGGCAGGAAACACAAGAGAAGGAAAAGACCTACAATAACAAACCCAAAACAATTAAGAATATGGTAATAGGAACATACATATCGATAATTACCTTAAATGTAAATTAATTAAATGCTCCAACCAAAAGACATAGATTGGCTGAATGGATACAAAAACAAGACCCATATATATGCTGTCTACAAGAGACCCACTTCAGACCTAGGGATGCATACAGACTGAAAGTGAGGGGATGGAAAAAGATGTTCCATGCAAATGGAAATCAAAAGAAAGCTCTAGTAGCAATTCTCATATCAGACAAAATAGACTTTAAAACAAAGACTATTGCAAGAGACAAAGAAGGACAGTACATAATGATCAAGGGATCAATCCAAGAAAAAGATATAACAATTATAAATATTTACGCACCCAACATAGGAACACCTCAATACATAAGGCAAAAACTAACAGCCATAACAGGGGAAATTGACAGTAACACAATCATAATAGGGGACTTTAACACCCCACCTTCACCAATGGACAGATCATCCAAAATGAAAATAAATAAGGAAACACAAGCTTTAAATGACACATTAAACAAGATGGACTTAATTGATATTTATGGGACAGTCCATCCAAAAACAACAGAATACACTTTCTTCTCAGGTGCTCATGGAACATTCTCCAGGATAGATCATATCTTGGGTCACAAATCAACCCGTCATAAATTTAGGAAAATTGAAATCGTATCAAGTATCTTTTCTGACCACAAGACTATGAGACTAGATATCAATTACAGGAAAAAATCTGTAAAAAAATACAAACACATGTAGGCTAGACAATACACTACTTAATAACCGAGAGATCACTGAAGAAATCAAAGAGGAAATCAAAATATACCTAGAAACAAATGACAATGAAAACATGACGACCCAAAACCTATGGGTTGCCACAAAAGCAGTTCTAAGAGGGAAGTTTATAGCAATAGAATCCTACCTCAAGAAACAAGAAACATCTCAAATAAAAAAACTAACCTTACACCTAAAGCAATTACAGAAAGAAGAACAAAAAAACCCCAAAGTCAGCAGAAGGAAAGAAATCATAAAAATCAGATCAGAAATAAATGAAAAAGAAATGAAGGAAACCATAGCAAAGATCAGTAAAACTAAAAGCTGGTTCTTTGGGAAGATAAAAAAAATTGTCAAGCCATTAGCCAGACTCATCAAGATAAAAAGGGAGAAGACTCAAATCAATAGAATTAGAAATGAAAGAGGAGAAGTAACAACTGACACTGCAGAAATACAATGGATCATGAGAGATTACTATAAGCAAGTATATGCCAATAAAATGGACAACCTGGAAGAAATGGATAAATTCTTAGAAATGCTCAACCTTCCAAGACTGAACCAGGAAGAAACAGAAAATATGAACAGACCAATCACAAGCACTGAAATTGAAACTGTGATTAAATATCTTCCAACAAACAAAAGCTGAGGACCAGATGGCTTCACAGGTGAATTCTATCAAACATTTAGAGAAGAGGTAACACCTATCCTTCTCATACTCCTCCAAAATATAGCAGAGGGAGGAACACTCCCAAACTTATTCTATGAGGCCACCATCACCCTGATACCAAAACGAGACAAAGATGTAACAAAGAAAGAAAACTACAGGCCAATATCACTGATGAACATAGATGCAAAAATCCTCAACAAAATACTAGCAAAAAGAATCCAACAGCCCATTAAAAGGATCATACACCATGATCAAGTGGGATTTATCCCAGCAATGCAAGGATTCTTCAATATATGCAAATTAATCAATGTGATACACCATATTAACAAATTGAAGGAGAAAAACCATATGATCATCTAATAGATGCAGAGAAAGCTTTCAACAAAATTCAACACCCATTTATGATAAAAACCCTGAAGAAAGTTGGCATAGAGGGAACTTTCCTCAACATAACAAAGACCATATATGACAAACCCACAGCCAACATTGTCCTCAATGGTGAAAAACTGAAACCATTTCCACTAAGATCAGGAACAAGACAAGGTTGCCCACTCCCACCCCTGTTATTCAACATAGTTTTGGAAGTTTTAGCCACAGCAATCAGAGAAGAAAAAGAAATAAAAGGAATCCAAATCAGAAAAGAAGAAGTAAAGCTGTCACTGTTTGCAGATGACATGATACTATACATAGAGAATCCTAAGCATGCTACCAGAAAACTACTAGAGCTAATCAATGAATTTGGTAAAGTAGCAGAATACAAACTTAATGCACAGAAATCTCTTGCATTCTTATGTACTAATGATGAAAAATCTGAAAGTGAAATGAAGGAAACACTCTCATTTACCATTGCAACAAAAAGAATAAAATATCTAGGAATAAACCTACCTAAGGAGACAAAAGACCTGCATGCAGAAAATTATAAGACACTGATGAAAGAAATTAAAGATGATAGAAATAGATGGAGAGATATACCATGTTCTTGGAATGGAAGAATCAACATTGTGAAAACGACTCTACTACCCAAAGCAATCTACAGATTCAGTGCAATCCCTATCAAACTACCACTGGCATTTTTCACAGAACTGGAACAAAAAATTTCACAATTTGTATGGAAACACAAAAGACCCCGAATAGCCAAAGCAATCTTGGGAAAGAAAAACGGAGCTGGAGGAATCAAGCTCCCTGACTTCAGACTATACTACAAAGCTATAGTAATCAAGACAATATGGTATTGGCACAGAAACAGAAATATAGATCAATGGAACAGGATAGAAAGCCCAGAGATACACCCACGCACCTGTGGTCACCTTATTTTTGATATAGGATGCAAGAATATGCAATGGAGAAAAGACAGCCTCTTCAGTAAGTGGTGCTGGGAAAACTGGACAGCTACATGTAAGAGAATGAAATTAGAACACTCCCTAACACAATACACAAAAATAAACTCAAAATGGATTAAAGACCTAAATGTAAGGCCTGACACTATCAAACTGTTAGAGGAAAACTTAGGCAGAACACTCTATGACATACATCACAGCAAGATCCTTTTGGACCCACCTCCTACAGAAATGGAAATAAAAACAAAAATAAACAAATGGGACTTAATGAAACTTAAAACCTTTTGCACAGCAAAGGAAACCATAAACAAGATGAAAAGACAACCCTCAGAATGGGAGAAAATATTTGCAAATGAAGCAACTGACAGGATTAATCTCCAAAATTTACAAGCAGCTCATGCAACTCAATATCAAAAAAACAAACAACCCAATCCCAAAATGGGCAGAAGACCTAGACATTTCTCCAAAGAAGATATACAGATTGCCAACAAACACATGAGAAGATGCTCAACATCACTAATCATTGAAGAAATGCAACTCAAAACTACAGTGAAGTATCACCTCACGCCAGTCAGAATGGCCATCACCAAATAATGTACAAACAATAAATGCTGGAGAAGATGTGGAGAAAAGGGAACCCTATTGCACTGTTGGTGGGAATGTAAATTGATATAGCTACTATGGAGAATAGTATGGAGGTTCCTTAAAAAACTAAAAATGGAACTACCATAAGAGACAGCAATCCCACTACTGGGCATATACCCTGAGAAAACCATAATTCTAAAAGAGTCATGTACCACAATGTTCATTGCACCTCTATTTACAATAGCCAGGGCATGGAATCAACCTAAGTGTCCATTGACAGATGAATGGATAAAGAAGATGTGGCACATATATACAATGGAATATTAGTCAGCCATAAAAAGAAACGAAATTGAGTTATTTGTAGTGAGGTGGATGGTCCTAGAGTTTGTCATGCAGAGTGAAGTATGTCAGAAAGAGAAAAACAAATACCGTATGCTAACACATATATATGGAATCTAAAAAAAAAAATGGTCATGAAGAACCTATGGGCAACAGGAATAAAGACACAGACCTACTAGTGAATGGACTTGAGGATACCTGGAGGGGGAAGGGTAAGCTGGGAGAAAGTTAGAGAGTGGCATGGACATATATACACTACCAAACGTAAAGTAGATAGCTAGTGGGAAGCAGCCGCATAGCACAGGGAGATCAGCTCGGTTCTTTGTGACCACCTAGAGGGGTGGGATAGGGAGGGTGTGAGGGAGGGAGGCGCAAGAGGGAAGAGATATGGGGACATATGTATATGTAGAACTGATTCACTTTTTTATGAAGCAGAAACTAACAAACACACCATTGTAAAGCATTTATACTCCAATAAAGATGTTTAAAAAAAAATGCGTTTGAAATATATGTTTTGAAATGTGTTCTACTTTCCTTTGGAAGTGAGACATCTGTCAGGAGAATTAGTAACTGAACTGGCTTATATTAATTTGCTACTCTACAGTCAAAATAAAGCCAACGTCTCTTTTATGCTAAGTAATAGGGAATGATTTAATATTTGAACAAAGATATGCGAGTTGAATAATTTATGATAACCATAAATGTGTCGCTTGTTGTAGGTTGACAAAAGAACTCAGTTTTGCTTGCACATTGAGAAGATGAACTGGAGGTATCTGCTATAAGGAATATTTCAGATCCTACTTAAATCACACTAATGCAATGAGAGAAGAATACCGTTAATTTAATTTATGTTCTGGTTTGAAGCTTTGGTTGTATATTGAACCTGGGGAACTTTTTAAAAGTTCATTGATAGTTATGGAATTGAACTCAATTGCTATCGGAAATTTCATCCAGGAAATTAAACTGAACTAACTTTAGACAATTTCTCTTGCCTCAGTTTCATTTCTTTGTTTAAACTATTGATCACGGTGCTATGTCCTTCCAGCATACATTTCTTTGATCCCATTCTGTTCCGCCAAGGGTTTTCTTCAATGGGCTGACCACCAGGTATAAGGTTGATTGAAACTATACTTTGAACCAAAAGATGTAAAGCAATGGCTTAGAATATAGCTGTAAACTAGAAAGCAAATCTAACTTTTGCATTATAGAGGCATTTAATTAGATTAAAATATTCTTAAATGCAGGCAGATAATTTTCATCTTACCCTTCTTCTAACCCACATGCACAGAGTCTTTGATTTGATTGATTTCTGAGCCTGCCATACCCCCAGGAGAACTCCTATGTCATGTGTGGGAATGATTTGAACCTTCAATAACATGAAATATTTGGAAATGAGAGAAGCAGCCAATATCTAGAATTCAGAAATGAATTTCTGAATCCAGAAATGTAAAACTGATCTTTGTTAAGACAGATTTTCAATTTCAGAATTTCACTTAGTTAGTTTATTTTGGAATTTAAAAACCTACATTCTCCAAGGAAAAAGATCAGTATACCCAAACACTGTATATTTTTAGAGGATCTGAAACATGTTCTCTCCTGATTTTCTAACTTGGGTCCTGGTCGTTTGCCATCCAGTAAAATGTTTTCTGTTACTTATATGATGTAAATATAGAGTACTGCATTCCCCTGTATTTTTAGCTAGGCAGCATTAGCTTGAAATTTTATCTCTGATTTTAGATGAAAGAATCACTTAGAAAAAGAAAGATGCATGTAAAAGCCAGCATCTAAAAATAGTTTCTAAATATGAAGCAGAGGAAGAACTGTAGTCTTCCTTATAATTAGAGATATGCCAGAATGTTGATGTGGAGGCATAAGACTCAGTTATGAAAAGAGGAAAATGGGAAAAAAATGCTACTGAGAAAGAAGAGTTTTACATTTTTATATAAAAGGATCTTATAAGAAAATTAAATACTCCTAAGATTTGTATTTCTACCTTATTTAAAAGATTCTGATTTGAAAACACACACACAGAGTCTGAGAAATTGAGGCAGAATTGTATTTACAAATGTGAAATGCATATTCCCCAGCAGACTGTGAAAAGTTAAACATGCAGATAGTGGAATAAAACTGTAAACCAAACAAAAAAAATCATCATCAAATCGTGTGAGTGATATTTGCACTTTCTTTCAAACACACGTGTGTTGTAGAGATAGTCTATAAAACTAACACAGTAATTGTTATATGGTATAGAATGAGCAGTTACATATTTATGCATAAGTCCTCTTTTCCCCAAGAAGGTTGTAAATGATTATAAATACTTGGCTTTTAGCATCCTGAGAAATGCAGTTTTGTGAAATGTTAAAATTTACTACAAATTTCATAAAATCTGCTGTCATTAAAAAAAATTCTTTGAACTACTTAAAATGCAAAAAAACAACAAAACAATATTATTTACTGACAAAATTTTTTCAGTTTTGGAGTGTAAAAAATTTAGGAGCTATGCTAAAATGTGTTTTTATTTTTTAATGCAAGTAAAAGTGATTATATTCATTATTAGAAATAGAATGTTTTCTAATTCTGTAAAGATATAAATGATTAAGAGTATATATGTATGGACTTCCCTGGTGGCACAGTGGTTAAGAATCCACCTGCCAATGCAGGAGACACAAGTTCGAGCCCTGGTCCAGGAAGATCCCACATGCCACAGAGCAACTAAGCCCGTGCGCCACAACTACTGAGCCTGAGCTCTAGAGCCCGCGAGGCGCAGCTACTGAGCCCACGTGCCACAGCTATTGAAGCCTGTGCACTTAAAGCCTGTGCTCCACAACAAGAAAAGCCACCGCAACGAGAAACCCGCTCACCTCAATGAAGAGTAGCCCCTGCTCACTGCAACTAAAGCCCACGCACAGCAACAAAGACCCAACGCAGCCAATGAATGAATGAATGAATGAATGAATGAATAAATAGAAAAGAATATATATGTCTATTTGCATATGTCTGGTGTTGAGTATAAAATAGGTGGGAAAATAGTGGACAAGGGAAAGAACCTAGTCTGCAGATTCTTTTATTTTTGAAAGCAGAAGGCTAAAAAATAATTCAAATACATGTAAATGTGACCTGCATCCTCCAGGTATTTGTTGTTTTTTAGTGTCTTGCACAGTTCTCCACACTTTCTAAGTCACATGCTGATCCCAAACGACAATTCAGTTGTGATACTCAATAAACAGTTACAATGTCAGAAATCAGTGGTCAGCAGCTCTCCAGAAAGAGTTTTGTGGGGGTGATAGTTCTTGGTGAGTCCAGTCTTTGGTTCTCAGATCTACTCAGCTTTATCGTTTGACCCCAACTTGATAAAAAATTTTGGGATACACAAAGATTAACTCAGAAGAGATAATTCTTATATCAAGACACAGTCTATTAACTTTACAATGGGATATATATTTCTCTATTAACTAGACAACTGGTATCAGTAATTCAAAGTATCTTCTCTGTAGTATTAAAGCACCGAGGAAACCAAATTTTTATGGATACATCTATTTAGTGAACAATGACTTATTCAAATAGTACTGGATAGTCATGAAATCTATTTTAGGCACACTATGAAAAGGCAGATTCCCCACAATAAAATTCACCCCAATATTGACTAAAGGACCAATAGTTGTTGGAATATAGTTTATTTCTCTGACAATGTTCAGTAAACTCAATATCTTACTATCCATTTACTTTTCTAGGCACACGTCAAAGCACACTCCTATGTTAACATATTGGAACTCAGATTGGTAGCATCACAAATGATTAAGCTAACAGGTTTCTTTGGTGTTTGCCAAGCCTTAATTAGGTAGAATTACTTCTGTATATGGCTAAGGTTATCCGTCATGTTTTGATTATTAATAATTTTGCCTTCTATAGTTCTAAAACAAGACATAAACCACATTCATAATACTAATGAAATGATGATTATAATGAAAGATAGATACATTTAACTACTTTAAAATAAAAACTTCTTACATCAATATTTACCTTAAAAAATAAGCCATACCAGGTAAAAATAACCAACAAAAGATCTGTATCATGGCTACATAATTAAAACATTTCTACCGACCAAGAAGAGAGAGATGAGCAACCTAATGCAAAATGGGGGAAAACAGGCATTTATAAGCAGAAGAAACAAATTGCCAAGGAAAATATGAAAAGACCATCAAACTTAACTTAGTATAATATTATTTTATACTAAACAGACTGGGTAAAATACGTTTTGGTGTATATTTGGGGCAACAACATACACCGATGATGAGAGAGTAAATTGCTACAACCTCTTTGGAATTTGGCATTATTTCATAAAGCTGAGGATGTATATATGTATCTCTCTCAGAAATTCCTTTTCTAGGTTTACACTCTGCAGCGGTGATTTTCAGAACATAGGTCGATGCCCTTTTTAGGTTTTAAAAATTAATTTAGCAACCAAATACCAGCATGTTAAAAGTGAAATATAATAGCATACAATATAGTAGAATACAAGAAATTAGAAAACATTAGAATGTATCTAAGTAGTTAGGGTAAATATTGTTTCCAGAAAAATTTGCTTAGGTTACGTGTGTGTGCACACATGTGTCTGTACGTGTGTGTACTAGGCTGCCATATAATGAGTCTTCATCAAAAAAATCTATCACGGTAGAGGAAACTCTTTTATATGTTCTCTGGGAGACACGTACAAGAATATTAAAAGTAGCATTGTTTATGATAAAGAAAAAATTGAAAACAACTCAAACGTCTAATGGCAGGGAAGTGGTTAAACAAATAGCAGTATCTTCGTACAACGGACTACTAAACAAAATGAAAATGAATGAACTGAAGTGTTACACATCAAAATGAATCATCTCACACACATATTGAGAAGAAAGCACAAGCTGTAGGAGACATCAAGACAGTAATTTTATAAAGCACCCAACAGATAAAACTCAACCACATTATATAGGATATATCCATTGTCATTAAAACATAAAGAAAACAAAATTATAAACACATGTTTTAAAAGAATGATGGGAAAGCAAAAGGATGTGACTGGGCAGGGACACAGGCTTCAAATGTATGGGTAATGTTCTGTTTCTTATGCAAAGTGGTGAATACACTGATCTTTATTTTATTGTTCTTTATATAATCAAGGCATATTCTGTGTATGCATTAAATATATTTTTTAACATCAACTTTAAAAATAGGTTCCACTCAGATGATGACTTCATGTTGCAGTCCTGGGGCTTTTGTAGGCTGACTATAATGGATTCAACAGTTATTACTTAATATCTGTCTGTTGGTTTATTTTCAGTTTTAGTCTTCTATGATTTAGTAAACTGAGGGATTCTTTTCAATTTACTCACATTTAGTCATGACATGTACTACCTAAACCTGTCCCGGATTTTACTAAATACAAGTTGATGACAATATTACTGCAATATTTTACCACTTCATCTCTATAACCCCATCCCTAGTGTAGCCCCTTATCCTCTTTCACCTGTGCTATTGTAATGACCTGTTAATTGCTCTTTTCTCTGATTTTTCTTTCCATCTCAAATATATTTTATTTACTGTTGACAGTAATTAATCTAAAATGCAAGAATGTTTGTGTCACTTCCCTATGACCGAAGGATACTATGGGTAGACTTCTTTTTAACATGGAGATTGACACATGACTTACTTTAACCTAGAATATAATTCTTACCTCTTCCTTGCCTGATTTTTCTAACTTGTACTTTCACACACCTTCTTCATCTAGCACTTTATGCTCTACTAACAATGGTTCTCAAGCTTTGATGTGCATCAGAATCACCTGAGGACTTGATAAACTACCTCAGATACTTCCACAGGCCTGGTCTTTTGAATGCTTTGTTAGTTCTCCAGGTGACTCTGGTACTCACCAAAGATTGAAAATTACTGTTCTAGTACTATTGACAATTTTTTGCCTTCCTAAGCTGCCCCACTTTGCACCATATAATGACTTGTCATGCTTCTATAGATTTTGCATGTTTTCTTTCCCTAGACCACTCTTCTTTCCACTTCTGCTACCTTTATTTACCTAGCTACTTTGTTCTGTTTCCTTACATTCAGCTCTTGTGTAATTACCACTTTTATAATGACCCCTAAGACCTACATGGTCGTCCTCAGTACTTTCTGTGCATTCCTCTGTCACAGTAATGATATTATAAATAAAAATGTTATGTATGTCTCCCCAACAAAACTCAAAAGCTCAGTAGTTAATATGGTGCCCAAAATGAAGTAGGTGATCATCAAATATTTATTAAGCAAAATAAAACAGAAAATATTATATAAGACAATTATATAAAGATTATTTTCTTTTTAGTAGTGTGATAAAAGAAATAAAAATTTACAAACCAATGTGGTAAATACAATAGTAAGTGCATGTGTACAGTACCAAGGAATAGCTAGCTATGTGAAGGGATATAACGAAGGGCTACATACATGTTGTGACAAATCTATGTTAGCTGCTCCAATGATTAGTGAAATTGATTAGTCACATTGATTGAACCATCTGATTACTTAAGTTAATTTGATAAAAATCACTGAAGAAGTTACCACTGTTGTCTCTTCGTCTTCTTTGACTCATTTAAGAGAATGTATTGATCTTGTTCAACTGCAAAGAGTATAGCATATCAATTTTTAACTATATTGAATTTGAAAATTTGGGAGCCTCCAAAACAATGTTCACACTCTTTAAACAATTTCTACCATTATTAGAAAATAGATCCAATTTAAAACTTGAAAGAAAGAAATAGACAATCAGGAGTCCCTTCTGCTTGGATTTGAGTTGAATGGGAACATTTTGGGGGGACATATTTGTCTTCCAAGTGTTTTGGGGCTAGGAAGAGTTGAGAATTCTGCAGTGGGAAGGATATTGCCCCTCAAAACAGGGTCTTGGAGCCACTATGGAGAACAGTATGGAGGTTCCTTAAAAAACTAAAAATAGAACTACCATACGACCCAGCAATCCCACTACTGGACATTTACCCTGAGAAAACCATAATTCAAAAAGAGTCATGTACCACAATGTTCACTGCAGCTCTATTTACAATAACCAGGACATGGAAGCAACCTAAGTGTCCATCGACAGATGAATACATAAAGAAGATGTGGCACATATATACCATGGAATATTACTGAGCCATAAAAAGAAATGAAATTGAGTTATTTGTAGTGAGGTGGATGGACCTAGAGTCTGTCATACAGAGTGAAGTACGTCAGAAAGAGAAAAACAAATACTGTATGCTAACACATATATATGCAATCTAAAAAAAAAAAAAAAAGGTTCTGAAGAACCTAGGGGCAGGACAGGAATAAAGACGCAGACATAGAGAATGGACTTGAGGACACGGGGGAAGGGTAAGCTGGGACGAAGAGAGTGGCATGGACGTATATACACTACCAAATGTAAAATAGATAGCTAGTGGGATGCAGCCGCATAGCACAGGGAGATCAGCTCGGTGTTTTGTGACCACCTAGAGGGGTGGGATAGGGAGGGTGGGAGGGAGATGCAAGAGGGAGGAGATATGGGGATATATGTATATGTATAGCTGATTCACTTTGTTATACAGCAGAAACTAACACACCATTGTAAAGCAATTATACTCCAATAAAGATGTTAAAAAAAGATAAACAAACAAACAAACAAACAGGGTCTTGGGATCTAGTCTAGATTTTCCTACTAGTTGCTTGTGCAACTATGGGCAAGGCACTTAGCCTCTATGTGCCTCAATTTTTTTCTCTCTTGTTAATTGAGGAGGTAGTCTACACCTTTAGGATCACTGACAGCAGAAATATTCTCTGAATCTGGAAATTTCAAGAAAAAGAGCATCAGTCTCTACTAGCTATGTGTTAGAATCTTATTCCTTTAGGAATTGTCTTTCCTCTTCTTCTGTACAATGTTTTTTTTCAGTACAGCAAATGTTTTTCTTTCTTATGAAATTCTAACTTCAGCATTGCTGACTAACCTTTGCAAACTGAAGCCCTGGTATCCTCTTTAAAAAAGTTTCAAGATAATCCAGTGACAAATGAATATGGCTGTGAAATATGGTTAATGGTATATTAATACACAACATAAATAATGGAATGCCATCAGTATCGAATTATTTAATTTCCAAACTCAAGGATTCATACTGATTTATTAATATCATCCTCATATAAAAAAGACTTTCATGATCTGAAATTTAATATTTCTTACCTTTATCTTTGTATACTAAACACTTAGTGGCATACTGCATATTGAAAAGAAAAATCTCTTTTCATATAGGTACTTTTGTAGAATAACTTTGACAAAACCAAGAGCATAACATTAAAGTACGTCTTAAAGAGAGTGATGCTGTTAGAATACAAAATAAAGATAGACTTCTGATTGTCTCAGTTAGTTAAACAGTGGACAGTAGAACAACTACCTCGAGCCAAGATTTATCCTTGATTTTGATAATAGAAACACAATAATTTATTCCTCCATTTCTGTCACATGTAGCAGGAATCAGAGAGCCAAATATAACATCATCACAGCAATTATTAAATAAATGGTTTGGCCCAGTTGATTTAATTTTTCTTTCTGTCCTTGGTTCTTACTTTTTTAAGAAATTTATTATTCTTGCTATATCTGCTCTTTGTGGTACATTTTCTTTTTTTTAAAACGTATTTATTTTTATTTATTTTATGTTTGGCTGTGTTGAGTCTTTGTTGCTGTGAGTGGGCTTCCTCTAGTTGCAGCGAGCAGGGGCTACTCTTCGTTGCGGTGCACAGGCGTCTCATTGCGATGACTTCTCTTGTTGCGGGGCGTGGGCTCTAGGGTGCATGGGCTTCAGTAGTTGTGGCACACGGGCTCAGTAGTTGTGGCACACGGGCTCAGTAGTTGTGGCACACAGGCTCAGTAGTTGTGGCACACAGGCTTAGTTGCTCAGCTGCATGTGGCATCTTCCCCGACCAGGGATAGAACTCGTGTCTCCTGCGTTGGCAGGTGGATTCTTAACCACTGCACCATAAGGGAAGTCCTGGTACATTTTCTAAGAGCCACTTTTGAATGAGGCAGGGCATAAAGAAAATTTGGTGTTAAGGAATGTCTTGCAATAAAATGAAAAAATGTTCCCTTCCTTTAAGAATTTAAGTTAAAGGAAAGACAGGGGTACAGGTGTATAAAGAGGTATCCTGAGAAAGGAGTTTATCAGGGTTCCAGGAGCTAATAGTTCTCTGGGAAGAGCGAGCGGAGGCCTCTGTCACCAGATGCTGGGCTTTCTAACAGTGGGTCAGTTGCTGCATGTCTGGGGACATTGTTATTTACTGATGTCTGGAGCCAAAGTTTTAGAAATTGCTCACAATATGTATCAAATATTTTTTCCCCTAAAATCATAAAAATCCTGCAAAAATGAGGTAAGATAGATTTGAAAATCTGTCTTTTATTCGAAAAATTCTGTGTTGTTTATGGGATTCAGGAAATCTGTTAGGAGTTTTATTTGTAGTTGGCTTGCTTTAGGAACTGACATTGCCTTGTCATATGGGGAACCCCTAATCTAAATTGGAAGTTTGACCTTTGAGCTCCCGGGCCCTACAGAATTGAGAAGGAGACAGACAGTTCTTTCTGGCTTAATAAACCATGGAGCCACACTGCTCTAAGATGACAGCATCTTCTTTTCTTCAAAAAGTAAAATTCTATGCCTTATTAAAATATGTCACATTGCATAAAGAGCTGACTGACGTGGGAGGGAGATGTGCATCTATCTGTCTTTAAAGGGGTCTTTATTTGTCTTTATCTTTTCTGAGCAAGCATCCTTGATCCCAAGCAGCACCCAGGGGAACATTGTGAATCACACACACTTTGTGTCTGAAATTGCATGCACTTTGATACTGATTGAAACTGGTGTCAATCAGCATCATGTAGGGCTCCCCTGGGGCCCTGGCAGTAGGCTAAAAGGGCACTGCTTCTGTCTCAGGTCCTTGTGTACTTCTTGATCACTCTAAGCTTTTTCTTCCTTCATTAGATATTCTCATGAGAAAGCAGAGATCTGCCTGTATTTGTAAGCTAGTATTCGGGTTATGGCATCATCAGCAAATTGCATTTTGAATGTGTTTTTCCTCTTTTCAAGATCCACCCAATGAAAGTTGAGTTCTGAAGTTCAGCCTTAGAAGAAAACACTTTTTACTGCACACCTAAGTCTTTTTTATCCAACCTGGTCTTGAGCAGCAACAAAGCTGGTATTTTAATCTCCATTATATAGTCTTCTCTATTGATTTATAAGTATTTATAGAATTGGTTCAATTCTATAAACACTCCTTGACTTTTTAAAAGGATACACTTAACTTTCCTTTACTATTTTAAGGGAAATATATCCAACTAATGCAACAAGATAAAGGAAAGGTAGTTTGAGAAAGTGGTTCAAGTAGAAGGCCCTAGCATTGATCATGGGCTCTGTTAAGTTCACAGAGCTGTGCACACACACCTACTTCACACTGGAGCTCTGCCTGACACGTATCACCAGCTGTGTGTACTTTTCTCTTGGACACTGATCTTATCAGACTACATTCTCATCTTCTAAATATAGCTGGTCTGTGTTGTGTTATGTGCCACATCTATTTCCCTTTAGCCACTGATGCCCGTGACAGATGGTATAGGACCTTGGGGCTTTTTATAATCTCTAAAAGCATATCTAATAGCTGAGTATCAGCACTCTAATCCAGGACCAGAACATTATCAATTTGTGAAAAATGTCCAGCTTTAACCACTGAGATTACATTTGTGACAGGGGGCTCTCTTTGGAATCTTACTGTGCCATTTTGTAAAGTAGCTTAATACCATTCAAGAATTAGCTTCCTACTTCATGGCTAGGTGGTATTTACCATAGCAACAAGATATGTTTATTTGAATGAGTAGTTTTTATTCCATGGCACATTAATAAATGCTTAAGTAATCAACCAATAGCTTTACTGGGTGTATCCTTCTTGAGGTTAGTGCTACTATAGTTAACTATGATAATAGATTTTGAAAATTTCAATTTATTCATTATTTATTTATGCAAATTGGTGGTCAGTCTTTTTGTCAGCATATGATGATTAGGATAGGAGACATTGAGATTCTGAAGATTGCTGAGTAGAAGTATTA
The DNA here is from genome assembly GCF_965194825.1 of Balaenoptera physalus. Taxonomy (NCBI): domain Eukaryota; kingdom Metazoa; phylum Chordata; class Mammalia; order Artiodactyla; family Balaenopteridae; genus Balaenoptera; species Balaenoptera physalus. The sequence goes on along the minus strand of NC_138890.1, from coordinate 78,632,533 downwards.
TAAAGTTTTGGTCAATCTAAAATCATGTTCTACAACTTAGAAAGCATAGCTGAGTTGGACTCAAAAGGGTTTGAATCTTAGTTATCCACACATTTTGTATATCTTGGGAAAGTGAATTAAACTTATTAATTCTCAATTTACTTATGTGTAAAATAGGAGTAAAAATGTCTGTTCTGTTTTTCTCCATCGTATTTTTATATGGCAAAGTGTAGTTTTGTTCATTTGTGTTTTGGTTGAGGAAGTTCGGCACCTACTTCTTTCCCTTCCTTAAAGGCAAAGAGTTAGAAAACAAGAAGAGTGTGTCAAAGACTTTTGAGAAGGCAAATGAGGTGAGAACTGAACAGATTTTATTTTTTATAACAGGTTTTATTATTTATGGGAGCCTGGTGGCCACTGGATCCTTCATAATATAGAGGACAGTGGTAACTCCAGTGGTAGGGTTAAATGGTGCGCTGAAAGAGAATTGAGAAATTGGAGACAATAAGCATAGAAAACTCTTTTGAGAAGTTTGACAGTGTACAGAAGGGGTAATTAGAAAGGTGAATGAACAAGAAACATAATTCTAGGGAGAGTGGTTTTCACTGTGATTGTAATTATAGGTCTGGTCACAGTTGTTTTTATGACAAAAAGCCAGAATATCTTTAATATTCTGATAAGAATGATCAACATGGGCAGCAAGTTTCAAGATCTAGAAATAATCACCAGCATGTGATTTCTGAGAAGGCATAAACTGTAATAGAACATGTGTGGAGAAACTGGTTATTATTGAGAATGAAAGAGGAGAAGTTGAACTAAGCTTATAGATATGGTAGCCTTTTAAGTAATTTCATATAAGAACTTTTATTTTCTTTCTGAATTAGGAGACAGGCCCCCTCTAAGAGTCTGGGGTTGAGGAAGCAAAAGAGGTGAGGTTGGGGGTATGAGGAGAATGAGGAAGATTGAAAAGCAGCTAATAACAACTGTGGTTATTTGAGACACAGGAAACTGGAATAGTCAGTTTAGTTAATTTTCATGATAATAATCCTTGATATGTGTTTAGCACTTTATTTTTCAATAAATATTTTCACATGCATCATCTCATGTACAAAATTACCAGCTTTTTGTTTTTTGCCAGCTTTTTTGAAGTATAATTGAGAAGTACAATTGCACATGTATATTTAAGATGTTCAACACGTTGATTCTGTATACATTGTGAAATGGTTACTGCGATCAAGGTAATTAACACATCATCATCTTACATAGTTACAATTTTTTTTCTTTTTGTGGGGAGAACACTTAAGATTTACTTTTTAGTGCATTTCAAGTAGATAATACAGTATTATTAACCATAATCCCCATGCTGTACCTTAGATCCCAGAACTTAGGCATCTCATTTCCCCACTTCCCCTGCCCACCCAGCCCCTGGCAATCACCAACTGATTCTGTTTCTTTGAACTGACTTTTTTAGATTCCACATGTAAGTGATATTAGTATTTGTGTTACTCTGTCTGGCTTATTTCCCTTAGTAGTGCTTTCTAGGTTCATGTTGTTGCCAATAGCAGGATTTCCTTTTTATTTATAGTTGAACAATAATCCGCTACATATATACCACGTTTTCTTTATCCATTCATCAGTCGACAGACACAGACAGACTATAGGTTATTTCCATATCTTGAGTGTAGTAAATAATGCTGCAATAAGCGTGGGGTACAGATAGCCCTTTAAGATACTTTTTTTATTTCCTTTGGATATATACACAGAAATGGAATTTCTGGACCTTTTTTTAAAAAAATTCATTTATTTCATTTATATTTATTTTTGGCTGCGTTGGGTCTTCGTTGCTATGTGCAGGCTTTCTCTAGTTGTGGCTAGCGGGAGCTACTTTTTGTTGTGGCTCAAGGGCTTCTCATTGCGGTGGCTTCTCTTGTTGCGGAGCACGGGCTCTAGGCGCATGGGCTTCAGTAGTTGTGGCACACAGGCTCAGTAGTTGTGGCTCACGGGCTCTAGAGCACAGGCTCAGTAGCTGTGGTGCACGGGCTTAGTTGCTCCGTGGCATGTGGGGTCCTCCCAGACCAGGGCTCAAACCCATGTCCCCTGCATTGGCAGGCGGATTCTTAACCATTGCACCACGAGGGAAGTCCGAGTTTCTGGATCTTATTGTAGTTCTATTTTGAATTTTTTGAGGAACTTCCATACTGTTCTCTGTAGTGGCTGTACTAGTTTACAGTCACACCAACAGTGCACAAAGCGTTCCTTTTTCTCTACATCCTCGCCAACACTTTTTACCTCCTGTCTTTTCAATAATAGCCATCCTAACAGATGTGAGGTGATAACTCACTGTATTTTTTATTTACATTTCCCTGATGACTAGCAATGTTGAGTACCTTTACTCATTTGTATATCTTCTGTGGAAGATATACAGGTACCTGTTACTCATTTGTATATCTTCTGTGGAAAATTGTCTATTCAGGTCCTTTGCCTATTTTTAAACAGGTAATTTGTGTTTTTTGATATTGAGTTGTATGAATTCCTTATATATTTTGGATATTTAACCCTTTATCAGATATACGGTTTATAAATATTTTCTTGCATTTCCTAGGTTGCTTTTTCATTTTGTTGAATGTTTTATCTGCTGTGCAGAAGATTTTTAGTCTGATGTAGTCCCACTTGTTTATTTTTGCTTTTGTTGTGCTTTTGTTGTCACATCAAAAAAATTCATTATGAAGACCAATGTCAAGGAACTTTTCCCCTATGGTTTCTTATAGGAGTTTTATGGTTTCAGGTCTTACATTAAGTCTTTAATTCATTTTGAATTAATTTTTGTGAGTAGTGTAAGATAGGGATTTTTTTTTCTTCTGCATGCAAATACCCAGTTTTCCCAACACCATTTTTTGAAGAGACTATCCTTTCTTTGTTATATGTTCTTGGTGCCCTTGTGAAAGATTAATTGACCATATATATGGGGTTTTATTCTGGGCTCTTGATTCCATTTGTCTACATGTTTTTATGCCAGTACCATGCTGTTTTTTTTTTTTTTTTGAGTGACTATAATTCCTTAATAAATTTATTTCCTGCCCCCAAGGAAATTTGTAATTAATTCACCTTGAAAATTCTTCCTGTTATGCTTTTCTGATACATGGAACTGTTAGATTTGTAATATAATTTGAAATCAGGAAGTGTGATGTCTCCAACTTTACTCTTCTTTCTCAGGATTGCTTTGGCTCTCAGGGTCTTTTGCAGTTCTATATGAATTTCAGGATTGTTTTTCTATTTCTGTAAAAAATGCCATTAGAATTTTGATGGGGACTGCATTAAATCTGAATAGCATTTGAGAAGGATGGGCATTTTAACAATACTAAATCTTCAATCCATGAACTCAGGATCTTTCTATTTATTTGTGATTTCTTCATTTGCTTTCATCGATGCTTATGGTTTTCAGTATATAGATCTTTTACCTCCTTGATTTTTATTTCCAAGTACTTTATTGTTTTTGATGCTATCTACCTGTGAGTATTGGCTTGTGATATATGACCTTTTTTAGTGTTGATGTAAGTTCCTTCTATACTCAATTTGCTGAGAGTCTTTATCATGAAAGGATGTTGAATATTGTCAAATGCTTTTTTTCCATCCATTGAGATGAACATATGATTTTTATCCTTCATTCTCTTAATGTGGCATATCACATTTGTTGATTAGCATATGTTTAACCATCCTTGCATCCCACAGGTAAATGTCACTTGATAATGGTGTATCATCTTTTTAAATAATTTACACATATTTTATATCTTATTCATTTTTTTGAAGTATAGTTGATTTACAATATTATGTAAGTTTCATGTGTATAACATAGTGATTCACAATTTTGAAAGGTTATACTCCACTTATAGTTACTATAAAATATTGGCTATATTCCCTGTGGTGTATAATATACCCTTGTAGCTTATTTATTTTATACATAGTAATTTATACCTCTTGATCCCCTACCCTATCTTGCCCCTTCCCCCTTCACACTCCCACTGGTAACCACTAGTTTGTTCTCTATATCTGAGGTTTGGACAATTATCATATGCATTTTTTAGATGAGAAACAGAATCAACAGAGAAGTTATATGTCTAAGTTCACAGAACACAGTGAACAAAATGAATAAATTCCTTGCCTTCTTTTTTTTTTTTTAAAGTAGATGAAGAAGGTAGAGAGTCATATAGTGATCTTCTTCAACTCAGACTCTTTTTCTTTTTTTTTTAAAATTAATTAATTAATTAATTTTTTTTTTTGGCTGTGCTGGGTCTTCGTTTCTGTGTGAGGGCTTTCTCTAGTTGTGGCGAGCGGGGGCCACTCTTCACTGCGGTGCGCGGGCCTCTCACTGTCGCAGCCTCTCTTGTTGCGGAGCACAGGCTCCAGACGCGCAGGCTCAGTAGCTGTGGCTCACGGGCCCAGTTGCTCCGCGGCATATGGGATCTTCCCAGACCAGGGCTCGAACCCGTGTTCCCTGCATTGGCAGGCAGATTCTTAACCACTGCGCCACCAGGGAAGCCCCCCTTGCCATTTTTAAGAGTAAAATTGTAATTTATCATTTGCTTCAATGCCAGGTCACGATACTGTGGGCACTGTTCATTTTTGTAGCCTCCTTGCTTTTAAAATTTTTCCTCTCCTTTAAACATTGGCGATTTTAATGATCCTTTCTTTAGACCCTCTCCAACTCCATAATCCTTCAACTCCGTAGTTTTCTAAACCAAAGTAATTAACTAGGCATTTCTTAAACATTGGCATTTATTACGTACCAGGTACTGGGCTAAGCCCTGAGCGTAATAGAATAATATAATAAAAAATTCAAAATGAAGAGCCCAAAAGACAGTTACATATTTGATCTCAAGGCACACTCAAGGGCAACAGATTATACAACTGTGTGAATACCTGGAGACAGAGATGATTGGGAACCCTCTAGAAGCTGCCCGCCATAGTTACCTTAGTTATAAGGCCCTTGAATGATTTCACCTCTGTATTAGTTTCCTGGGCTGCTACAACAAATTGTCATAAATTGGGTGACTTCAAAAAACAGGAATTTATTCACTCACAGTTCTGGAGACCAGAAGTCCCAAATCACAGGGTCAGCAGTGTTGCTGCCTTCTGAAGGCTCTGAGGGAAAATCTATTCATGCCTCTTTCCTAGCTTCCGGCGGCTTCTGGAAATCCTTGGCATTCCTTGGCTTGTAGATGCATCATTCCATCTCTGGCTCCATTCTCACATCACCTTCTCTTCTGTATGTCTGTTTTCTCCTCTTCTGTTTTATAAGGAGATGTGTCATTGGAATTAGGGCCAACTCTGTTAATCTTTGATGATCTCCTCTTGAAGATCTTTTGCATAATTAAATCTACAAAGACCCTTTTTCCAAATGAGATCACATTCACAGGTTCCAGGTGCACATATCTTTTGGAGGCCCAGCATTGAATGTACTACATTATTTTGTCATGCCATAATTCTTTTTGTTCTCTATGCTTCTGCCAAACTGGCCTTCTTCTCTCTATTCCTCAGAGCCCAAACTTCTTTTTACTTCAGAGCATTCCCATGTACTGTACATTCTATATCACTTGTATCCTTTGTCAGCCTAACTTTTATTCATCTTTGCCATCTCAGCTTAAAGGTCATTTCCTCAAGGCAGTTTTCTCTGACTATCCTTAAACTATATCCCCCAAGGTAGGCTAGAGCTTCATGTAACACATTTTCACAACATCATATACTTTTCCGTCATAGGACTTAATACAATTAAAATTGAGTAATTATTACTGCAAAATAGTTATTATGAGATTTTGCATCAGTTGATGAGTTTAATGACCACAGAGTACCCTTGGTCACTAGTGTCTACCACATTACCTAGTAGAAAGAGCATAATAACTATTTGTTAAATTTGATGTTAAAATAGGCTGTGTAATGAGTGGGTGGGTAATACTTATTAAAGATTTGGGGTTGAGATGGGTATTTGTGTATTCCTATATGGCTCAGTTCAGCTGAGTGCAGTTGTCCGTGGTCATCTAATATTTATCACAAATGAATTTGTGCATAATCAAATGCAAAATTTGTGTTTTGCTCAAATAGTTCCCTAATATATCAATCATTTGGAACAAGTTTGCATTTCAAAGTAAGCATATGGTAGAACAAACTGTATAATTTTAACATATGGTTACTGATGTTTGGCTTCAATGGATAATATTGGGGAACTATCAAGTCTATATGATGGCAAACAAATTTCTTAGTTAATAACACCAAACATCTAGGTCCTGAAAGTAATATTATTTTTAAAAAGCTTTAAATTGAAGAGTAATGTGTTGTCATTAGAAAGGAAGGAAAAAAGAATGGCTCAGAGAAGGGCTGATAGGTGTGAAGGTGGTGGTGGATTATTAGCAAAAGCTTTTTACATGACTCAACTTGGAGTCTGAGAAACCGAAGAAAAAGAGGTTAAATACAGTAGATTGGCAAAATTAAGAGAACTGATGATATCAAGTGTTGCCAAGAAGATAGTGCAGCTGGAACTCTTGCATATTACCAAATGGAATATGAAGAGGCCTAAGTGTTTTGGAGAAAAATTTAGCATTGTCTCACACAACCAAAGATGTGTACATCCTATGGTCCAATAACTCTTCTCCTAAGGTATATTCACTGAAGAAAATCTGAGCCATGTGAACACATTGCAAGTTTTTCTTATAGATTAATTTTCCTAGTCTCTGGAAGAATTTATAAATTATTGAAATTATTTGTTCATTGATTGAATATATAAGTATGACAACTGTTCATCGAATATACACTATTATTTAGTCTGACATTTTTATGAAAATATTTTAATTTTTGATCAAATTTCTTTAATTGTTATGGGTGTAGTCAAGATATTTATTTCTCCTTGAATCATTTTTGGTAAGGGATATTTTTCTAGAAATTTGTCCACTTAAGTTTTCAGTATAGCCCCCTTAGATGATCCTGGCTTAGTTGAATAGACTACACCTCAGCTCCCTGGCTTTGTAGGGGCCAAAGGCTTAGTTTCCCATCCTGATATAGCATTTGCCTCAAGGTTACATGTTTGCTTACCAGCCAAGTTTTAGTGAACTTTTCCATTGTGGGTCTTTAATTTTATTGGTTTTCTTTTTTGGTTTGGTTTTGGAGCAATTTTTCTTTTTCCTGCATTCTCATTTGTTCAACATTACATTAAAAAAGTATCTTAGGTAAAAAAAAATCCAGATATATCTGTAATACAGCAGCAAGGCCTTAAAAACTCAGACCAAAGAAAATGATATTGATCTCATCCTTTTCCCCCCCAAGATTTGAGTTCCAAATATCGTATATATTGGGCAGCTAGTGCTTTCCTGAATGATGTTTTATTTTGCAAAATGACACTCTTTGGTGCCTCCGTAGCTCATTCAAAATGGTGACCATTGGTCTTGAGACATTAGTCTCTCAACCTGTCTACAAAGGTTATAGTATTCACTCTGAACCATTCAGCAGCTTTGAGAAAATACCAGGCTTGATTTCATAGTAGGTTCTTCATCTCCCAGACCTCTTAATAGTCAAATTATCATCAAGACTGCACAGTTGAAATGTTCACCTGCTGTGTTTTGCATGCATATTCTTCTTCACTGTATGACTGACTATTTTATCTTCTAGCTTATTTCATAATTCTTTAATGAATTTTCAAAATCTTACAGTGTCTGTACCACATTACGATAATAGAGAATATTAACACTGGAAAGAATATTGGTGATAATTATGCCTAGTTTTTGTTTTATAGCTTATTAAGAAACTGTGGTCCTCAGAAATCAAATGACTGGTCAAAAATTAGAGCTGTGATTTAAACCTGAGACTCTAGTTCTAGCCCATTTATTTTGCGACAGCACCGCAAGATTCATGTTTCTGAGCATCAGTTTCCATTTTATAACTACAGATGTAAATTATAAAAGTTAAAAAAAATAGGCTGACTATGGGTAAACCTGGATATAGTCTGAAAAGTCTTTGTGAATCAGTCTATAGATTCACCTCACTTAAATCATTTTTCATTGTTTTCGTCAACTGAGTACTTCCACACCTGTGGTTAATTGTATCTTTCCTCCACAAATAACTTCAGACTCCATTTTAACTTCATCTTGAAAAGTTCCAGAATCACAAGTGATACTGAATTTTATTGCCTAACTATTGGTTACTTACTTAATGATTATTATGCTCTTAGAGATTTACCCATCATAATTTTAGTCTGTATGCGTTTATTAATTTGCATTATATCCTATCATTCAAATATCAGAAAGGGAAAAAAATGAATAGTCTACTTCCCACCATATACACCCTGAAAAATGTATTTGGGAATTTTTTTTATATCGATACAAAAGAGCTTTCTTCTTTTTTTTACAGCTGTAGAGTATTTCTTCGTGTGGATGTAGCATTATATATATATGTGTGTGTGTGTGTGTGTGTGTATATATAATTAGAGGCGTTATGAATACTCTGTACAAATATTTTCAAATATTTTGCATATAGGTAAATATGTGTATATGATAAATTTCTAGAAGTCAAAAGTCTGGGTCAAAATATATTTTACAGTTTTGATATATAATGCTCAATTACCTTACGTTAAGGTTGTTCTATTTGTACCAATTTATACTTCTAGCAACAATGGGAGAATTGTGTCTGTGTTGAACACAAAAAGGCAAATGGCTAGATGGCAAGACCAAATCATCTGAAATAACATTTACTGGGGCTACAGGTATTCAGTTGCCCATCAAAATCTGGGATTCTGATACAGGCATGCTGCCATGAGGTTTTTAAGCAGTGTAAGTGAAGAAGTGCCAGTCCTTAAACAGCCACATTCAAGGCCTTGGGTCCAAGTCCTGTGTGACAGCAACAGTATGATATGCCAGAGCTTGTCCTCCATCCCTTTTCTGCTACCTCAGCATTTATCGACTGGAGCCCTTCTGCTTGCATGATTAGAGGTTTGGGGTTTGAAACTCGTGGTTGCAGCTCTAACAACACCTTTGTTCTGAAGTTGCCACCTCAGCTTTACTAGTATGGCTTGCCTCAGGAATTTGACAAGGGCTGGTTTTCATGGAATTTTACAGAAGGCCAGCCTGCTGGAAACTGGCTGAGCCATGTTAACCCTTACCTCTTGGTCTCTCTCCTTAGAGCCTCACCCACACTCTGTTGGCTGTGGTACTCAAAAATGCTGAGGCTTGTCCTTCTCCATTTTCATTCATCTTCTGACTACCGAAAGCAGGACATCAATGCCTTAGATATGGCCCAAAAGATTGGCCCTCTGACTGTATCTACCTGAGCCTTCTCTAGTGAGTAATTTGGATATCAGTTTGAATAATTCAAGAACAAATTCAATTTTATAATGATAGAGGCTTGCTTCTCCAAGATTAGACTTTCCACACTCAGAATCCCAAGGCACATTTTCTTTCGACTTCACTTTGCACCAAGTAGGCTAATAGAAGAATCAACATCTATTATCAATTATTCTTTGTTTTGTGAGCAATTATACAGAATCAATGGAATTGGTGTCTTGTCAACATCTGACGGGGAGTAGTATAGAGACAGCTCAAGGAAGAAAAGAAGGCAAAATCCAAATGAGTATGATTCATGGTTCAAGACCCTCCAAATTGTATCAAGGTTTGAAGGAGGCCTATCTGATATAATGGGTTCTTTTTCCCCTTCATTAAGTGGGACAAAAATGAGAAATTAGATAAATAATTGAATTTTATGAAGAAAAAGTAATAATTAAAAGACATTTCTTTGTTATTTCCCTCTTTCCAACCTTATGTTTAGAGGTTTCTGCAAGATGCAGAGACTGAAATCTTAATTCCTCATAGGATATTTGTTGAAGTCCTGAATCTCTGGACACATTCTGTACCACTGGAGGAAGAAATGTCAGGAGATTGCAGGATGACATAACCACATCTTCCTTAACTCCCATGTTTCCCAAGGAGCGAAGGTTGGGTTCCCCATGATTCTAAGCCAGGCAAAAGAAGGATGTACAAGCATTCGCTTTTTGGATACCTCAAGAAGTTGACCTGCTGTGTGAAGGATCTGCCTTAGTGCAACTCCAAGAGAATATTTGCAGGTAGTGGGAAAGAATCAGCTCTGTCTCAGAAGTCTGTAATTAAGATACTGAGGAAGAAGTGTCAATGGGGTTCTTGAAGACAATCCACTGTACACCATAAAAGAACTGAAACAGGTGCTGTCCAGGTCAAGAGAGACAGAAGATAGCGTAGGACCCATTGGCATGTGGCTGAGGGGTGATCTTGATAATATCTTTATACACAAAATATCAGAGCTTTAACCATGTACTGTGTCTCACAGACCACAGAAAGTAGAGTCCAATACATTTTGAAACCAGTAAACTAGGCTTGTATAAACATTGTGATTAAAACAGTTGCTCTACATAGATGACACAGTTTCAAAGTTAAATAATGTTAAATAATTCTTGTTCTGAATTTAACTTTGGAGTATTTGTTGACTAAAAGCTACTTCCATTTAGTTGAGGAGTGACATTATGTACACTGCTCTCATTTTATAACAAAGCTAGGAGTTAAAAAAATTCTTAATGTATTTTGATAAGCAGGAAATGAGATAAAACGTGTTTATTACTTTGTGTATGGGCTTCTGGTTTATATATTTATTTCTTAAAATTTAGGTTACAGAAGGCTGAGTTCCTATTTTAGTATAGACATAAAAATGCTCTGAGATCTATGAAGGCAAGATCTTTAGATTTGTAAGTAAGTGTTTTGACTGGCATAACTATGAGGGCTTAAATCAAGGAACAAGTCTAGAAAGAACCAGATTTCTTGGCACAGTTCTCATAAATGTTATCTTAACTTTGATTCCCACGACTATTTCATAGTACTGTCTATATGAAATTGCATACATTTGATAACAGGGTTTATATATATTCACATCATAAAACTGGTTTCTTTCTCTTTGGTATAGAATACCCTGGGGAGTATTTGCTTAATTGATATAAAGGGTGGATGCTTTCCATGGAACTATTTCTGGCTACCTTGTGACAATCTATACAGCATTTCATGATCATTTAACTCTTAATCTTTTTTCCAACCTCTTTTAATAAGCAATATCTCACAATAACATGGGGATTTAACAGTTTTAAAGAGCTTTAAAATATTTAACTTGTTTTAATTTTCACAACTTTGTGAGTTAGGACTTAGACTTCTCATTTTACATCTGAAGAAAGCTCACAGATCTTAAGGGACTTGCCAAGAGCTACAGAGTAAATAAGTGGCAGAGGCTGAGCCAGGACTCTCTGAAAAATATATGTATCTTCAAAGATTCTTAATAGTGGCATTTTGTCTCTTACATGCTGGTGGTACCTTATAATCTAAGGAGTTTTATGAACTTATACACAAAACAGAAATAGACCCCCGGACATAGGAAACAAACATGATTTCCAAAGGGGAAAGGGGGGGGCGAGAGAGATAAATTCGGAGTTTAGGATTAGCATGTAAACACTACTATATGTAAAATAAACAACAAGGACCTACTGTGTAGCACAGGGAACTGTATTCAATATCTTGTAATAATCTAGAATGGAAAGGAATTTGAAAAAGTATATATATATGTATATATACGTGTGTGTGTATGTATATGTATCTATCTATACATACATATGTAACCGAATCACTTTGCTGTATACCTGAAATTAACACATTGTAAATCAACTATACTTCAATTAAAAAAAAAAAAGTTTGGCTTCCCTTGTGGCGCAGCGTTTGAGAATCTGCCTGCCAATGCAGGGTACACGGGTTCGAGCCCTGGTCTGGGAAGATCCCACATGCCACGGAAGAGCTGGGCCCGTGAGCCACAATTACTGAGCCTGCGCGTCTGGAGCCTGTGCTCCGCAACAAGAGAGGCCGCGATAGTGAGAGGCCCGCGCACCGCGATGAGGAGTGGCCCCCACTCTCCGCAACTAGAGAAAGCCCTCGCGCAGAAACGAAGACCCAGCACAGCCATAAATAAATAAATAAATAATCTAAAAAAAAAAAAAGACAAAGTTTAAAAAAAAAAAAAAAAAAGAGTTTTCTGTCCCTGAAGTGATTTTTTGGTTTCCCAGTGTTTGGAGGACTTTGACTTCAAGTTTTGGGTGCATATAGTTGGACTAAACTAGAAAAATCCTTGTAGAGTGTCCTGGGAGATTTTGTGGTGCTTTCCTAGAGATGATAGTGTCTGAGAGTCATTATCAGGTATAATTAACCTAGACATCTTATGAAGAGGAGGTTAAAATTGTGATGGAAGGAACTGATTCTGATTGATTACTTTAGGATGTTTTTTTATTTTAGATAATGAAACAACTGCCATTGTTGAATTTTAGTTTTGAAGTATCCACATGGAATGATGATTTAAATGTTCATTTGAATTATATTTGTTGTAAGATAGTACATTTAAAGTATTCTAAAGGAATTGTCACCATCTGGAGTCTGCGGTATAGCATTTGTCTCTAAGTAGTTAGACTTTTGTCACGAGCCTCTTGAAAAAGACAACCTCACTTAGGAAAGCTGAGCAGATAGCCTCAGAAGTCTTGAGTTCTGGCCACTCTTGTTCGTCTCTGAAAGCTTGCAGCTCATGGAGTCCTCTTCCCAAGCTGGAAGTAGAAGACTATCTTGCTGGAAATACCCAGTTGTCAGAACTTTTATTCCTTGTTCTTGACCTGCTCTGCAGACGTCTGGAAACTAAAAGTGATGTGTGTGTGTTGTTCTAACCATTCAGAAGCCCCTTTAAAGATGTGGAACTATGAAGTGTGTATGTTTTGAGATACCCATTTTTGGTGTGTGAATCACCTTGTAGAGGAGAAAAACCTCAGATTTAATGAACAAGATTCATGACTTTGTCCTTCCGAAAGAAAACCTAATTTAATAATTGTGAAGGTCCATACTGACCAGAGGCTGGTACCAAAGAGGGTGCTTCCATCCTGGCCCCGAAATCTGAGCTGATCCTATGGCCACTCCAGCCTCACTGGCACAAAGAGCGTTGTGTGTGGTCTTCAGCCACTTGTCATAGAACAGTATCCCTCTATATAATTTTTAGAATAGAATAGCAAGGCCTAGTTCTCCCATGTGCGAATTAGAATTAAACAAGTTTCTTTTAATTTTGTTTGATAGTCTATACTAAGACCTAAAGAAGAAAAATGTGAAAGGTGAGTTAGAACCGCTCATCTACAAAGACTGTTGCACTATTATGAATAATGATTATGGCTCACTTGTTTCAAAAATAAGATTTCTGTTCTCATGTCTTTTATGAGATTCAAGCAAACTAACCTTAAGTAAGCTAAATATTTGATTCAGAAATGAACTCAGACATTTTTGTGGCCTTGTATGGGAAGATCTTATTCAGAACAAACTTTTTAATAAAAGGTTCATAACTAAAGCAACAATGACTAAACCTTTGGAATGTGTTAAGTCCCGGTTGCCCTAGTAAAACTCAATGGGGTTGGTGTAGAAGGGACGGAAGAGTTCATCTTGAATAATTATATATCCATTTCAAAGAGAAACATGTAAATGTTTTAGAAGTTCCAGTGAGTGTCTTTCACTTCCTAGAGGGTAATATCTGAAGAAACTGTGTTTACAGTACAAATGCATGCACACCTTTTATGCTTGCTCCCTTTCAGTGCTCTGTTGGGTTTTGGAATAAGAGAAGCCATCACCTACCGGTGACTGAAAAAGTCTGCTTATGTGAGATGACATAGGAAGGAATGAAGTGGAATCTTGATACCATGGTGAAGAACCAGCTGGCTCTGCTTAGCTTTTCTTTTCTTTCAAGGTGACAATCAGCATGTTTAAAGGAGTAAGGAAATGTTAGATGGAAAATAATTCTTTCAAGGTTTTAGCTGCAACTAAAAATTGGTTTTGATTTGATTGTTGAAAGTTTAGTTCAATTTAAATAAACCTGATGATATTTCTGCAAGTGGATGACTTAATTCTCTGTCATTAGGCAGGACCCACATTATTTTCTAATCCCCATCCACTGGAAATAATTTAACTCTAGCCACTTGAAGATTATTTTAGCACTTTTAAGTGTACCAACTATCACAGTCCCAACTTCGCCATCTTGGAAGTAAACTTCATGACATTTGTTTGATTCAAATTATAAAACTAAAGTGATTTACAAAATTTTAAAAACTCATTTTTATTATTTGACCTAAAATATACTGATTATTGATGGAAAAAAACACATTGTGTGGCTCTAATAATACATGTTAATTTTATTCATATCTTGGTTTATTGTATTATTTCCAGGTTGATGAAAATGAAAATATGATCATACTTATGCCAGATTATTGACTGCCCAAAGGACAGCAAAGAGCCTGTAACTCATAGAAATGTATTTTCCCCTGTTTATACTCAGAGATACCCAGCCAACAGCTTTGACTAAATTGACAACCGTTTCCTGTATGACTGTGATTGTGTGTTATTATGTGTGTGTGAGTACAGGCACATCTGTGATTTCAGGAATTCAACTGAGTCAATTTATTGTTTGGTATTATCGAGGCAAGTTTCTTCCTGCTTCTTTTTCATTTGAGGAGCTTTAGAGTATCATTCCCCTTCGATAAGCTGGCTGAAGTCACAGGTGCACTTGTAGAATATTGGACAATAGAAATTGAGAGTGATTTCATCTGAGATCTTAAACTAAAAGCCAAATGCGTTTATTTTTACAAAATGTAAAACATTAATAATGTCCTTGTGAACTTATGAAATTATTTCATCTTCCATTTCTAAAGATATTCAGTGCATGAAATGCTAGGTGGCTCCCTTTGTGCAGTTTACCATAGGATACTGCAATGGAATGGAAATAGGTTGTTATCTGGAGAAATCGCTCACCATTTCTCATCGTCATATCTGTTGGCTTTGGAAAAATTCAAAGAAAACCAGGAAGTTTTAGTGTAACATAAAGATTCAATCTTTCTGTAAACTGAACATCCAGGAAAGTGTGTACAGTTATTTCTCTTGTTCAGCACATGCAGAAGTATTTAAGGAACTATTAATTTTTGCTGCTGTGCAAGGAAGGGTAAAGTAGTATCTAATTGATAGTATCAGACATGTGACGGATAGAGAAGATACTTAGGTTTTGTACGTAAAGACTGATCTAATTTGATATTTAATCAAAGGATATAACAATTTCATTTCTCTGAGACCAACTTCCTCACATGCCTACCAAAGGAGTAGGATCAAGTTATGTCCGTAGTGCCTTTCCAAAAATCAACCAGTCTCTACATGTTAAATTTCTTCTTTTTAAAAGTCTTCATTAAATTCCTAAATGGTAACAGTTCTAGAGAAATCCAGATTTTGATGTTTTAATGTTAGATTACTTATTTCCAGGGAAATGGATTTCTGCATCACCTAAATCAAACATCTGCATTATGGAAACCTAACTTTTGTTGTATCTGTTAACATTTATAGTAGCGTATTTTTGTCTTCTTTATTAGGAATTTGCTTTTGGTATGACTATACTGATGCCAAATTCTGCTTCCTGGAAGAGAAACAGTGTCAAAAGCTCCAAACGATTTGGGCGTAATTAGTCTAAATCATATACTGGATAAGAGTTGTGAATTTGAATTCTCCCAGATACATATTTTATTTAAAATTAAATTAGGTGCTTAATAGGGCATTTGTATAAAAATATCCCAGGAAAAGTCAACCCATCAGTAGTGATGTCGCTGCATCTGTGTTTTGATACTTCAAAATGATGTTGCTGATGTATAGTTTGCCATCTCTTAGTCTAACATTACAGAGCAAAGTATGGAGGGGCAGTTTTGGGATAAAAGACAACAGGTTAAACAATGCAGACCTTCCTGTCTGGCAAGTTATTTAGCTTATTGGAGTCTCAGTTTCCTCACCTGTGAAGTGGGGATAGGACTGTACCTAACCTGGAGGGCTATAGCCAGGGTTAAATGAAATAGTGAAGTTAAAACATTTGCACAGTGCCTGAAACAGAGGATATACTCATATAAATTTGTTTTTAAAAAATTTATTTATTATTTATTTATGGCTGTGTTGGGTCTTCGTTTCTGTGCGAGGGCTTCCTCCAGTTGCGGCAAGCGGGGACCACTCTTCATCGCGGTGCGCGGGCCTCTCACTGTCGCGGCCTCTCGTTGCGGAGCACAGGCTCCAGACGCGCAGGCTCAGTAGCTGTGGCTCACGGGCCTAGTCGCTCCGCGGCATGTGGGATCTTCCCAGACCAGGGCTCGAACCCGTGTCCTCTGCATTAGCAGGCAGATTCTCAACCACTGCGCCAGCAGGGAAGCCCTCATATAAATATTAATTATGGAAAAAAAGATCATGAGGAGGAACAGGAGACGAGGAGTGGCTGATGTGGTGTGGCCTCATGTGAGTAGAGTCAGAGTCACTAAGGCTATTGAAACAATTCAGCTGATGACGTTTGGCTTCAGAGCACTTCTTTCCATTTGGTGTTTGACTATAAAGAGGGTTGGGAGTTGTTATTTTTAAAAATGTATTCATTCATTCAACCAATGTTTAAATGTCTTGTGTGTGATAGACCCTGAGGCTAGTCCAAATAAGTCCAATCTCTACTTTCATGGAGCCAGGGAAGAGAGACTTTAAACACACATACACCCTGCCCCCCAG
Organism: Balaenoptera physalus; assembly: GCF_965194825.1. Lineage (NCBI taxonomy): Eukaryota > Metazoa > Chordata > Mammalia > Artiodactyla > Balaenopteridae > Balaenoptera > Balaenoptera physalus. The sequence goes on along the minus strand of NC_138890.1, from coordinate 78,615,932 downwards.
TAAATCCAGGATAAATTATGTCATTGAAAAGGCCTGAGTTAAATCAATAAATGTTAGCTTCAGTTAGTATGTTTGTATTTTCATAGTTCTAGACAGTCATATCTTATTACCTATTTGTTTCAAATGCAGAACTATTAAGAGAAACATATACTGATCAATTAATGTGTTTTAGTTTGAGATATATAACCACTGGAAAATAAATTAGTTGAAATATATTTTTGATAGTGTGGCACTCATTAATAGTCAAGATGATCCACAGTGCCGCTAATTAAAGAATGGGCAGGCCTGTAACTGAAGTGTTTAAAGTCTGCCAAGCCCCCATGCCTTTCAGCAGTTTAGTTCACAATAAATATGATGATGTTAATGCAGGATGCCAAAAAAGAATGAATGTACAAACAGATTGTGAATTCCTAGATTATGCATCTGTTGTTATAATGAGCCAGGGCTTGTCTAACCTAGTCTTGTATTAGAGTTTTTTATTAAGAAGAGATGTATTGAGGTCTGCGAGCTGTGGTAACTGAATTCAAATGCTTCAAACTTTTCTCTGCTCATCTCTTGATCTAACTCAGGAGTCTATACATTGTTTCAGTGATTCTGGTTTGAGTAAGAAGAGAGATAGGGCCAGAGGAGGGGTGGTGAACTCTGCCTGTGGAGGTCAGAGAATGCTTCTCCAAAGGACTCACATCTGAACTGGGTTTTGAAGAAGACATATAGACATTTGACAAGACATTCGGCTCTAAGAGATCCTTTAAGTATTGCTGCTTTACAGTAGCCAAGCATTCACCTTTCTGATTAGATGTTTTATCACTGAGTCACTACCTCATTGTATGCCTCACAGTGCAAAAGAAGACCCACAGGTAAATATTTTCTCTTTAATTAAAGGATACTGAGAAATTTTGAAATAAATATAACTGATATCTAAATATAGATAATTAGCATGATTTTTGTATATATCCTTACATAATCTGAACTTGGAACAAATGCATGGTTCTTGGAGGTCTGCTGAGTGAATTCTGGTATAGCATAAAGATGATGATGATTAAATATTTTCTGTTGCTACATGTATACTACTTTTTTAAAAAATTAATTAATTAATTAATTAATTTTTGGCTGTGTTGGGTCTTCGTTTCTGTGCGAGGGTTTTCTCTAGTTGCGGCGAGCGGGGGCCACTCTTCATCGCGGTGCGCAGGCCTCTCACTATCGCGGCCTCTCTTGTTGCGGAGCCCAGGCTCCAGACGCGCAGGCTCAGCAGTTGTGGCTCACGGGCCTAGTTGCTCCGCGGCATGTGGGATCTTCCCAGACCAGGGCTCGAACCCGTGTCCCTTACATTGGCAGGCAGATTCTTAACCACTGCGCCACCAGGGAAGCCCCAATGTGTACTACTTTTTAAGCAATGCTTTAAGTGCTTTACAATCTTCACAGCTGTCCCATTATCTGTCCTATTTCAGAGACGAGCACACTGAGGCACAGAGCATGAGAGTGACTTGCACCAGGTTGCACAGCACATCAGGAACGCAGGCTCCAGAGCCAGTACTCTTAACTGTCTCTTCATCATTAAATTCAGATCAACGACTCACCACAGTTCCCCCAGAGTTATCCCATAAAAAAAGTGTTGGTCACTGCACTCCACTAGTTAGATCCTTCAGTGGTAGCTCATTGGGTCCAGGACACGGTTTGTGATTCTCAGAAAGGAATATAAAACTTTTCATAATCAAGCCACCCGCTAGCATCATATCATGTCCAAAATATCAGAATAGTGAAGGGCTGTATAAATGCAGATTCCTGGGCTAACCACAAGTCTCAGAACCGGGTCTTAGTAGCATTTTAGCAGCCTCTTCTGGTTTTAGCCTTTTTAAACTGAGAGCCACTGCCCTCCGCAGGCAAAGTGTAGGGACTTTGAAATTCAGCAATCATGTACTACATCTGCTTGTATATCTATATCTATATCTGTATCTATGTCCACAAACATACACACACAATGGAATATTACTAAAGAAGATACCTACCTATCTATCTATATATACATACACATACAATAGAATATTACTAAATCATAAAAAAATAATAAAATTTTGCCATTTTCAACAGCATAGATTGACTTGGAGGGCATAATGCTAAGTGAAATAAGTCAGACAGAGGAAGACAATACCATATAATATCACTTATGTGGAATCTAAGAAATACAACAAATTGGTCAAAAAAGCAGATTCACAGATATAGAGGACAACTAGTGGTTACCAGTGGAGAGAGGGAAGGGGGGAGGGACAATGTAGGGGCAGGGGATTAAGAGGTACAAACCATTAGTTTTAAAATGAGCTACAAGGATATATTGTACAACATGGAGAATATAGCAAACATTTTATAATAACTGTAAGTGGAATATAACCTTTAAAAATTGCAAATCACTATATTGTACACTCGTAACTTATATAATATTGTATACCAACTATACTTCAATTAAAAAAACCTGTCACCTGCCACATGTGAAAATTTTATTAAAAATGTGGATTCTGGGACAGGGCCTGAGATTCTGCATTTCTAACAAGCTCTGGATAATGCCAGTGCTGCTGGTCTGCTGACCAAAGGGTAATAAGGTAGCAATCACTGATACTCACAATAACCTAACGAGGTAGATGTGGACATTAACCCTGTTTTTCCAGATTAGGAACCTGAAGCAAAGACATATTGTATACATCGCCCAAAGTCACAAGCTTATAAGTGGCACCACCAGGATTGGACCCAGGTACCAAGGCTCCAGAGTTTGGGCTCTTAACCAGCATTCCACACACCCTCTTCAATATGGAAGTTTGCCTCCCAGTTACATACAATTTTGGCTCTTTCTGTTTCTAGACACTATGGCACTTATCCATATGAATTTGGAAGGTAAAGAAGTGCTGACTCTTTACTCTCTGCAAAATGGCCTAATGCAGTTGCCTGGGAATGCATTTGCTTTTCTTAGAAGGAATGGTGATGGGCAGGGGGGAGGAGAGAAGAGTTAGATCAGTGGTTTCCATATTGTCAGAGCCCAGATTATTCTTTTGTCACATATCACATAAAAAAAGTTCAAATAGACCTCATTTCCACCCCATCTGTAAGGGTTGCTAATTATGATTCACTTACCCTTGGTTCAAATATTTCTGTATAAGAATATCTGAATTGCTTCTTTACAGGGACATTATAAAGACAACCAAAAGTGGTAGTTAAAAAATTACTTCTGGACACATAATTAAATGAACTATAGTCAAGATCACTAAACTGACATAGATGTATATATATAAAAATATAAAATTTATCTATCAGTTTGTATATATATATCATTCATATATATATATGTGAATGATATGTAAAAGTAAATATACCAAATACAATTGGTATTTATATACAGCTATAGTATGGTTCTATCATTTATTCTAATAAATAGTGAGGCAAGCCTCACTAGGGAATTGGAGAAACTTTCCTAACTGGGGAATTTCATAAAAAAATATAGATTCCTGGTCTCAAGGCTACTGAACAAAATTGCTGGGCATGGAGCCCAGGAATCTCTAGATTTAAAATGCTGCCCAGGTGATTCTGATCATCTAAGTTTGACCACCAGTTTTAGACCACTCTTCTGGCTTCTGGCAGAAAGAGAACAGCTACTTCAATATCTCTAAGCCCATGAATCAAAGAAATGTCTCTAAGGTTATTTCTTCTACCATATCATGTATCACTGCTGACTGCAGCTGCTGAGGGCTCTGCCACGTAACCACTTCACGCTCCTTGGGCCTGGGCACATCTGTGCATGACTGTGTGATTTAGACACTTCACACTTGGGAAGCTTATTTGCAGAAATACTGTCTGCTGGAAGTCAGACACTGCTATAGTGGGAAAACAAATCACTAAAACATGCTTGATCAAATCTCTGAGACGTTGAGACAAGTGTTAAATAAGTTTTTGAAGATATGCCAAGTAGCAAACGAGAAAACAGTTGCTGGTTTCAGAAATATTTTGCAAGTGTCTGGTAATTCAAATTTAGCAGGGAAGGTAATTTTACTTATTGAACAAAAGTGATTTATAAATAATTCTGGAAAATTAAGCAGCTGGGCTAGCACAGGGCTTGCATATTTCATGATTTTTAAATGATTGCAAAGCTGACTCAGAATAAATCTGAACAATTTAAAATGATTTTATTTACCAGTGTAACCTCACTTACTCAATTGCTACAAGAACTTCATGTTTGCTTATTTTCTATATAAAGTAGATTATCCTACTGAATATTTTTTATTTTTTATGCAAAAAGGATCACATATCTGATATTTATGTATCTGAGGTCTCTTTTACATTGAGCTCTGTACGTCTTCAAATAAACAGATAGCAGATTATTTTGAATGTGACAAAAACTAAGTTTCTAGAAAGTAATTGTCACGCTTTCCACCACAACAGGCGTGTGGATAGTAATGCATTTTACCATCACTGACCCTTTGAATTTCAAGAACTTGTTCAAAAGAAAAGTGTAGAAAATCAATGTTGAGCCATTGAGATAGCAGCATTTGGCGAGTGGGTTTGCAGTAGAGGAGCTGAGATAGGAGTTTAAAAAAATGGATTGAAAACATACATTGAGAACCACAGGATGATTTTGGGGTGTTCAAGGAAGCAATACGTTAATTTTTAGTTTCCTGTCACCCAAGAAGAGGAAACAGATAATTTTTAAAAATTAATTATTGTTTTTTATTGCTAGAAGATATTTTTTCTATCCTAATAAAGAGGGCTTTCTGGATAGTGCTTCCAGGATTTCACTATGCAAACCTTTAAATCTGTGTGAAAGTGTATTACCCAGCCATTAAAAAAGAATGAAATAATGCCATTTGCAGCAACATGGATGGACCTAGAGATTATCATACTAAGTGAAGTAAGTCAAACAGAGAAAGACAAATATCATATGATATGTTTATATGTAGAATCTAAAAAAATTATACAAATGAAATTATTTACAGAACAGAAATAGACTCACAGACATAGAAAACAAACTTATGGTTACTGAAGGGGAAAACGTGGGAGAGGGATAAATTATGAGGTTGGGATTAACATATACACACTACTATATATAAAATAGATTAACAACAAGGACCTACTGTATAACACAGAGAACTGTATTCAATATCTTGTAATAACCTATAATGGGAAAGAATCTGAAAAAGAGTATATATATAATATATATATATATATATATATATATAATATATATACATACATATATAACTGAGTCACTTTGCTGTAGACCTGAAATTAACACAACATTGTACATCATCTGTATTTGTTGCAAAATAAATATCTCCTAGATGAATAAACAATGTGAATGGAAGTGTGCTTCTTCATCACTTCTCTCTGTTGAACCCTGAGTTGTTTTGACGTAATTTAGTATATTATATATATTAAATTTATTTTAGTATTTTGACAATTGATTTGAAGTTGATTCTTCTTTTTTTAAATATAAAACATGGTGCATGGAGAGGGAGAATAAACTGGCCTCAGCGTCTAAGTCTCTTCATGTTAAGAACATGGGTAGAAAAAAAATAACAGATTTTTAATTGATAAAGGATATGTAAAATGCCAAGAGTAGCTACTATCTGAGAATCAGGCACGTTTGAAAGCATAGGTTGCCAGTAGTGCTTTGGTTCAATTAAGCTTGCCTTTCTGTTTATTTTTCACTGTATTCACTTTTACAAAAACAATTTGCTTATTTTAAACCAAGAAAAACAAAGTTATAAACAATGTATTTAAAGGTACATTTTCTCATGATTTTTCTTGGTTCCATTGCTTACTCTTGTAGTACAGATAAGATGATTTAGCTCTCTCTCTCTTTTTGATAACTTTTTGTTTTTTTAATTTGACGTTTAAAACAGTAGAGTTCTTCGTTTTCTACTGTGAGTCTTTGAGGATCACATGGTTAATACCTTTAATTGCTCTTCCATTTTGTTTGTAATTACTGCAATGAAATGGTTTGTGAATTCTGATGGAAAATAGTTTAGACTAGTAGATGTTTTCGTTTAAACATGCACAATGTAAAGAATTTCAGTAATGTTTAGCTGTTCAGGGACCTTGTACTGGAAGAATCAATATATTTGTGTACATAATTAGTTTGGCTTAGTAAGTATTTAGTTTTTCTGATGAATTGTCTTTCAGCTGTTTTCATGATAGAAACTAAGCAGATGGAATATTTTGTCAATAGGGAAAAACAAAACAAAAGATATTTCTTTAGCCTCCAGTAAATGTTCGATGTTTAGTTTTAGTGGAATGTATTTAGAAATAGGTATTCCCTTTTTTGCATAAAAAGCTTTTCAGTTTGTATATTATGTATATTTTTATATATTTTAATTGGATTTGGGAAAAAGTAACTTGATGAAAGCTTTGGTTTGCCAACTTATTGATAATTTACAAAGCCCTATAGTAGTCATTCATACTACTATTTTTTAAAATAAAATGACATATTTCAACCCAAGACATAGCTAAAAGTGGCTACATAAAGCACACTTTATTCTATATCTTCTGTTTTACATTTGTTGACAGAAAAATTTATCAATGCAGCAACTTGGGGCATAGCATCTTTCAATTCCTAGAAGTAAATATTAAAATATATTAAAGTCATATAAAATGTATATTTTATGTATACATATAAAGTTATATGGCAAAGGAAATGATTATGTTAATTATGTTAGTCCATCTTTCTGAGAGTATACATATTTAAAAGTAATATTTGTTATGAATTTTTCAGAGCTTATTTCTATGTTCTCAGCAAAATAAAAATAAAAGAAAAAATTTTTTAAATAACAGGAACAGACATTTCAACAATGGCTGTTTTGTGTTTATTTTTTGATTTTTTCTTTTACTTTTTAGGATTACTGTATTAAGTAAAGCCTAAGAAAGTAGAAGAGCTGAGGATTTCCTACCAAGAATTTATTGCCTTTCTTTGAAGTTAACATTCCAGAGTAGCTAGGAGGGTTTTAGTAGGTCTCATTTGTCATGAAATTAAGAAGAAACTTTTTAATTAAAAAAATGAATAGCAGGTCTGAATTTAAAGAAATATGTGAGCACTCACATATTTTTAATATTATCAACTGAGAAATGTATGTTATAATTCATGGTAATGTGACTGCTACCATTGCATGTTTTAACCTCTGCTTGTTAATCTTTGATCAATGAAAGCCATTTTGCTACACCCTCCAATATTGGCTACAGTTTGTGCCCATAAATTACATGCTCAGTAAACTTTATGGTGAGATCTGATTATTTCTATGAATCAAGTTTTAGTCAAAGATGCATTTGTTTCAGGAAACTGTATTTGAACACATGTGAAATGGTTTGCAAAGAAAAATGGGTTGATTGTGCCCTAGTGTAGACCTATGATCCAGATTATTGGATCAGTCAGTAAGCAGTGGTTTCAGAGGCCTTAATCCCATTTGATTAGAGAACCTCATGTATCCTATTTGATTGCTCTTCTATGTATTACAACTCTATGGATTGACAACAGACAGGTAGTATCTGGACACAGTCTTGATCATAGATTTTAAAAGAAATTTTATGTAATAATAGAAAGCAGACTGGAGCATGGTTTATTATCTGTGTTTATTTTGCTATACCCATATAGGCATATAAACACTGCTCATAACAGTATTTTTGCCCTTGTCAAGTCATTTGCTTCTTCAAATCTCCATATTGCCCATTGGGTATTACTTTCTTTTAAGAAAGGAATTGAAAATTCACGTAGAAGAGAATAGGCAAGGTGGCAAAATGTCAAATGTTGAATGTTTCATTAAGCTGGTGGAAATGAAAAAAATTTTAATAAGTAGAAGATGGAAATACAACTGCTTCCACTGACTTTTCCAGAGAAGCCAGAGGGTAGGTGAAGAGTATAGGAAGGAGGTTTAAAACTATTCAATAGAAAGTAAATTGGGAGAACAATTGTAAGTGGTCTCCTGGGGATATGAGGAGATTAAAGCAATTAAATAATCTGGTAGTGCAGAGTACAAACCAAATAAGATCTCTCTCTTTGTCTCTGTTTTTTAACCATTTTTAAATTGAAGTATAGTTATATTATAATGTGTTAGTTTCAGGTACACAGCAAAGTGATTCAGTTATACATTTTTTTCAAATTTTTTCCATTATAGGATATTATAAGATGTTGACTATAGTTCCCTGTGCTATACAGTACGTTCTTGTTGTTTATCTATTTTATAAATAGTAGTGTGTATATTTTAATCCCAAACTCCTAATTTATCACTTCCACCCAACCCCAGCTATCCCCTTCAGTAACCATAATTTTGTTTTCTGTATCTGTGAGTCTATTTCTGTTTTGTAAATAAGTTCATTTATATCATTTTTTTTTAGATCTCACATAAGAGTATTTCCATAGTGGCTGCTTCAATTTACATTCCCACCAACAGTGCAGAAGGGTTCCTTTTTTTCCATACCCTCTCCAATATTTATTATCTATTGACTTTTTATGATGGCCATTCTGACTGATGTGAGGTGATACCTCATTGTAGTTTTGATTTGCGTTTCTCTAATAACTAGCTATACTGAGCATCTTTTCACGTGCCTCTTGGCCATCTGTTTGACTTCTTCAGAGAAATGTCTCTTTAGGTCTTCTGCCCATTTTTTTATTGGTTTTTTTTTTTTATATTGAGTTGTTAGTGCTGTTTGTGTATTTTGGAAATTGATCCCTTGTTGGTTGCATCATTTGCAAATATTTTTTCTAGTCTGTAGGTTTTCTTTTCCATTTTGTTGATGGTTTTCTTTGCTGTGCAAAAGCTTTTAAGTTTAATTAGGTCCCATTTGTTTATTTTTGTTTTTATTTCCATTACTCTAGGAGATGGATCAAAAAAATATTGCCGTAATCTCTCTCTTTTTTATAACCTCACATTGCAGGGTGGTTTATATCCTCCAAGGATTTAGACAGTTTCTCAATGGCAATACTCTTGTTGATGCCCTGCCTGTAGATGCTGACTGTCACTACCCTTTATAACTCACCTCCTCATACATCTGCACACATATTGCAGATTAATTTTGTCTTTCCAGACATGTGGTACATTCTATTGGCTGTCTGTTCAATAAACAATACCTCTTTTTCTTTGCTAATAGAAATGTGATTAAGAATAGCAAAATGTCTAGTGCAGAGTATAAATCATGATAGGTGTGGTCTAATTAATGGCAACCTGTTCTCCCTTGACAGTGATTGGTCTAGGGTAGTTGTGTGACAGTTTTGGCCAAAGAGGTGCAATCAATTTTATGCTGGGAACTTGGGAATATATTTCCCCCTAAGAAAGAGAAGGCTGTGTAAAGAGAAGTTTATTGTTCTTTTGTGAGGATTGTGAGGATATAAAGCCATAAGACAAATGTCACCACATCAAGGAAGACAGAGTAGAAGAATGTTAAGGCCAGGGAATGTCTACTTCTGGACTTCTTAAATAAAAAATAAATACTCTATGGCATAAGCTGCTATTAATTGGGTATTTTGTTATTGGTTACAAATTTATTCTAAATCACACCTTATGTTACTTCTCCAGAAATGTCAGGGGATTCCCATTAGTAAATGAAACGTCAACCCTCTACCCTGGCATCATTTCACATGAGTCCTCAGTATATACATTCAACACCTCAGTCAAATTTGCCTTTTTTTGACCATCCATTCAAAAATTTTTTTTTTGTCAGTGTCCATTTGCTTTATAAGTCCTTCAACCTGGAATGTCTTCTTTCTTCCAAGAACCTTCATCTACCTAAATTCTCAAGGTCCCTGCTCAAATTCCAACTTCCCTTAGGTCGTCTTTAATTGCTCACACACACAATAAGCCACATAATATGTACACAGATATATATTTTGTATATAATATATGTATGTATATATATACATTTTTTGCCCCATTCAGCATTTATTATCCTCTCTTCTCATAATAGTAATCTGACATTCTTTTGAAACCATTCCTCTACTATCCTTAGCTTATGTACATGTGACATATATTTAAGCCAAGCAACACCATCCATCCTCCCTCTCCCCTTCAACCTAGCCATATATTGATTCATAAATATCAGTATAACTTAATTGAGACCCATGAGACTAGCCCAGAATTCTAGTTAGAAATTTTGGGGAAAAGATTATTTTTTTTCTGCTAGAATTTAATTATATATAATTAATTTATTTATTATAATATAAATTAATTATATATAAATTATATATATATAATATATTTTATATATATGCCTGGATCTGCTGGGAGTTACCACAGGTAAACAGTCTATCTACAAGTGAAGACTAAACAGAAAGAAGTAGAGCTGTAATAGAGACCAGATTCCTATAACCACACTTGAGACTGAAGTTGATGGTACCATGTAAACTTTTACAGTTAAATGAGTCCACATTTTTTTTTCTTTTTTTTTTTTTAAAGTTAGGTACACTTAAATCATATAGAATGAAAAATGATCCAGCCTCCAACAACTTACTCATTTGTTAGTTACTTTTCACATACTGAATTAAATAATAAATACCTGAGTATGACTCATTTCTTTTCCTAGTGTATAAACTTCCTAGGTATAGGGAGAGTAAACCTGATCTTTCACTTGGCATATTTCTCTGCCTTTTATTTAGTAGACATACCATAAATAACTGCTGAATAGATATAAACTCTAAAATTCTGTATATCTTGAGATGACAGCCAATTTGAGATTTTTTTTAAGAATTTCCTTAGATCATAGTCTCATACTCGAATAAAAGTGCAATTTTTCTTGTCACATGTTTTACTCCATAACTGTTCAGGGAATTTTGTGCATAACTTCTTCCCTTTCTTAGCCATAATTCATCCTTAACTGTGTCCTTTTGACTTATTGAAAAGCTAATAATTTCCTCCTTTTATGACTGGTCTGCAACTTTAAACTGCTCTAATGCTGAGTTTTTCATTTTTTTTTCATTTTTTATTCTCTCTCTCTCTCCCCGCCCCCACCCGGCTCTTCCCCTCTCTCCTCACCTCCCTCTCTAGCCATTGCTTAGTGATCTCAGTCTTGTAGCTTTGAATACCATTTATATGCTGACAGTTCAAAAGATTTACGTCTCCCAAATTTATGTCTCCAGTTCAGACCTTCCCATGACTTTAACACACATAAACACAGCTGTTTATATATTAAACTTGTAAGTCCAAAAAATGTTCCTTATCTTGCCCCCATAAACCTACTTCTCTCACATTCCTCTTCAACTCATTTGACGGTAAATCTATATACTTCCAATTGCATAGATTAAAACCTTGAAGTTATCCTTGATTCCTTTTTTCCCTCACATTCCACTGCAAATCCATTTGCGTAACAATATATTCTAAGGCTAATCCCTTCTTACTGCTTCTACCATTATCCAAATCACCATTATCTCTCACCTGGATTGTGAATTTGTCTCCTGATTGATCTCCATTGCCTAATTCCTCCCATTGTGTTCTCTTCTCTCCATAATAGTAAGAGTAAAATTGAAAAATGTAAACAGGTAAAATTAGCTCAAACCTCACCATGACTTTGTCCCATAAATGTTCAGGAAATTTTTATATTACTCCTTAATTTCTTACTTTATTTTACCTAATTTGATAAAAATTTAACCCCAAATTAACTGATAGTAAAAATAATAAAAGTCAAAGCCCTTCGAAAGGTCTGTAAAAACATTGGGTTTTCCACTGTCTATATCTGGTTTCATCTCTAAACTTTCAGCCTCTTTCCAACTGCTCTCCAATTATTCTGGTCTGTTTGGTGTTTATGGAACACAGCAGACAACTTCTTGCATGGGAAATTTTACATTTGTTCTTCCCTCTGTTTGGAACGTTTTTCCCTCACTTACTCACATGGCTTCTTCTCTCACCATCTTCAGATCTTTGCCCAAATGGCACTATCCAGGAGATGGTTGTTCTGACAGTTAAAATGATACCCACTCTACTCCAGGCACTCTCTCACCCTTTTCTTCCTTTATCTCTGTAGCACTTACGAACCACTGATTCTCTCTCTCTCTCTCTCTCACACTCACTCAGTCCCTTCCTACCACACCCTATCCTCTTTCTCTTCTTCATTTATGTATTCCTAGTCCCGAGAATGATGCATGACACAAAGTAGACTTTCAATACATACTTGTTTATAGAAGGAGTGCGTGGACTCTAAGATTTATGACTTTATTTTTAAATGACTTCTAATATTGATCTTTTATAATGTTGCGCAGTGAAGAAGGGTTTTACATGTTTAAAATTGCCCTTTGGTGTCCTCATATTCTCTATATAGAATACTGATGCCTCACCTGGAGAAAACCCTTCTGTTTCTTCATCCCTATCATGCAAACATATTCATTTTAGTCAGCCTAGCTAACCTCTTTCTACAACTTAAAATGGTCATCAAAAACTTCTATGGCTATAGTATACTTGTCCATTTATTATGTACTTTTAAAGAAAATCATATTCCATGCCATTTAAAAAATTAATTAAAAATTTATTACAGTAAAATATACGTAACATAAAAATTACATTTCAGCTATTTTTAAGAGTATAGTTCAGTGGCATTAGGTATATTCATACTGATGTGCAAACATCACCACCATCCATCTCCAGAACGTTTCCATCTTCCTTAACTGAAATTCTATCCCTTATACACAAACTCCCCATTTTCCACTCCCCCAGTCCATGGCAACACCACTCTACTTTCTGTCTCTCTGAATTTGTCTACTTTAGATACCTCATATAAATGAAATCATGCAGTGTTTGTCCTTTTGTGACTGGCATAGTTAATGTAGCATAATATCTTCAAGGTTCATTCATGTTGTAGTATGTGTCAGAATTTCCTTTCATTTTAAGGCTGAATCATACTCCTTTGTATATATATATATATATCACATTTTGTTTATCCATTCATCTGTCAATGGTTACTTGCTTCTACCTTGGTGATTATAAATAATGCTACTATGAGTGTGAGTGTACAAATATCTGTTTGAGTCCCTGCTTTCACAACTTTTGGGTATCTACTCAGGCATGGAATAGCTGAATCATATGGTAATTTTATTTTTAAATTTTGTAGGAATTGCCATACCATTTCCCATGATGGCTGCACCGTTTTACATTCCCACCAGCAATGTACAAGGGTTCTAATTTCTCCACATTTTCATAAACAGTTGTGTTTTTTTTTCCTTTAAAAAAAAATAGCCATCCTAATGGGTTTGTGATACCTCCTTATGGTTTGGTTTGCATTGCCCTTATGATTAGTGATGTCAAACATTTTTTCATATGCTTATTGGCCATTTGTGCATCTTTTTTGAAGAAATGTCTATTCAAGTCATTTGCCCATTTTTTAAATTGGAATTTTTTTTTTTTTTTTTGCTGTTTTTCATTGTTGTTTAGTTGTGGCAATTTTTAAAAATGTATTCTGGATATCAAGCACTTATCAGTTACAGCATTTGCAAATATTTTTCTGCCATTCCATGTGTTGCGTTTTCACTGTTTATAGTCTTTTGACACAAAAGTTTTAAATTTTGATAAAGTCCAATTTGTCTGTTTTTTCTTTTACTACTTGTGCTTTTGGAGTCATAAAAAGTTATCATAGTCAACACAAAAACCTGTGCATAGAGGTTTATAGCAGTTTCATTTATAATCGCCAGAACCTGAAAGCAACTAAGATGACCTTCAGTAGATGAATGGATAAGTAAGCTATGGTACATCCAGACAATGGAATACTATTAAGCACCAAAAAAAATGAGCTATGAAGTCATGAAAGGACGTGGAGGAAGCTTACATGCATACTATTAAATGAAAGAAGCCAGTCTGAAAATGCTCTCTACTGTATGATTCCAACTGGACAAGGCAACACTATGGAAATAGTAAAGATCAGTGGTTGCCTGTGGTAGGTGGGATGAGAGATGAATAGGTAGAACACAGAAGATTTTTAGGGTAGTTAAAATATTCTGTATGATTTTATAATAATGGATATATGCTATTATATAGTTGTCTAAATCCATGCAATGAATGACACCAAGAGTGAACCCTAGGCTATTGACTGTTAACTCTGGGTGACTGTGATATGTCAATGCAGGTTCATCCATGGTAAATAAATAAATAAATATATATATATATACACAGCCCTCTGGTAAATGATGTTGACCAAGGGTGAGGTTGTGCATGTGTGGCAGGAGCAGGTATATCTCTCTACCTTCTTCCCAATTTTGTTGTAAACCTAAAACTGATGTAAAAATCTTAAAAAAAGATATCAGAGCTAAATCCAAAATTATGAAATATCTTCCTACTTTTTCTTCTAAGAGTTCATAAGCATAGTTTTAAACCTCTTATATTTTTGTCTTTGATCCATTTTTAGTTAATTTTTGTTTACAGTGTAAGGTGAGCATCCCATTTTTTTTTGCATATGGATATCTAGTTTTCCCATCACCATTTGTTGAAAAGACTATCCTTTCACCACTAAATGATCTTGGCACCCTGGTTTAAAATCATTTGACGATATGTATTTCTAGGTGCTTTATTCTATTCTACTGATCTATATGTCTGTCTTTATGCTACACTGTTTTTATTACCATAGCTCTGTAGTAAGTTTTGAATTCAGGATGTGTGAGATCTCCAGGTTTGTGCTTTTCAAGATTGTTTGACTATCCGGGGTCCTTTGGGATTCCATATGAATTTTAGGATGGATTTTTCTGTTTCTGTAAAAACACCATTGAGATTTCCATAGTATTGCACTGAATCTAGAGATCAGTTTGGGTAGTATTGACATGTTAGCAATATTAAGTCTCCCAGTTTGCGAAATGGGGTATCTTTCCATTTATTTGTGTCTTCTTTAATTTCTTTTAGCAAAGATTTGTAGTTTTCAGTGTACAAGTCTTTAGTTTCTTTGGTTATGTTTGTTTCTAAGTATTTTATTCTATTTGACGGTATTTTAAATGGAATTATTTTCTTAGTTTCCTTTGTGAATTGTTCATTGTTAATATATAGAAATATAGTTGATTTTTGTGTGTTAATTTTTTTCCTGTAACTTTGCTGTACTTGTTTGTTGGTTCTAATGTTTTTGTGTGTGTGTGTGTGTGTGTGTGCATGGAATTTTTAGTGTTTTCTACAGATAAGATCATGTCTTTTGTGAACAGAGATTAATTATACTTCTATCTTTCCTGTTTGTATGCTCTTTATTTCTTTTTCTTGCTTAATTTCTCTCACTAGGACTTCTAGAACTATGTTGAATAGGAGTAGCAAAAGCAGGCATCCTTATCTTGTGTCTCATCTTAGAGAAAAAACTTTATCTTTCACCATTGAGTATGATATTAGATGTGGGAATGTTTTTCTTGAGTTTCTTTGAGATAAAATTTACATACAGTGAGATGTACAAACCTTAAGTGTACAATTAGATGAATTTTGGCAACTATAACACCCATGTAATCCATACCCCTTTGAAGATATAAGGTAATTCCATTACTCCAGAAATATTCCTTGTTTTACCTACTCAGCCTATCCCACCTCCTTCCCTATTAGAGGGCAAATTCTGTTTTGATTTTTTTCACTGTAAGGTACATTTACCCCTTCTAGAATTTCATTCATATAAATGGAGTTGTACTGTAAAACTCCATTGTGCCCAACTTCTTGATTTTAGCATAATATGTGATATTTATGTATGTTTGTACATGTATCAGAAGTTCACTCTTTTTCTTTGATTGTTAACATTCCAGTGTATGAACATACTATATATAGCTTATTTACTTTCTTGTTGATGGAAATTTGGATTGTTTCCCTTGCTTTGCTATTATGAGTAAACAGCCTTCTATGAATATTTGTGACTATATTCATGAACATAAATTTTCTGACCCCTTGAGTGTCAGAAAATTAACCTAAGAGAGAAATTTCTGGTTTAAAGGGTAAATGCATATTTAATTTTATAAGAAATTTCTTCTCCAAAGAAGTTGCACAGTATTGCACATCTGCTGCCCGTGTGTTAGACTTATGGTTGATCCACACCCTTGCAAACATTTGGTGTTGTTACTCAATATTTTTAATTTTAACCATACTGATGGGTGTGTATTGGTGTTGCATTGTGTTTTTAATTGTATTTCCTTGATGGTTAATTGCATTAAGAACTTTTTATATGTTTATTGGCTATTTATCATTCTTTTTGATATTTTGTTCATCTAACTTTTAATTAATATAATTATTGATATGGTTGGTCTACAGTTTCATTATTTGTTTTCTATTTGTACCATACATTGATTTTAATGATTGAACAGAGGATTAAAAAAAAACATTTATTGCGAGTTAATCAAATATATTGTATTCCTATTGGCTTTTTTTTTTTTTTTAAAAGCTCATGCACTTTTTTTTTTTTTTTAAATTTTATTTATTTATTTATTTTTTACCTATGACTGTGTTGGGTCTTCATTTCCGCGCGAGGGCTCTCTCCAGTTGCGGCAAGCGGGGGCCACTCTTCACCGCGGTGCGCGGGCCCCTCACCATCGCGACCTCCCCCGCTGTGGAGAACAGGCTCCAGACGCGCAGGCCCAGCAACCGTGGCTCACGGGCCCAGTCGCTCTGCGGCACGCGGGATCCTCCCAGATCAGGGCCAGAACCCGTGTCCCCTGCATTAGCAGGCAGACTCCCAACCACTGCGCCACCAGGGAAGCCCCCTATTGGCTTTTTAAGCTAATTTCTCTATGTGTGCGTGTGTGTGTGTGTGTGTGTGTGTGTGTGTGATTGAGTGTTTCCTCTTGGTTTTCAGTGTGCATTATTGCTGATTATATTACTTCATATAAATTATAAGACTCTTGAAACAATGTATTTTCATTTATCTTCCACTGAATTTGGTGTTGTGTCATATGAAATTCATTTACATATATTATAAGCCTCAAAATAAAGTGTTATAATTTTTACTTTATACAGTTATATGTATTTTAAAGAAACAGGGAAAAGTATAATCTTTTACAGTTATCCACATATTTATATTGTTCTTTTTCCCTTCCCATATATTGGAGTTTCCATATTGGTCACTTTCAGTGTGAATAACATGAATTTGCTTAGTTTTTTTCTAATCTGAAAATGTTTTTATTTCACATTCACATTTGAAAGATTTTTTTCACTTGATATAGAATTCTGAGTTGACAATTTTTAAATTTTTTTACTTCAGCACTTTTAAGATTTTATTCTTTTGTCTCTGGCCTGCATTGTTTCTGATTAGAAGTCAATAGTCACTTATGTCATTGTTTTCATATGTAATGTGTTGTTTTTCTTGCTGCTTCCAATATTTTACCTTGATTTATGATTTCTGGCTGTTACAGTGTGATGTAGCCAGATGTGTTTTATTTCTATTCATTCTGTTTGGGATTTGCTGACCTTCCTGGATCTTGAAGTTTATGTTTTTACCAAATTTTGGACAGTTTGAAGATATCATTTCTTCAAATCCTTTTTCTGTCTCATTGTCACTCTTTGTCTACACCTGTGACACCATTTATATTTATGTTATACCACTTGATTTTGTCTCTCAGATCTTTGAGCCTCTGTCTGTATGTATTTTTTTCTTTTCTTCTTCTGGACTGGATAATCCTTTTTCTTCTGTTGTTTCCAAGCTGTATTTAACCCATTTATTGACCCCCCCCTCCTTTTTCTTTTTCATTTCAAATATTACAACTTTCAGGTCCATCTGTCCCTTTCTTATGACCATAAATTTATTTAAGCTTCTGAATATATATAAATATATACATGTTGTTTACCAATTCCAACATCTAGGCCTTCTTCTTTTTTTAAATTAATTAATTAATTAATTAATTTTTGGCTGTGTTGGGTCTTTCTTGCTGCTTGTGAGCTTTCTCCACTCATGGCGAGTGGGGGCTACTCTTCATTGCAGGTGCACAAACTTCTCATTGCAGTGGCTTCTCTTATTGCAGAACACCTAGGCGCGCGGGCTTCAGTAGTCCTGGCTCGCAGGCTCTAGAGCGCAGGCTCAGTAGTTAGGGCGCACGAGCTTAGTTGCTCCGTGGCATGTGGGATCTTCCCAGACCAGGGCTCAAACCTGTGTCCCCTGCATTGGCAGGCGGATTCTTAACCGCTGCGCCACCAGGGAAGTCCCCATCTAGGACTTCTTGTGGTCAGTTTCTGTTGCCTTTTTTTGGAGAGTGTTAAGTTTTATCCTTGCAGGCATTAATTTACTAGTGAATAAGCTTATCTTTTTGAAACATTTTAAAAGCTTTGTTATTGTGAGTCTTTATTTGTCATTATTCTAGGATTAGTCTGGGACTTTCTGGGTATCAGCTGAATACCAAGAACATTGAGCAAAGACCTTTCATTTTGGCTGGACTTCATGTCTCTTAGCCGTGCAGAGATGCTGAAATCTCTACTTAGCCCACAGCTCCCAGCAGCTGTTCTCTTCCAGGCCTTGCAGAGTCTCACTCAAAATGCACACAACTTAATATTTAACCAACAAAGTAAGGGGAATTCCACGTAGGTTTCTGGGGCTCCTTCTCTATTCAGCTCCCTTCTGTCTGATATCTTAACGCACAACTTCCAGCCAGCATAGTAGACCATATCTCCAGTCTGTGTTTTCTCAGTTTAGCAAGACTACTGTGCTCTGCTTGTCCTTTTCTTTCTTCTCTTCTAGAAAGTGCCTCCAGACATAGAGCCAGGGCTATTGTGGGGCTTATTCCACATATTCCCACACTCTCAGTGATTGCAATCCTATGTTCCTTTTGTAAAATGTTTACAAACAGTTGCCTCATACAGTTTTCTATTTTATTTTTGGAAGGCTAGGCTAGTATCAGTCACTCCTCTATTGCTAGGACCAATGTCAAATTATATTTTTAGTAATCCCACATAGACTACAAACCTTTGGGAAAACACTAAATAATTGTCTGTTTCTTATAATCTAGGTTTCTCCCCTTAATTATTTTTCTGTGTGTATTTCAAAGACAGGAAGCAAAACAATAGCTTGGTAATGAGAAGACCTTCTAACAACATCTCATGTGCTATTTGAATATGACATATGGCTATTCCAAATTAAACATGAATGATCCACATTTGGGCTCTGGATAATCTATCTGCTATTAAACTAAAGGTTTCAGTATGTAATTTGGGAGAATAGATTATGTTAAGACTATGCTAGACTACTATATTTAGAAACACAAATTTTTCTGGGCCTGATCAATGGATCTATGTCATAATAAACAGAGGTAGTAAAGTAGGTCAGACAAAAAATGTACATGAACACATATGTAAATATGTGTGCAAGTATACATATTTCTAATTGTACGAACACTAATAAGTGTTTTTGTTTTTGCTTACCCGATTTAACTATGCCCAGGTCCTTACCCTTCCCCTCCCCAGTGAAATATCTCTCATTTTTACATCATAATCTTCCTACCTCAACTCAGGTACATGATCACTTATTTGAAATTTTGAGCTCTAAGTTCTGTAGCTATATATATATCTTATACTTTTTAATATATCAATTTATAACTAATAACACTTGATTTTTAGGACAGGAATTATTACTTTAAAATATCTGCTCTTCTCTCTTATTTGTACCTCTCTATATCATCTAGTAATCTTTCCTCTGTTTTCAACAACTTTAAATAGTGAATTTTCACCTAGAAATTATATTTATGTCCTAAATCCCATTAGGAAGTTATGCTACTAAATTATAACAGGCATATTGTTGTAGGTTTTATTATTTTTCCAGTTTTGGAAATTATACTTTTTGGCAACAATGGTAGTTAAGAATCATTACTGTTACTGCTGCTCGTGGCCCATGTTGGTCTCTACCTAAAAGTTAAGGACTTTGCTTTTAGTAACTACCAGCAACCTAGAATCTCAGTCTGGGAATTGGTAGCTCAGTGAGTTGGCTCCACTCCACAAGCTTCCCAAGTGGAAATGGCTTGGCTCCCAAGGGGAAGAGAAGGGTACACAGAGATCTCAATTTCAATGAAGCAGAAAGTAAAACTGACTGTGGAGCCCCTTCGCCTTATTCTCCCTGCCTGCCTCGTCCACCAGACCGCTCCGCTGGGGCTGGTCTCTCTTCATCTGGACAATGTCTCTTCCATATGGCAACTGGGTACAAAGTGTGCTGACCAGTCAGGATGGCCCTTCCCATGCAAATGGATGAAGACAGAATAGGAGATATCTCACTTGTTGTATGATTACCTATATAATATACTCAATTTTGCTTCTTGGTCTGCAAAGTCTAAAATGTTTATTATTCAGCTTTTAATAGACAGTCTGCTGACTCCTGCTTTAAGGCAATAAATGGCTGGTTCCATAATCAGTAGATGAGAGGCTGAGAAGTTGAGCAGAGTTTTCAGCAGCTTCAAGGAGGTCAGAAGACAAAAATTCAAATTTAGAGAGAGCTAAGGAAAAGTAGTCTTGGTAAATGCCAGTTTTCTGAGGAACATTCCATAAGGCTATACCCTAGGATTAAGTGTAGTCAGAACTGTACAAGTAGTCCCCCAAATTGAAGCCCTGCTGCAAATAATAAGTCTTGATTGGGATAGTGTTAACTGTCTGTAGCTTGCATGGCAGAAAACAATGTAAATCTCTGAAGGAAAAAACATTTTCCAGTGCCTCAAAAATACCTGTATAATCTTTATATATACTATCCAGCAGTCAATCGAATATATTAGGTATTCAGAAACTAAGAGGTTCAAAAGCCAAGAGGAAAAAGTGACAATAGAAACAAATCCACAGGAGATACAGATAACCAAATCATCCAACGAAATGTTAAAATAATTATAATTAAAATATATAAGGAATTAAATACAAGTTGGACAACTTTGGCAGATAACTAAAAAGAATGTAATGAAAATGTTAGAATTAAAATGTAAATGATAACTAAAAGTATAGATTATAACCCAATTAAAGAACTCAAAAGAAGGGTTAACTCTAGATTATATGTATGATTTCTACGTCTATTTCTATTATTGGATTTATCTTCTGGTTAAAGACATCATTTTTCTTCTTTGTAGTTCTAGTAGTTTTTATTTTATACTAGACTATCAGTCTCATGGTGTTGAGCATCTAGGTTTTGTTATTTTCTCTTATTAATGAATTTTTGGGTGTTATTTATGTTAGCAGTTAATTTACTTCATATCAGTTGTTCCTTTTAGAGGCTGTTTTAAAGCTTCTATATAAAGGATCTAAAATAGCCTTTAATTTGGGGCTGTATTAGATTTACATATAAGGTGTGGTTCTTACAGGGTCTCTCTTAAGTGTCTTGAGAATTCTGCAGAGTCTTTCCTAGTCCTTTGAAATCATGCTCTAGTAGTTATTCAGAGCCCTTTGCATGCTCTAGTAGTTATTCTTTCTCCAGTGTTCGTTCTTTGCTTGGCCACTTAGATTTTTTCCCTGTAGAAGTGCTTCTTGATATTAAGCCAAGATCTCAAGCAGGCTTTTTATGCAGATTTGTGGAAGTCTCACACTGCACATTTCCCTTCTTTCCATTAACCTTCCTCACTCATTTCATCCAACTCACTAGCCTAGAACTCTAATCTCTGTATCCTCAATACAGTGATACTGTTGTGTTCTACTTCGACTCTCTCTTCCTGTACCACATCCAGGAAGTGTCTCTAGCAAAAAGCCAAAGTAATCATGTAGGTCAATGATCTCTCAAGAATCTTAGTACTGTGTTTGCTACCTGTTGTACAACCTCTGAAGCAAGTTATCACACGTATTTTTGTCTAGTTTTACAGTTATTTATGACAGGAAGACGTGTTCAACACCAGATACCCGCTTATGGTCATAAGTGGAAATATATATTACTAGTGTTCTTATAAATATTTAATCTCTTGTTCATTTTCCTTTGATTGCATATTCATGATACTCTTACTTCTTAAGTGTAAGTAATTTGGGTGAAAATAACTATGTAGTTAAAAAGTTTGTAGGAGGCATTCAGTTTTAGCTCTCATAGCTCAGAGCCTAGTTCATCTTCCTTTTGCTATTACAACTGATTGTGTATGTATTTAACTGAAAGATGAAATGAAAACACTGAGAGTTTTAAATGTATCTCTGCTTATTGGGAAATAATCTCTGTTGTGCGAACAGAAGGCCCCATTCTTTGCTTTGAGCCCCTTACTTCCAGCTTTCTGAGTAGTTATTACATAATCAGACTGTTATGTGTTAATAATTATGCCAGCAGTCCAGGTGAATAAAATCTGTTTCTAAGGTTATTTCCATTGGTCATTATGATATTTTGCTTCCAAATCTTTATTATCTGTGGGATTTTTACCATATTACAACCCACATTTAAAAAATAATAAATGCAACATAAGCTTTGAACTAGGTTGTGTTTTCTTTGGTTTCCATTCTCCAAAGGAATTTTTTTCTGATCACATAATAAAAAATTATTTATGGCTGAAATAAATTGTTTGGTGTGCTCCAGTTTTTCATTAGTTTGAAAATCAGAATTAGAACTTGAGTGAAAGGAATGAATATAAATTTAACCTTACGTTAAAACATAAAATAATTGTACTTAATGGTAAGTAACTTGAAGCTTTCCCACTAAGATCAAGTACTAGGCAAGGATATCCCCTCTCACCACTCCTTTTCAACATCATACTGGAAGTTCTAATACAATAAGACAATGAAAGGAAATAAAAGGTATAGAGATTAGAAAGGAAGAAATGAAAGACTCAACCAAGATGTTCCAGGAACTAGTAAGTGATTATAGCAAATTTGTAGGATACAGGGTTAATATTCAAAATTCAATCACTCTCCAAGTCTATCCATGTTGCTGCAAATGGCAAAATTTCATCTTTTCTATGGCTGAGTAATATTCCATTATGTGTGTGTGTGTGTGTGTGTGTGTGTGTATATATATATATATAAAACACATCTTCTTTATCCATTCGTCTGTTGATGGACACTTAAGTGGCTTCCATACCTTGGAAATTGTACATAATGCTGCTATGAACATTGGGGTGCATGCATCTTTTTGAATTTTTTTTTTACTATAAGCCCAGAAGAAGAATTGCTGGGTCATATAGTAATTATATTTTTATACTAAGTCAGACAGAGAAAGACAAATACTGTATTATATCACTTATATGTTGAATCTTAAAAATACAACAAACTAGTGAATGAAACAAAAAAGAAGCAGACTCACAGATACAGAGAATAAACTAGTGTCTACTAGTAGGGAGAGGGAAGAGGGGAGGGCAATATAGGGGTAGGGGAAAAGAAAGGTTAGTATGAGACTATATGAAATTATTTGTGTGAACCTTTTGAAAATTGTAAAGCAGTAGAGAATTTAAAGAATCTTTTATTCAATAAAAAGTCAATTGCCTTCCTGTATTTCAGCAGTGAACAGGTAGAATTCAAAATTAAAAGCACAACACCATTTATATTAGCACTCCCCAAAATGAAATACTTAGGTATTAATCTAACAAAACAAGTACAAGATATATGTGAGAAAAATTACAAAACTCTGAATGAAATCAAAGAACGAAAATAATGGAAAGATATTCCATGTTCATGGGTAGGAAGACACAATATTGTTGAGATGTCAGTTCTTCCCAGCTTGATCTATAGATTCAATGCAATCCCAATCAAAATCCCAGCAAGATACTTTAGCATATTGACAAACGGATTATAAAGTTTGTATAGAAAAGCAAAGAACTCAGAATAGCCAATAAATGTTGAAGGAGAAGAGCAAAGTTCGAGGACTGATGCCATCAAATTTCAAGACCTACTATGAAGCTACAATAATCAAGACAATGTGGTATTGCTGAAAGATTGGACAAATAGATCAGTGAAACAGAATAGAGAGACCAGAAATAAACCCACATAATATATAGTCAACTCATTTTTGACAAAGAAGAAAAGGCAGTATGATAGAGCAAATATGGTCTTTTCGACAAATGGTGCTATAACAACTAGAGATCTAAATGCAAAGAGAAATGAATCTGGACACAGGCATTATACCCTGCACAAAAATTAAAATGTATCACAGACCTAACTGTACAATGCAAAACTATAACACTTCTGGAAGATAACATAAGAGAAAATCTAGATGACCATGGATATGGTGATGCCTTTTTAGATATATCACCAAAGACATGATCCATGAAAGAAATAATTGATAAGCTGGACTTCATTAAAATTAAAAACTTCTGCTCTGTGAAAGACAATTTCAAGAGAATGAGAAGAAAACATACAGACTAGGAGAAAATATTTGCAAAAGACACATCTGATAAAGGACTATTATCCAAAATGTACAAAGGATTCTTGAAACTCAACAAGAAGAAAACAAACAACTTGATTCAAAAACAAGTCAAAGACCTTAACAGACATTTCACCAAAGAAGATGTATAAATGGCAAGTAAGCATATAAAAAGATGTTCCACATCATATGTCATCAGGGAACTGCAAATTAAAACAACAAGATACCATTACACACATTTCAGAATGGCCAAAATCTGGGACACTGACAACACCAAATACTGGTGGGCATGGGGAGCAATAAGAACTCTCAAAAATTGCTGGTAAGAATGCAAAATTGTACAGCCACTTTGGAAGACAGTTTAGCAGTTTCTTACAAAACAAAACATATTTTTACCATACGATCCAGAAATCATGCTCCTTGGTATATACCCAAAGGATTTGAAAATGTATATCCACACAAAATCCTGCAGATGATGTTAATAGCATTTTTGTTCATGACTGCCAAAACATGGAAGCAATCAAGATGCCCTTCAGTAGGTGAAATGATAAATCATGGTAAATCCAGATAATGGAATACTATTCAGTACTAAATGGAAATGAGCTATCTAGCTATGAAAAGACATGGAGAAACCTTAAATGCTTATTACTAAGTGAAAGAAGCCAATATGAATAAGGCTACTAACATATGATTCCAACTATGTGACATGCTGGAAAATGCAAAAATTTGGAGACAGTAAAAAGCTAGGTGATTGCCATGGTTTGGTGGGGGGTGGGGTGAGATGAATAACTAAATCAGAGGATTTTTAAGACAGTAAAAATACTCTGTATGATACCATAATAATCTATCAGGTTGGCCAAAAATTCATTGGCCATAAGATTTTATGGAAAAACCTGAAAGAACTTTCTGGCCAACCCAATATATGTGTCATTATTCATTTGTCCCAAACCCCTAGAATGTATACCACTAAGAATGAACTCTAATGTAAACTATGGACTTTGGCTGATAATGATGTGTCAATGTGGGTTCATCAATTGTAACATATATACCACTCTGTTGGAGGATGTTGAAAATGGGGGAGTCCGTGTATGTTTGGGGACAGGGGTAAATGGAAGATCTCTGTACGTTCCCCTCAACTTTGCTGTGAACCTTAAACTGCTTGAGAAAAATAAAATGTTAATAAGAATTTATTTGAAAAAAAATACAAAGGAGACAACCTTTAACATTTTAAAAAGAGAAAAAGTGATATTTACTACTGTTCCAGTATGAATGTAATTTAATATCATCAGTAGAATTAATCTAATCTCCCAACCTAATATTTCTTTCATATGATATAAATGCCATTTACTAAGAGGTATACTAATTTAGGGGATATGGGCTCCTTCATCTATCCAGTAGACAGTAAGAAATCTGTCTAATCTTTATAAAATCAACCACTGTCTTGGAGCCATCCTTTAAACACCTAAGAGACCTGAGGCAAGTTGCTTAATCTGTCTAGATCTCCATTTCCTTATCTGTACCGAGGGGAATAATGAGATATTATATTATAAGATTACTGAAAGATGTTGTTATACTTAATCTTTATTATATTTAATATGAAAATCATTTAAAGTCATGTAATTTTAAGGTGGTTACAATTTCTATTCTTCCCTTTCTGATAATCTTATGCCCTTCACTATAGTCTTGGTGCTTGGGTGATGTGGGTTCTTTTAAAGATGCTGACATGTGTCTACAGTAGTCTTTTGGCATATACTTAGTTGTCCTCTTACCTACTCCCACCCTTCAAGCCTTAGATTTCTTTTCTAATTAATAGTTTTACCTATTTTTGATTAGGTATATATTTATCACTGTGTAACAAATCACTTTAGAACTTCGTGGCTTAAGTTCTTAAAGTGACAATAGTCATTATTTCCCACAATATTGTGCATCAGTAATTTGATCAGGGCTCAGCTGGGGAACTGGGGGTCTGGGGTTGTTTGCCTGCGTGGTGTCTCAGTGCTCTGTCATATGGCCTCTCTCTCTTTCTGCTGTGGTCTAGCATTGACCTCCTTAGAGCATGAATGGGCTCTGAGAGAGAGTTTCAAGAAAAGCTGCCCCAGGTTTGCCTTTGTTTGCATCATGCTTTCTACTATACTGTAGGCCAATGTAAGTCATATGGTCAGGCTCCAAGTCAATGTCGAGAGTTGCTTATAAAGGCGTGAATACCAGGAGTTATGGTCCATAGGGGTTCACTAATGAAAATACAGTTGACCTGTGAACAATGCAGGTTTGAACTGCATGGGTCCACTTATATGTGGATATTTTCCAATAGTAAATACTATAGTACTACTTGGTTTGTGGTTGGTTGAATTCACAGATGCAGAGGAACCGTGTAGATATGGAGGGCCAACTATGAGTTATATGCAGATTAACCCCAGTGATGCTCACGGGTCGTCTGTAATCTGCATAGTGGCTATGATGGGAATTAAATAGTGTGAAAGTTGATAGTTTTCAAAAAGCCATTTATGATGTAACTCAGTAACTCTCAAATTATTGAGATTAACTCCAAAGACATCCAAAGATCCAATGGCAGCAACTTATGAAACATTGATATAATTCATTGTGTTAATTAGAACATGATATATTCTTGCAACTTTTGAGAAAATACATGGAAAAAATGAATCACAGTTAGTAGGAAACTATCTTTCTCCTCCCTTAAAGAGTGAGATGCTCTGGAAAGAATCTTAGAGAATTCTGGTATTGGTCCTATTAAATTTTTATGGTTTATGGAAAAGTATTTTCTAGATCTCTTTTCTTTTTTCTAAAATTAGGCATTTGGACTGATGGTCACCATGAGCACTTCCAGCTACATACGTTCATGTGCTCTTGGTCTTAGTGGAAATACCTAAAGTGTTTTGAAAAGTCTTACAATCTTCCTCAGGCAGTAGTATTGGGAAATGGTACTTTTTGATTTTCTTTTGCTTTTCTGTGAAACACTTATTTTGCTTTCACCAGCCTTTGCATGCAATAAGCCTCTAGTCAGAATTGGTCTCACTCAAAGGCAAACAGTTATTTACCTATTTAATTTTGAGTGGCTATACTCAGACAAAAATAAGTGTTCTCATCAAAAGTCATTCACCCAATCATTCCACAATTCTTCTATTGATCCATCAATTTATCTATCCGTCTGTTTACTGAATAATTACTAAACATAAGAAAATTCCAGGGCTTCCCTGGTGGCGCAGTGGTTGAGAATCTGCCTGCCAATGCAGGGGACACGGGTTCGAGCCCTGGTCTGGGAAGATCCCACATGCCACGGAGCAACTGGGCCCGTGAGCCACAGCTACTGAGACTGCGTGTCTGGAGCCTGTGCTCCGCAACAAGAGAGGCCACGATAATGAGAGGCCCGCGCACCGTGATGAAGAGTGGCCCCCGCTTGCCGCAGCTAGAGAAAGCCCTCGCACAGAAACGAAGACCCAACACAGCCAAAAATAAATAAATAAATAAATAAATTTATTAAAAAAAAAAAAAGAAAATTCCATAATGAATGTATTAAGGGTAACTAAGGGGTCTTAAAATTGATGACTGTAGTAATTTTATTCAGCTATAAGAATGTTTTAAAATATTGTAAATATAATTCGGAATTTGTGCTCTTCGGATCTCAGTCTTATGCTAGGCTACTTCATATGTTTGTGATACTTGCCTGCCTCTCGAAGGCATTTAAATTTATGCAAATCCTAGTTTAAGGTATTATTATCTGTCAAAAAGGAGACATAGATGTAGAATTCAGACATATGGACACAGGGGGGAAGGAGAGAGTGGGACGAATTGGGAGATTAGGATGGACATATG
This sequence comes from Balaenoptera physalus, assembly GCF_965194825.1. NCBI lineage: Eukaryota > Metazoa > Chordata > Mammalia > Artiodactyla > Balaenopteridae > Balaenoptera > Balaenoptera physalus. Next base: position 78,587,942 of record NC_138890.1, on the reverse strand, counting down.
TACACTACCATGTGTAAAATAGATAGCTAGTGGGAAACTATGGTATAGAACAGGGAGCTCAGCTTGGTGCTCTGTGATGACCTAGATGGGTGGGATGGGGGATGGGAGGGAGGTCCAGGATGGAAGGGATATAGGTATACATATAGCTGATTCATTTCATTGTGCAGCAGAAACTAATGCAACATTGTAAAGCAATTTTACTCCAATAAAAAATTAGTAGTATATTGTTAAGAATCTATTTTGTCAGTCTTTATTAGGAAGTGAAGCTGGGCCTCTAAACAAAGGTTTGAAGAGGAGTGTGGATTTTAGTCCTGTAAGGAGCAAAGATGAGGACCATATCAGGTATCCTGGAGAGCTGGTGTTGAGGTCAGGGAAGGTCAAAGATAAACTAAACTCTGGATATGTAAGTGATACTTGATTTTTTTTTTTAATTTGTTAAATCATTGACAGCTTAGGTAAAACATAAAAGAAAAGAATTGTCATTTATTTAGGGGAGGGGGAATTAAAATTTAACACAACTTACTGGTGTTTAAAACAAAGGTAATCATTTACTCTGAGAACAGGGCCATGGATCCTGCAAAATTATGTGTATATATGTTTCAAATTATTTGTATATTATTGTTACATTAACTGTAACTACTTCATTTTCCAAATGTATTTTTATTTTCTGTCCCTCTTATTTAAGCCTTGTCTCTGACAATACTTTTTATTTCAGTGAGATAATGGAAAGAATTATATGAAAAGGATGTATATATGTCAATCTCAATCTCCCAATTCATTCCATCCCCCTTTTCCCCTTGATACTATGTATAAAATAGATAACTAATGAGAACCTACTGTATAGCACAGGGAATTCTACTCAATGCTGTGGTGACCTAAATGGGAAGGAAATCCAAAAAGAGGGGATATATGTATATGTATAGCTGATTCACTTTGCTGTACAGTGGAAACTAACACAACATTGTAAAGCAACTATACTCCAATAAAAATTTTTAAAAAAAGAATTTTATGAAAATGAACAAATTGTGTGAGGTTGGCTCTAGAATTCAAGGTAGACTCATTAGGCAGGCATGATTAGTGAGGGTGCCTTTATTATCTTATAAAGAATGGGATAAAATATCAAAATTAAACTCATACTCATATGATATCCTAAAACAGGCCCTAAGAAATGTATACCTTGATGATATTCTAAGAACTGCATTCAGTTGCATTAAAGACTTTCAAAAAAAGTAGTAGAAAACATTGAACATTTTTCCAAGATGAGCAATTGAAAGATCGGTAGCTTAATGGCCAATAGCCAAATTGTTTTAGCAGGGCTGCCTTATGCATTTGCCCCTTACAGATTCCTGGGGCCTACTAGCTTTTCAAGAGCCTTTGAAAATATTGGAGACCTAAAAGTTATTGGTTCCACAATACAGAAAGAAAATAGTGCATTTAAAATAGATTAATATTAAAGATGCACAAAATATTGCAATTTCATGGTCATTTGCAGTACAAACCAAACCAATAGCATACAAACCATCTACTTTTAGATGGTTATATAGAAACAGTATTAAGTGAGGATGTGCATACATTTTGACGTCTGATATTATGCGGGGGGACATCACAAATAATTGCCTATAGCCTAAAAAGTTAAAATTTCTCTCATTCTTTTTCTCTCCATTGTTCTCTCTCTCTTTCCCCTTCCTCTATTTATTACTCTTACAAACACCCTCCTTTTTTGTGCTCTTCTCATTTTTCCACCCCACTCTCATTTAGGCAACTGGTTGAACGCAAAGCAATTCTATACTTTGTATGATGGATAGCGAGGGCTTTTTCACTCATGAAGAATAAAATCATTACAAATTGCTTTGAGCTTAAGAAAATAAATACCATGGCCAGTTTTTCAATGTTCTACATCCATTAAAGACTGATTTTATCTAAGTTCCTTTCTGTAAACCATTCTCTTATTGGATCAGGTATTCTATTAAAGGGCACATGAGTGAGTGCTGCTGTTGCTTTCTTAATGATATCTACTCATCATTTGGATTTTCGCAAGTATTTTCAGGATAGTTAAGACTTTAAAAGCAGAAACATATTATTTCATTTGCTACCACTGAGAGCTTTTGGGAAATGACAAAAAAAGTGTATTCTCATATTTTGCTGAGAGCTTCATTCAGAGATTTAGTTTACATTTTTGTTTCTAAACATACAATTGAGAAGTGAAATATTTACTTTTAAGAATAAATAATTTGATAAGGGTAATCAGTAGAAAAGAACTTTATCAGGAGAGCTTTTATTTTAAGATTCCTTGAGAAACAATCTAGACTTAACCATGCAAACTGAGTTCGTACTGCTGTAAAAATGACAATTACTTCTGTCACTTCAATAATTTCAGTATTATGAAAAACATTTCTTCTAAACTTGGCATGATTTATTGTTAGTCAAATGTAGCTAAGTGTAATATTATACAAATTTTGAGTTATGATTCTTTGTTTCTATATCTCAAAATATAAAATTTCTGGTTACACTTGTACTTTATAGCTGTCATTCAACATCATTCGCAAACTTTATTTCCAAATGATAGATAGGGTATCTTCATTTAGCATGCTACCGAGATGGGTTATCTCTAATAATTTACATGCTTTAATTAGATCATATGCTCAGTGAACATGATATGAAATAATCTTCAGTTTAATTTTTGATGTTACAATCACTTCATTAAATGAGATATTCATTGCATTTGCACACAGTTTGCTTACATTGACTAAGCAGGTGATAGTGTGGCTTAAAACTCTTCAGTAAATCATAGCCATATGACTGTATTCAGTTAGAGAATGATTGCCTAATTTTGGAGATAAATGGACTTCTCTGGGGAATTTTTAATTCCCTAAGAATTAAAGGAAGAACAGTTATCATTATATACCAAGTCAAATCGACCTAAACTGAGATCTCTTTAAATATGTGGAGATAAGCTGATACCCTTTTATGATAAAAACGGGTTTGGTTTGATTGGTTACATGACTGACAATGGATAGGAGGAGTCAAGTGTGATATAGCAGTGGGACCTCAAGGATGACTTGAATAATATATACTCCAGATACAGCAGGGTGCAGAGATCAGACTTGGACTTGATGTTCTCACTCGTTGATAAATCTGTCACACAGTAATGTCTCTGAGCCTCAGATTTACAAATCCATTGAATAGAAATGATAATATTTATTTCATAGGATTGTTGAAAGGATCAAGTGGATGTAACAAATGTTATAAATATATGAAATGCTATATGATATGAGAAGCAGTGTTGTCAACTAGGTGCCACATGACATAATATGTACAAAGTATTTAGCAATAGTTTGTGCTGAATGAAACATTATAAGCACTTAATAAGTATTTGGTAGAAATAATGATATAGAATAATAAACAGTATTATATTAATCTTAAAATGCAAGCTGAGTAGTAATAAACCAAGAATACATGATTACTGGATTTCTTTCCCTCCTTCAGTTCGCCCTTCTCCAGAAGAATTAAAAATACATCAGGAAAAATTATACATATAAAATTGAATGTAAGCCTTTTCTGTTAATCTTACTTATTTGGCTATTAACCTCCTACTTCAATACATGTTAACTCTGCCGTATCATTTAGTAAAAGTTGAAATAGCTCATCTCCACCTCTCATTCTGCCTTTCTGTCTCTCTGCCTCACCTGCTGCCCACCCCTCCTGGGAATTTAGGTAAGCATACTTCCTTTTTAGAATGGATATTTTCTTTTTTCTTTTTAACATCTTTATTGGAGTATAATTGTTTTACAATGGTGTGTTAGTTTCTGCTTTATAACAAAGTAAATCAGCTATACATATACATATATCCCCATATCTCTTCCCTCTAGCGTCTCCCTCCCTCCCACCCTCCCTATCCCACACCTCTAGGTGGTCACAAAGCACCTAGCTGATCTCCCTGTGCTATGCGGCTACTTCCCACTAGCTATCGATTTTACATTTGGTAGTGTATATTTATGTCCATGCCACTCTCTCACTTTGTCTCAGCTTACCCTTCCCCCTCCCAGTGTCCTCAAGTCCATTCTCTAGTAGGTCTGTGTCTTTATTCCCATCATGACCCTAGGTTCTTCATAACTATTTTTTTTTTTTTTAGATTCCATATATATGTCTTAGCATACGGTATTTGTTTTTCTCTTTCTGACTTACTTCACTCTGTATGACAGACTCTAGGTCCATCCACCTCACTACAAATAACTCAATTTCATTTCTTTTTATGGCTGAGTAATATTCCATTGTATATATGTGCCACATCTTCTTTACCCTAGAATGGATAATTTCTTAATTGAACTACTATATAGCCTTGAGAATTATTTCCTGGATTTTCTTCTATAAAAACTACAAAAAATTTATTTTCAGGAAAGAGAACATTAATTTATTCATTCACCAAGTATTTAATTGTGTGTCTATTATGTATCAGGTATGTGTTTGGAAATGAGTTTTCAGACAATCCAAGGAGGATTCAGTAATCCAGAACCATGGTGTGTTCTTTTCAGATGTAGGGAGAGATGCGATGCCTTAATAACTGCTCTGAATGTTCACTCTCTGAAGAAAAGTAGTAGCAATGTATTGTGTATTTATCACGTATGTAAACATAAGATGTACAACAGGAATAGCACAAAGAATGAGAAGAAGGAATTGGAAATATATTTTTATAGAATCTTTACACTGTATGTAAGGCAGTATAATATTATTTGAAAGTAGACTCTAATTAATTAAAGATATATATTGTAAACTCTAAGTCAATGACCAAGCACAATTTTTACACTGATATAAATAAAAGTCAATAGAATCTCAAAAAATGCTCAATTAATTCAAAAGAAGGCAGAGAAAAGAAAAAAAGCACATGGAAAAAATAGATAACACCTAGGAAGATGGTAAATTCTAATCAACCATATTAATCATCATATTGAATACACAAGATCTAAATACACTAATTTAAAGACAAAGATTGCCAAATTGGGTTTAAAAAAGCATGGAGCAATTATATGTTGCCTACAGGAAACCTACTTTAAAAAGAAAGGCATACAGGGACTTTCCTGGTGACTCAGTGGTTAAGAATCTGCCTGCCAATGCAGGGGATACAGGTTCAATCCGTGGTCCGGGAAGATCCCACATGCTGTGGAGCAGCTAAGCCTGTGCACCACAACTACTGAAGCTGGTGCGCCTAGAGCCTGTGCTCCGCAACAAAGAGTAGCCCCCACTCGCCACAACTAGGGAAAGCCCGTGCACAGCAATGAAGACCTAATGCAGCCAAAAGTAAATAAATAAATTTATTTTTAAAAAGGCTTACATAATTTATAGGTATAGGATAATAAAAGATATACTGTACAAACACAAATTAAAATTAAGCCAGTGTAGCTATATTTATATCAGACAACATAACCTTCAGAGCAAGGAACATTATCAGAGGTAACGAGGGTGATTGTGATAAAGGGTCCATTTTCCAAGAAGAAATAACAATTCTAAATATGTATGCACCAAGCTTCAGTTTCAAAACATATGAAACAGACCAAAAAAAGAAGATACATTTTACATCTACTAAAATACCTTAAATAAACAAAATGATCATACTAAGTGTTAGCAAGAATGGGGAGATATTGGAACTCTTTCACACTGATGGTGGGAATATAAAATAGTACAATCACTTTGGAAAACAGAGTTTTAGTTACTTAAAAAGTTAAACATACGTTTTTAGTATGATGCAGCCATTTCACATTTAGGTATTAAACTAAAAGGATGGAAAACATATGTCTATACCAAGACTTGTACACAAATGTTCACAGCAGTTTTATTTGGATTGCCAAAACTTGGAAACAACTTATACATTCATCTGAATGGCTTAACAAATTGTGTGGAATGCTCCTGAGCAGTAAAAGAAAATGAATTATTGATACAAGATACAGCATGGATGAATCTAAAAATAATTTAGTTCAGTGAAAAAAAAGAGGCAGAAAAAAAGAGTAAATACCATCTGCTTCCTTTTGTATGAAATTCTAAAACTACAAAGAATAAAAATTTTCAAAAATGCCAACTAATTTACAGTGACAGTATGCATATCAGTGTTTTCCTGAGGCAAATGGGAGAAAGGCAGTAGGAATGATTATAATGGAACATGAAGAAACTTTGGAGGTGATGGATATGTTCATTATCTTGATTGTAGTGATGGTTTCACAGTTGTCTATATGTAAAAACTTATGTGATTGTACACTGTACATGGGTGCAATTTATTATGTGTAAATTTTTCTCCAAAAAGTAAAAAAAAAACCCAGTTATTTAGACTTTTCTCAATGCTTCATGTAGAACTGAGGCATAAATACGTGAGGGGCCAGGACATGAACAAATCTAAATGACTGACAGCTTAGTAATTCAATTTTATTACTGGGTTCAGTTTGCCCCCAGTACTCACTCTTTCTTTAGGATGAGTTCTTATCCAGAAGACTCTACATGTAAAGGTATTTTTTAATTATTTAAACCTCCAGTCTGTCATTATACTGGAATGTATGCAAATTCCAGTGGTGAGCCTTTGTACAGTTCATCCACTTAGGAAAATGAGAGATATTAGTAGGCATTTAAGGGGGTATTATTAATGAATACAGAATTAGAGATAATATGACTTGCTTCTGAATTCCTCTCTGCAACTAACTTTGGTTTCAGGTTCAGAATTTCACCTCTGATGTTTCTATATACACACCTTCAAAAATAAGGAGCTAAATAAATTTCAAGGACGTTTCTAAGTCTAAAAATGTATGATTCAACAGCAATAAATATTTATACCCCCCTCCACTCTGTGTCCCCCATTGTGCTAGTTGTTACAGATAGGAAGATTCCCAGCAAGGTCACAGTTTACTGGAGGAATCAGTAAGCAAATCATTTTAATACAGTGTGTTTCCTGCAACTATAGACATTAGGGTGCTTTAGGAACACAAAGGAAAGAATGATTATTCTGGGAGTGTAGAGGACTCCTGTTGGTTATTTTCCCATTATCCACTGCCTCTTTCCCACTTTCCAGAACGCTTCATTACAGATCTTCCTTAACTTATAATGGAGTTGCATACTGATGAACCCATTGTAAATAGAAAAATATCTTAAACTGAAAATGCATTTAATAAACCTAAGCTATCAAACATCATAACTTAGCTTAGCCTAACGTTAAACGTGCCAAGAACACTTACATTAGCCTGCAGTTGGGAAAAATCATGTAACATAAAGCCCATTTTGCAATAAAGTGGTGAATGTCTCATTTAACTTATTGAATGCTCTACTGAAATGAAAAATTGAATGGTTGTAAGTGTATCAGTTGTTTACCCTTATGAACACATGGCTTACTGGGAGCTGTAGCTCTCTACTGCTGCCCAGTATTATGAGAGAGTATTGCAGTGCATATTGCTAGCCTGGGAGAAGACAAAAATTCAAAATTCAAAGTATGATTTCTACAGAATGTACATTGCTTTTGCACCATCGTAAAGTTGAAAAACCATAAGTCAAACCATCATAAGTCGGGGACTGTCTGTATACCGGATGTCCATGTGATTATAGAGAGGTTGATTCTACCACACCTCCAAAATATACAGCCTGAGCTTGTCCAGTGAAAAATCTCAGGAACTGTGTTGAGAATTTTGGAATACACACATAATGAACATGGGATAGGAATCATGTTACCTATATTCTAATTTCCCCTCTGAATACTAATACACCAATAATACAGGCATACCCTATAGGCATCTCCATGGTTAACTTCTTTTCAATATATATCATAAAGCATTTGAGTCTGATTCTCATTTTTCTTACCTGGAGAGCATATTCATGTTAGACTAGACCAGGGTATGTACACAGTTCTCTAACTGGCTCTGACTGAGTCATAAGCCCACTAGTTTCTCCTGTCTGTGATGGGCCAGCTCTACTTGATTGTGTGAAGTGAAGATGGAAATGAAATGGTCCTTAATTAAAGACTGGAGTACCATCAATAACAGTTGGAGAAGATGTGTGGCTGACAGTCAATAGATGTCAATTATAATATATAATAAAATGAGTTACTGAATCTATTTTTTCTAACACCCAAAGACTATGCCTATTACCTGAAATTGTTTGTGCCTAATGCATATATTGAACCTAATTTAAGAGCCTTTTTAAAAAACAAATAACTTGTAAAGTATGAAATGTATTTTATTCTGGGTTTTGAAGATAAGAATTAGAAGGTTAAATAAATTATAATATTGTCAGAGAAAAGAAAAATTTAAGAGTGTAAGTTTGGGGAATTCCCTGGTGGTCCAGTGGTTAGGACTCAGCACTTTCACTGCTGGGGCCCAGGTTCAGTCCCTGGTTTGGCCACTAAGATCCCACAAGCCTCGTGGCATGGCCAAAAAAAAAAATGTTTGCGTAACCCAGAGAGTTAACTATTTGATCCCTTACTCCCTAAAGGAATATTTATTTTCTGGAACTAATCACATAAGAAATAAATTATCACTTTCCAGTAGTTCGAAGAAATTCTTATTAAAGCTTCTTTATTTCTGTTTACATGGTAACTTCTCTACCACCTTTTGGTCTATCAGTATAACTTGATATTATATGTGCTTTTTTTTTAACAAAATTATTTTAGATAAATTGTCTGATTTTCAATTTTTTTTAATTGCATTTAGGGGGAACTTTCTCTAGTATGTTCCATCATTAATTGTTTTGTCTGTTTATTATTTTTCATTTTTAAGGTCCCAATGATTTTATATTTCTGTAAAATTCATGGAGGCTCGTTTATCTTTTAAATGAGAGAGGAAATCACATATTTGGCTATTATTTAAAGGAGAAGATTAATATGGGCTTCCAAATCTCCATGGGAACACAATAAGTGTTCCCCATGATTCATTTTCTATAAATGGAGGAAAAAAATGAGTTTCCATGGAGATACAAAGGTGATCTAAAGAGAGGCGGCCCTGAGGGCATTGACTTCCATAAGCACATACAATTCTGCATCCTTCTTGCAGAATCCCAAATCTATTTGAGTTACTTCTGAATTCAACCTGAAATGACAATGAGTGACTTCATTAAATATATTTTTGTGTCTTCTGAGGAATTAAAAACCTATTTGGGTTTGTCATATAGTAATGGAAAAGTGAATATAAAATAGTCTAGGGGAAAAAAATTCTTTGGACAGAAAATAATGAAGTTCTAGGCTTACTGCAGGGAAAAAGATGCAATAAGACACCCGTGAAATGACAATATGTCATTGATTTTTGGAATAAAAAATATTTTAATTAGTGGATCTTACCATAGAGGAGTTTTAAAGTTAGAAGACCACTAAACCAGTACATATTAATTGTTCTCATGTAAGAATCCCTACACAAAACTTTTTCCTTCTATAAATGTGGCGATTTATAGATCCAAGCAATCAATATTCAATTTGCCAGTAGTGGTTTTGTTTCAGTGATGTAGAATCATTAATTCCTTCCTTTGTAGATTTATACTTGGTTAGGGTTAGGAGATGTATCTAGGTGTTTGAGTACAAATGATAACCATACCATGTATTTAGCACAGCTTAACAAAAGAGAACAGCACACAGAATACAGAAGACTAGGTTCTTGTTCTATCTCATTAACGAGTTCATTCATTTAAGAAAAAAAAAGTATTGAGTACATTGTATGCCTGGTACTGTGCACAAATCTGGGACTATAGAAATAAAAGATATTTTCTCTTCCCTTGGGAATCTCAAGGAAGCAATTACAAAACAACATAATAAATGCCATAGAGGAAGTATGAATAGGGAACAGTGAGAGCAAGCACTTAGGAGGGGCTCCTATCTCAGCCAAGACAGGTGTGAGATGATATGACACTTGCATTGGCGCTTGAATAAATGTAGGATGTAACCAGATAAGTGAGGGATGGGAAACAGTGTACAAAGAACCAACATATGAGCTAGTCTGAAACATTAGGAAAATTGCAATATAAGTTCTTCACCATAACTGGAAGGATGAGAACAGGTATGGAAATACTAGAGAAATGGCTAGAATGTTGAGAAAGAAAGTTTTTGAAGGGTTCTATAAGCTGTGCTCGGGATTTAAAGCAAATTGGTACGATCAGATGTGGGTTCTATAAAAGAGCACACTGGGGCTGTCTTGGGGAGAGATTGGAAGCTGATGAGACCATAAGCAGAGAAACCAGTTAGGGCCCACTAAAATATTAAAAAAAGAGAGAGAAAGAAGAAAGGAAGGAGGGAGGGAGGAAGGGAGGGAGGAAGGGAGGGAGGAAAGAAGGGAGGAAGGGAGAAAAAAATAATAATAAGGGAGCGATTCATGTGAGTACATTCAGAATTTATGATCAAAAAATATAGATGTTATAATACAACTTTGTCGAAATATAAAAAACAAAAAACAAAAAACAAAAACAGATGTTTTATCCTTTGAAAGAAACTTCTGAATTTTATGGATACAGGCCCAACCCAAGTTGATTTTGTATCAATATATTGGTTTAAGGCAAAGATTGCAAAGTGGCTTATGAGCCTTCTTTTGTCCAACTGTGTGCCAGTTCACTCTGTGTTTAAAATAACTCAGTTTAAATGCCTTTAGATTCAACAGGTAATTTAAAGCCAGTTTGCCACAGTCCCCACCACTCTCTAATGTTATTTACTTCAAATATTGAAGTTACCATCATAACATGTAGATTTGAACCATGTGAGTTGTAAGCACTCATTTAAGGAGTCCCTGTTTATTAATTTTGGATATCACCTCATAATTTTTTGTGTGCCTCCTCTTGGTTTATCCATCTTTTACTTATGCATTCTCCTGACTTTTATAGTAATTTTTTTCTCAATAGGACTTGTCATTATCACTGATTTTTATATGAAATTATTTCAAGTATTTGCTCTCTAAATGGGCATTTTTTATCAGACTTAACACGTTTGAAATTATTTGATAAATTTCACTACATTTTAAGACTACACCTATTATGATGATAGGTATAAAAAGAATTTTTGGATAAAGGCTGCCACCACACAAGCCACGTGCCCAGAGCTACACTTGCTGGCCTCGGAGCCACCCGCAGCTCTCAGCAACTGCAGGAACTGCCGTCGCCACCGCCTGCTGTAACCGTGTGGCTGACAGGGTCTTGGTGCTCTGGCTGGGTGTGAGGCCAGAGCCTCTGCGGTGGGAAAGCCAAGTTCAGGACATTGGACCACCAGAGACTTCCTGGCCCCACATAATATGAATCGGCTAGAGCTCTCCCAGAGATTTCCATCTCAATGTTAAGACCCAGCTCCACTCAATGACCAGCAAGCTCCAGTGCTGGACACCCCATGTCAAACAACTAGCAAGACAGGAACACAACCCCACCCATTAGCACAGAAGATGCCTGAAATCATAATAAGTTCACAGACACCCTGAAACACACCACCAGATGCAGTCCTGCCCACCAGAAAGACAAGATCCAGCCTCATCCACCAGAACACAGGCACCAGGCTCCTCCACCAGGAAGCCTACACAACCCACGGAACCAACATTACCCACTGGGGGCAGACACCAAAAACAATGGGAACTATGAACCTGCAGCCTGCGAAAAGGAGACACCAAACACAGTAAGTTAAGCAAAATGAAAAGACAGAGGAATACGCAGCAGATGAAGGAGCAAAGTAAAAACCCAGCAGACCAAACAAATGAAGAGGAAATAGGCAGTCTACCTGAAAAAGAATTCAGAGTAATGATAGTAAAGATAATCCAAAATCTTGGAAATAGAATGGAGGAAATACAAGAAACGTTTAACAAGGACCCAGAAGAACTAAAGAGCAAACAAACAATGATGAACGACACAACAAATGAAATTAAAAATTCTCTAGAAGGAATCAACAGCAGAATAGTTCAAGCAGAAAAACGGATAAGTGACCTGGAAGATAAAATAGTGGAAATAACTACTGCAGAGCTGAATAAAGAAAAAAGAATGAAAAGAATTGAGGACAGTCTCAAAGACCTCTGGGACAACATTAAACACACCAACATTTGAATTACATGGGTGCCAGAAGAAGAAGAGAAAAAGAAAGGGACTGAGAAAATATTTGAAGAGATTATAGTTCAAAACTTCCCTAATATGGGAAAGGAAATAGCCAATCAAGTCCAGGAAGCACAGAGAGTCCCATACAGGATAAATCCAAGGAGAAATATGCCAAGACACATATTAATCAAACTATCAAAAATTAAATACAAAGAAAAAATAGTAAAAGCAGCAAGGGAAAAACAGCAAATAACACACAAGGGAATCCCCATAAGGTTAACAGCTGATCTTTCAGCAGAAAGTCTGCAAGCTAGAAGGGAGTGGCAGGACATATTTAAAGTGATGGAAGGGAAAAACCTACAACCAAGATTACTCTACCCAGCAAGGATCTCATTCATTTGATGGAGAATTGAAAACCTTTACAGAGAAGCAGAAGCTAAGAGATTTCAGCACCACCAAACCAGCTTTACAACAAATGCTAAAGGAACTTCTCTAGGCCGGAAACACAAGAAAAAGAAAAGACCTACAATAACAAACCCAAAACAATTAAGAAAATGGTAATAGGAACATACATATTGATAATTATCTTAAATGTAAATTGATTAAATCTTCCAACCAAAAGACAAAGACTGGCTGAAGGGATACAAAAACAAGACCCATATATATGCTCTCCACAAAAGACCCACTTCAGACCTAGGGGCATGTACAGACTGAAAGTGAGGGGATGGAAAAAGATATTCCATGCGAATGGAAATCAAAAGAAAGCTGGAGTAGCAATTCTCATATCAGACAAATTAGACTCTGAAGATTATTACAAGAGACAAAGAAGGACACTACACAATGATTAAGGGATAAATCCAAGAAGAAGATATAGTAATTATAAATATTTTTGCACCCAAGATAGGAGCATTTTAATACATAAGGCAAATGCTAACAGCCATAAAAGGGGAAATCGACAGTAACACAATAATAATAGGGGACTTTAACACCCCATTTTCACCAATGAACAGATCACCCAAAATGAAAATAAATAAGGAAACACAAGCTTTAGATGACACATTAAACAAGATGGACTTAATTAATATTTATAGGATATTCCATCCAAAAACAACAGAATACACTTACTTCTCAAGTGCTCATGGAACATTCTCCAGGATAGATCACATCTTGGGTCACAAATCAAGCCTTCATAAATTTAAGAAAATTGAAATCCTATCAAGTATCTTTTCTGACCACAATGCTATGAGACTAGATATCAGTTACAGAAAAAAACTGTAAAAACTACAAACACATGGAGGCTAAAGAATGTGCTACTAAAAAGCCAAGAGATCACTGAAGAAATAAAAGAGGAAATCAAAAAATACCTAGAAACAAATGACAATGAAAACACGATGACCCAAAACCTATGGGATGCAGAAAAGGCAGTTCTAAGAGGGATGTTTATGGCAAAAGACTCCTACCTCAAGAAACAAGAAACATCTCAAATAAACAACCTAACCTTACACCTAAAGCAATTACAAAAAGAAGAACAAAAAAAGCCAAATTTAACAGAAGGAAAGAAATCATAAAAATGAGATCAGAAATAAATGAAAAAGAAATGAAGGAAACAATAGCAAAGATCAATAAAACTAAAAGCTGGTTCTTTGGGAAGATAAACAAAATTGATAAACCATTAGCCAGACTCATCAAGATAAAAAGGGAAAACACTCAAATCAACAGAATTAGAAATGAAAAAGGAGAAGTAACCACTGATAATGCAGAAATACAAAGGATCATGAGAGATTACTACAAGCAACTATATGCCAGTAAAATGGACAGCCTGGAAGAAATGGACAAATTATTAGAAAAGCACAACCTTCCAAGACTGAACCAGGAAGAAATAAAAAATATAAACAGATCAATCATAAGCACTGAAATTGTGACTATGATTAAAAATCTTCCAACAAACAAAAGCCCAGGCAGATTGCTTCACAGGTGAATTCTATCAAACATTTAGAGAAGAGCTAACACCTATCCTTCTCAAACTCTTTCAAAATATAGCAGGGGTAGGAACACTCCCAAACTCATTCTGCGAGGCCACTATCACCCTGATACCAGAAGCAGACAAAGATGTCACAAAAAAAGAAAACTACAGGCCAATATCTCTGATGAACATAGAGCAAAAATCCTCAACAGAATACTAGCAATCAGAATCCAACAGCACATTAAAAGGATCATACACCATGATCAAATGGGGTTTCTCCCAGGAATGCAACGATTCCTCAGTATACGCAAATCAATCAATGTGATACACAAGATAAACAAATTGAAGGATAAAAACCATATGATCATCTCAGTAGATGCAGAAAAAGCTTTCGACAAAATTCAACACCCATTTATGACAAAAGTCCTCCAGGAAGTAGGCATAGAGGGAACTAACTTCAACATAATAAAGGCCATATATGACAAACCCACAGCCAACATTGTTCTCCATGGTGAAAAACTGGAACCATTTCCACTAAGATGAGGAACAAGACAAGGTTCCCCACTCTCATCACTATTATTCAACACACTTTTGGAAGTTTTAGCCACAGCAATCAGAGACAAAAAGAAATAAAATGAATCCAAATCAGAAAAGAAGTAAACTGTCACTGTTTGCAGATGACATGATACTATACATAGAGAATCCTAAAGATGCTACCAGGAAACTACTAGAGCTAATCAATGACTTTGGTAAAGTAGCAGGATACAAAATTAATGCACAGAAATCTCTTGCATTCCTATACACTAATGATGAAAAATCTGAAAGAGAAATTATGGAAACACTCCCATTTACCATTGCAACAAAAAGAATAAAAATGCCTAGGAATAAAGCTACCTAAGGAGACAAAAGACCTGTATGCAGAAAACTATAAGACACTGATGAAAGAAATTAAATATGATACAAACAGATGGAGAGATATACCATGTTCTTGGATCGGAAGAATCAACATTGTGAAAATGACTGTACTACCCAAAGCAATCTACAGATTCAATGCAATCCCTGTCAAACTACCAATGGCATTTGTGAAACAAAAAATTTCACAATTTGTATGGAAACACAAAAGACCGCGAATAGCCAAAGCAATCATGAGAAAGAAAAATGGAGCTGGAGAAATCAGTCTCCCGGACTTCAGACTATACTACAAAGTTACAGTAATCAAGACAGTATAGTACTGGGACAAAAAAACAGAAATATAGATCAATGGAACAGGATAGAAAGCCCAGAGATAAACCCACACATATATGGTCACCTTATTTTTGATAAAGGAGGCAAGAATATACAATGAAGAAAAGACAACCTCTTCAATAAATGGTGCTGGGAAAACTGGACAGCTAAATGTAAAAGAATGAAATTAAAACACTCCCTAACACCATACACAAAAATAAACTCAAAATGGATTAAAGACCTAAATATAAGGCCAGACACTATAAAACTCTTAGAGGAAAACATAGGCAGAACACTCTAAGACATAAATCACAGCAAGATCCTTTTCGACCCACCTCCTACAGAAATGGAAATAAAAACAAAAATAAAGAAATGGGACCTAATGTAACTTAAATGCTTTTGCACAGCAAAGGAAACCATAAACAAGAAGAAAAGACCCTCAGAATGGGAGAAAATATTTGCAAACCAAGCAACTGACATAGGATTAATTTCCAAAATATACAAGCAGCTCATGCAGCTCAATATCAAAAAAAACAAACAACCCAATCCAAAAATAGACATTTCTCCAAAGAAGATATACAGATTGCCAGCAAACACATGAAAGGATGCTCAACATCACTAATCATTAGAGAAATGTAAATCAAAACTGCAATGATGTATCACCTCACATTGGTCAGAATGGCCATCATCAAAAAATCTACAGACAGTAAATGCTGGAGAGGGTGTGGAGAAAAGGGAACCCTCTTGCACTGTTGGTGGGAATATAAACTGATACAGCCACTATGGAGAACAGTATGGAAGTTCCTTAAAAAACTGAAAATAGAACTACCATATGACTCAGCAATCTCACTACTGGGCATATACCCTGGGAAAACCATAATTCAAAAAGAGTCATGTACCACAGTGTTCATTGCAGCCCTATTTATGATAGCCAGGACATTGAAGCAACCTAAGTGTCCATCAACAGATGAATGGATAAAGAAGATGTGGCACATATATACAATGGAATATTACTCAGCCATAAAAAGAAATGAAATTGAGTTATTCGTAGTGAAGTGGATGGACCTAGAGTCTGTTATACAGAGTGAAGTAAGTCAGAAAGAGAAAAACAAATACTGTATGCTAACATATATATATGGAATCTAAAAAAAAAATGGTTCTGAAGAACCTAGGGGCAGGACAGGAATAAAGACACAGACGTAGAGAATGGCCTTGAGGCCATGGGGAGGGGGAAGGTTAAGCTGGGACGTAGTGAGAGAGTGGCATGGACATATATACACTACCAGATGTAAAATAAATAGCTAGTGGGAAGCAGCCACATAGCCCAGGGAGATCACCTCGGTTCTTTGTGACCACCTAGAGGGGTGGATTAGGAAGGGTGGGAGGGAGATGCAAGAGGGAGGCGATATGGGGACATATGTATACGTATAGCTGATTCACTTTGTTATACAGCAGCAACTAACAGAACAATGTAAAGCAATTATACTTCAGTAAAGATGTTAAAAACAAACAAACAAACAAATGAACAAACATAGAAGAAGAGATCAGCTTTGTGGTTACCAGAGGTGAGGGTTGGGGAAGGGAAACTGGATGCAGGCAGTCAAAAAGTAGGAACTTCTAGTTATAAGATAACCAAGGACGAGGATCTGTATATTTTGTATCTGTATCAGGTGATAGATGTTCACTAAACTTTGGTAATCTTTTCATGATGTATGTAAGTCAGATCATTATGGTGTGGACCTTAAATTTAAACAGTCCTGTATGGCAATTATATCTCAATAAAACTGGAAAAAAAATAATTTCCTCATTATCTAATATATCCTGTTGGGGTATATTTATTAATAAATAGTAAAGTATTTTCTTGGGTTATTTATTTTGACATGAAATGATACAATTTGATAGTTCTGAGATTATTTCTCTATATATTTTGTTGTTACAGGGCTTCAGTGTGTATATAGTAGTCATATCTATATGTCATATATTATGTTATTCTTCTTTTTACATTTATTTAGCCAATGTATGAGCTTGAATTAGTGCATTTTTCTTTTCTTAAACTGTCTAAAGTGTTTTTAGTCTTTTGCCAATATTTCAAGAATTGATTTTGATAATTTAAAAACTACATACTTATGAATGTAAATGCTTCTTGCTGTTATATAGAGCAAGACTTTGAGGTTATCAAGATGAGTAAATTATTGCTGTTTGAAATCTAATAATCCAGGGAGTGTTCTGAAGGTATTTCTTAACTGAGTGATACACCAGGAGACCAAAGATAACTTTTGCCACTGCATAATAAAAATAACAAATATTGACTATTTACAGTGTATCAAGCACTATTCTAAGCATTTAAATGGGGTGAACTGATTTATTATTCACAATAACCTTATACTGATTTTTACAAATGAGAAAACCAGGGCACAAAGTGGTTAATTGGCCTGGCTAATAATATGTAGCTCGTAAGTGATAGAGTTTGTGATTTGAACCGAAAGAATTTAAATTAGAGTGACTTCATACGATGAGACAAGGGAATTAGTCTTCTATGTGGTATATGACAGTAGCTCAAGCCATCAACATCTGTGGATTTATTTGATATCACATGGCATTTTAAATCTTTTTATTATAGAAACTTTCAAATAGATGCAAAAGAGGGAATGCCTGTGTACCCATCACACAGCTTCAGAAATAATCCACATATGCCCAATCTTGTTTCACCTATACTCCTACCCATGTCCCTTCAAAAATCTGGATTATTTTAAAGAAATTCAAAATACTGTAGTATCTTATAGCTAAAAGAGGACTCTGTGAAAAATAAATACATAACCATTGTACCATTATCAAAATGAAAAAAACTTGTTACTGTCATTAAATAGTCAGTCAGTTACATTACATATATTTTGACTTGCATGGAAGTTTTCCCAAGCCTTGAAAACTAACATGAAATTATTTCTATGATATTTCTGGAAGTTATGGAAAATCTGTTAAAAGCATATTTTTGTAAGACTATAACTTCTAGTGCCTGGCCCAGTGCCCAATTCATGAACTATGTGTTGACTTTAATTTCTTTCTTTTAAAACATGAAACAAAGATGTCTACTCTTGGTTTTCCTTCTGTTTTACTTTCCCTGTTTAATATGTGACATCATGTTTTATGGTGGTTTAGCACTATAAGCTACCCCCTATATATTATTGAAAGTATAAGTAATAACATTAAATTATTTTTTCTGTTACTTACCTTAAGGACTTTTTCATACCACTGTGAACACCATCAGTTTTATTGAAATGCTCTATGTTTGCCATCATTTACTCCTCTGATAACTTCCTTCCATTTTCTTTCCCCTTCCTGAATATTGAGATTCTTTCTACTTTGACTAGAATAGCTGAAAGGAAACTTACTTCTTTAGCAGAAATGGCACGTTATATTTGAAGTTTTGGAAAGGAGCCTACTATACTTCCAGAAATGATAAGCATTCTGAACTAAAAGTCATCCACTCTCTCTCATTCAGTTGTAGTCTGCCTCTGTGATACCCCAGGGACAAGGTGCTATAAATATTACCTCAGTGCAGAGTGGCACCTATGAAGGAAAATTAATTTGGCGGGCCTCTATATTAATTCTTAGAACTTCTAAACTTCTGTATGTCTTATTTTTAGCTTCAGTTTTCCACTAGAATAAGCCAATGTGACGTATATTCCCTGGAATAACCTAATAAACGCTGTTTGTAAGGATGGATAGAAGGAAATGGGGAAAGTGGGTCCACAGTAATTAATTTCCTAGTACACATCAGGCAATTTCATTTTATGTCATTGAAAGTCATGTATGTCTTGAATCTTCAAGACAACCCTAGGAGGAAGACATTATCCCTATTTTAAGGGTGTGGAAACTGAGATTTAGATTACATTACTTGCTTAAAGTGACACTAACAGATGATGAAGGTGTTTCAACTCTAAAATTTTTCTTTTACTATCACACTGTTATTAATCCCAGAGACATCATCCTACTCTTTTATAGAAACAAAATAAGATATAGAGAGGTACTTTAGTGTATTATAAAGTATTTTACATCATTGGGAAATATAATTATTTTTAATGAACTGGATTGGTACAACTGGCTATCCATCTGGAAAAAGATAAACTTGGTTTCTATTTCACATTATCCAATAAAAAATAATAAATAAATAAAAGAATCCTTAAAGGCAGAACAGAAACTATGAATATTCCAGTAGGGAAAACTTGTCTAGCCATGAGGTAGACCTCAGAAACCATAAGGGATAAGATCAAGGGATTTGGTCTCATAAACATTAAAAAAAAAAGTAATGGTTAAAGGCACTATTAACGAAGTTAGAAGGGGAAACTGTAAGAAACATTTATAAGCCATTTGAACAGAAAAAGTTTTGTGCTTTCACTGTATAGAAAAGGTGCACAACAAAATATACAACCCCCCTACCCCCAACAGCCTAGAAAAGAATGGATAGAAGATAAGGAGCAACAATTCAGGTGAAATGCAATGACTAAAAAACATCTGATAAAATAAACAGTTTAAAATGCAAATTAAAACAGGTTTTTTTCCATCTATGAAAATTGCACAAATATGTTTAAACTTTATTAACATCATCTTTGGGGATTAATGCATTTATATATCCATTCGGTTGTGAAAATAATGGTATATATGTGTATGTGCTGACTTATAAAGACAGTTCATGATATATGCTTTATCTGTACCAAAGCAAGTTGCACAATTCCATTGTTTTAGTATAAAACTTAACAAAATTATCTGTGTTTATATCTCTAGCAATTATTCATCTTCCTACCTATATTTATAGCTATGAGATTAAACACAAAAATATGCTTATATATATAGTAGGCATATATCTGTAGATGTATATATATATAAATAAAATAAGCTATTGGTAACTCTAAGTGTCATACTGGAAAAAGGAAGATTTTTTTTTCTTATTTTTCTACATATCTAAAACATTAAGAAAAAATAATAGGATTATAAGTGACTTTGTTGTCACCTTTTAAATGCAATAAACATCTTATCAGAAGCAGTTAATAGTAATATAAGGATTTCAAATGTCTCCTGTAAATTATGAAATAATATGCTTATTACAGACTTCAGGAATTATAGTATGTTATATAATATATCATGTTTAGGGCTTAAAATATCCTTTACAAGATTTTCATCCTAATTATTACTCATGGTATTGGAAAAAAGAGAAATGTCCAAACTAGAACATTAGTACAATGCCCCAAGCATAACTTACACATTTAAAAAGATGAAAATATAGATTGTTAAAACATAAGAAAATGCCTTCAAAATAATATTAAAAAATGAAAATAGAGACTTCAAAATAACAAGTATCCATGAATTCAGCTCTAATCCCTTTACATGCATATGAAGTTACATTGGCCACTGATACAAACTGGAATAACTGCACATGCAAATAAAAGGTCTTGATGCGTTATTGCAAACTGAGAACACTGGTTCCTAGTGGAGAGGAAAAGGAACTGGGATAGGGAAGTGGTTAAGGGACTTATTTACCTTGACTATAAATGTACTTTATGAAGAGAATGTATTCATATATTAACTTGTATAATTGAATTTTAGAAAAAAAAATAAATTTGGAAGGTTTTTGAAGGGTGATCTCTAGCTCCTTTCAATGAAGGACAATTCCTGGGAGGACTTAGAGCTGAGGCCTGTCAGCAGTGCTCACAGAGGCAGCGGCCAGGCCTTTAGGTCCTGTGCAGGGGCTCTGAATGGCAGAACATAGTATCCATTACAGTTCGTTCACTTCTTCACGTAAGTTCTCTGAGCAGCTACTTCAGGATTCTTTCGGGCCTCTTTCCTGGGGGAAAAGTCTAAGAGGCAGGCTAGTGCTACCATCTGTAATCCCCACAACTGAAGCACATCTCAGACCTGCAACAGAAGAGACATGCCATATCTCTCTTCATCCATTCTAGGCTACCTTCACTCTCAGAGCCTTGCTGTCCTAAGTGGCTTACTTGGGGGTGTGGTGTAGACCTTCTACATTAAGGCTTCTGAGTCCTTGTCATGTCCTCCTCCATCTCCTGAACTTTTCCATTTAACTTCAAAATTGAGCAAAGTAGAACCAAGAGAGACTCAGCTACTTCACATTGGTGCCAAAAAATTACTGCCCACCTTGGGTTACAGAAGCTCTATTTTCTCCTGATGATCAGTCAGTGATCCCTGCCAGCATGACGACCCTCTGTCTTGCCCACTAATCCCTTGGCACAAAGAGCCCAAAGTATGAGACAAGCAGCTATAACTTAAAGTTCAGTGGGACTTTTGCTGTATGCCCAGTGTCCCCTTTTAAGACCTAGGACTTCTAAACCTATAAAGCTCAGATTATCAGGACTATCAATACACAGATAGAGTTATAGATACATGTGCATTATTGTATTTATATGAATATACATATTTGTATATGATATAGATTTTATGTCTGTGCATCTTTATAAATAGATTATATATAAATTAATATATAGTAAATGTATAGCTATATATATTTCCTAGCTCTGTTTGCTGAGAAGGACTATAAGCGATGACATCCCCGTAGTAATCTGCGTACCAAGCACTTAGATTTAATTTCTAGGAACAGTCTTCCACTAAAAGGAATAAGAATCCTTGGACTACGGAGCTGGGACAGGTGAGCATTATAACACGAGCATTAAGATTAGTATGTAACCAATTGTTTTGTCAGAAAATAAGTGAGTGCTTAAAGGATGATGCAGACATGCCAGAAGCACGTAGATGTAAGACTAAAGGGCCTCCCACTGACCAAATCTATGACAATTTGAGAAGCAAAATAATGAGAGTATTGAATTACAACTCAGTGAATAAAATAGAAATCCACCACTCACTCTACCCTTACATAAATAGATGAAGACGAAGAAAAAAACACTTTCTCAGAGTAAAGCACCAAGTAATAAATATGAACTAAATGATGAAATAGATGATCATCCTCTGGCAGCCATCACCGGGGTAGTCAACACAGGTGAGAATCATCAACTGATATAAAACCTGGTGGGTAGGGTTTGATGACAGACAGAATATTGGTATAATCAGAATGCATTACCTCCCCATAAGATTGTAATGAAAACAAGGGGAGAAAGCGGTACAGTGGACAGCACTGAGAACAGCGCTACCATCCAACCCTCGCCATGTGAGTTCACCAAGTTCCCTGACAATATCTCTTTATCCTTTTTGGCCCAGCCTCCTGTCCAAAACTGGGTTTACAGTGAAGAAACCTGGCAGAAACCAGGTGACAATGTGATGATCATCAGTGATGGGACATTGCCGTAGTGTGCTTCCTGATATGACACCAAGAATGTATGTCCTGAGTCTGGTCATGAGGAAACAGCAGACAGACATACTGAGGGTAATCATATGACATGAAAGGCCCGTACTCTTTAAGACTGTCCAGGACTGAAGAAATAGGGAAAGACTGATGAGACTGAAGGAGTCTGATGAGAAATGATAGCTAAATGCGGTCAATATTCTTGAGTGGGTTGCTGGACCAGAACGGCCAAAGAGGTATTGGTAGGGAACCTTTAGAACTTTGAGTGGGACCTATGGGTTGAGTAGCAGTGTTGTCAGTGTTAATTTACTGACTGGAAAGGGTGTGTGGTGATACTGTATAGGAGTGACCTTGTCTTTAGAGTACACACTGGCATATTTAGAAGCTATAGTGCGTCTTGTTCAAAAGAAGAAAAAGACTATATACCCAAAGAATGAGAGGATAATGAAAAAAATGTGGTAAAACATGAACAACTGGCGATCTAGGCAAAGTGAATATGAGGGTAAGTTTTTACTATTCTTGTCATTTACTCTGTAGGTTTGCCATTATTTCAAAATTAAAAAGTTGAAAATTCAACATAAAATTTCTTTGCCTAAGATTTATTATGTGCTAGAAGAATCCTTACCCCTGAGTTGCTTATTTCAAATATAGTACATTGTACTTAAAGCCTACAGTATGTGTGTAATTTTTGATGAAGAGGTAAACCTAATGAGGTATAAAAAAAATCAATCGTTGCTAAGAATTGAATATCTCAGGTAATTATACTTTGGTTAAATCAATATGGTAGATGATGCTAATGGTCATTTTCTAACACTGAATACAAAGAGGCCTGATGGCTAAAGGGAGAAAGCACCAAAGCAAAAACCAGAAATTCCAATATACTCCTGACTTTCTTTGGCAGCAAAATGTTTTCAATTTAGATTAAGTTACTCAACTTCCTTTTAGTGCTTTCCTCTATGTTTATTTTCTGCAAAAACCATTTTCTTTCTTTTTTTTTATTACAATTTTCTTTATAGGCTTCTATGGGAAAGAGCTCTGTAACTTTAGTATATATTTATAGTTGTGAAATAGCTTTTCTTTTCTTAATCCTTTTGTTTACTCCCATAAATGAGTCATTGATGTTTCCCAACAGTTCTTGGGAAACAGGCCTGCTTCTTGTTAATGTCACAAGCTGTCTTTTCCTGGAAATCAACAAGTGAGTAAACCAGAATAAGTCCAAATGGAATTTAATAAGCATGGCTTTCAGACCAACAGTAATTAGCTAATGTTTTATAAGAATATCATGTATTCATGTTTTTTTTAAAGGTGTTTGTATAAATATTATCTTACTGAAGAAAACTCAGACTCTTTTATCATCTCTAATACACTATTTAAAAAATATAGGTTCAGTTAAATGATGAGTTTTTCATTTAGTACTTCCCCAAACCATATGTCATTCACTGTTATTTTCAGGTCCTTAGTTATAGTTCCTTTTTCAAAGCCCCCAAAATCATGCTTACAGCATACTTACTTCTACAGGAATGTGTCTTTTGGCAATTTGCTTGATAATTGGACTAGAATTTTTATTGGATTCTACTAGATTGTTCAAGTTCTTTATCAAAGGTACTCTGAATCCTAATACCTGGCTTCTTTACCCCCTCCTTTTTCCTATCTTCTATCTTTTTTTTTTTTGCCTTTGCACCATCTTGTTCTTTTTTTTTTTTTTTTAAGTTGACGTATAGTTGATACTGTCTTATCTTTTATCTTGCTTTCCTGCTGGCTCTCTACTTTCTGTCAGTATGTGAAATTGCCTACTTGGATCTTAGTAGTTTTAGTTTAGCCCAAACTGTCGGTGGCAGGTCAAGGGGAGAAGTGGAGGGTGAGAAAGCTTGGAAGAAAAAGGCCCTCCCCATCCTCTTGCTGGGTGCTCTGCCTGTTCCTTCTGCTTTATCTTGTCTATCTTTGGAGCATGTTATTTATAAAAGGGCACGAGGAGCTCCCGAGTAGGAATAAAAGATACTAGTTTTTCTGGGAAGGAAGAAAGTAAAAACATAATAGGAAAAGAGGCCGGTCTTTTTTAGCTGATAAAGTTGTATTGTAACCATTTGGGAAAGAACTGAACTAAGGAGAGAAGTGGGATTTCTCTTCAGGAAGGTGATATTCGGGAGGTAAGCCAATATCCTCTTCATTGGATGCTGTCTTGTTCACATGCACCTTGAGAGGACTCTTGCTCAGGACACTTACCTCAGCTTTGTAGTCTCAATGACCCTATGTTGTTTTATTTTAAAATATAAAACATCTTGACAATTCCCTGGAGTTTATACATTATTTCCTTGATATTTTTTCTCTTGCAATTATACTTGTTTTCAAACAATATTGATATTACCCACCCACTGTAAAATATGTAATACTGCCTTTGAGAGAGTGTCTGGGAGGGAGGGGTTTCCCATCAGAGGGTAAGGGGTTATAGAGCCCTCATTACAGTGTGTGGCAGGATCATTTTCTCTAAGTCCTCTGATAACCTGTAAGACAGGCGTTGTTACCCTTTCTCACAGACTAAGAAATGAGGTCCTGAGAGATTAGGTAACGTGCCACAGATGCACTTGCTCCCTCTCTACTTGGAAAATGCCCAGATCTCAAGGTTGACACTTCAAAATTCATGGTTCAGATTCCAGTTCAGCCTCATACTTTCTTTGCTTACTCTATGTAAGTAATTCCACTCCCTCCCTGAGCACAAGACACTCACTGTGACATTATTTTATTTCCTTCATGCACTGATCACTTCTGACCTTCTTTTTGTGAGTTCCAAGACAGAATGAAACACGTTTGTCCTCTTCACTGTGGTACTCCCAACTTCTAGCACTGTTTGTCGTATGAATATTTTTAGATGAATGAAGACACCCAGGTTGCCCTAGGTTATAAGGCAACAGAAGCCCTCTGGGGGGTGTCAGAGCAAGTACTCCAACAGACCTCCACTAGATGCTCTCAAGATTTTTTTTTTTCTACATAAACCCTGGGGACCCAGATTCTGACACCACCTTGAACATTTTGGATAATGACTCAAACCTACTGATGAACCTGAGATGTTTGTTTTTGCCCTGCAAATGGATTCTTAGCAAAATCCTGTCTGCCTACTCATGTTATTGCTTAAAAACAATGTTTAATCTCTTGTGACCTTAATATTGTGTAATTTTCTGCTGGGATTGTTGACAATTAGCTCACACAAAACATCAAAAGAATACTTGAAAGGGCAATTATGTTCAAAAGGCCCATGGCCACAAAGGGAGTTTCTCTTGGAGACATAAACTGATCCAATACAGGAGAAGCTGACATTTTCATCTAATTACAATTACGCTGAAAACTACTGAACTAAACAGCCGTGATACCCTTCACTGTTTTCAATCACTTATCATAATTTGCACTTAAATGAAGGTAGTTGAAGAAAACATGAAATTCCCCTTTACATTTTTTCTCATCCTCTTTTTACTGTGATTTATAAACACCTAGGATCCCTTTTTCATTCATAAGGCTTTGACTAAACTCATGACTGCATCTTGATATCATGTCTCCATGTGTTTGTAATGATGTTTCCTCCTTTATTTGGGGATAGGGCAATGAGTAAACAGAACAAAACAAGTTCTCTAAGATTTCTTACTTTATGCCAGCTAACTTTCATATTTCTTTTTCTTATTGTAAATTTCTTTGGCATTATTGCTTCACATATGGCTTGCCTTTATTGTGAAGTCTGTAAATATATAAACATCTCCAGTTCTGGGGAAATTATCTTTTTATTATGTCTGGCTCAAATTCCCAAATGCTATTTTATTATCTATCTTGGCTCAATGAAATAATAGCTGAGTCTTTGGGGATCTGACAAAGATACTGTGTATTGAGTTGAATTGTACCTGAAAACTGGCTGGACGAATTTCCTGATGAAGTGAAAAATGCACTTGTTAGTAAATAGCATAATCACTATTAGAAAAACAAAATTTGAAATAAATATTGCTGCAGAAATGTAAAAATAATTGGCTTTTCTATTTAAAAAATTCTTCGCTATTTTTTCTTCTCTTCATTATGCTTTGATTTCACAAGCAATTAGCAAGCTGTTTAGTTCATCTTTATATTGTACCAAATTATTTTTCATCTATGTCTCCCAGAAATTTCTTACCAGAATTTCAAGGCTTCTGGATGAAACATCACTAGTCTGGCATACACTCCTGCTTTGGATAGTGGTTGTTTTTCATTTTCTTTTGATCTTGACCTACAAATAAAGTTTTTTTCCACATGAAATTCCTTATAATAATGTATCAAGAACATTTTATAAAGTCTAAGTAAAAGCCACTTTTGTCCCTTATATATTGTTAGTGATATTTGATAAAATATTTCTCCATTTCTGCTATTTATGAATTGTTAACAAATCCAACTCATTTGTTGCTCATCATGACATTTTCCTTAAATTGCTTTCAGATGTTATATTTTTCTCTCTGTCACAGAAGTCTACATTTTAGCCTTCTAGACAGCAGTGGTGAAAATTAGAGCTCTGTTTTTATTACTATGATGGTTGATAAATTAAAAGATAAAAATGACCTAATATTCTGATAGCTAAAGCAGGCTAATGACATGTGTCATTCTGATGAAACAAAATGAAGAATGGAAATATGCTTTGTATATTGTAAAGCTCTGCCTATGAAATTAGCCCTAAGTTTTTTTAAAAAAATAATTGTGATTTGACATTTTATTCTTCGAATTATATTAGAGGCTTATCAAGTTTTTATTACATTTTTTAAAATGGTGGTCTCTTCTTTTAAAACTTTCAGGAATAGTGTTTTTATTCCATGAATTTGTGTTGGAGTCTTATGAAATTTATTTCCTTAACTCTTAATTACATTTTACAAACATGTCCTCTTCCATTAAAAAAATTTAAACAGTGATCTTGTTTAAAAAATGCAATTTATAAATAAAGGGAAATAGGAAAATATCAAAAAGGAAGACAAAAAGTAACTGAAAGTCAGGGCTACGTACTGTATCACACACATTTATATCAGGAACATATTGCAAACCCTGTTTTGTTTCCTTATTTTCTCTCTTAAAATTAAAAATCTTAGCATACTCAAATGCTGAATGGATAGATTGTGTTGTAGTCATACAATGGCAATGAAAGGAAATGCACTACTGCTGTATTCAACAGCATAGGTGATTCTTAAAAGCATTATGCTAAGTGAAGAAACTAGGCACAAATAGCCTTATGCTGTGTAATTCCATATATATGCCATTTTAGAAAAGGAAAAGCTACAGAGTTGGAAATAAAGTTAGTGGTTGCCACGGGTTGGGATAGGGGAAGGAGTTTGTTTCTGAATGGGCACAAGGGAACTTTTTGGAGTAATGGAAATACTCTATTTTTGGATATGTATCCATTTATAAAAACTCATAGAACTGTACACCAAAAATATGTTAATTTTAATGTATGAAAATTATTCCCTAATGAAGCTTACAGTCATAACCCAGAGAAGTTTGCTCATGGGTAATTTAGTAAACTTTTGTGGATGTTTCCAGAAGATGGACTTTCTTAATCAGCTGTCTCATCAAATAAAATAAACTTTCTTTATAGTTAATAAAACTCAGCATCTTGAACAAAACCAGTTTTCTGTTAAATATGCAATGTTAACTTTTAGAGAAGAACTCAAACAACAATTGGAGGGCCATAGAAAAGAGTAATGGTTTAAGTGAGCTAAGTCTTCATCTTTCACAGCAGAAAGTAAGTAGGCAATTTCTAAAGTCAGTAGAATTTGAAATAGGTTTTTGAGCATATCATTCAAATGTTCAAAAGTAATCATTAGAAGAACCAAAGCCTAAAATGGTTTAAAATGGTAACTTCAGGGTCTAGACTCATAGACCCTGGAACAATGGGGCAAAAGTTGTTGTTTTTCATTCATAAGCCCCTTTGTATTCTTTGATTAACCATGTGCATGTATTACTCTGGCAAACAATATATTTTATTAAAAAAAACAAACTCATAGTACCTCATTAGCAAAGTTTAATCTGCTGCATTGTGGTTATCTCCTGTTTGCCCCTTCACATCTTTTTTTTTTTTTTTAAATTTTATTTATTTATTTATTTTTGGCTGCGTTGGGTCTTTGTTGCTGCGCGCGGACTTTCTCTAGTTGCGGCGAGCGGGGCTACTCTTCGTTGCAGTGTGCGGGCTTCTCGTTGTGGTGGCTTCTCTTGTTGCAGAGCACAAGCTCTAGGCGTGCAGGCGTCAGTAGTTTGGTGCATGGGCTTAGTTGCTCCACAGCATGTGGGATCTTCCCGGACCAGGGATTGAACCCGTGTCCCCTGCATTGGCATGTAGATTCTTAACCACTGTGCCACCAGGGAAGTCCGTGCCCCTTCACATCAATTTGCCACTGTTCCTCATGGCTCTCTGCTTAGGAGGCTGATCTGTGTGGTTTGTGTCAACAGACTCTCTTACCATAAAGCCAATGGAGATATTGAAGGGGTAGGAAGAGAGTGAGGTCTCAATATTTATTCTGCCGGTTCTCTCAATGCGGTGCTTCAGAATAGCTATGTTTCTCAACTAAATGCCACTGCTCCTCTCAAGGTGGCTTGCTCTACTCACCAACTCTTTCTCCCCCAATTAGGATGACTTCTTCCTTTCCATATCCCTTTGGGCCTAGGGATTATAAAAATTCCCTTTCATTAGCCCCAGGGCACTATAGTAACTCCTGTAGTTTCTACACCTTTGTAATTAGTCACTTTATTAAATCTTCTTCAAATTGTACTAACTTGAGTACCCCATTTGTTCCCTGCTTGGGTCCTGACTGATACACCAGCCAAATTAGCATTCTCAGAAAATGAGAAATAAAGAAGATAAAGGAAAGGGATAAAGGTAAGGTTGTAACAAAGGGTAATAACAAGTGAATTAGAACTGGACTCTTGAATTAGCAAGTGTAACGGGATGCCTGGGACACTGGTTTCATAACAAGGGTAGGCAATGATTTATGTTGTTATTGGGGGAAGAGAGTGCCTATCTCTTTGCTTATGCTTTCTGAAGTAACTGCAGGAGATCAGGGTACAGTGTGGTTTTGTGGAATATTTTATGAGGCATGCATTTCCATGATCTAAGGCCCACAGAACATGTGCCCTCAGATAAATTCCTCCTTGGTCTTCTGTTCTCGTGTGTATCAAAGACCATGACCTTTGCATTTGCCACAAGTACCATTTCTCTTTTCCTCTTCAAGTTTCTTCTGCCTGATCCTTCGTGCTAAATAGTCTGGCTTATTGGAATTTTCTTCTGCTCATTGTACTCCCATGGCAGATTGATAAGGTCTAGGACTACCCAACTGTAGTAAATTTGGAAAGTAGGACTAGGTGATTTCCAGAACACGCAGTCTGGAAAGTAAGTGGCACCATAATCACATCAGCCTCTTCACAAAAACATCTGATATTCTATGAGGTTTTTATTTTATTTTTTATTTGTCTATTTTCCACTTATTTTGTGCTAAGGTGCGGAGGGCTGAGTTAATCATATTCAGTGTTTGTTATCATCATTGGTCTGTGCAAGGCCCTCCTCTTGTTTTATATGTATATTTATTCCCTTTTAACCCTATTTCCCTCTCTTATTTTCCTAATCCCTGTGAGCAATCATTCTAACGTAGTTATCATCATTTTATAGATGTAGAAGGTGAAACTCGAGATCACACAGCAAGTCATTAGCAGAACTTGAATTCAAACTGCACTCATTTGTCAGACTTCAAAAACCATATGGGACACCTTCCCATAGCTGATTTGATCAGTGTACCATCATAAAACTGGAAGCAAATTTATGTACTTTACCCACTAAATTTCTAAACATTCAGCAAGAGATACTTTTAAGGCAAAGTAAAAAATGCAAGTCTCAACATGCCATGTCCTCCTCTGTGTTGGAGAAGATAGACAAGCAGAATAATTAGATGCATTGAGTCATGTTGGGATAAAATATCATGAACTTATCTTTTATTTGGACAAAAAATGAAAGGGCAAATTCCTTCTAGAACTGCAACCATATAACTTTGGTGGGATAGGGAGGGTGGGAGGGAGGAAGACGCAAGAGGGAAGAGATATGGGAACATATGTATATGTATAACTGATTCACTTTGTTATAAAGAATACTTATATTGTGTAAGCTCCATACTAATGGTTGACTATAGCACTTTTCATAAATATTTGTGTATATAAAGTTAACACCACTAAGATACTATTATTTTTCCAAAATTTCTCCTCCTCCAACCCATTGTATTCTGCCTTTTTAAAAGGTCACAATAGAATGGAAAGGGATAATAATACAGAATTGTTATAGGACTTCCTTAAGACACACCATATTAGATTTCTGACATCACATTTAGGAGTTTCAGATAGCCTGTGCATGTACTTATTGGTCTATTTCACTTTAACTTCCTTGAGAGGACTGTCCAGATGTTACTCTGGGGAACCCAGGGGATGCACAAAATTGTGTGAGTGTTCATGGCTAATGTGGAAGGGCAACAATGGTGTCCACCTGGAGGAAAATTTAACATTATGTTAATGAAGCTTAAGCTTCAGGGACTCTTGCTTGCAATGGCCCCTTCTAAGGCCCTGTGCCTTCATTGTATTTGTAATTTTATATATTTTCTTGAAGAGGGTCCCCCAATTGTATCCATAATATATATTTTGTAGGATTACAAGACTTGTACATCTAAAAACCTGCATCTTCTTGAGTATAGTTTGTGAAACTAGTTCTGAAATGATGATATGTATATAGACTCAGTCTATCATGTCAGGTATTGATACAAGTTTCAGCTTCAAAGAAAGATAAGTATAAATAGATAATCAAGAATAAGAGTGTGTATAAAACTACTTTAATTCCTTCTTTAATGAAAAGTAGAAAAGAAAACCAAAGCTTCCCCTCCTCTATGGTCTTAGTACTGGTGAGAGATAAAACATGAGAATTCAAATGTTAAAACAACTGACCTTTATGAAAGCTATGATTAAGCATTTAATATCCATGCAGAGAAAGTGCCACTCTTCATTATGGCCTTAACATTCTACTTGGCACTCATTATGTAACAATTACATTCCATTCAGTGAGATGAGGGTTCCCTTCCCCATTTAAACCACACACATGCAATTATACATGTATTACATCAGTGGTCCCCAACCTTTTTGGCACCGGGGACCGGTTTCATGGAAGACAATTTTTCTACGGACTTTGTCGGGGAGGATGGTTCAGGCGGTGATGCGAACGATGGGGAGTGAGTGGCAGATGAAGTTTCGCTCACCCGCGCTCACCTCCTACTGTGTGGCCCGGTACCTAACAGGCCATGGACCGGTACTGGTCAGCGACCTGGGGGTTGGGGACCCCTGTATTACACTATGTAGCATTTCTGAGTAAGATGTTTAGAATTTTTTGTATTAATTACCAATTCTGAATATCTACAGTTTCTTTAGTGTTCAATAACGTATAATGTTTCAATTTAAATAAGAGATTTATTTTCTAAATGTAAAAAGAAAACGTTGAGAAAATTACAAGGATTTTTATGTTTATATATAATATATTATATAATTATATATGATTATAATTCCCCAAATTGTCTAAAATTGAGAGGAGCTACATAGTATTTTCAAGTTGTTCTTCTCCATAGACTATACGCTATGAAATATTTTTGACCTTTTGAACTTTTAAATGTTCAAGCATAATTACAATTGTTGCAATAAATAAAATGAAATATTAGTGAAAGAATTGATAACAGAAAATAAAATCATGACATAACTTTTTGTGCACAAAAACCTGGTAATTGGTTTTATATTTTAAAGTATTGTTCATGAGATTTTAGTTTAAAAAAAGCAAGGAAAAGTAAAATATACAGCACTCGGCATGTACTGTAAGACAATGATGTTTTGACACACAGAAGGTAAAGGAGCCATAAAATAGACAAGATGCCAGTTTCCTCATATATTAGAACAAACACCCTGAGGAGCTTAAGAAATATACACAGTTCAGCAAAGAAGAAAAACACATTCGACAAATGGGTACAAAGCAGCTAATTGTGTAACTCTGTGACACCTTTATTAGTCAGAATTCATTTGGCTCTAAAAGATAGACATCTAACTCAACTTGGAGATAATGGGGGTGGGGGGGAATTGGGCTCACAAACCAGAGGTTTCACTGGCCATAAAACAGAGATTCTAGTTTCTCTGTGTGAGTGAGCCTTATGGTCTCAGACTAGCTTTTCCACGAGGCTGTCTGAAAGAAGCAGTGAGCTCTCACACCTTTTCAGCCTCAGGATCCCAGCTCAGATTTACAAGCTATGTGGGAAGAGCTCTGACTGGCTAGCTTGGGTCATTGCTCATCCTTGAATTGATGGTGGCCAGGAGTAAAGTGTTAGAGTTGGTGCATGTTGGGCCAGGTCTCTACTCCCAACACTGGTCATTGTGTGCAGAGAGGTGATCTTTACATAAATAGCTGCTCCTTTTAAAATTACATAGCAAAGGGCAAAAAACAAAACAAGCAAACAAACAAACAACAAAACACCAGTGTTTGAAAAGAAAGTCTTTCTAATTAAATTTTTTGGATTTTCTTGAAAACATATCATGGAACTTTAAATATTTTAATTGTGGAATTTTCAACAGGCAGGAATCTTAAAGTTCATCCAATCATATTACACAGATTGATACAGCAAGAGTGATGAGTAGTAGCACTTGGGATTAGAACAGTCTCCTTTACTCCTAGAACCATGACTTTTCTATGACATTAGGCTGTGAAACCAGAGTCTCAGATCTGACCAGATAGAGAGTTAAGGATTTATAGATAGAGATATAAAAGAGAGAAAGAGAATGAAATCTTGCTGGTAGCTAGTGCTACCATATAGCTAAGATAATATAGAAGGCTAAGAATGATTTCCATAAATGCAATTATTTTTTAAAATAATTTAAAGGCTCAACGATGCCAGAACAGTTTTACATAAATATACTTTTAAAATGCTTTGCCCCCTTAACATCCAAATGATCTAAGCAAATGGATGTCCTTCCTTGACATTTCTGTTTATTGGAAGAGGCAGCATATACCTTCCATTTATGAGGTCAGACTGAAATTAATTACTTTCTGAAGTGCATAATACTGGAAGAAAAGAATACACGGGACTCTAAAGACAAACAGTTCTTTCAAACCATATTATATTTAACATCTGTCGTTTCTTCCCTCAATTTTATGTGCTCTTATTTAACTAGTAGTGATTTCCCTCCTGTCTCAAGTAAGCCATTTATCCCAACACTTCCATCTCCCTGCCAGGAAGGTGATGAGAAGACATAGTCAGTGCTTAGGGCTAGACTCATGCCTTTGAACACCCTGGACAGTAAAAGAATATCATATTAATGTGAACTTGGGGAGTTTATTTGTTGGGGGCATCTTAGGGCACTGAGGTCATGAGGCTATGATAAGAAAAGAATCGGTATAATAAAGACGGGTTTCCTTATTGATCCTGAGCACACCACGTGTACTTATATCTTTGTTTATTGTTTGCGCCTGTTTCGAATCTTTCAAAACTCCTTCTGCCCATCCTTGAGTCTAAACATAAGATCCACTTTCCAAATAATTCCCTTCTGAACATGGTAGCCTATACTTGGTATTGATATAGGCAGATTCAAGTGCTTGCTGTGTCTCCTTTATTATTAGGTTTAAATTTGTTGTGGATGCTAAACTAAGACCATTCATTTATTCATTATTAACTCGTTCTCTCATTCATGTCTAAATTTGTTCAATGTCCACGGTGTTCCAGGCATCGTTCTGAACAATGCTAAATCTTTATAATTTAGATAAAAGATAAATCTTTATAATTTATATCTACCACTGTAATTGATTCATAGACAGCCAATAAATACCTCTTGACTGAATGAATGATTGAATGAATAAGTAAATAAATGAGAAAGGGCATACACATAGAAATGGAGCTCACTCTGATATGAGAATAAAACAAATATTTATGAATCCAAAGCAAGTAGAAAGTCCACATCCTATGTTATTACAACATTCTTGTAGAAGGAACTTACAGCAACACATGGCACCAATGCAAGATATTTTATGAGAGAACTGAGGGACAGAAATAGTGCTTTATTTTATGAGCTCTGAAAATAGTTTCCTTTTACTAGAAGGAAATGGTGTTTTCAGTCCATGAAAATATTTGAAAAATTGCAAACCTTGCCTCCGCAAACCATCTTTGCAGTGTAGAGAAAATTAAGCACTGCCTTTCACTTTCATCTAATAAATGTGTGCCTGCAACGATGTGAATTTTTACATTTCTATGAAGTGAACTCTACTTGAAAATCACTGAGAGAGCTTTTTGTTTATAGGGATTCCCTGTTGAATTCTTTTCTAAAATAAGGAATTCTTACTGAATGTAACTTTTCCTAAATTTTACTGGTATTTCTCAAACCATAGTATTCCTATGCCAACACTACCAGTAGCAACAACACGCAAGGCAGTCATGTGAAGCACAGCAACTGGCCAGCAGTTTTGCATTTTCTCACAACCATGGTCCCATGGAAAGGCTGAGTATAACTTCTGGAGTCAGATTGCCTTGGTCTGAATCCTGGGCCCAACAGTTCCAAAATGTGATCTTGAGGAAGGTTTTTATTTTTCCTATTTGTGCTTCAATTTCCCAATCTATATAAAAGGGAAAATGATTGTATCAATACCAGACAGTTAATTGCTCAGATGTAGTATTGTATGGGTCTGATGCAAACCAGTAAGTAACAGGGGATTTGAAAATAAAACAGCTAACTGAAAAGTTAGAAGAACTTGATAAAGTACAAGCGGACTCTGCTGCTTAGCCCAATAGTATACATTAGAGGAGGAATTGTAATGTATTGAGCGTTAATAAATCTATAGCTGAATGACTCTGAAAGCTGTACTCTAAAATTTAGCTTTTGGTTTAGGATAATGCTAGCTACTCTCACCAAAAAATACCTAGACACAATAAGTTAATTTATTTTTCGCAAAGCAGTCCAAGGTGAGTGTTCCTTGTCAGGAATAGCTCCCTTCCATGTTGTCTGTCACACAGGGGCTCGTGTTGATGGGAACTCTGATCAGAGGTATCCAAAACCATCATGGTTGTCCCATTCCAGTGAGCTTTAATGGATAAAGATTCAGGGACATTTTCATCAGCTAGGCCTGGAAATAGTACATATTCATTGGCTGGGCCTGGAAATAGCACTTTCACACTATCATATGGAGACACAATAATTCAAGAGAGACTGAAAAATATTGTCTAACCTTATGCCCTCAAAGAAGAGAAAATATTTAAAGTAGACTCATCTACTGTCCAAGTGAGACAGCCTATAACTTCATTCCATTGCTGTACCCATTTCAAAGTCCAGGATATCTAGAAGACGCTCAGTCCTCTCAATCAGGACCACTGCTGTGTTATTATATTTTAATTCTAAGAACTAAAAGATAGCACATGCTAGTAAAGCAGGTACATGGCAATCATAAGAAACATTCATTCTGGAAATGGATGAATAGGAAACTCATGGCAGGCTCTAGCACAGAGCAATGGTGGAATCCTTCTGGGAAGGCATTTGAAAGATCTCTCTACACTGTCAGTGGAGGAGGTTTCATGATTAGATCTTAGTCCTGTGTTCTGGAAGAAATCTCTTGTCCATTTATCTCCATAAATTCTCCTGCCATTCTCTTAAAGAATCTTCTTTATGTATTTTCATCTACAGACACCTTTGAAGTGAACATTGGGAAGTATTGTTCTCTCAGGAGACTATGGAGCTTTCAAAACCCAATTCTTGATCATAACACAGTTGGGAGCCTAAGGATTGTTTTATATTTAGTCTTTTTATTTGTTTAACTTTTTTGGCTAAACTCATAGTTCTTTAGCAATAGAATTACTTCAAAAAGTTATTAGGGTTCTAATCTAGTTGTGTCCAGTTTATTCCAAGTGCTAGTAAACATACCCAAGGTCTTTTTTTAAGATTTACTTCTCTATCTTGCTATATTTCTTTGCTTTCATGCCTATTTCTTTCAACATAGTAATAGCTGCCCTCTGAACAATAGGTTTTGGTAGGAAGGCGACATCCTTAATCTTACCTTTTGCAGCAGGGCTGAATTCCTTGTCTAACTGAGAAAACTTACTGTGATTTTGTGCTCAAAGCCTTTTTCAGTTTTATCTCTTATATTAAGGATTTTGAAGAAGTAGGCTTCTCCAACACTGCAAAATGCTTAATGTCTGCCTGCAAACCAGCCAATTCTTTCCTGAGCTCATTTATTTCTCATGGTGTTTTGACAGAAACATCAAGCAGCAGCCAATACAAACTAATATGCTGGCTTTTTTCTAACCTTTCCCCCTGAGCTACAAGTTTGTTAGACCCTTAGTCTTTCTCCAAAATTTTCCCAGGCAACAGTTTTAACAAATATTTAACCAAAGAATTACAGAGTTCTCCAACATTTTAGCATTCTGTTTTTGTTTCTTACCTACTTGTTGCCGCCATTTTTAAGTAGTGGACTTCAATAACACAATGCTCATTCCATTCCATCCACCATAAGTAAGAAAGAGCATGGAGACGTCCTAGAGAGATTTTCAAACCAAGGCTGGAAGGAAGCAGCACATTTCGCTTTGAATCACATCCCTTTGTCTAATACTCAGGCACATGCCCAGACCTAACTGCTTGGAGGCTAGAAGATGTAATCTAGCTCTGTGCCCAGGAAGAAGAGGAAGTGGATTTTAGTAAGCACATAGTAATCTCTGTCACAGCTTCTCATGGATTTAGTATGTACACCAAAGTTTTTTCTCTCATACAATTATACCAAACCTGGAATTTTTACTGAGGGTTCTGTCTGAAAATATTTCAGGTAGTTGTCTATTCTGAATTGTGTAAGTAAGCATTTATCACCATTTGTGGATATAAATTTTATGTGAAAAAATGTATATTTTTAAAGTTTATTATGAGGTACAAATCTGAAGAAAGCATACAGAATGAGATGTATTACACTTTAGAAGAAATTAAAATTTACTACTTTTTAACAGATCATCAAATCAGTCTTATAAGAAATATCCTTGAATCATAGTATGATAGTTGAACATGGACATTTACATCATTCTGAATTTTATGTTCAGAATAAAAATGTTCTAAGAAATACTCGGTTTATATTAATAGACTTGAAAGTTTCTGAGTGGAATAGGAAACTTCCAAAAACATTACACTACAATCAAGGTATACAGAGAAAAGAACAAATGCAAGATCACAGTAGATTCTAAGAGTTCAAAGACCATGTCTGTCTTTACCTCTGACATGCATTCTTTACCTCTCCAGCAGTAGCAGAGGGCTGGGCAAACAGGTGGTGTGCAATACATATATTTGATGAACCAGTGAGTAAAAGAATGATGCATGCATCAAACAGCTACTAAAATCTACTAATAGCTACTAAAAATAATAACTATGAAAAATGTTATGGGATCTCAAATTTTCCCAGCAAAATTGCTAAGTTATATGAAAATTTATGGCAAATATATGGAAAAAATATTCAAAGGATACATATCAATAAGATGTCACAGTATAGTCTGATTTTTATATTTGAAGTTTGCTGACTACTAAACCATTATTGGAAATATTTGAAAGGTATTTGAAGAATTGGATAATATAACTGTGGTAGTGATACTTAAAATGAAATGGGAAATATGACCAAAGAGGAAAGTATGCTATTAACACAGTCTATGTTTAAGATTATCATGAGGGGAAAAGTTTATACATAGGTAAAATATTAAAATTTAAATCATAGCAATCAAGTTATATTTCAACTAGCAAGAATTTATTAGGTTAAATATCTCTCTAAGGCAAAGTTTGATGGTTCTTAGGATTAATGAGTACAACGAGAGTAAATATAACATTGCTCTCAAAAATAATTTGATAGCTGACATCATGCAGTCTCATTTTTTTCAAATTGTTGTGGCTATGTATATTAATAGAGAAAAATCAAATAAAAACCAGGGTAATTAGATAAGCGTTGTTGGGAGTGAATGAATCGATAAAGTTAGTGTTTCACAGATGAGCTAAAGAAAAAAATGCAAATATTTTTCTGAGTCTTCTCCATTATTTTGAAGGTAGTTGCTATTGAAAACATTACTAAAAAGAGGAAAAACATAAAGGGATTACAGTAGGCTGAAACAATATTTACGGAGTAAAATTATCAGAAATATTTCTACTATCACTAACACTTGATGGTTTTATATTAGCAAAGTATTTCTAACAAGAAAATATTTCTAGCAAACGATTATCAGCCACATGCCAGGCACTATATGCTTGGTACTAGGGCTAAATCAGTGAGCCAGACAGACAGGACCTAATCTCCGGATGCTCAAATTATAATGAAATTTTCCTCTTGTCTATGAAATTGAACTTCTCTCCATGCTGAAGAACAATAATCAGAAAGTCTGAATCCTCCTCACTTTGACTTTCCTTACCTTTAGGTATAACTGTGCATATGAACACATGTTCTTAATCTATTTAGATACATGTGCCCTCACTTCTAAATCATATAACATATAATAGAATTATTTTCCTTTGATTTTATAAATGGTCTTTTTGAAAGTGTGAGTCAATGGAATAGTAGCAATTAAAACCTGAAGGAAAAAAGCAAGAATGTGGAGGTGATATCTGATGAGACTGTAAGTGAATAGCTTACTAAGATTAAACATGCACATGATTTTTTACAAATGGCAAAACAATTTCATTGGCAAGGAAAAGGATCCCTCTACAGAACTTACTAACAGTGTTGGGATAACTTTCAAAAGAGGAAAGGAATGCAATGACAGCTAAATTGTATTGCACTGTGATGCAGAAAAACAGTGAGAGAATTTCTGTTGGAAATCATCAAAGACAGACCTAGGAGAAATTGAGACAGTCTGTCTCATAGACATAACTATAGAGATAAAGTGGGTGATCTAATGACCCTTTTCTTTATCCAATTTTGTTGTTTCTCCATTACAGTGAAACAAGGATTGTAGAAATCCAGGCTCACACTGTGCACTGTTTGAAGAATGAGGTATACAGCTATTGATAAGAGCTATATCTGTGTCAGAAAGAGTAGAAATCTTGACATCACTCCACGG
Organism: Balaenoptera physalus; assembly: GCF_965194825.1. Taxonomy (NCBI): domain Eukaryota; kingdom Metazoa; phylum Chordata; class Mammalia; order Artiodactyla; family Balaenopteridae; genus Balaenoptera; species Balaenoptera physalus. Next base: position 78,548,335 of record NC_138890.1, on the reverse strand, counting down.
GTTTAATTTTTAAATAAATATAAATGGCTTTAAGTACTTTTTGTTGTTCTGTTTGTGTGAGCCATAGGTCTTCCTATATTGCACTGTAAATTAACAGTGTCACTAGCATTGGACTCATTGTGATGGATGGTATACCTTTCTCAAACCTCAATTGTCTCATTATCCAAGTTCTACTGGGTCATTAAGCAAACATAAGAAATGTGGATACTTGCTCTCTCCAGAATAAGATTACTCACTTGGGACTCGGCTCCAGAATGACTCAGTAACTAGAACCCTTTGCAAAACTGACAGATAGATAGAGAGATAGATAGATAGGTAAGTAGATAATAGATATATAAATATAGTAGATTATCTATCGCATTAATTTCACACTATATATGTATCAGTGCTTTGATTTTATAGTATGAGCTATATGGCTAAGCACATAAAATACCTCCTCTTTTTTTTTCCTAGTTCTAAAGCCTTCTGATTTTGTATACAGTGTTGGAATGCTAGCTAATGTCCATTAGTTTATTGAGGACTTGTGTTTCTATTTACAATTCTCTTCCTAATGTTAATTGTTAACTTTAATAAGAGGTTCCCTCTTACTGATAGAATATTTCAGAGAAAATTGGGAAGTTTTGAATTGTAAACATTCTGCATTTTTCACAAGGCTGCAAGTCTTATCTAAAAAAAGAAAACACAAAGAAAGCAAAAGTAATGCACTTGTTCCTTTTTCTTTTTCTTCTGTGGCCGTGAGACTTGGTCTTTCATCTTCAGTCATTTATGTACTTTCGTGTCCTTAGATGAAGATTAATGCCTGAGAAGTGAGAATTGAACAGTTCATATTATATTTAGATAATTTTTTATAACTTTTACTTTTTTGGAAGAAATAAAGGGTGTTTTGTACATTTTAATACGTTCTGATTCTTGCTGATAGTGTCATGAAATTGAGGGTAAGAAAATGCTGTAGTGTCCATTTGGAAGCAGAGGAAATTCCACTAATTTTATGTAAAGCAAAGCACAATTTTGTGCTACTGAAACCTTTAAATAAATAATCCAGTCACTGATATGTATCACAGGGGAGGGACTAATCTTTTAAAACTCACAGGAACTTTTCCATTTTCCAATCTCTTTGATCACTGGCATTACTTGGAAGTTGGAGAGACTCCTTTGAGCCCTGACAATCAGTGAATAAATCGATCTATCAATACATATTTACTGAGCACTCTCTTTGTGTATGATACTAAGACAGGTGTTTTGAGAGACAGAAATATAAGACATGATAGGTACTTAAAATAAGTTTAATATCTAGTTAGAAAAGAAAGCCTAATAAACTAAAATGTAACATTAATGACAAGTTAATAGTGATAGCATATAAATAATATTTTAGTATAACAGTATGAGTTATGTGCTTTCAAAGTGATTCTTTGCCAATTTTTATGCTTTCTTTACTCATTTCTGTTGAACTGCTAATTTGAAATATGGGAGGGATAGATGTCACTCTTTTTCTAGGATAAATGGAGTCAAAGGTCTACATTTTACACACTTGTTTCCACCTATATTAGCCTGCAGGGTACCAAAGTTATCAAATTTATAGAATTGGGTCCTTGATAGTCATGACACTCAGAAAACTTAAGGTCTGTGTACACACAAACTGAAAGTTTAAAACTTTTGAGATTATTTGACCCTAAAAAGAAAGATGAGTTATTGTTCAGTTACCTTAGTACTTGTACAAGGTATCTCTGTTCTGTAGTTACTGAGCTACCACATTTTTTAAGAGTCAAGGTTATGCAAGAACATGTCTTCTCTGAGACTCCAGTTTGTATTGTGATACATGAGATTTAATTGGAGGTCCTTGTGTATTCAATGAAACCAGTGTCCTCTTTCAGTCCCTATGGATAGATCTATGAAAAGAATGTCAGCAATGTGCTATAAATTTTAAACCTCTTTATTTACTTTATAGGTAGGAACATTGCTAGTATAAGCTCTTGTTTCTGGTTAACTTGTAGATGTACTGTATCACCAAACTGGCTGGAAAAGAATTCTATAAAATAAGCTTTGATGGATTAGAGTGGAAAGGTATTGAGGAGACTTCATGAAATAAAAGTCCTAGTTTCCTCTGAGACGTGCCTTTGTGTTGGTGGTTCTGAGGTTTTCTACTAAGTCAAATGACAAGGAAATCATAGTTCTGTATACAGTATAAAAGAAAAAAAAAACAAGAAACTTTAAATGGAAATATCCTCTGAAGGACTGATCTAGTAGTTTTATGTAATCAAAATTTCTACCCTATGAGAAAATCAGTAAGTTTGTTAATTAGACCAGGATAACAGGTTAACTTTGCTTTTTTTTTACTTTGGTCAAGAAGTAGCTGAGGCACAAAAATACTATACAAGCTGTTTGGGGTGTCACAATTACTCACAATGAGAATATACTGTAACAGTTGAGGTCTTCTTGCACCTGTGGGGCTTCTCTTCCCACCCTGACCAAGGTCAGGATCCTTTTGATTCCTCCTGTCTATTCCTATCACAGTCATCACTGAAACCTGCATATTTTATGTCATAAATTTCATTTCATCTCCTCTTGCAAACAAACTTTGCACATGCTTTTTATTTTGAATGAGTGGATGGTTTCTTTTCAGATCAATCTTTCTGGTGGTATTAAAGGGTCACCTCACACCAGTCAGAATGGCCATCATCAAAAAATCTACAAACAATGAATGCTGAAGAGGGTGTGGAGAAAAGGGAACCCTCTTGCACTGTTGGTGGGAATGTAAATTGATACAGCCACTATGGAGAACAGTATGGCGGTTCCTTAAAAAACTAAAAATAGAATTACCATATGACCCAGCGATCCTACTACTGGGCATATGCCCTGAGAAAACCATAATTCAAAAAGAGTCATGTACCACAATGTTCATTGCAGCTCTATTTACAATAGCCAGGACATGGAAGCAACCTAAGTGTCCATCGACAGATGAATGGATAAAGAAGATGTGGCACATATATACAATGCAATATTACTGAGCCATAAAAAGAAGCGAAATTAAGTTATTTGTAGTGAGGTGGATGGACCTAGAGTCTGTCATACAGAGTGAAGTAAGTCAGCAAGAGAAAAACAAATACTGTATGCTAACACATATATATGGAATCTAAAAAAATGGTCATGAAGAACCTAGGGGCAAGATGGGAATAAAGATGCAGACCTACTAGAGAATGGACTTGAGGACACAGGGACGGGAAAGGGTAAGCTGGGACGAAGTGAGAGGGTGGCATGGACATATACACACTACCAAATGTAAAATAGATAGCTAGTGGGAAGCAGCCGCATAGCACAGGGAGATCAGCTCAGTGCTCTGTGACCACCTAGAGGGGTCGGATAGGGAGGGTGGGAGGGAGACGCAAGAGGGAGTGTATATGGGGATATATGTGTATGTATAGCTGATTCACTTTGTTATACAGCAGAAACTAACACAACACTGTAAAGCAGTTATACTCCAATAAAGATGTTAAAAAAAATTAAAATAGGTATCTGGGCATTACCATATGATTTGTTTTCTATATAAAAACAGTACTTTTTATTATTCTATTTTTTTTGTTTTGTCTCCAGTCTTTCACATTAGAATGACAGCATATAGCAATAAATATGTTAAGTGAAAAAAATTAATGAATACATAAAATTTAAAATTCTAAGTTGCTTTTGGCATGTTTTTTAATCAAAATCGTTTTAGCCGAATGTCTTAGATTTCTAAGATATCTTGTGTATTTTTGTGTGGTTCTAGTGTAAGAACACTTTCTGTATAGAATGAGTTAGAAATGTACTATAGTTGGTGAGGATGAGAAGGGGATTTTATAAGCATGGAGTCAAACTGGAGGCGTTTGAAGTAATCTTAGCAAGAAAACACTGGAATGTATTTGTGAATAAAGCTATTGGTGTTTGCTACTGGATTAAATGTGACAGTGAAGGAATGAGAGGAATCAGAGATGACTTCCAAATTTTTGGTCTAAGCAAATTCATGGATGATCTTAACATTTGTGAGAGAGTCCTTATGGATTAGTAAAGTGATGAAGATTCCTAAGCCTGTTAAATTTGAGATTATAAATAAGAATGTAATTTTGAGAATTACCAATTTATTCAAGGATCAGGATATCTCCTAGGCAGAGAGGAGAGATAGAAAAGAGAAAGAAGCTGAAGATGTCCTAGGTCACTCCAATATTTGAACATCAGGAATAGAAGGGGGAGGCAGCAAAAGACATGAAATAAAATATTTAAGTTGCATTATTTTAGATCGTTTGTATTCTTACCTGAACATGAAGCACTTTTTTCTCAGCATCTTGGGGCTATAAAAGAGAAAATCAAGAAGACATGCGAACGCTTTGTCAACACAGATAGCTTTCTATTTCTTCTACAATGTACCAAAGAGTGTATGGCTAGTGTAATGAAGCACCTATGGCTGCTCTCATCCACTCCTACACTTTTTAGCTTGTACCCAAGGCTGTTTGACCCCCACTGAACCTTTAATTTGTAATATCTGATATATTACCTGCTTAGATTTCATATAGTGTAAAAGATACCAGGCATTTTTTCTCTTGTCCTTAAGTGATGGCCAACACGGAATGCTGAAGACAAATGCTTTAAATACCGCTCATTTATTTCCATGAATGGCTTCCTGGGAGGCATCAGTACAAAACTAACTTCCACAGTCAATATAAGAAGAGGACTGAGCAAAAAATTGGGTGTCCTTGGTCTTTTGTGGGGTATAGCATTCTTCAAGAAAGCTATTTTCTCTCCTACCTGAATCCAAAAGAGTGAGTTCCAAGAAGATCACTTCCAAAGGTTGGGGGTACCCAAAATAAGGAGACTGACAATTTTTTTCCAGTTGGAATTTTTCTTAGTGAACTTCCTGATATGGAACTTTACCTTGTGCCTCTCTGAGCAGGCGAAAAGAGAAATGGGAAAGAAACAAGCATGTTAACGATTCCAATTTTGTTTTCATGGCAAGGATATATGAGTTTCCTGTGGAACAGTTGGGCACTATGGCATTTCTGCTTGAAAAGGCATTGGTTGGCTTTCCGTTCTGGTATGGGTGGTATTCCTCTCTTCTGCTTAAGCCCAGTTCCATTGTTAAGCCTTGGTTTTCACGTCTTTCAACTCCCTTTGTAACCATAAAAGATATTCTGTCCCAAAGTGTTTTACTTTTAGTGCCCACATGTTCAGCACTACACTTCTCCAACTAATTATACCCATGACATCCTGAGGTCAAAACTGTGTAGATAGGGAAGCGTGTGTTCTCAGTAAACATGAAACAGATCTTTGGACCTTGGACTCCAAATCATCTTAGGCAAAAGAAGAAAGGGTGAGTCTGGGGGAAAGAACTGATGATGACACAGTTTTCTGCTTGGTTATAACTAACATCCCAAGTAGACCCAGACATCAGTGAAGTCAGCTTTTTCTGCAGCAATTTTCCCATCCACTAGGAACAATTTTATATTTATTCATAGCAAATAGCTAAAAGCACATTATTAGAAAACTTTCACTTACATAAAGTAAAAGACAAGTTTTTTTAATTGATTCTTTTTGGAGAGAAAAGTGTGCAAAATAGAAATTCATTTCTTTAGAAAAGTGAGTACTAAATTCTTTTATTTATTTTGAGTTGCCGAATTTTATTTTTTTCAAGGAAAAACATTCAATGATATCATCTTACCGTTATTTAATTGAAAAGTAAACATCAATATTATTAATGGACATAGACATACATTCTCTCAATGCATAACCTTCTAATTTTTAAAAGTAATTATTTTTTAATTTTTCTTTCAGTTTTATTAAGATATAATTGACATACAGCACTGTATATGTTTAAGGTGTGCAGCATAATGATTTGATTTACATAAATCATGAAATGATTGCCACAATAAGTTTTGTTGAACATCTATCTTCTCATATAGATACAAAATAAAAGAAAAAGGAAAAAAAATTTTTTCTTTATGATTAGAACTCTTAGGATTTGACTCTCTTAACAACTTTCATACATAACATACAGCAGTGTCAATTATATTATGTTGTACTTATTTATCTAATAAACTGAAATTTGTACCTTTTGACCATCTTCCTCCAATTCCCATTCCCCCCACCCCACCCCACTGGTAACCATAAATCTGATCTCTTTTTCTATGAGTTTGTTTGTTTTGAAATATAATTGACCTACAACATTATGTTACTTCCTGGTACACAGCATAATGATTCAGTGTTTCTATACGTTACAAAATGGTCACCATGGTAAGTCTGGTTACCATCTGTCACCACACAAAAATATATTACTTTGTATTATGTACAGTATTAAGCATCTCTAATTTCACAGAATGTTCTAGCTTTCCTTATGATTAAAAAAACCCAGCTGTCTATTTATTTGTTTATTTAGGCTGTGCCGGGTCTTAGTAGTGGCATGTGGGATCTTTGTTGTCGCATGTTTTTAGTTGCAGTATGCAAGATCTTTAGTTGCGGCATGTGGGCTCTTAGCGGCATGCGATTTTGTAGTTGTGGCATGCATGTGGGATCTAGTTCCCCAACCAGGGATAGAACCTGGGCATCCTGCATTGGCAGCGTGGATTCTTACCCACTGGACCACCAGGGAAGTCTCACAGCTGTCAATTTGGAAAGCTATAAAGTTAAGCTGTAGGACTTCTATGTAAGATTTTCAGGGTAGGCATCTGGCTAAATTTTAGGTAGAGGAGTGTAATGGGGCAACTAAAGAACTTACCTAGAGACTTTATTTGCGCCATATGCCCACTTTTCTCCCTTCCAGAGGATTTCTGTGTTTGAAGGTGGAGGAAGATGGTGGTATGCTACAATCTCCTAAAGCCATGTCTTGGGGCTGCCATGATTTAAATCAAACTAATACACTGTCTACATCCTTAACTTTATGTCCCTCTGGAATCCATTTTGCCTGCATCTAGAAATATATATGACTACATCATGTTAATATCATTTTTCAGAGTCACACTTTGGGGTGGGCCCAAATCACTGAGGAAAAGAACATTGAATTCCACAGTAAGTATTTGACCTTCATAAAGAAAAGTTTATTTCAAAAAATAAATTATTTCTGGTTTGGAAGTGATTACATTTTTCGCTGTATGTACTTACTTTCAATTCTAAAAATATTTGTTTGAAGATGTCTGAGTAAGGTTGAAACAATTTTTTATGAGCTCAAAACAAATCTCTTTTCCATGCTTCCTTAATTCAAAAGCAGCAGATAAACTTTTTTTAAGATTAAAAGAAAATTTCTTTTATGTTAAGATGAAAATGAAGTTTTACCTGCTATAAACATTACACAGGCATCTTCAAAGCATGTGAAAAGAACTATTCAGGTAGAATGACTTATTGACCTTTAACTTTATTATTATCTCTGTTATTTCACACACACGCACACGCACGCACTAAAAGATCCCTTTCTGTGAAGCATAGACAATGCTTTATTTAAGGCCATAAATTTTATTATGTCAATTATTCAATTTGGCCTAAGTTCTGTTGACCTTAAAAAACAAAAGAGCCAGTGATTTTACCAGCAAAATGAGTTTATTCTGGAATAGCAGAGGAATTGCAATTCAGGACGTGTAAACTGTGGCGAGCCAAAGGCAACCCTGAGTAGTATGGTGTTTCCTCGTTCACTGCTGGTGGTGGGTAGCTTGCTGTTGATGAGTCAGAAGGAAATCTTTCTTCCTGCTGAAGTCTGTAGGCTGTAGTGAGTGATATGGTTGTGAGAACACCCCGTTTGGGGCTTCCCAATTCCATTTTAAATGAAGCTTTCCTTATTTTCACATTTCCAAATGCCATTTTCTAAAATTACAAGTCTCAGTGTGTGAAGGTGGATTGAGAAGAAAAGATAACTCAGTATCAGTGTATAATTACGGTCTAAACTGAAGCTTATGTGTATTGGTTAATCATAGAAGTAGAATGGAGGGAGATGGGAGTCATGCCAAAGTTTTTCTAATTAAACCTTTTGTCAGGGAGAATTGTTCACCACAATTATTTTTAGATTGTTGGAGGCAAGTTTTAAATCTCAAGACAGATTTCCTAATCACAAGCTTAAAGAGACAAAGTAGGAAAATTTTGCCTACCAGTCACTTTTAAAATTTCTTTTTGAATCAGATTATTAAGATTTCTCCAGCATCTTAAACATCTTTTTCATTGCTTAACTAGTTCCCATCAGGCTGAACTTTAAATGATTCTCTGTACTCTTTCTTCTCTGAATGGTTCTTGGCTCTTTCTACAATGGTTTTCCTTCAACTTGTACTTTTTTCAAAATTATATGAAATAGTTTAAAAATGATCTCATTATATTTGAGAACACATTGTGTTTGGCTATCCACTTTATCATGCAAATACTGAAACATTTATTTCCAGGGATTTCTTTTAGCAAATTAATTGAAACTTGACTCTATCTCTCCCTGCCCCCATTCTACTGTATGTTTTCATTTTCTTCTTTAAACAGATTGATAATTCCATCTCTGTGACTTGAGAGGGAGCTCATTCTGGGAAGATAGGCCCTGCATTTTCCATGACCCTTTCCCACAGTCTAGGAAGACATTTATTTACCAGGTGACAAGTCAGTATACTTTCATTTTTTATGCATTTATTTTGCAATTATTATTACCTACAATGTTTTCACATTGGAACGTCTAAAAATTATCTGACCAAATTTTCTCATAAATAAAGTATATGTGTTAAGGATATTCTGAGGCTTTAGTAACTCATGTTATTTACTGGAAGCCAAGAGATACATAGTTTTCTGATGGTAACTAATTAAGCTAAATGTAGACTTCTATTTCTTCCTTAGGAATTAGGGACTACCCTTAGCCTTACTTACATTATTAAACAATCAAATATTTGAGGAACATGTGCCTGGTTCTGCAGTGTACTCAGAAGCACTTAAGGAATTTGTCTTTGCTTTCAGTGAGCTTATGTTGCAAAGATGCAAAGACATAACACCAGGAAACAGCGCGTCACAGAGCTAAGATTACAAGACTCAGAGCTGTGGTATGCTGGTAAATGTTTAACAACTGGCTCCTGGTGGCAGTGTTTGCTGAACTGTTGGTGTCAGTACTCCATACCTCGGCCTTTGCAAGTTCATTCTTAGTTTTTCATTGTTCTGTTTTTTCCAAAACACTATTGAATTACTGCAGTGATTCATAATGTGAGTATATAATTTTTTTATTGACTCAGACTGCTGCCCCTTTAGACTTGCTGAGCTACACATGTTCAAATGTTCAAAGCATGTATTTCTTTTTTTTTTTTTTTTTTTTTAATATAAAAAGCCATAGTTTCATGATGAAAAGAATAAAGGTCAGTACCTAACATTTACATTCCTGGTTACATACACACCTGTGGGTGTCTCAGCATCACACCCCTTCCTGGGTCCAGCCGCGTCTGCTTTCCTATGCAGGACAGCAGCTGCCCCAGTGAGACTCCGACGGACCGCAGCCTCACGCTGCTCCCCCCACCGTCTGCCTTTGTCCCCAATCTCAGCCACCTTGGCGTCATTTACCGTTGCTTCAACTTTCAAAAGATGTCTCATCACCTTCCGTATCTGCTTGTCGAAAACTGCTCCATGTCTTAGAAGGACCCCGAGTCCCCACCCAAAGTGCTGCCTTAGAACCCCCCTGGCTCTCTGTGCCTCTCTTCTTTGGTCTTCGGTTGTGATTGTTTCCGTGCTTCTAAAAAAGAAAAAAAAAAAAAAAAAAAAAAAAAATCCCTGTTCACTGTGGTTCTCAGGCTCTGCCTTGTCACCACCAGCACTCGGGGCTGCATCTCTGTCTCCGTTACTAGTCTGACTGCTCAGGGCTCCACACGTGACTCTGCCGGCTTCTCTTACCACCTCCCTCCTGGATGGACACGCCAGTTCTCACAATTCTACAATAAAGATCCTTCTCAGCTGTCGGGTTTCTCTGGGATGTATTCCTACGAGTGTCCTTCCTGGGTCACAGAGCGTGTGCATCTTCACTGACTGGGTGTTTGCACACTGGTTCCCAGGGGGCTGCCCTCGGCTCGCGCTCTGGGTCCTGGCTGGTCCCCAGCACCGCCTCGCCAGTCCCTCTCACGACGCGTCTCCCTGGTCCTTCGGTGCATCTCCCGCGTGCCCGCCAGCTCGAGCATCTTCTCGCCTCTTCCTGCCCTGTGGGCTTCCTCTTCTGGGCATTGCCTGTGCGTAGGCTTTCCCCATTCGGGGTCGTTTTGCTTTCTTAGAGCCGTGTAGAATTTCTTTACATTGTCCACAAAGCATGTATTTCTTTATCTTCTTTTTGTCATAGATTTCCCCACCAAAGCCCTCATTGTTGCCTAATCTAAAATCAGTTAGTGCCAGTTTTTAGTTGGTTCACTATTTCCATTATCTATAAATAGTTTGAGTTGTGAATTTAGAATTAATTAGCCTCTTACCCTCTCTGATCATTGATCAGCTAGATTAAGGAAGTAGATGAGGTAACAGCTTCTCTGGAAGCCAAAAGAAAGAGGAGGAGACATCAACTTATAGGTATATGCGTAGCAAATGGTTTCATGGCTGGAAGCACAAGCTCTGGAGCCAAACTGCCTAGGTTCAAATCTTAGCCCTGGCACCTGCTAGCTTTGTGACCTTGGAGAAGTCCTTTAACTTAAAAAGTCCCTCATTTTCCTCTTATGGATAATAAAGATGATAATAGTAATCACTCAGAGGTTTGGTGCACGGAACATTTAAAAGTACTAAATAAATGTTAATAATTATTTCTGTTCTTATTTTTCTATTTGTATATTACCTGTGTAAGCACCTTGAATGCATCCTGAGGCACTGTGAGAGTGTGATGTCTATGTCTTTTAAAGGCTCTTTTCATACCTGCTTTTCCCTGCCTGAATTCTGCCTTCCTATCTATTCATCCCCTTATAGACTTTTCACTCAGTTTCCTAGGCTCTAATTTTTTTCTCTCCACACTTTCTTTTTAATCTCCCTCCTCGGCTTCATATTGAAGCAGCAGTGTGTTTCCAAATTGTGCAGTTCCTTATCCTTGGACCACTCCTTAGACCTAGGCATTGATTAGTCTATAAGAAGAAGATTGGAAATTTTTCTCTTGCACCTTTATCTTTGGACAGATTTTTAGACTCTCTTTATATCATTAGTTAACATGGTCCTAGGCTAAGTACTTTGACATATGTACGTGCAGATAATTACTGTTTCTGTTAGGATTGCCTCAGGCAATTGATTCATCTCACTTTTGTGATTTGTGCCATCTTTCCTGATATCTTTTCTCTGTCTATTCTGTTCTGGCTCTCAAAGAGAAACCTAAATTAACTGCATATACACTAAAAGTATGTAAAACAGTCACTATAGAAATTTGCATTTAAATTCTAGGCTTCTAACCAAATGACTCTCACAAATTTTAGTTCTTTCCACAAAATCCTCACAGCCTACACTTTACCCTGTGATGGTTAATTTTATATGCCAGCTTGGCTAGACTATGGTGCCTAAACATCAGTTGACATTAAGTAAAAGAGATTACTTTCAAGAATATGAACGGGCCTCATCCAATGATGTTGTTGAAGACCTTAAGAGCAAAAACTGAGGTTTTCCAGAGGAGATGGAATTCTTCCCCAAGATTGTAACATAGAAAACCTGCATAAATTGCCAGCCTGCCAACCTGCTCTACAGATTTGGGACTCCAGACTGCAATTTTAACTCTTGCTTGACTTTCCAGCCCACTGGCCTACCTTACAGATTTTCATTTTGCCAGTCCCTACAATTGCTTGAGCCAATTCCTTAAAATAAATTCATCTTTCTCTCTCTTTCCCCATCTCTTCCTCCCTCCCTCCCTTCACCCTCCTTCTTTCTTAATATATCTCACTAGTTCTCTTTCTCTGGAAAACCACGATACAGATTTGGGTACTAGGAAGAAGAATGCTGCAGTTACAAATACCTAGAAATGCCAGGTGGTTTTAGAATTGGGTGATGGGTAGAAGCTAGAAGAATTTTGAGGCACATGATAGGAAAAGCCTAAACAACCCTGTGTGTAGTAAATGGAGAGTGAGTCCTCCTTGTGGCGTCTAAGGAGCACTCCAGTGTGGTCACAGAAATCGCACTTTGAAGGGCACATAAAATTAAAGGATTTATTATATTCATAGGTCCAGGAAGAGGAAGGCATGACACACCATGCAGGGGGCCATATGGAAGAAGTGCCAAGGGAGTGAACTCAGCCAAGGATGTGGGGAGCCGAGAGAAAGAGTGAGGACCCATGGGCAAATGCCTTTCCTGGGGATCAGGGTGGAGTACACAAGCAAAAGATGTGAGAGAATTTCATTGGTGTGTTTAAATGTTACTAGGTTGCAGTCAGGGGAGGGCAAGAAGGGGAACTTGTGGCAGGGACCGGCCTGATCACACTGGTGCACCTGGTCACCTGAACAGGTTGCTCCCAGCCCATCTGTGGGAATGCTGAGGCATCAGGAAAATATACAGTTTTGAAGATTGGCAAAATGCCCTGTAAAAGACTTGAAGGGACAGGTGGTGGAAATATAGATGTTAGAGGAAATGCTGGTGAGAGCTCAGAAAAAAAAGAGAAGAGGCAATG